>NC_046184.1:71048343-71673343 GCF_011004875.1 Balearica regulorum gibbericeps
AGCAGAGGCTGGAGATGCTCATAAAGTACCTCGCCTGAGGCCCTCGAATGGGAAAGAGTGGGTGAGTAGCTGGAACTACTCATTAATTAATTTAAGCTCAGTTCTAACTAAAATCTGTGTGATTTTGGGGTAGTTGTTTTTCTTGCTGTGAATTTGGAAGTGAGGAGGAACGTAAATGCAGAGCAAGTGTTGCAGCGGTGAGGAGCGATGTGAAGGGTGTGTGGTAGGAGACGCATTTTGTCGCAGCATGGCGGGAACAAGCAGCTGGCTTGTGGAGGAGCTACGCGAAGCGTGCAGGACCAGTGCCGTCCATGTGAGGAGAATTCACTGTGGCGAAGGCGAGCGTGTTTAGGAACAGTAAGAGGAGACGTGGCTTTTGTTTTCTGGCGTTTTGCAGGACCGGTTTGTGCACTGGGTGGCTGAGATGGGCCGGGGACAGCACAGCCACACGCGAGGGTGTGTCAAAGGCACCCTGAGAGGTGGCCGGAGAAGGCCTGCATCCACTGTAGTGTAGGTACAAAGGTGAGGGGTGTAGTACCCGAAAGAACCTGCACAACCTCAATTATCCTGTCTGAAAAAGGGTACAGTCCCTCACTGTTGAGACTATAGACCTTGCTCAGTGCTAATGGCTGCAGGCACTTGATAGCCCGGTGCCAGGCAGCCAGACCCCAATGTAAGGACAGGGCACCTCTGGGAGCAATACCAGCCTTGGAACAACACAATCTGCTTGCATTAACACACCTCTCTCCTTTCTTGACTTGTTGGCACAACCTGCCATGCTAACGTGGTGCTGCAGCTTCTCCCCATCTTCCTAAACGTGGAGCGTGTGGTCAGGGAGGCAGAGAGGTGCTGCAGCCTGGCGCTCCCAGGGAGGGGGAGCGAGGCCTGCCGCAAGCACCCAGCAAACAGAACACAGTGGGTCCTGCATTTGCATAGATTTACACAAATTTGCATACCGGTGTGCAAAGAGAGCAGCTGGGAAAGAGGAACAGAAAGACTCCAGAGTTTCATTGTTTTAAAAAACCAGCTCCCCGTCAAGCACTTCATTATTTAACCCGCCCCTTCCTCCTCCATTGCTGACTGCTCCATTTGTTGAAGAATTAGGGACGGCTGGACGGCCCTGCTTGGCGCAACTCCTATCGGCTAACCCAAAATACGGACGTCTGCGTCATGGTCCTAGGGCATGTTCCCTGTTGGCTGTGATCCTTGCTCCCGTAATTAAGTTCAAAATGTTTTGTGGTTTGTTTTCTCCCCCACAAAGGCTTTATGACTTTGAAATAGGAACTTCATTTATTTTAGGACAATCCTTTACATACTTATAGATGCCAGCTTTGGAGCAGGGGAATGTATCGATGCTTCAAAGAAATAACTGGATTTTTTTTTCTCTAAATATGATGTTAAAGACTAGTTTTCCTTGATGCTCTCAGGAACAGATTAACTTAATTACTGAGCCCCTCCTTTAAACCAGCTTGAGGCATTGTTTTTGGCAAAGTTATAAATGATTGAAAATAAGAGGTTATAATTGAGAATGTTAAGCAGCCATAACTTTAGTTTTCATTATCAGCTCCATCTACAATACTTCACAGTACTTTTTGACATAAAATGTAGACTGAGGCCATGAAAAGAGCAAAGAAAAGAGGGCTTGTATTTATCACTTTGATATTCTTATTTAAGCATTACTTAACTAGCAGAACATCGGGCAGAGTTTGTTGCTGACTACAGCTTGCAATTCAAAACCGCTGCCTCCCAAAAGAAATGATGACCTGGTAAGTATGCCCACATCCTTACATAACAACAGTATTTATAATCAAAGGGTAAAATTATATGGCCCCAAATAAGCTTGGCAGACAGAGAGCTTTGTGAATCATCTAGTGAGACTCTCCATCTAATAGAGGGTGGTAAGGATCATGTGAGTGGAGGCTAATGAAAAAATGGTAGTCACGTATGTTTCTCTTCAAGAGCCAGATGCTGGAGGCAAGTGATTCCACTCTAATTTTCTTTCTCTTGCTCTATCTTTTTTTTTTTTTTTCTCTATTTAATGTATATTTGTGGTCTTCATTGCTGTGGAGAAAAGCTGGAAAACATGACCCCAAAGTACTCTAGAGGCTGAAAATCTATTGCTTTTCTTAAAAAGAATTTCTTGATTTAACAGAATGTCATGTCTGACTTGTGATTTAAAAAAAAAAAAAAAATCCCTTGTAATGTTGTGTTAGGAAGGGACACAAGGCTTGGCAGCATGAGAACAGAAGCAATGTTGTAGAGAAGTTAATATGTACAGCTGTAGCTAATACAGAATTGGATGCTCAGAGTTGCACTGTAATGTCCTCGATATAACATAAGATTAGATATCAAGAACATCTAAATCGTTGTTCTGACACTTACGCTGCATTGCTGCTTAGCTGCAACTCACACGCACTCTGCTATTCCTGGTTTTGTCTGTTGGGGTGAATCTTTTCTGCCTGCACTGGTGTGATGTGGTTACTTGCATTAATATGTTCCTTTCTGTTCAGTCCTTTTGGAGGCATTATGTATATCTAATCCCCAGCATCGCTTCTAAGTATCGTACATGGAAGCCTAGAAAGAATACAGGAGAAAGGCCAAATCCTTCCATCATGACTGCAAGGAAATAACTGGACTGTTTGGCAGCAGCTGAGTCAATGGGGTGCTGTATTACCATCAACAGCTCCAGCAACCTGGCATCTCGCTGGAGGGAGTGCAGTGGAAAGCGTGCCCAGCTGTAGATGCTGGGTACACAGGAAGGTGGTGAATTTTAACAGTGCATTTCTGAAAGAAAGAAAAATTATTTGCAGTAAGTGGGACCTGAATGGTTTTACAATATACCTTTATGATTAGCAAAGAAAGACTGTGTTTAGGAGGAGGCAAGGGATTAATTACACAATCTACTGTAACCATGGAATTAATTCTGTCTGACATCTCAAGCCCAAAAGTTGGGTGTCTAAGTTAAGTCAATTGTCCAAATTTCTTTAGTGTTTGAAGAGGTACGTGCACAGTAAGGGACGAGTACATGGGTGCATCCCAAAGTGTCTAACTGTCCCCATCCCTACAAAACAAGATAGATGACACTGTTAGTTGCGGTTAGGTGAGAAGAAACTGGGCACAAGCATCTAGTTGCAGGTGTCTAGGCGATAAGCTTTCTGCATAGTCAATTGAACGGGGATGGCTGCTTCTGAGAATAATTGAGACCATTTCAGGCAGGCTCCCATTCTAAATCATTCACTGAAAAATCTGTCCATACGTTTACCTAAATAGGATGTCTACATTCCTAACCAGGTGCCTAAGTTAAAACTTGAACACCCACCGACAGTGCAACTTATAACAGAATGCATATTCCTATAGTTCCTGAAAAAGTGCCCGCAAGATGCAAGGTTTTGTCGCAACACCAATTTCTAACCTCCTGTTGATAGAAGCTTTCCTATCAGTCTCCAGCAAATAATGGTATATATTCTGGCTTGACCATTGTGTTGGTTTTGCTTGGCAAGGTTTTGGTAGTGGGGAGGGCTACAGGGGTGGCTTCTGTGAGAAGCTGCTAGAAGCTTCCCCTGTGTCTGACAGAGCCAATGCCAGCCGGCTCCAAGATGGACCCACCGCTGGCCAAGGCCAAGCCAATCAGCGCCTCTGTGATAACATATTTAAGAAAGAGAAACAGTTAGAGAGCGCTTTTGCAGCCAGAGAGAGGAGTGAGAAGATGTAAGAACATCTGCAGACACCCAGGTCAGTGCAGAAGGAGGGGGAGGAGGTGCTCCAGGCACCGGAGCAGAGATCCCCCTGCAGCCCGTGGTGAAGACCATGGTGAAGCAGGCTGTCCCCCTGCAGCCCATGGAGGAAGGATGAGGGGGTGTAGAGATTCCACCTGCAGCCCGTGGAGGACCCCACGCCGGAGCAGGTGAAGACACCTGAAGGAGGCTGTGGCCCCGTGGGAAGCCCGCGCTGGAGCAAGCTCCTGGCAGGACCTGTGGATCCGTGGAGAGAGGAGCCCACGCCAGAGCAGGTTTGCTGACAGGACTTGTGACCCCGTGGGGGACCCACGCTGGAGCAGTTTGCTCCTGAAGGTCTGCACCCTGTAGGAGAGACTCACGTTGGAGATGGTCGTGAAGGACTGTCTCCCGTGAGAGGGACCCCACGCTGGAGTGGGGGAACGATGAGTCCTCCCCCTGAGGATGAAGAAGCGGCAGAAACACCGCATGATGAACTGACCGTAACCCCCACTCCCCGTCCCCCTGTGCCGCTGGGGGGGGCGGAGGTTGAAGCCGGGAGTGAAGTTGAGCCCGGGAAGATGGGAGGGGTGGGGGGAGGTGTTTTTAAGATTTGGTTTTATTTCTCATTCCTCTACTCTGTTTTGCTTAGTAATAAATAAGATGAATTCCCTCTCTAAGTTCGGTCTGTTTTGCTCGTGATGATAATTAGAGAATGATCTCTCCCTGTCCTTATCTCAACCCGTAAGTTTTTTTTCATTGTACCTTTTCTCCCTGTCTAATGAAAGAGGGGAGTGATAGAGTGGCTCTGGTGGGCACCTGGCCCTCAGCCAGGGTCAACCCACACCACAACCATGTTTGTACTCTTAAAGAAAATGCTCAGTGATGATTGCACGTGCTTTTACGTTAGTGAATATCAATGAATAAACACTTTGGGCTCTTTCACAGTTCCTGCAGAAACTGAAATAATATATTTTTGTCTTGAACTCTTGTGAGTGTCTAATTTCATGAGTGCATGGAACTAAATAATCCAGGAATAAAATTGGGGCAATATCCATGCTTCCCTATCAGCTCCTCTCAGGCTGCTGTGGGGCAAAGGGCCTTTTCTGCATTAATTATGTCCAGTGTGCTGAAAGGTTTGGCTAGAGCCTTAGCCAATACAGCTTGGCAAGGGTCTGACATGGCTAGCCAAGCCTTTCTCCCCACTGACTTGACTACCAGGGCTGACAGCTGCCAGGTCCTGTTGTCCTCAAATGGAATTTTTCCAAGGTTCCTTCTCAAACTGTTGCCACTGACTGTTATGGAGTGAGCCCCACTTTCTAGGTCAGTGGTTTTGTGTATATCTGGTGTGTTTGCCAGCCCACTCTTGTAAATTCTGTGCCTGAAGAGACTGCTTTGAATGAAGTCGCTCAATAATTCACGTGTGAGCGTGAGCAACATTTAGCACCCTCCTTTTGTCTCAGTCGAGTTGATTCTTCAGAGTTGGACTGAAGCAGCTGATCTGTACATCCATGAGATTGGCAGGATGCTGTGTAACACAGCTCACAGAGCATACGGCCTGATGGCTTGAGAAGGTGCAAAGGTGTTAATCCTGTCGCTGCCTTCCAGAGGTGCTGAATTTAGAGAATAAAACCCCATCACTGGTGCAACACTGTTTCAAGCAGGTTTTTCTTTAGGCATGACAGAATATGTTGTGTATACCAGTGACCACAACCTGTGTGTCTGGGATAGTATCTTTACTGGCTAATATAACCTCCTGTGGCACTGAATGCTGAGAAAATACCTGCATTGGCAATCCTGAACCCCAGCGTAAGCAGGGCACTTGCTCTGCTGGTACCTTTCTCCTTTGTGGGCTGCCAACCTCAGACTGTCCTCCTCTCATTTCATTCAGAATTCTGGATTTCATTATTAATTAGAGGTCAACTTTATACTGCCATTGATTGAGTTATTCACTAACACCTGTTTAAATTATCAGGCTAAACTTGAGACTTTAGTAATGAACTTGCTCTGAATTATGGCATTAGGATGAAAGTTAAAATCAAACCTTCACCTAGGCAGGAATTGCACTTGTAATATGGCAAAAAAAGTGTTGGGCACAAAACATCTGGATTCTGCACTTGAAGTCTAAGTTGATGAAGATTATGAAAAAGCAGGATGGGTGTCATGATGTGTAGTAGAAAGGGTGAGATGGCTAAAGATTAGATCAAACTAAAAAGAAGATAAAAATCATCAGCTGTGAGATGAGAGTTGCTGTCCTGTATAAATGGGAAAGTATATGTAATGGCATGGCACTTACTATGCAGATTCAGACTTATTTCAATATTTATCTAATTACATGAAAAGGTGATTGCAAAAGACATTGCTTGGGAACTGAAGACAGTTGACTACCTGAACAGGAAGGTGTTTGGCCGTACTGTTACATAGTAACCTATTTTAAAAGGTACTATTAATCTAAGTGATGGTGTATCTTTTTGTTATTGAACTTGGTCTATCACTTGTTAAGCCAAAATATCAATAGTTGTGTTGGTAAGGAAAGAATGTTGCCTGCTTCTTATGTCTTTCAGTTTTCTGCTCTCTCCTCTTGGTGAGAAGGGTGAAATGCTGCCCCAGGGCTGTTTGCATAGTGATTTGTTCAGAACTTGAGATGAACAGAGCCACTGGAGGGGAAAGAGCTTTCTGCTTCAGTCTGTGGGTGAACCAAACGAACTGAGCTACAGGGAGGGTTTCATTTACATAACCTATGTAACCAGAGTTATCGTGTTGGGAATCTCTGTAACTCACGCTGAAATGGTTACGTTTGGGAAAGGAACTTAAAGGGGAAGGAAAAAGCTACTAACCGGTTGGAGACTCTGCATCCCTGATAGTGAGAGCCGTGCTTTTAGGCTTTTATAATGATGCTTTTTTTCTCCAATAAACATTGCATGTAACATGAAAAAAATCTTATGGGAGAAAGGAAGCTGCAGAGAGGTGTGTACGAGGACATTACAGAGCAGGGCTGAAGCCTCTCCAGCCTTTGCCACTGCTGACATCCAAAGTCATTGTAATTTTGCTACATTTTGGCAAGAGTTAAGACTAAATAACACTTTCCCGGAGTCTGGAGACATATCTGAGTAAATTCCTTGCCTTCAGTGGTGCGAATATGTGATGTTCTGCTCATTGCTTGCCATAGTGGCTGGAGAAAGGAATGCAACATTGTAAAGGTCGCTTTCACAAGGGACCCAGTTCCTAAACCTCTGCTAATCTTATTCTGTGTATAGGTGCAAATATGGATGTGAAGCACATGCTGTACTTTTCTTGATGATAGTATGTTTCTTTCACACTTAACAAAGCTTTTCTAGTTCTATCCACAATGTATGGTTGCAAGTATAAAGGTATTGGATGTTGATGATATTCATGAAACATTTCAGTGATCCTAGGGGTTTCTTGGGGGATCCTCAGAGGTGTTTGCGCAGATGGTACTTTGTTTTAGAGAGAATTCCTGTTTTTTAATCTGATTAGTGTGGCTTTTAACTTTTCTTGATCAGGGATTATGCTTTGGATACAAAGCAGTGTCATTTAGATAAGACATTTTTAAAAATACTATAGAACTGATGGCTTTGTGTTTAAAGTGGTTGCTGTTTCAAAATAAGCACTAGCAAATATGCTCAACAACAAACTTGAGAGAATTGTTCCTAATGGAATCAATTTTAGGGAAGGGAATTGCAGGATATCCTGGAGTGATCTAGTGAGTGATAGGGCAAACATCAGTAGGATGGCTAAGCCATCACCAGAAAATTGTGGCAAATAGCAAAACTAGTATGAAGGGGAGGGATTGGAAGATAAAGAAAAAGAGACAAAACAATAGAAAGAAAAGCAAAGAAAGTGAGATAATTTATCTTCGCAGAAAGTGCCTTATGTTAGAATTTCACAAGGAAAGCTGCCTTTTGTTGGAGAACAGTCAGAAATCAAGACACAGCAACAGACCTGAGAGAGAAGAATCCCCCCAGCTGAGAAAATGTTAAGCTTTTTTTTCTATTTTTAAAAAAAAAGGTATTTCTAGGGGTTTCCCCCCTGCCTAGCCCACACTCTAATAATGTCCTGGTTCATGTAGTGCCCACATCTAACTTCTGGGAAACATGGATTTCTGCTTCTAGTTGTAACAGCCAAGAAGAGGAGCAGCACTGTAGCATGTATATGACATGTATTGTTTTGCCTCATTGAGGGACACTTCTCCCTGGGGATAGGAGTTCATTTATCTTCGTGTTAGCTCCAGAGGGAAATTGTCTCGAGCAGAGAACAGTTAGTTTGTAGTATGCTGTGTACGTATGTGCCATGTTTTGATGTAGTTCACTGACAGCTAGTAACCAGACCTAATCCGTCAAACTCATTTCACCTAAGACCTAAAGTATAACTCAAATTCTGATCTTTAAGGTAAAGGCATCACAAAGCTACCTGGCTCCTAACCTCCTGTTTATCAGCAAATAATACCTTTTCTTCTTTCCTATTTTTTTTGCTTATTTCCTCTTCAGAAACACTGCTTCTTTCAGTCACTGATGTTTTGGTGTTCTGTGCTTGTTTGGGGAAAAAAAAAAAAAAAAAAGGGAGTGGTGGAAAAAAAAGAAAAAAGCAGCCAGTAGTACTATACAAACCGTTTATCGAGTATAACATGTTATGCAGTCACTGCATTAACATATATTATGTAGCTGAACCTCTATCCTTACCTATTAGAGTTGTTCCTAATTGGGTATTTCTTACTAGCTTGCTACCTTAGGTTATACCTTTCAGATTAAGTAGAAAACTGGAGTCACTTACAGTTATTAATGATTCCTCAATAATTCTACAAGAACAGGAGTCTTGATTGTAGGAATTGTTTGTTATCTAGGTAATAGCTATCAGTGAACAGGATTCCCAACTACTGGCTCCCTTTGGCTACTTCGGTTTTCTCTGATGGACTGGGAAAAAGCAGACAGGACAAATTGCTCCACACCTCAAATTCTACCTCTGAGTTTAAGAAAGATCTTTCTCAGCTTCTTGAAACAGATCTTGTTTGTCTAGGTTGGTTTTGGTTTTTTTTCCATTTTTTTTAACTTTTTCAGGGTTGGCAATGTCCTTTTTCTTTTTTTTTTTTTTTTTTAATTTTGAAAACTGTTAAAAAATATTCTGGTAGAAGCTGAAAATACAAGACAACATTCTCTTGATGCTGAACACTTCATGACCAAAAGCTTGTCGTCTTCCTGTCCTATTTTTATTGTTTCTGATGGCACTATAGCACACACAGAGATTTGCACTAGAAAAGAGGGAGAGCAGCTGACAAGGATAATTCTTTATAGACTGGAACTAAAAAGACCAACAGAAGATGCTGTTTCTTATCTCTTCATCTGTTGCTTACTTCTAAAGGGAAAATAAGGCTATTATATACCTTATGAATATTAATAAATGGAGTGGCTGATGGGATGATAAACTGGTGGCCAAGGGGCAGTGCTGTGCTTCTGGAATATCCACTTGCTAGTTCCAAAAACTGCCTAGACATGACTGTTTTTCAGGATACATTGCACTTGTTTCATCTGGCTGAATCAAAGATTTTTCATTTGATATTTTAGCCCTTGTATTAGGTTTAGGTGCTGCTTGGTTTCACTTTGGCCAAGGTTTGTGTGATGATTTGGTTTTTGGGTTTTGTTGTGGGTTTGGTGTGGGGTTTGGGTTTTTTTTTTTAAATGATTAAGAGACATACAGATGAATACTTTAAATCTAAAAGTAAGGAAGAAGTAAAGTATACTGTGTTACTCCCAGCATCAGGCCAGGTAAAAGCTTTCTAAAAGTTTCTGGTTTACTTCTGTTGGATATATTGTTCTTCACATCCCTTAATAAGCAGACATACAGAATGCATGTTACACGAAATTATAGTTTTCTCACATTAAAAGATTAAAGAGTATTGAATTGAGTTTGAAATACTGCACAAGTACTGTCCCATAAGAAATCTTATCATAAAGCCCCAACAACTAATTTCTGTTAGCAACAGTTTCTTTATTATTGTCTACCAGACTGTCTTTCACAATTGAGACTTTCATGGAAGAAATTGGAGGCATAGAACAGTTCCATACACAAAGATTGCTATTAGCATTACATTTTAGTTCTGGCTAAGAGCTGACTGTATCAAAGCAAGGGAATAGAGGATGATTTTGGCAATTACTTTGCCCGGGAAATGGCTGAAGGAATCATGCTAAAGTATATTACGCCTAGGCTGATGATAAGAAGTATAGTTGCTAGATACCATTGTGAGAACTGTAGGGAAAAACAGAGGTGGTGTTTCACTAAATACAGCTGAGCACATGAGTCTTCACAATGCTTTCAACCCAGAGAAAGCATAAGCATGGTGGCTTTCAGTACCATGAGCAATGCCAGCACTCCCCTGAGCTCAGGAAAGCACTTGTTGCAAGCCTTCGCATTACCTCTCATGCAGGAAAACTTCAAGAGAAAAATGCTCTGGGTAATTCCTTGGAGAAGGTAAACACAGTTGATTTTTGTTTGTTTGTTTTTTCCTCTGAAGTTGTATAGCTGTGGGGTATTTTAATGACAATCTTGTATGATGCAAGACTTTTCTCCTGAAAGTCAGCTTTTTTTATTACAAAATTGTGCTAAATTGCTATATTTACAGTAATTACAGTGATTGATTTAACTAATATACATATATAATGGAAGTCCTAGAAATAAAGATGCAGTGGAACCTTCATTTGGTTCTCTTTTGCATATGCACTATAATATAGTCCTTAATTATGTGAGTATGTACTATTTTACTCATACAGCTGTATCTCTGCATGTATCCAGAATACTCTAACTATAGTACTTACCTGTAGGTCCTCTACTGCTCTGAAGTATTGATATAACTTCTCAGTTTAAATTCTGGTACACAGTCAGACTTTGCTTGTGCTGTAGGAATTTGCATACCAAGCAAGCACATTATTTCTCTTTTTATTTCATACTTGTATCTGTACTATGCCCTCTTTGTTCAGCTTCCATCTGAATTTGTGCTTATGTTTCTCTTAGTTGTCCGTAAATCTCTTATTTCTGGAGATGTGAAGGCCTGGATTCAGTAGTATAGAAAGCTTGTGGACAGTGCCAGGTTTTGTATCAAGCAGGGTGATACCCACAATACCCACAGTGTTGGGTTTAAACACATGCTATAGAGGTAAGAAGATGGAAACAGGACTTCTGGTGGTGCATCATCCATTCTCTATCCAGAGATCAATCGGAAGGAATTTTGTTACAGGATACCACCCCCAAATAGTGCTGTCCAAGGTGTGACGGTGCTGTGGTTATGAGGGTGACGATATAAAGTGTTGTATGATGCAGTGCCTGAGAGCCATGAGTTCTTTGATAGACGGGAAACCAGGCTAAGACATTGCTGTGATGGAAATGTCCCTGAAAGCTGTGCATCAGGGAATGCTGTAGGGAATCATTACATTAACCTTAAAAGTTGTTGTCTGCATAGCTTGACTCACACCTGATAGATATTGTCTCCTAAAAAGGGAGGATGTAAATCTCATAAAATCTTAATTTTTGAACTCTTGTTCCTCTTCTTCTAAACTGCTACCTCTCTCAGTATATTAAAATGATGAGGATCTTGTCTGGGAAGATGCAAGATCTAGGCTGATAGTTATAGCCCATCTCTTTTTCCCAATATTCTCTCAATCCCTCCAACTGAGCACCATTCACTCCTGTTGATATTGGGGATCCTGAAATGGTTGCTTGTTACTTAAACTATTTGAACATATGTCTCCCTCCACCATCATGTTGGTGCACATGCTAACTATGCTAGATTAAAAATGAGCACTTGTCACATTGTGTTGCTTGAGAATCACAGTGTGACCATAAGATCTCATAGTTATCATATACATAGTGCATTTTAATCAAACCAACAATTAACTTGGATTGTCTGTGCAAGTTTGCTAACAGTAAGGCTTTTTTTATCAGTATAAATCTCTGAATGGTGATTTTTATCACTGCAAATGTATCTAAAAAAAAAAAAAGCAGTTGAAGTAATAGATAGGAAACACATTGCATAAAGCTATTAACACCATTAACTCCCAATATGCTTCAAATTCATTGAAAACTTGAATTAATAGTTGTCCTGCTTTCAGCAGAGATAGAGTTAATTTTCTTCCTAGCAGCTGGTATAGTGCTGTCTTTTGGATTTAGGATGAGAATAACCTTGATAACACACTGATGATTTTAGTCATTGCCAAACAGTCAAGGATTTTTCATCTTCTCATACTGGCCTGCCAAGGAGAAGGCGGTGGTTGCCCAAGAAGGTGGGAGGGGACACAGCCAGGGCAGCTGACCCAAACTGGACAAAGGGATATTCCATACCATATGACATCATGTCCTGTTTCTAACTGGGTATTGGGCTGGGAGGTGGGGCAGCCTGGGAACTAGCTGAGCATTGGCTTTGGGGTGGTGAGAAATTGTGCTGTTCATCATTCGTTTTGTATATTTTTTTGTTATCATTATTATTTATTACTTTCCTTTTCTGTCCTATTAAACTGTCTTTATTTCAATCCATAAGCTTTACTTGCCTCCCTTTCCCCCCTCAATTCTCTCCCCAATCCCACTGGAGGTGAGGAGGAGTGAGCAAACAGCTGTGTGATTGTTTCAGCTGCCGGCCAGGTTAAACCACAACAACAGTACAGCTAACTTTTAACACGTCTGCACTAGATCTAAAATATTAGATATAAAATATAACTAAAATATAGACATAATTCTAACTTTCCACAATAAGGAAGCCCTCTCTGAAGTTCTGAAAACTGGCTATCTTCTCCTAAATGCTCATGAAAGCTTTGCAGCCTGGCAAATCTCTTTAGCCTTTTGGCCTGACTGGCCATAGAAAGGAAAACTCTGTGGCCAGAAATGACAGTTGGCTGCTGGTTATTTTGTTGTTGGTTTTTGTTTTGTTTTTTCTTAAACAGTCTAAGCTGAGCTGTCTCTTGCCTTTCAATTCAAGCCTTTGCTGTTTGCACAACACATCTAATTTAAAAAAATAGACTTTTGCTTAATTCCAGAATTCTTTTAATTTCTGCTCTTGAGTCAGTGTTGCAATTCAGTGAAGCCTTATCCTCCATTTGGTTTCACAGTGCCTGACAGATCCACAGAGCATGTGTACTGCCTGCTGATCAGAAACATCATCATCCCCAGGCTGTGATGCTGACAGTGCTGAAGTAAAAGCACAAGTTTCATGTATTTAGAAACTGAGGAAAGCACACAATACGTATGTGTCAAAAACAGCAGAATGAAAACAGAGAGCCTCTGATGTCCCTAGAGGCAAGGTTATGCATTATCACCGATGTTCACTACCCTAGTGAAAATCATATCTGCCTTTCTACATAAAACTGCACGTTGGAAAAATGTTGAGATGTTTTCCACCATGAATTTACATCCTCCATTCCGTTTAACCTAAAAAATAGCTGTGCAGAATATGAAAAATCAGTTCTACAGAACTAAAAACCCTCTGCCACAGATGTAAGCCACAACAGGCAGCAGGAACTCTTACACAAGGCAAATATACAGAGTGTGTAATATTCTTTCCTCCAAGAATATGCACAAGTCATCCTGCAGGAATTTAATTTAGATGGGGTATCCTATAGGCTGCATTGACAGAGGCTTTTAAACTGCCTCTAGCTGATGATGAGGTTATGCCTGTTATTCTGGTAGATGCTGAGTAGAAACTACTGTGCAGTCGTAATGCAAGCTAGATATTTTGATTTGGGTTTTTTGTTGTTGTTGTTGTTGTTCTTGGTAAATCAACTGTACGAAGATGGTGGGCATGCAGCACAGCGTAGAAGTACTTTTTTTTCCTCTAATAAACTCCCAGATCGTCTGCAAATAAACTTGGGGGAAATGCAAACTGTCACTGTCCTCCCAAGCAATGGCAAAACTTGCAAGACATAGCCATGAGCTCTAAAAGGGCAGTTTGCATCTCCACTCTAACAGTCCCAACATTGCGACCTGGAGCTCGTAAATACGGCTAGCAATTGGCTAGCCATGGCTGTGTATTTCTCACAGCTCATACAGTTCTCAAGCTGACACCCTGTTGCTACAGCTCAAGACTAAGCTACAGACTTTGACATCAAAGGAAATATTTACATCAGGCTGAAGTTCTGCAGCTGTTCCTGGGCACAATATCTCTGCAGTACCATTCTCTAGTGCCAGCTGGTGCTTGTTTCATGAGCCCAGAAATGGCTTTGTGGGGAGAGGCTGTTCCAGAAAACTGTTGCTCTTGAAGCCACTATTCACTCCATGTCTTTCACAGTCACCAAAAGGGATCTGGAAATGCAAGTGGAGACAAGCAGTGGTAGTTACCATGGCTGCTCTCACAAATCATTCAACCAGGAATGCTTGGTGATGTCATAGGAGCTGCCTGAAAGCTGCTGCTGTTTGGTGATAGCATATCAGATAAAATTGGCACGCTAGCAACTGCCAACACTGCCATATGGCCGTGTGGGGCACTCATGCTGATATGTTGAGAGTCTGAGAATCATATCATCTACTTTGAGGAATGGCAAGGAAGATGATGAGGATCTGGGGATGTTGATCCCTAGATGCAAAGAGCAGTTGCTTCTCCTTAACTTCTGTTGTTATGCCTGTACGACACCAATCCCAGAAATGCCTCAGGCAGGCAGTAATGCAGAAGAGTAGGTTACCTGGTCATGTAGCTGTGCTCATACATGAAGGAGCATCCTCCTTCCTCCCCCTTTTTCACGTCCTCTTATTATACGACTTTTAGTAAATGCAGCTGTTAGTTTGGACAGGCCAGTTAGTGCAAAGCGGTTACAGCAAAGCCTCATAGTAAATCTCTGTACATAGACAAGCCTTTGGATAAATAAATCAACCTCTTGTGACTTTTTCAACCTGTGGTTTTCACACTTTGTTGCAATGACATTTGAGGCATTATTCAAGGGTACGGAGGATCTCCTTCACTAGACTTAGCCCTCTGAAGTGATCACTTACATGCACTGGTTTCTTTCAGTGAGCTCTGCTCTGACACTGATTCTTGCTGTTTCCTTAGGCAATAGCATAGATAGCTTTCTCTGTAATTTACTTAGGACCTGGAAAACTGATGCTGGCTGTATGATAGCAAATAAGATGTTTGCTGTCACTGCATTTCTCCTGTATACTGGAAGTTTCACATTCTTGAAACACTGAAAAATGTTTAAGCTCTCATTCCTCTCAGTATTGATCTGATGGGGTCAACTCTTCCCAACGCTGTGTGGCTAAGAGCAGAGCCACTGTCAAGCATGTGCTAAGCAGGCAATTTAGGGCAGCAAAATAGCCATGATTCTCTTGTGGGTTTTGGCATATTCTGGGGCCCCAGGAAGCCAGGTTGCTACATCTGCTAAACCAGTGAAAAGCCTGTAAGATGACAACTTTTACTGGGTTAATAGTAAAAATTTTTGTCCCTTTCTACAAAAGACCAGAGTCTCTGGAATTGTTCTACCAGCATGCATCATTACACCTCTTCTCAACCTAGAAGAGTTGATCTGACCCACTTATCTTTATGCTGCTGAGGACCCACTAGTAAACTCTGTTAGGAAGCATGAACATAATTATTGTACAAGCCTAGCCTTCTTTCCCTCTCTTCTCCTTTTCTTGCCCCACCCCCCTTTCACTTCAGCTGGTTTTGCTGCCAGCTAGATGCAAGGACTGGCTGGGTTTTGGCTCCTGCTCCTCGTTTTCTACTTCATTCATAGTACCACATCAGGGCGGAATCTTGTCTAGTGCTTAAAGTTTATACTGTTTCTTGAATGTGTAAAGGGATGCTGAGTATGATCATTCCCTGTGCTTGAAAACCAAATGGTACTGATGAGTGGAGGGACTTAGGGAATTATAATTGGGAACCTGGTTGCCAAGTTCAGAATAAAATTGTGGGTGGAAAATTCCACTCAGACAGATGCTATCTGGTACCTCTAATAGTTTCCTTTCACATGGACTTTTCAACAACGCAGCACATTATCATAATGATTCCTTGTTGTTTAAAAAAAAAGTATGTCTATATGCTAAAAATCATACTTAATGTTGTAGAAAGAGTTATCCTACCCTCTACTCAATACACATATTTTTATATGTTGATAAATACAATATTAAGTGGGTAATAATCAGTAAAATGTTTGCAGTTTTGTAATCAAATGAGGACAATGGCATCCTATGTTTCTATGTAGTTCCAAAGGTAGATGTCCCTTAAATAAAGCTACTTTTTCTTTTTTGGGTGATAATATTTTACATGAACTGCCAGCCATAACAAAAATAGTACGTCTTGTACTGCTAGCTTTAATAGAGACTGCATGGATAATTTATGGCCAAGTAAAAAAGTTTTTATAATAGTTAAGTTCCAAATTAATTTCTCACTCATTTTCATAACCTAACCTGAATATCAATATTGTTTTATTTTGTATTATTTTTTTCCAGTTTTTGGTTAATAAGGAATGTATTTTCTTTAAAAGATGCAGGCAACCCCATTTTCCCCATCTCCCCATACACAGAAAGAGCATATCTGTACTCAAACCAATAAAGAATGCACTGTAGATAAATTCATACTGTACCAATGGAGTGTAAGGATTCCATTAATGCTTTAGTGATATCATCAAGGAAGAAAAAGGCAAAATGGATCCATAGCTTTTACTCTGCTGGGTTTGTAATGAAGCAGTGTTGTAGTAGCTGCTGGGTTTTTTTTTGGGTTTTTTTTTTTTTTTTTTTCCCTGTAGGCATCAGTTGGTGTATTGTGAAAGTTAAAAAAAAAAAAAATAAAATTCCTGACATTTCCTTCTTTCTTTTTCTGTCTCTATTTTTTTTTTTTTTTAAAGAACAGTCAGCTTCCTTTTGTTACTGCTGTGATGTACTTTTCCCTACTAACTCCAAGACGGAGCCTGAAATGCAATATGGAAATTACTAATATGACAGAGAAATATGAGCTTTATACTGTAGAAAAAGTGGCTGTAGCAATATATCAGAGAAATTATTGAATGTTATCGGTCATAGCACAATTTATTATTTTACCAGTGTGCTGTGAAAAGTTGCTCAGCCAACTCAAAGCTTTCTTACTATATTAGCACTGTCTGGGAGTTTAACTGGTAGCACTTTGCTAAATGCAAGCACAGTAATTATTTGTACATTAGCCCCTTGGATTCCTCTCTCCCCACCCCAACCCATCATCTTAACATACTGTACGTGCAGTAATTTGATTTACTATTTTTATTTTGGACTTTGTACCGTAAGGCTTTCACAGAGGAAAGATGGCTGAAAGATATAAGGGAGGGCTGAGAATTTGGAAACTGTCTGCTCTGCACTTTGTGTATGCTCCCTGCCAAACTCACGTGTAACGCTCATTAATGCTAATGGGATTTAATACATGCTGCAAGAGGAAAATATCCTCATTTATTTTGCACTGAATCAAGTGGTAGCAAAAGTGCTGTATTGACAACTCTGGAGCCCTCTATTTATCCACAGAACAGGCAGCGTCAGAATAAGTTTCCTCTTACAACCTGGTGCCTCAGTCCTCTTCTGGAGGGACCTCTGAAGGACAGCACAGCCACTGGCACCTCTGCCACTCTTGTCTGCGTAGATAGTAGTTTTGCGATGTGGACACCTGTACAGTAGCAGCCCAGCCAAATTTCCCACACTTTGCTCACGATATGCAACAGATGCCAGGTTTAGGCTGGGTTTGAATTGAGTGCTGGAAGGACAAACAGTACAAATGAGCTCTTTTGAATCACAGAAATGACCCATCCTCACAGTTCTGTCTGTAAATTCTTCAGACCAGCATATCTGTGAGAGGAAAACTTCTCCTGGGATTTACTGGCTTGGACATAAAACGTTAGGTTGGCTTTTAAGTAGGGGGTTAGTGTTTGGAAATTGCTGTTGCTGCCAAGCAATGTCAGCAGATGTAGGTGATGTGGTAGTCATGAGTTTAGTGGCACATGTGTGTTATACACATCCTTCATTTTTCAGTATTATTGAATGATAATGATAGCTTTGTAAGATGTCATCTGATATATGTACATGTGTGTATACTGGTCAGAAAAAGCCATTCTGTTGAAACTCAAACTTCTCGCAGGAATACGTTAAGTTAAAACATATTTTGGAAAAAAAGTACATCAGGGGAAGGCCTTTATTAGAATCAAGGCAATATTGTTTTCTTTTGATTGTGAGACAAAATTAGACAGACATAATTGTATGTGACTTAACACGCTGAAAGTCACATTTCAGTGAAAACTTTGGATTCAGAGGGAAAAATTTGAGTTGACTTGCCTTTTTATAGAAAACTGGTTTATTTATCTGTTTAGCTGAGTCAGGATAATAGTGAAAATAATCTTGATTGATGAAGCTATTTCCATTAAATAGACAAGGAAGCTCACCTGAGTTTCCAAAAAGAGCTGCCTCGCACCCAACAATTAGCCAGGGTTACATTATAATGTTTTGTTCTTTTACCCCCATTCCCTAACAGCTCTGGATGGAATCTCTTTCTACCTGGCTGGCCTTACTACATCTTTCTACTGCATTTTTGGTGCTGTCTTTGTAAAACACACATCACCACATGCAGCTGAACTGGCTGTCTTCCAAATGGTAGGAATGTTAATTGTTTTTAGAGAAACTTGCTATGCAATTCTTATAACGAAGAGTTTCAAAATTAAGTATTGTTCCTTTTTCTCCTTTGGGCTAGAAGAGAAGGCTTTTAACACAAAACATCTTGCTGGGGAAGGAGGAGTCAGAGCATGCATAGTACCATCAAGCTTGTTGAAAGTCAAGCTCTTATTGCTGATGTGGTGTACCTGCAGATTTCAAAACTTAATTTGAGTCCTACTACCAAAGAATTCCTCCTTGAATGTGTCTCCAGGGACATGTACCTTGTCCCACTGCTCCGCCTTCTGCAATGAAAATCTTTAGTTCCTCAGGCTTTCGTAACCCCGGATGGCAGTTACCTTGCTCTTGGGAGGGTAAGGTTTGAAAAATTTCTCCTTCTTCTTCTTCTTCCCAAGCTTTCTCCTATTTTTTCCTTTTCCATCCCATTGGGCAACAGCAGATCCCAATGTCTCTATGCAAAGAGGTGCAGAGAGCTATAAATGCTTTATCTTCTTTTCCTTGCGCTACCCCACTGTTTGCAAATCTTGCTGCTGCTTCTTCCTGATGCCCTTGGAAATTCCCTCTCTGTTTCAATTTTCCAGGCTTAAAAAATTTCTTTACTGCATTGTCTTTCTTCTTGGCCCCTCTTAAACCTGCATCATCCCCTTCTAATTCAGTCAAAATGCAGTGGCTAAATGTAACTTCCCAGCCTATTAATGATAATGGTCATTGGATCATGACTTACAAGTCACTGTACAAGCTTCTTCTCTTATTTCATAATTCACACATTATACTGCTTAGCTTCACCTTAAGGTTTTGACTGTCCTGTTCTTCCTTTATCTCCTTTGTTCTTTCAGTAATGCCACTGTTGTCTCATTTAAATCCACCTATCATTGGCTTGTATGTGATTTTTATATATTTCTTTTTAAACCTTATGTTGGTGCCTATCTATGGAAAAATCTCTGAGTACTATAATCTCATTCCAGCAGATGTATGCTCTTTTCACCTTCAAGTGCTTAGTGTAAAATGGGCCTTACGGAACAAAAACCTTGAGTTTTTCTATTGTCCAAGCAGTTGTCTCAAAAATGGACTGAAGTAAACAAAAAATTAAAAGTGGAATCAGTTGGAAGTTAACACCATCCTTGACGTCTCTGAAGGCATCTTGTAAAACCTAAACCAGATACTAAGTAAATAGTATTTTAATCAGTCTCTTTTGCTTTGTGTGATACCAAAGAAATTGTTGATGCTTAGGTAGTAGATAAAAGGTATTGGAAAAGGAAAACTATAATATAAAGCTAAAATGTGTTTTGAAAGTTGTATACTAGTCTTTCCTTTATGTTTTCTTCTGTAATTTTGCAGTTACTTGTTATTTTGGTCGTTAAATTAACCTGCAGATGCCAGGAAGGAGACATCTTTCTGAAGCTCATGTTTCAATTTTTTTGATGGTAATCTCACTTTGTAGTTGCACTGAATCTTTGTTGATACTACAGACGATTACCTGCTCAGCTCCATTTCTAATATATAATTCAACAACAATGACAAAAAAAAAATATTGCACTTTGATTTGGGAAAGCATGTGGTTGACTTTTACAGATTTAGGCTGGTCACCATTGCCAGACCTGCTGGCTACGTACCTTCCCATAAAAAATAAACTGGTCTGCTTCTCAATGAACGAAATTCAGACTTGTAGAGTGTGAGGCTTGTTTGCCAGGCTTTTTAACTCAGCTAAACAGTTCACTTCTATTCTACAATTTATTTAATTAATGTTCATCTCATTAGTAGGAATCTATCTTAGCCATCTACTATTATACAGTAAATTGCTTTAATGAATTCTGTGATTCTCTCAAAATTCCCAATCAGATGAGAGGCCCTGCTAATGTAATAAGTCAAGAAAGTACAGCTTTGGAGATTCATTAAATTTTATTTCTTATGAATCGTCTCTGGAAAAACTCTGAAAGAAGCACGATGCTAAAAGGGGGCCATTAGTAAACCTGCTTGTTATAGATGACCAGAAAGTATGAAGTTTAGTTTGGCTTTGAATTTCATTAACATATTGTTGGTTTTGGGTTTTGTTGGAGTTTTTTTGTTGGGTGTTTTTTTAATGTCTGCTAGGAATGGGGATCTACTGCAGTGTATTATGGTCAATTTCCCTTTAAAATAGACTGTCACTGTCTGAATTTCTTCTTTGGCTTAACTCGAATGACAGAAGAAGATGTGTTCTAAGACAAGTGCACACAAAATGTCTACTAAATTCAGCTGAAATGTGAGTTTACCTGCACTGTGTACTGGACAGGATTGGACAAAGTGACAAAAAAAGAATGCAGGATTGATAATTATTTTTCCTGACCTTTTCCCTCTTCCCCTTCTAACTAACACTTCTCCACTTGAGTTGATTTTCTAATCAGGTTGAATACCAAGTAGAAAGGAATTATCATCTAGTCCAACTGCCTGACCACTTCAGAGCTGACCAAAAGTTAAAGCAAATTATTAAGGGCATTGTCCAAATGCCTCTTAAACGCTGACAGGCATGGGGCATTGACTTCCTCCCTAGGAAGCCTGTTCCAGTGTTGGCCATCCTCTCAGTAAAGAAATGTTTCCTAATGTGAAGTTTAAACCTCCCCTGGCGCACCTTTGAACCATTCCCATGCATCCTGTCACTGGGTACCAGGGAGAAGAGCTCAGCACCTCCCTCTCCACTTCCCTTCCTCATGGGGATGGAAGCTGCTCTCAAGCTGTTTGAGAATAAAACCAGAGTAAAGAAAATCATTAATATAATCTTGCTTTTCATTCTGTACTATGGGAAATGAAAGAAATGTTTGAATGAAAGGTATGTGTTCTACGTTTTCACTTATTTTCCTATGTATTCTTTACAGAGAAGTAGGCTCATGCCCCTGACCTTTATCAGAGTGGTGGTTAGGGATGATAATGCACTAGTTAAATAACAACTGTGATGTAGAATGCACTACCTAATTGTCAGCTGTTACTTTAGCCACAGCCTCCATCTGGCTGAGACCTCTAAATCTTAGAGGTGTCTTCTGCTACATAGTGAGCTGTTATCAGTCTCTGCCCAATTTTATGTGCCTAGAAAAATTTTTGGTGTGGTTTTTCCACATTATATAGTTTGTGTCCAGTTTATGCTGCTCCCCAAAATCTGCTGTCAATGCTATTCTCTGATATATGCAGTTTAATTTTCAGAACACCCTTTTGTTTGCAGGCTTAAGTGTCTAGATACTTCTTATTATGTCTTATTGTCTAGATACTTTTTAATATGGAGCTATCCTGCAGTCATCTTCAATAGAGATTTAAAAGTCTTTATATTGATAGTTGGAAAGATACTGAAGCTAATATAGTATGCTTTATATTAATATGCACAAAATGATGTGGTGCCCCTTCCCTGAGGGAAAAGTGTCCAATACAGAAAAACTCTCAAGCTTCTACAATGATCACTATGTAGTGCCATTTGGAAGTGTAGCAATTTAGTTAGTTAATACAGTATTTTTTATGCTGCCAGCAAAATGGGCAGTTCTACTTTTCCTCTTTTCCCTCTTTGTTCCCATGTCCTTCTCAAAGCCTTGAAGCGTACTTGTTCTCTGGAAGGTGACTGTGTAAAAGTAACATCATCCAGCTCAAAATACTTGCTTTCTGTGTGTGTCCAGACACACACAGCTGCTACACTGTACAAAACAAAAGTCAGTGCTTTTCTGCTCTTTTCAGTGCTGCAGACCTAATATGGTGGCAGAGTGATTTAGGGGTGTGCTTGTGTGGAATCGGTGAAAATGTTTATTTGACGACAGTCCAGTTACTCTCACATGGCCCTGGGAACCACGAGCGTTGCGCAGGTGTTTGTGTAGGCAGCCCTTGCAAATGAGGTATGTGATAGACAAGAAGCCACTCATCAACTCCCAGCTCCCAGGCTGCCTTTCCAGGGCTCAGGAACATTTAGGCTACACCTCACTGAGAAGAGATAAACCTGGAGTCTTCTCTGCCCCTTTTTCAAAGTTGAAGTATAGGTAGTTTACCAGGAAAAAAGAGGAAGCATTTTGGAGCCAAATTCTCTGTAAGCTCGGCTCTGTTTTTCTGCTGGAGTCAAGGATGTACGAGTCTGCATGGATTATGTGTGGGTTTTTTAGACACCAGGATTCTTATGCAGGGAAGTATAAGGGTAAGTCAAACAATTAAACTTTTTTCCTGTCATCTCCCTCTCTCCCTAGTAACTATCCCTTTCTTTAAGCTCTTTGATAGTACCCATTCATAGGGCAGTAGAATGATGTTCCAATAATTTCCCTTCAGCAGCAGGAGACACACTGCTGTATATTATGCCCTTTAGCTAAAAGAAAAATTGATTCTGTCATGTATACATTTATATCTCATCTATTTTTTTCAAGGAAATTTTTAACTCTTCTTACAAGACTGAGGTAGGAAATAATAAACTACTGACATACATGACATGATTCTCCCATCTTGGGAAGACTGTCCGTCTTGAGAAGCAGGAAAATGAGAAGCAAAGCTAGACAATGGTTGGAGCTCTAGGTAGGTTTTCTTTTTTATGAGCAAGCTCTGTTACATTTGGGGAGTAGATTTTTCTTTAAAAAAAGTTAGAGAATTGAATGCAACATATGTCAAGTGTTTGGAGTCTCTTACTTTCTGAATCTTGAAATTTGAAAAAAACCCAAAACATTTCTTCACAAACAGCCAAATTTTAATCCATGTGATATTAAAAGATCTAGTATCTTGAGGTAGCTGTGTATTTCTCTAGGAGCAGGAGAGCCTTTTGGTTAAATCAGTGGGCTAATCGGGCCATCTGGCTTCTGTTTCTGGACGGTCCTGTGTGATGTTGGCCATATCAATTAAAGTCTGTTTCCTCAGCTTTCAGTTTGAAAGACTGTGATAATAGTTACTTTTCCTCACCAAAGTGGAATAAAAAATATAAAATGACAATGCTTGGTATGCATACAGTTTGTAGCACTGAGCATCCCCTAAGTTCTGTAGAAAAACAAATGCAGGCTGTATTACAGTCCAAAGGTGGTCCAAAGACTTGTATTAAAGGTTTTCCTTATAAGAAATGCCTTTCAAGGTAAAACAATCATTATTCATCGGATGTTGGGCATTGAACAACTTCCTACATAACAAAGGGAGCAAAAGTAAATAAAATATTCAGAATGAAAAAAATTCTCAATTTCTTCAATCACATTATGAAATACATAAAAATCAAATAGTTTGAGTCAAAAAACACTGATTTTTTTTTTTTCAAATGAAATGGAATACTTATTTGGTGTGCTGCCTTTTAGCTCAGATTTAGTTTGAGATCAATTTAAAAATCCATTTCAAGGAGGTAAAAAAGATGGTCTCTGATCAAGCACCTTGTTTTATAACTTTTTTCAAAACTGTTTTTCTCATGCTGACTGTCAGCATAAGAAGCATGTAGCTCAGTAGTTATAAAGGTTCTTTTCCTGAGAATATTTGCTATTCTTGAGCTCTGGTCCTGATTGAAAAACATTGTTAAAGATTGTTACTAACAGATCTATAATTTTGATATTCCTGTTGTTTTGTTGTGGTGTTTTTTGTTTTTTTTTCTTTTCAGGCGTAGATACCTGTTTTTTATTACACGAAGGCAATGGACTCACTATATACGTTCCCTCTGACTTAAAAACTTTATTTCTAAGCGTTCTGCAGTTAATTCCACAGTCATATATTTGTCTCAGTTTTCAGTTAAGAAAATATGTTTTAATTTTTTACCCATGTTTATATTGCATTTAATGTAAAGAGCATTTACAATCCTTTTCTGCTCTGTTAGAGAAAGAAATTACTGAAGGCAGATTGAGAAAAGGGATTTGGAAACTATGAAGCAAAATTGATCAGAATAGGGAAATTATTACAATCTAACTGCTTTTCAGAAAAACTCTTTGGGTGGAAAACCTAACCAAGCTCAAGAAAGTTTGGAGTTGGTAGCATTGTCAGGGTTCAGTAAAAATTTGCAAGTTGGATGTCTCATGTTCAGTTTCCCCTGGTAGTCTAGATGAATTGCATTTCCTGTGATTCCACACAGCCTCTTGTCATGTTAAAGAAAAATCTGAAATCGTGGGAGTTCCTGATCATTGCCCACTATGGGAAATTGTAGTCTGGATAATATCTAATCCAGTCTGTCTGATCAATGTCAAGCAGACACACCTCTTGCAAAATCAAGATTCACTTAAGAAGGGGAAAAATCCTACCCTCAAAACCTCTACAAACACATTTTCATTAACTGTTTTTCAATGGTAAATTTTCATCCTTTTCAGTGAGGTATAAATGGATGAACATGTAGGGAAAGAACTTAGAACATTTCTATATGTGAATACATGGATAAACACGTAACAACAGAGGACATAGTGTTGCTGGGAGAGGAAGCTTACCTGATACAGAGGTAGATCCTTATTCCAGAATGGGTTCTACCCCCTGACCGAGGATACCCAGCTGTATTGTCATCTTTTTTTTTTTTTTTAATAGTAGCACTTCATGTTATCTATGAAGCAAAGTGAGACAATTTATTTTTTTTTAAGAACACATGCTTGATTATTCTATTTTATCTTAGTATGTTAAACTTTAAAAAGCGTTTTAGAATTAATTCATTGTGGAACCCTGGGGGTAAGAACCACATGTCACAGGTAACCAAATTAGAAGTCCATGGGTTATGAGATCACAACCCCCTAGAGAAATATTTAGCGGTATGTTTACTTAATATCTAACAGCATGTGAAGTTTATTTATTAATATGCCTGCAGGTTTCTCTCTAATCCCACTTCTCAAAGATGCTCACACATAGATAGAAAAGCCAGGAGGGGGTGAATTGCCCTGGTACTATTTCCATCTAATAGAATAATGTATCTGTTAAAGAAAAAAGTTAGGGTGCAGTACATACCTTACTGACCTTGACCAAATCTCAAGTCCTGTTTTACACAGAAGCCTGTTGTGTGTTGTTTACAGAGAGCATAAAAGCGCATGCACAGCAACTTCCTCTTAGGGTTATGAATCTTTAAGTAAGAAGAAAATTTATTTTTTAACATAGTCAGAAGAGCAATTGCTTTCAGCTAAGCAATGAGAGAGAAATTTACCCCTCCTTCCTCATACCATGCTGCAGTAATTGAGCTTAGCAAAAGGAATTCTGCGGGAAGGAAATCTTCCCCCTTTCCTCCCCATTAACAGTGGTGGAGCTCTGGGCACCCCTCGTACCCCAGCCAGGGCCAGCAAATGGCGGACCTGGCTTGGCTCAGCCTGTGCTGAGGGGCCAGGAGCTGCTGCCTGTCCCCACTCTCTACCTGCGGGCTGTCACCCACAGCCCCGGCGGACTCGCAAGGTCTGTTCTGCACAGGGCTGGGCAGGTGCAGAAGTACGTCTGTCTGTCTGCTTGGCTTTGCTGCCTGGGACTGATAGCATCTTTTGGCAGCAGCGTTACCAATGGACAGAGCGCTGCTCTGCGCTTCAGGAAATCTTGGTTGTACTCCCAGACCTGCCACTAACACACTGATTTTTTTGAACTGATTTTTATGGGTGTCTGTGCAGCACAGGAATACTAACATTTACCTCTTTAAAGAAGCATTTTGAGATTTACTGCCAAAAAGTTTTATGTAAGAGCAAGAGGTAGTTGATTACACTGCTGAAGTGTACTATGAAGGATCAGTTCTTTGTGTTTGCCAGCGTAACTTCAGCCTTCTTGATCATTTAGTGTCCTATTAATGCACGAGCAAAAACATTAGATCAAGGCATTGTTAAAAAAAAAAATTAAATCAACACTATCTCTCCTTTCTCATTCAATCTATGCAGCAGATCACTACCTTAAATATTAATAGGTAACTGCCTGGATTTCTTCTGAGTTTGTAATTATGAAGGTCATAATAAACCTGAAAATTAAAGGCAAGAGAGTTATTTGTATATTCTTGTTAAAATGTCAAAGCTTCAGACAGTTTCAGAAAACGCAGAGCTCTTTGTGCCTTCTGTGTCAGGGGCTATTACCAGAGACAATCTGGATACCTGCAATCTCCAGACAGATTCCATCAAGCTCCTATCTGTTAGAAGCTGCAGTGCTTGCATTTGGATTCGATATCCAACAATAATGTGGTGTTTTATAAACATTAGTGGGCCTGATTTTGCACTGGTCAGCAGAGGTAAAAAATAGGTACTTTTGGAAAACAAATAAAAAAGGAATTGGAACTGTCTCAATAAATAGTGCAAATTGTAAATTTCCCAAAGAATGCAGTCTTTTGCTCAGGCATAAGAAAATAAAGCTGGCAATTACAATATTGAGGAATTGCCCAAGCTGCTTCTGCAGTTAAGGCCTAATATTTACTTGACAATACCTTTATATTATTATATATAGCATTATGTCCTTTTAATATATAGAGTTTCAATTTCTCCTTTCTGTTGTATCAGGAAAAAAATTACCCACTATCTCTCTATTATGAAGTAAAACCAAGAATTTCCTGACTCTTTATATCAGTGATGATCTTAATGCTTCTTTTCGATAATGCTTTAAAGGAATAAGTGGAATATTCATGTTAGGAGAAGTACAGAAACTTGGTTGAAAGCTGGAAACTGATCTTCACAAGTCTCTTTCACAAGCTTTTTTCGTATGACCTCGATTAAGGAATATGCTCCATATTTTCCCTGAGACTAGTTCCCCAAAACACAAAATGAGAATGAGAAATTTCTACCCACAGAATGTAGGAGATGTTGAAGTTCTGAAACATGATTTCAAGGAATACAGTAACTTGTGCCTCTGAAACACCATTTTGATGAAAAATATCATAGCCCTATTGTTAAACACCTGTTTCAGAGTGTGATGTTCGGCAAAGAAGCTCCGTGAATATTGATGTTAAACATATTCCACGTTACCTCAACTATGAAACTTGGTTTCAAACAGTATTGGTTTTCATCCAAAAATACATTGTAAGTGACAAATCTATATTTTTGAGATGGATATTAAGAAACAGACAGATACAGCCATGTTTAGGTATTTGTAGAAATGACCTGCTTTTAGAGGAGCCAGACAACTTGTTTTCTTTTGGAAGCCTGTGGCTGCTGAGGGCATTTTGAATGTTCAAACTCGTTAAGAGCCAATGCACATTAATTTGAAGTAGGATTTGGTCAAGTGTAATCGTAGAGTAAAATGTGGTTGAATTGCCAGCAATAACATAGCCATTATAGTATAAAAAGCTGCAGACTACATGAATAAGGAAAAGAGTCGTAAGGACTTTTCTCTCATTCACAATGTGGGCAGGTCATCTTGTCAGACAAATTTGGTTTAGTTTTCATGTGTTATTGTCTTTGTAGTATGCCTACTCACTACGTGGATTATAATTCATTTTTTTAAATGTTTATTTATAATTTGTGGTTCTTTGTCTGAATTTTGACAAGTTTGCAGGGGGTTGCAAATTTATCTTGCAATGATTGTTGCAATGAAAGCTGACCAACACTGACTATGGTCAGTCCACCTTGCACAGCTCTTATTCTTAGGTGAAGTCTGGTCTTCAGTAAAAAGAAGCACTTATGAAGTAAGGGAAAAGGCACACATCTACACAGGTCTGCTTCACAAGTAAATGAAATGCCTCTCAAGTTTTCTTCTTCCTTCACTAAAGCACAGCCCAGTTGGTGTTACAGTTGGCCAACAGTTTCTGACCTTTTTGTGAACATTCTGTAAAAGAACATGTTTTGTATTTATTTGCACCTGGCTTATATCCACCCCGACAAATAGTGAGCTTCTTGCCAGACACTTTTCCGGCTGTCTTATCAGAGGTAGTACTACAGGCAGTTTTGGGTTGAGGATATGGATTAGGATGATATTAAGTTAGGTGGTTTCTGAGCAGACAGGTCATAAACAGACAGCAAGCACAACTCATAAGACTGACCATCACCTTTCAACTGCTGGTGTGGCTGCATTTCAATCTGTTGGTTGCTTTGAATTTGCACAGAAGGTGGAACTAAAAGCTACACCTCAGACTGTGACAGCTGCATTACGTCAGTGTCTAAGGAGTTAGCAAGAAAACCTTTTTTCACAATAAGTTAAATTTCCAATGAAGGCAAAAGGCAAAGTCTTAAGCAGAAAAAAATTAGAGAAATTATTTGTGAAGCAGATAGAAAAGCTCCTTTTACCTTTTGTTTATAGATTATCTAGATCATCTAGATCATGTTAAGTGTATTCTATGGTAGATTCTTTTAGAAAAATACCCCCAAAATCTCAAAACTATATTTGAGCTTGTATATGCAATGAACGTTAGGCTGCAAATAGAATCTTTCTCAAGGAAATTTCATCTCAATTTTGATCTGTCGAGCACAAGCATTAAGGCCCCTTAGATGGTCCGTAATTTCCATTTCCATTTCTACAATACTACAAGAATTTTACATTTTTTACTTCTTTAGACTGGAAATTCTAAAATACATACTGATCTGGGAATTCTATCTGGTTTGGGGTTTTGTGGGTCATTTGGGTTTTTTTGACATTTTGATTAAAGCACTCAGTCATCCCCAATATTAGAATACTTTTTTTTTTTTTTTACCTATCCAAAATCGTTTTGCTTTGGTAAAGTACTACATTGAATGGTACTTTCCCATTTTGGTATGCACTCACAAGGAGATCTGCAGTTCAGCAGTCTAATCCTTTTTAATCCAGATGAATTCATTCTCCCAAAATACATCTGAATCATATAATTCCTATGACAAACCCATTGTCTCTTTCTTGCTAGGCAATCTATGTTGCACAAAGACATAGGTGAGGATGGAGAACACCAGGAAGGTCAGTCTCCAGTGTTAGTTCAATATTGGTCCACACACAGATTTCTTCCTCTCTGCAATGTTTCTGTTGTACAATTTTTCTCAGCCATTTCGATAATTTAATTAGCAACAAATGGACATCAGTTCCCTCCTCTTAAATGAGCGTATGATTTACTGTGAATAAATTGTTCTCCAGATGAAAGTATACAGAGCAACATGAAAATGGTACAGTCACTGAAAGTCAGGTTATTTCTTTTCTTTAATGGCTTGCAGCAACTATTATAAGACTATATTCTAATTCACTACTTCAGTAGCAAAAGATCTTTAATAGTCCAAAAACATCACATCGACTTCACAATGACTATGTGCAGAGAATAGGCATTGCTTACTGAAAATGGCTTTCTGGATGAGATGTTATAGTGAATTAATATTTCTAAGCAGAGGCAATACATAGCATGATAAAAGAGAGGCATTTCACTAATGATGATACTCTCAATCTCTCTAAATAAGTCTGGAATGCACAGATTATCATGGCATCCCATAACTACTAGTGTATGGAAGCTTTACTCATCAGGTCTTTGTAAGAGTTTGTTAGGTTTTGGGTGTGGTTTGTTTGGTTTTGGTGGTGTTCGGTGTGGGGGGTTTTTTTTGATTTTTTTTTTTAACTCCACGAGCTTTGCAAGCAATGGCAACATCTTTTCTTGAACTGAGTGACAAAGTTGGATGAAAATATATTGAACTAGAAAAAGTATTTTTCTGACAAATCTGTTGATAAATTGATCAATTCTTCCTACAAAGCTTGGCATAGATATGACAGCACTTCTACTGTTTTAAACTGTATCAGTCTAAAACCTGCCCTACCAAATGTGTTGCCAGATTTGAAATATTTGATATTTGGTTAAAAAGAAGTCTGTTTAAGTCAAGTTATTTCCAAATGAGGGAGCTTTAACAATGATTTGTGTTACATTTCACATACTTTCAGTCTTCGTGTTACAAACCCCCACATTGTTCTACAAAAACTATTAAGAAGTGCATGGCAAATTGCTGGGGTTTTTGAATTAGCTGGTGAATGAGCAAAATTTCAAAAGAAGATATTTTGCTTTATAGTGAATGCTTTGTAAGTTTATTTGCCAAGTGCAGTTAAGCTGTAATTATTTATGATAAAACGTTATGCAAGACTTAACTGAACATTCCTCAGTGTAGTTTGCACAATTCAGAAGCAAGATAGTGGAATTACCTCCTACTGTTCTCAGTTGTAGTTGCACACATTTATTCTATGCCTGCTTCAGTCTTTAAGGTCTTAGTGACTACGGCACTCTGCTGTTAAATTGTGATATTCAAATGGAAACTGAGTCTGTTGTATTTGAAAGAAGGCGAGGTTTACAAATATTATTGTAATGGTGATGATTTTTATTAGGTGTGACATAAGAAATACATATTAGTGCATCAAGAGCAATTCTGGATAATTTAGCTGAAGTCAGTAATCACAGCTTCAGGGGTGAATTTTGTCCTGATTTGCAGCATACATAAGAACTGCTAGGAAGCTTTCATGTCTACCCATTTTCCAAATATTTCTGCTTGCGGAAATAAACACAGGAGGTTCAGGTGTCTAAACACCAATGTCTAATGCTATTTTAGGCGCTAAAGGTCATTAAGGACACCTACATATAGATGGCATATGCCCTAGCACAAACTGGAGACCTGCATCCTGCCAGACTGGCAGTTGGGGGGTTTTTAGGGTACCTTAGGGTGCCTAAAATGATGCTAAAACCAGGTTTAGGCAGTTGAGTCCAACACTAAGTTTCTGACTACATTTATAAGAGCAGGCATCTTAAAGATGGGCTCCTGAGCCCCAGATCTTTTCAATGAAATATCTACATGCCTGTATACCAAGTGTTTGGAAGAAAACGTGCAACTTAATTTCAAAGTAGATGTATAGATGCCTGATTTTACATGCTCCTTCTAAATTCTTTCAATAACTTCTATCATATTAATTTATAATCTTATCTGAAGGAAGCTGCTTTGATTTTTGATATATTTTTTTTAAATTTTTTTTTTTCACCTTTGATTAGCACCAAAGAGTTCATGCCCCTGGGTTGGACATGAACCCTTCATCCCAAGGAGGCTGTCCTTGCAGGAAGCCCAGAATGTATTCTGTGCTTTGATTATCCTTGTGCTATCGCAGTAGAAAGGGAAACTTACTCGGCCCTCATCTTTGAAAATGTAGTTAAGGCAAGATAAGTAATATGGCTTGCCAAAGTCTGTATGTGTAATGGATTGTAACCAAGGTCCCCTGACACTAAGTTTGTGGCTTAACCACAAGACCATTGTCTTCTATTAAAGAAATGTTAACCTCAGAGAAGTGAAGGAGTCTATAAGCTTTATTATCTTTCAAAGTCTAGCTTAATGAGCTGTGGTGTCTGATTTTCAGTAAAGAGGAAGGCACCATGGAGGAGCCTGCAAAGCAGCAAGAGACATCATTTAAACACTGCTTTCCTTTTGTTTCTTATTAGTGGGTAGAAATGGTTAGATGAGGTGCTAATTTGAGGGAGGGTATTTCCTCAAGCATTTTTCACATCTCTCTCTCCATCCAGTATCCGTCTTGCTGACCACCGGGCAATCAATATTCTTATAACGAGTACCACAATTCTAGAATATTAAAATAAAATAAAAAAATCTGTAAGGATAAGGAACATGTCCTTACGATTGGAGCTGATGATCATCCATCACTGTCAGCACCTTTCCTTATAGGTACTGAAGGTAACTACTTATGGTCTCGGGTTTGATGACTACTCTCTTCAGCTCTCTTAGTTTCACCAACTTGAGCAGAGTTGTTCTATCTCAGAAGCCAGAGAAGTCCATGAGGAGACAGAAGTGACTGGAAGGTGGCACAGTTTACTCACTATTAAGGAAACATTTTAAGATTCTTCATCAAATATAACATTTCCTAAAATGGGCTTGCCCTCTAGTGTCAGGAAACCTGAAAGATGATCTCATTTTTATTGTTTTTGTCTCTCAAGAAATATTCTTTCCTATTTCAAGTGGTGGAGCTGCTGCTTTGCAATCTGTGACTTGCCAGGCCAAACCTAAGCAGAGCCAACGCCTTGGAGAGGGTGACTTCTCAGACAGTGGCTAGCAAGTGCCATCTGGCTCCCAGTGAAATTTCAAGGACTTACCATTTTACCAGACTGGTATTTACCGTTATTTTCAAAAATCTCTTTAAAAAGTCTTTAAGTGAGGAAAAACACCGGAACATGAGTCTGTTTTAGGTTTGTGTGATTAGAAGTCAGTTGGTATCAGGTTTAAATCTCCTGTGTAGAAAAGATGCCATACTAAGACCGGCAATGAATGAGACAGAGGACTTTAGTCCATGCATAGTGGGCATGCTATAAAAGCATAGGACTATTATGATATTAGAGTGTTTGACTCAACAAGCTGTGAACAGGCTCCCTGTCTTCAAACTCCCTCCTTCTCCTCTGGAAGGAGCCCAAATCCAAAACTCTCAAAGTTGATGAGAGAAGGAATCAAACCAGAAAGAACAGGTCTAATCTAACTGAAGAAACACAAGATATTTCCTGGATGATTTTGTGGCACAGAATGAATGAAAGCCCTGGCAGGTTGTACCTCCTCCATATTGCAGTACTGCTGAGCTGGTGGGAATAGGACAAGTAGGAGAAAGCAGGTTCTTTGGTTCATGGGCTGGAGGTAGGGGTGGTGATCTGAAGGCCAGGGCCAGAAGGGCTACGGGACCCTGAAACCATGCAAGAGAACACAGAAAACATGGCTGAAGGCCTAAACTTGTGAGAAAAGATTTGAGGCCCATCCTTGACTTCTGTGAATATTTTTTTTTTTTTTGTAGAGTACACATTTACTCACCATGAGTGTGCTGGCTGGGCCGAGCATTGTTTCTGTGCTGTTTCCACTTCTGAGTGGAGGAAAAGGTGTTGCAGCAAGTGATAGAAAAAGAAAGTAGCCAAATAAATGAGGGTCCTAAGGCAACACAATTAATGAGCTGCTGTTTTCTGCAGGCTTCCAGCAAAAGGAATGAGAAAGGAGGTGTAGGAGATCAATTCCAGTGAAGGATGATCTGCACTTCCTGTACTATTGTTATTTTGTCTCTATTGGACCTTTATATTTCCAGCTTACCGGTTAGCCACTTCTCCTGCTCTTGCCATTATGGTACTTTCTGCCTGTCAGGTGGTGTGTGTGAGGGTCTCCAGAAAGGCTGTGAGCAGTGGCTGATGATAAATTCCCAGCACCTGGGTTCCCATGAAATCATAGGATGGATATTAAGTGTTGGACAGTATATGTGTGATTAATAGTTTATTTGCCAAAATGGCTGGGAAGGTCATTATAGGGGAGGAAATGAATGCTGCAAATCTATTTGCAAATTTGAATAGAATCTGACTGAGATGTGAAATTTGGGAGAAGAAATAGGAAGATTTGAAAATAGTTTAATACTTGTGATGCCATCTCATTTCAAAAAGGATGTACTTCTTCATTTAAAAAAAAAAAGCTTCTCATTTCAAATTGGCACTTTAAAAGTTATCCTCAAGTGAAAGACAGTAAACTTTCAAAAACCAAATAAACAAAAAACATGTGTTGAAACCTTATAATAGGTTACAACCAAATGTTTAAGGTCAAACGAAGTGATACAGAAGACCAGTGTTTCACGGAGGTTGCAGAAATAAGGGAGATGAGTTCATATTTTGGTGTTCCTCATTCTGCTTTGATATAATGCAAAGTTAGAACAATGCTGATCTGTGGAACCAGGAGGGCTTGTGGTAGGGCAGGTCACGAGAAAATGATGTTTTGTACTCTGCAAGGTAGACAAAGATCTGACCCAAAACCCTGGATCCCAGCTCTTCCCTTTTCATCCTTTCTTCTCCTCTTCCTCTACCTTATCTGTTTTCCTCCTTTCTGCAAATCCCCCAATGTTTCAAAGCTTCAATATCCATTTTTTGTTTGGTCTATTTTAGCTATATGTTTTGAAGTTTGATCGTTATTTGAGAATGAGGAAAAACATATGTTATATTCATAAGCATGGTTAGTCAGAAGAAGGATTTATGTTCGATAAGAAAATAATACATTTCAGATTTTTAACAAAAACCCCCAAGTCCTCTCATGAAACATTTTTAAAAATGTGAAGTTGTAGTCCATAATTTAATTTGGATAATTTCTGATCAGTTCATTTTGCTCATGGCAAAACATTGCCATACAACATAAAAATACATTTATCTCGTAGAATCTCATTAAATATCTGCTGTTGCATCAATGTGTTTGGCATAATGTGAAAATCTCCAAGAATCAAAATTATGATATCTAAACAAAATATTTTTATCTTTCTGAAACTAGTCACCTCAGTGTTGAAAGGATCAGTATGGACTTCTCTAGTTTTAAAAACAAACAATATTCTAAACTAGCACTTTCCTGCAATTTTTTTTTTTAAATGAAATTACATTTTTGCATTGGAAAATGGTTCTGTCAAAGAAATTCTTTTTAGACCAGTTCTGCTTATAGGCTTATCATTGACTAGACTGAGGCCTGTGAAGGGGAAAGAACAGCGGGAGGCCTGGTTCATTTGCGTCAAGCTTGTGTTACAAGATGTCCATGATGCCTGTTTGTTTGCCCAAGATGTGAATGCTGTCCCCCGCCTCTACACAGTCAGTCTGAAACATCTAGTCCAATAAATTAAAACAACAAGCTGAATCTGAACCAAGTTTTCTCTGCCCATATTACCTGTTCTTACCACTCCTATAATAACAATGAGCACTATTACCATGCAATTTTTGTATTAAATTAAGAGATTCATTTAAAACTACTTATTTTCTCTGTGCGTGAAATCTATCATCTTCCTTGCTCTAAGTGGCTTAGTATTTAAGGTGGGGACATCTTCCCTGTCAAGTCATTGTTTTAGAAATATATATTTCTAATTCCTTGTCTTTTTATTTATGATCTTGCTACATTTTTTTATCTGTCCATGTTTGTTTATTTTTTATTTGACATTCAATGAATTTGCTCTAGCTCTGTCTTTTTAGTACTGGCTGATGTTTTATAACGTATTGATTCCCAATATTTTAAACTGACCCACTGTTGATATGAGGATCACACTGGGAAGTAAGATGTTTACATCTCACTATGAATAGCAGATAAACGAAATAATAAAGGTTGTCAAAAGCTGAGAAATAAAGTACACTGGGTTCTTGTTTGCTCTCAAGGATATATGGCTGTGCAGCTCAGAGCTAGCAAACTTCAGAATTCAAGGCAAGTAATTATAGACTCCAGTTTTTTCTCTAATTATATTAATTTTTTTTTTTTTTATAAAAGAATAATAATGCCAATCTCCAGGACTATAATTTACCCACAATATTGCATGAAAATAGTGACTTTGCCAGCGATTCTGTCCTATAGTTTTCCAGGTAGTTCCTTTATAAATAATCCATGTTCTAATAAGCACATAAATGAAGCAAACTTAACTTTCTTTCCTTGTTGTATTTGATCCTGTTGACTAATTAGGGACTTAGAATATGCAGAGATATTGACACAGATTTTTACTGGTTTCTCTTACAACTTTGTCCCATATAAAAGCATTTTTATTATTTTTTTTTTTAAACTCTCCTTTTAAATTGCAACCATTTCCTATTGAGCTTAATTCCTTCTGGTATTTACTGCAGTAACATTAATCATGATGAACTCATCTGGTATTTAATTTTGATGCAATTTCAGTATATACTATTTCTGAATTAAAATACTTATTTTGTAGACAGTGAAAAATTATTTACTGATTATAGCACAACTCTGTGTGTGTGTGTGTAGATATAGATATATTGTATACATTAACGGTGACATGTAATTTAAATCTGCACATTTTGCATTATTCAGTAGTTGGATGCCAGCTGCTTTTCTTTTGTACTTTGTGATTAATTTCATTGTCGGTAGATTTTATGTTTCTGAAGAGTCTTTCACAGAACCTACACAGGATTCAATGAAGAGAATATGAATACCCAGTTGTCAGTGGTGTTTTAGCCTGATCTACAGCACTAAAGTTCAATGGTCAGAGTTATAGGATAATGAGGGAGGAAGAAAAAAAAAAATGAACTGTGGCGTTATTTTCAAAGAATGCTTGATTGACTTTTATCGCATAACTAAAAGGAATTAATCCTCCCCATCACCCTTTTTTTAACTTCCACTGCAATAGTTTGTCTACTTAATGGAAACAAATGCAAGGTAGGGAAGTGCTTTGTCTGAATTTGCATGTGTGTTTTTCCATGCAACGGGAGAGGCATCTTCAACTCTGAAAAGCACATAGCTGCTATGTGCTTTTAAAGAGTTTAAATGCTGGAGTTTTCAAGCCTGTTTTATATATTGGCATTCTCGCTTGCTTGGTCAGGACTGCTTGGAACGAGAGCATGTGGAAACAAAACGCAAGAAGTAGTAAGCATGAAAAAAGAAAAATTGCAGCTCTCAACCACTACCAGCAATTATGAGTTCTAAAGTTCTGTCTTTTGTGTTTGTTTTTTAAAATCAATTCAATAAACTACAAGATTTTTGGAGCACTCTAGTCAGGGAAGTTGCAGGTAGAATTTATACTACATTTCTCAAAAGACGTAAATTCCCCTTTTTTGTAAAGCATTAAGTCCCTCCCTTAATTAAGCCTTCTGGGGTTTAAATGTGTTGATCTCATTTTAAACTGAGCTCAGCACAATTAGACACACTGAGAAGATAGCAGATAATCAGCACATACAAAAACATTTCAGACATAAATGCTTCATCCTGCCAGGCCCAAAATTACTATTTCAATTTTTTTTTTTTTTTATTTGGGGGGAGTGGGGGGAAGTGAGAGAAAGAAAAAAAAATTGATTATTTTCAGCTCGTCATACATCTCATTTGTAGTGGGTCAGACCTTCCCCATTCACAATTACCACTAGTTAATCTTATCAGAGAAAAATTCAATTACATTTATCAAGGTTATTCCATACACTCAAGTTATTGCCTTGGAAAAATCGGGTTTCAGTGTTAAGAATGTTGGCATTGTGTATGTGTATGGGGTTTGGCTTTTTTCCCCTATCTTTAAAAAATAAATAATTAAATCCTGCTTTTACACTGACGTTACTAATATATAGTTATAATAAAGTAATATTTGACAGCTTTGTAAAAGGGATCATTAATACATAGATTATGGAAGTTTAGGAGGGAGGCTCATAACTGTTAATAGACTTCAATTCTCAGCCTACACTGACATTTTAAAAAATCTAGTTTCAAATTTGATAACAGATTACCAGCTAGGCTGGGAGCCAGCCACCTGATTAAGGCAATTTAAATGCTTGCAAAGTGGTGAGATTAAAATCAAATAAGTGCCGATTTTTTCCCTGCTTCACTTATCTTTCCCTGGATTCGTTCCTTAACTACCAGGTGGCAGAGGACTCTGGGTAATTTTCCTCTGCGCCAATTACCCCAGGATGGTTTTTAGGGTGAAGCAGAATAATTACTGCACTATCAATCCAAAATGGGCTGCTTAATGTGTTTAAGAGAGATTTTGAGCCTTAGCGGGGAGGCTGCCTGAAGCGTGCTACGCTTGTGGTGCCAAAGCCCGCTCGGCCTGCTCGGGTAGTTAACTGTTCGCGGAGAAGGCAGCACACACCCAAGGTGAAAGAAAACAAGGAAAACTCCTGGGAAGCTGTGGGAAAGTTAATGAGCTGCTTCCAACACGTGGCGGGCTGCAGTTGCAGGTGGCTGACAAAGCTAGGCAGGTTAAGAAAATAATATTTATCATCCAGCTGCCAGGACCACCTTTATCAAAAGTCTTTCTAAAATCCATACAACATGTAGAAAAATGGGTTTGAAACAACAACAAACAACAATGAAAACAAAAAAAGGTGTGAGGCGGGGGGAGAGAACAGGGAGAAAAACACAGTCAATGAAGCAGCGTATCCTTGATGGGTCATTTGCAAAGCTTTGTAGGGAAGCTGATCTGATATGAGGACACATTGATTTTAATTTTTTAATTTTTTTTTTCCCCCCTAAGTAGGAGGAAGGATGGGCTTGTGATTACAGTGGAGAAAGGGAGAGCTAGGGCTGGCATGGGCTCTGCCACAGGCTCCGGCGTGCCTGGTTAGCACCAGCCCGCTTGTAAAGGTCTGCCGAGGGAGGGGGTGCCTGGCTGAAGCCTGGCTCCCGCTCGCTTCCGCGCAGCTACATCCGCCCGTTGGTTTTAATTGGCGCTGCACTGTAAAACGAGGTGCTCTCCAGATGCTCCCCCATTGATGCTCTCTAGATGGGAGCCAGCTACCCTCCCCCTAATCCCGGGACTGCTAGCGAAAAATTTGGCAGTAATTCCCCCCCGCTTTACAGCTTTCTCCCTGCATAACACGGAGAAAGTAACACTTGGCTAAGCCACGGTATAAGAAATAACTCGTTAATTATTGGTTCATTAAAGCATTTGAAGATCATTGGAGGAAAGGCAATACAGAAAAGCTCAAGTGCGAGGTGAAGAAGCGTTATGTTCTGTTATCAAACTGGTGTGTGGTGGGGGAGGGATGGAAGAGGGGAGCAGGGCTTAAGCTCAGCTGAGACTCTGAAATGACATTACTAAATAGTATACTGTAGCAGCCACAAATTAAGTATTATCTTCCATCTGGTGACTATGCACTGGATTTCTTTAATTATTATTATCTGAATATAAATTGAGAGTTTTAGCCAAGAATTCTAGAAGGTTGTCCTTAGAAACAGAGAGATAATTAAAAAAAAAATCATTATATTTGTGAAGGAGTTGCTGCTGCTGCTTGCCTTTCAGTGATTTGCTTACACAGTTTTCCATATGATCTCTACCTACTTGATGTACAGAGCTTTTTTATTATTTAATGAAAAATTGATCTGTGATTTTGCTTAGCAGATGGTTTGGGTAATGCGAGTTAAAATGTTCAGTTTTAAACAGAAAGTCTCTATTCTTAAGTTGTTTCGAGGTGCTTGGTGACCTCAGGTGGACTTCAAATATACCTAAAAATCACCAGATATTTCACGAAGATGTTGACATCTCCCAGGAGCACAGGGCATGGGTGTGCATGTGCGTTTGGGACTGTGAAGCTTATAGGTTCGTATTCCAGTTCAATTTCCCATGCAAAACTGATTTACCTGAGCGCCCACCCTCTGCTGCCTTCCTCCAGTAGAACAGTGCCCTCCCAGGCATGGGAGGAGTGGAAGGAAGGAAGGAAGGAAGATCACCGCTGGTATTCAGATGCCAATGTTTAAGCTGACCCTGTTTTAAATCACAGGAGTCTTACCTGCCACAGAAAACCTATTCATGTCCATCTCAACAGATGTGACCGTTTATGCAGAAGTGTGTCTTGTAAGACACATGCAATCCATTTAAAGATTATCACATGAAACCATATTTACTTCAGAGGCCTGTAATAATTACACCTTCACTTGAAAAATCCCTAGGACTTTGGCTGCTGTGCCACAGATTTATACTCAAACATTTTCATTTGATGTGCAAAGTGTGAAGTACTCTTTAGTGGCAAGACAATTATCTGATTCTACTAATAAATGAATGCACTAGTAGTCATTTTTAATTGAACAATTATAGGATATTGCACTGTCAGTTGATTATAGAAGTCATTTCATAAATGTCAAAAATCTCTTTAAACGAATTATGGAGCTCCAAAATAACTCCGGCAATCAGACAGCAATAACACAATAATCTGTTTACCCTGTTGTCAGGCAAACTACCGCCATTTTTTTTTCCTTTTGAGGGGGGACTGAATCTTAAGGATTATACTCCCTCTCAGGCTGTGGCAACTACCAAGACTTTGATTAATAGAGATTGTGAGTGTTGTCAAGTGCTCTGACATGTATTAAATGCAAGAGAAATTAAAGTTGTTTTAGAAAGACGTCAATAGCAAACAGTAGGATAGTTCTCCTCTTTGAGCAAAGAGGGTGGAAGTCTGAAAGGTGCTTCTGACACGTTCCTGTTTGCAGCTGCTTCAGTTTGCTTCAAATCTTATTTTGGCACTGAACGCAAACACCACTTTCTCTCTGTTGTTACATGATAATCTATTTCCTCTCTTTTCCACATTGTATGTACAAATGATAGGCTTCGATACAAAAACAGGCTAGGTCTGCTTCTATCTTTGAACACCTGTGTTCGTGAGCATTAGTCACACTATTTTTTTCTGCCTACTCATACAAATGAAGACAAGAATTTGGCTCACAGGAATTATGGATATGGCGTGTTCTTCCCTAGTGGATTAATCCACTTTCTGCCTTGGAGTAGGGCAATGTATAATAGTCTCAAGAGCAATTTAGGTAGGTCTGTAGGGATGGGTTCCAGGTGTATCAGAACAACTACTCTGGCCAGGGAAAGGTGAATGGAGAGCATCAATATAAAAGAGGTTGGACGATTGCTGTGGAGTAGACTTGATCCATCTTTTGCTTGCTGAGAGACAGAGGGGAGTATTTTAAATCTTTTGCTTAGTCAAAATAATGAGTGTGACTCATAGTTTTGCTAGTAATAAAAGGCTTTGAAATAAAATGCAGGTGGAATGTAATCAAAGGTACAATTAAAATAAATATATTTTGAAAAGTGTTCGCTTTATGGAGATTTTAGGTGTGTAGGTAGGATGGGAGGGTTGGTTTTTTTCCCTGTTTTAACTGCTCAACTCCAGATACCTTTGGTCTGAATAAATTTAACAGGATTCCACTGCTTGAAATAATTTCTGGAAATCTGATGCCCAGTTCTAAAGCTGGTCATCTCAAAATGAGTGATCTCGAAATAGTGGATCATATTTTGGGGGCTGATGGTAATAGCATAGATGTACTGCTGGTATACAAGAAAGTCTTTAATCCTTTTTAATCCTTAGCAATATAGGAAAGATACCTGCAGTTTTGGGTCTGCTTCTTGGCATATTCATGTTTTCAGATGTTGAAAACTGAAATCCTCTGAAATCAAGCTTCGAGTGGGGATGACAAGAATAAGGGATTTTTAGTCATAAATGGTGGTAGAAAAATCCAGTCTGGAGTCTGCATGACCTCATGATGCGTTAAGGGAGGCATCACCATAGGAGCAGAAGAACAGGGGCCCTCTGTATTGTATGTGCCTCATGGAGTAATCCTCTGCCAGCCCTGCATGAGCTAGCACAGAGGGTAGTTTTGGGAATGGAGCCAGAAGCATTATGCAGATTCAGTGTCATAATCATCCTATGCAAGCTAGGTATGCCTGTGGCTGTGGCCATACTTCCAGCTCTGAGTTGGCAGTAGTGATACCGGGCTACATTTTCCTATTGACCTCTTAGTCACATTTCCCACATGAGGACTGCTTGTTGGGATCAGATGAGTAGAAGCTAACAGAAGATCTAAGGAAATGTCTGTGTGTAGGGCTTGATTGCTGGAGTCTGCAATCAGTAAAAATGAATACTATTGTTCAAGCGCAGGGTTGTAAGTCGGCAGCACTGCAATGGTTCAGTATGCTGGGAGCTCTAAGTTTGCCATACCTGGCCCTTTAGGCTGACTAATAATAAATCCAAATATTCTGTCCCTATTAATAGGGCAAGGTGTGTACAGGAGAGATTACATCCCTATTTGCTACAGATTTCCTGAGGTTACTGCATCTATGTTGTAAAGAGTTACTATGTTGGCACTGAAGGACAGAATGGTCTGAAGCATTTGATTTGAAAAACAGAAAACTGAAAAGGAGTAGGAATAGTCAGAAGTTCATAAGGAAACAGCAGATAGTCAGTACTAATATTTATTTCACTTTTATTGTGAGGCTTTTGATTTACAGTTTAGGCAATTCCACAGATTGAAGGTGAGCTGGATGGCATTTTTATTGGTGAAGATGCAGCCCTAAAAACTTAGGATCCGCTTCTTCCCTGACTTATACCTGTGTCACCATGTATATCTTTGCCTGGTCTGTGCCAAACAGGGATGGTTTGGCAGCTTTCTTGCACATGCTTTGTTCTGAATTTAACTGACTACACAAGGTGCAAGGCAGTCAAGAAGCAGCCTCTGACGTTTTTAATTGGCATTGAATTTAAGTCATCATCAATTATTCTGCTTTAAAGGCAGCTTTATTCTTCAGAATTGCCATGCATGCTATTCAAAACTCTTGCAGGGATCCATCCCTGGTATCTGTCTTGGCTAGTAGGATTAAGCCCTTATGGCTAGTAGGTGGCTGAAACCTTACCATATGCTGCTGGTAGACAGCAGCAAAGCTTTACCCTGTGATAAGCATACTAAAAGCAATCTGTTGGGCTCTCTTTTTTTTTTTTTTTTTTAAATATATAATACACCAGCACGTGGTTAATTGGCATTCATATTATTAAACTAACTTGTAAATAATGTGATTCCTGAGAGAATCACATCAGTTGCACTGTGGGTAAGTTTAGATTTCAAAGGTGCCACAGTGCCTCATTCTGTGTTGACGGAATTGAACAGCATTAACCTTTTCACTTACACTAACAAAGACAAGTTAAGACAAGATGTGCTATGACTACTGCACATCTATGTTTTGTTTTTGCCCAGGGCCCTGTACAATTACCCAGCACTTCAGAGCTAATATTGGTTGGATGTTTACCTTCCCTCCCCTCCCCCTTCAATATTTCTACAAAATGACAGCCTCATTGTTTGACCAAAAAATAACCAGTTACATAATAAATATATTCTTTTCTTAAAAAAAAAAAAAAAAAAGCTAAAAAGATATTACAGGCACTTATAAAGAGATCTAGCAATGAGAAAAACACACAGACTCTGCAATACAGTTCAGCTAGCATTTTCTCAATATAAACTATTCTGCTGTCATTTTAAATTCCGCACTGTGTACAATATAGTATTGATAGCAATGAAACACCATGCTGTGCATGTATCCCAGAAAATAAGGGGGGAAAAAACCCCAACAAACCATGCTCAACTTTTACAGGCAAAGAAAGCTATTTTATTTATGTCTTTTAACATGCAGACTCTATATGCGTGCAACTAACTAGTTCAAATATTATCACTATTACTCGATGTTAGCCTCAACTGTGGTACTGAAGAGCTGAGTGCATCTACAAAATCTGAGAACCTGCTGGCTACTTAACTGAGACGTCACAGGTTTTGAAATAATGGGTCTAAAACTTAGTAAGAATACATATATGCAAACTGCAGGGCTGATACTTTCAGGATATTCCTTAGCACCAAATATACGTTTTGGCTGCTATATAATTCACTTCAGAAGCAAAAGCATCCAAAGGGCTGACTGAAGAATAGCCTTCTCTGACCCTCTCTGTGATGGAGAAACAAAATGTGGAAAATGGAGCAGAAGCACAGAGAGAATTAAGCATCTTCCTGGAAGTCACATAGCAGTTGTGTAGTGGCCAAGCCAGGAACAGAAAACATTCCCTGACTTTTATCGGCTGCTCACTATATATCTCTGTAAAACTCTGCAGATTTACAGGTGGGATATTCACAAGCTTGTTGAGACCTGACTTGTTTGGCATATATGAGATTGGTAACATTTTATCCTAGCTTCCATAGGACACTGTCTCATGAATTCACCATAGGCGGAGCAGCACTTATGAGCTTTCTTTCACTTAACTTTAGACATCTAGAAAGCAGGTGTCTATCTTTGAGGGACCGAAAGTTTCCTGCTGTTGACAACAGGCAGGAACACTGGTTCAGCTCATAGTAATGCTGACATCTATCATGTCATCCAGTTAAATCATAAGAATATATTTTTTTCTCTTGACCTATGGAAATTCCAAGTGCCTGCCTCTGATATAAACGTCTGTATTGTAAATATATCCCACCCCTTATTTCAACATTCTTAGGAGACTAAGCTTAGAAGCGTGAATATAATCTTGATCACTTGTGAATTCACACAGCAACCCAATAAATTATTCCTTAGATAATTATCAAAATATCACATCCCAAAATCTTGCATGGAAGACAGCAATGCATAGTCTAGGGCTGACCACTCAATGCCTTTCATAAATGCTAGTGAATCTGCCAAAATTTGGAAAGATATAGCGTAGAGCTTACATAAAAAGCACCTAGATTCCACCAATTTTCCCTGTTAAGACTAAGAATATGAAATGTTCTTTCAACTGAGACATGGATCAACTTGTATGAATTTCTAGTACGGACTGAAACCTATAGTTATGATGTATCATGATTGTCATCTTAAAATTGGTCTAAATTTTAATAGGTCTACAAAGGTAGAAGTGATGAGAAGAGAGATGGCAATGGTGTAAGGGTAGGTAAATGCAAGATATAGCCTTGGTTGCTTTGGTGGGTATCCCTGAGAAACCCATTTGTTCATTTGGTAGTCAGTTTTGTGTGTAAATCATAAACATGAATGTACGCTGGTTTAATGTGCTGTGTAGATTCAGTCTTAAAAATCATAATTAGTGAAGTTTATGCCTATGATATTTCTCTTTGTCATTCCATAATGTCTTTGCACAATTAAAAATGTTTACTGAGCTGAGTTTTGGGGGGTTTGTTTGGTTTTTGGTGTTGGGTTGTTTGTTATTTTTTTTCTTCATTTCCTACAAACTTCTCATTGATTACAAATACACTTTGGAATAAATGTCATGCATTTTGCAACATAGGGAATGTGGTAAGTTCTGGGTTTTTTTGTGTGGTCACAAAACATCTTAGACCAGTGCTAGCTGAATGATGTACTAAGTTTGAAATATGAGTCCAGGTTAGTTTTTGCTTTGTTTCATTGCTGTTGGTCTTGTAAGACTTCATTAAGGTCAGAGGACCAATTTCAGGTTTACACTGATATTACCGCATTGAATCTAGCTTCTTCTGTATAGTCAAGTCACTTTTGAAATGAGTGGAGTATGTGACTGATGTGATGCAGCAAGATAGTTTTTTATTTTTTCAATCCAAAGTCTGTCTTTAAAGACAGACAAGCATAGGTAGAACTCTGAAAGGTGTTGGGTATGGCCAGGTCAGCAGGCAGATATTATTGATGGCAGTAGGCCTTAGGGGCAGGAAGACGTTCAAGTGAAAGAGAAGGAGAGAAGTCCTTAAGAGAAATAACATTCTGTAATCCTGATTTTCAACAACCTAATTTTCTGAGCTATCCAGATCCCATTCATGCCACTGTTGATCTCCGGACAAGTGGAGTGTTGTGATGAGTTCAGGCTTCCTTCCTTTGAAGATTTCCACCATGGTTTCTACCAACATGGTAGAATGAGATGGAAGTAATTTACAGGCCAGAAACTTGCCATTATGTGTTTTGTTTTGGGGTTTTTTATTTATTTTTTTTTATGTCTGTGGGCTAGAATAAAAATGGAATAAAGCAAATGTCTCCACTCAATGTCCAAGTGGAGATCAGTGATGAGTGGCGTTCCTCAGGGGGTCAGTACTGGGACCGGCACTGTTCAACATCTTTGTCAGCCACATGGACAGTGGGATTGAGTGCACCCTCAGCAAGTTTGCCGACGACACCAAGCTATGTGGTGTGGTCGACACGCTGGAGGGAAGGGATGCCATCCAGAGGGACCTTGACAGGCTAGAGAGGTTGGCCCGTGCAAACCACATGAAGTTCAACCAGGCCAAGTGCAAGGTCCTGCACGTGGGTCAGCGCAATCCCAAGCACAACTACAGGCTGGGTGGAGAATGAATTGAGAGCAGCCCTGAGGAGAAGGACTTGGGGATGCTGGTTGATTAAAAGCTCGGCATGAGCTGGCAATGTGTGCTTGCAGTCCAGAAATCCAACTGTGTCCTGGGCTGCATCAAAAGAGGTGTGACCTGCAGGGAGGGAGGTGATTCTGCCCCTCTACTCTGCTCTCGTGAGACCCTACCTGGAGTACTGCATCCAGCTCTGAGGTCCCCAATGTAAGAAGGACATGGAGCAATTGGAATAAGTCCAGAGGAGGGCCTCGAAGTTGATCAGAGGGCTGGAGCACCTCTCCTGTGAATGCAGGCTGAGACAGTTGGGGTTGTTCAGCCTGGAGAAGAGAAGGGTCCGAGAAGATCTTATAGCAGCCTTCCAGTACCTAAAGGGGCCTACAAGAAAGGGAGAGGGACTTTTTGCAAGGACATGTAGTGATAGGATGAGGGGTAATGGCTTTAAGCTGAAAAGAGGGTATATTTAGATAAGATATAAGGAAGAAATTCTTCCCTGTGAGGGTGGTGAGGCACTGGAACAGGTTACCCAGAGAAGTTGTGGATGCCCCATCCCTGGAAGTGTTCCAGGCCGGGTTGGATGGGGCTTTGGGCAACATGGTCCAGTGGAGGGTGTCCCTGCCCGTGGCAGGGGGCGCAGGTTGGTACTAGATGATCTTTGAGGTCCCTTCCAATCCAAACCATTCTATGATTCTATGAAAAGTGGTTCTGAAACCGTTGTGGGGTTTTTTTTGCTTGAAGATGCCACTTTAAAACTGACAACAAACTGCATTGCTTAGGTGGTAAGGAAGAAATTTTTGAGATTACCTACAGGCATTTTAAGGTAATAGGCATTTAACTGTCATTCATCTTCCTAACTCTTTGAATTTTAAAAAGAGTTTTCCTCTATTAATTTGACATTTCTTCCCTTTTCTTATTATAACCATTGTACAGTAGAACCCTCTTTAATAAGGCATAGCAACATACAGAGTTCTACCTCCACTGACCCTTGTGTTTCTGTATTATTTTGATCAAATTCAACTTTCTTGATTGCAGAAGGCTGTTGATAGAATAATATATTTAAATAAACACCTTATCAGTTCAGGTATGTATGTAAAATTGAATAGCATTCAGGAGACAGACTGCTTTTTGTACTGGGTGGTAAAAAAAAATTGAGTGTCATTCAGGAAATGGTAGGGGAATAGTCAAGAGGAGGAAGGACTTGGAGAGGATGCTGGAAAGCAGAAGCAAGGATTTAGTGCTAACAGGGAAGATGGCCTTGAAGAACAAGAGTTGGAAGCTGAGCTAGTCAGAGCATTAAGAAGTACTAGTGAGAGAAACAGGTTAAAGGTACATCATTAAAGTTAAATTACCTTATCAAGAGACACAATTTATTTAAAATAAAATGGACTTTACACTGTGTCAACTCCTGTACTGAATAAAAATAGGAAAGTGGAAGATAAATGAACAAGATTTAGGGAACCAGACATTTTAGTCTGTTGTCTTCATGTTGTTTTCACCCTCCTAAATAGAATCTGATATCGACAACTCTGAGAACAAGATTCAGTCCATCTAACTTTAACTGTGTTTTAAGGGACCATCTGGCTTAAAGTCCTCTAGGTTCCATTTATAATGAGTATAGAGACACCTCCAATGAGGTTAATCTGGATGGGGAAATTAGAATATGGGAGATTATGATGCAATTTAATTGTATTCTTGAGTTGCCTGTTTCCTTTGAATTTAAAGTATAGACAAGTAACTTTAAATATCTAGAAGTTAGATGTCTAAAGCCTGGTGAGTTGAATCCCATTTTGAAAAACTGGATTATGGGTTAGATATGCAACTCAGTTTACTTGGGAGAGAGATGTTTTCTATGTGAAGCAAAAATATTCAGCTCACATCTTTTGTTCGTGAATGTGTGATAACTTTGATTAAACTACCAGATTAAATTCTCCTGGTTTAGATTTTAAACTTGTTTGAAACAAGGTTAGATGGCATTTAAGTTCCATATCACTGTGTCTCCAGTAATGAAAATTAGTCTAATAGGCTAAGGTATCCATTATTCAGGCTAAATTAGCTTCCTGGGAGAGATCCCTGTAAAGTAGCCATCATGATGAAGAATGTCCCAATTAAACAAAGTAAACCAAGCTGATTATTGACATATTCTGAATTTCTTTTAAACCTTTTTCTCTTTTACATCCTTTATGCTTCTGCCTGTTGCAGAAGACTGGAGACTATCAAATGGAGAGAAGGACAAGTAAATGCGGAAGGGAAAGGGACGAATTGCCTCACATCTTATTGCCATTGTTTTGACTATATATTGAATCATTCTTGAAAGAATATCTTTCTTTCTAGATCTTCCTTTGAGATCACACAGGCCATCACCTTCCCCACCAGCTGCCATTGGGACGATACGTCCTGACTACAGCAGCTCCTCATATAGAAAAGTAATCAAACAAAAGTGTTTAATATATTTTTTTTTTAGGTGCCTATTAATGGAATTTAATATCTGGAAGAAGAGAAAACCAAAAGCCACTTGACGAGTTAGTTTTTCAGAGATAACAGTTAGAGAAACATCAACATGTCCTGTTTCTGCTGATGATGCAATGATTGCTGAGATTACACTGATGATCTCAGAGGCTTTCTAATGATAGAATATCTTCTGATTAAAGGAGGAACTGGGATTTTGGAAGATCTGGATTGTATACTTGATCAAAGTTTCAGAGGATGACATCAGAAAGACACACTGGAATCAGTTTTTAGGAGTATCTGTCCCATTTTCAGAAGTCATTTGGATTTAGAGGAGCTTTTATTGCAGAGATGTAAAACATTACTCTCTGGTAGCAGTTAGCAGAATGAAAATTTGTAGAAGTGGCTTTGCTGCTCCAGGTTAAATTCCACCTTCTTAGTTCTGATAAATCTTCACTAGCAGTTTCAAACAGTATGCTGGACTTTGCATTGTAATGGCTGAGGGACAGGTACGTTTTTCTGCTGTGGATGTGGTATGCATCAGTGAGAGGTGAGGGTAACGGTAAGAAATTGCATCAAAGCCCTTACACATTGTATCTATGTATTTAAACATTACTATTTTAAGCATGCCAAGGTGACATGTCTCATAAAGGTGAATTAGTCATGACTTCCAGAAAAACAAAATTATTACTTTGAAGAATGGTCCTCAGTGACTTATGTTGTCTTCACACTTCCTGTATCTCCATTTCACATCTGTGAAATGGGAAAACAACACTTACCTACTTAGACATGTTTCACTGAATAGTTTTTGTGAAGCACAAGCCTCCTGTGGAATGACTGCAAAGTATTACTCTATTTATTTTTATGAACTTTCTGTTTTACTGCAGTCGGAAAGCTTAAATTATCCATAGAGTTCTTGAGCACATTGGGGAAGCCAAAGATCCTGATGTTGCCCACTGTGCTCCTGGCAAAGAAAAGACCCAAGGGAGACTCCTAAATGAAAAATATAAACAAAACCCTGAAGCTACTCAGATCCTTAGAAGATTAGATTTTTGAAAATATGTTTTTTATAAGATAAGTTAAATGCATTCTTTCCCTTATTTTTTCCCCTAGTTTGGTCACAGGTTGCTCCAGGCATCCAAATGGGGGTATTCAATCCCTTGCTCTATTGATCCTGACAGGGACACATGCTAAGGTGCCCTACCTTCCCTGAGGCCGTCGCTAACTGCAGATTTAACAGGTCCAGCAAGGAGAAGGAGAGGTTCCAGAGGCTGTCATTCAGGCTGAGATCCATACTTCACCCTTTCAATCTCATCCACCTCTGCATATATTTCATTATTGTCAGGTGTGCAATACTTGAATTTCCAGTTGTGCTGCTGAGCCCTTTCAGGGTTCACTTGGAAGTGGGAAAATTGCCTGTGAGACCAAGCAGTGCTTTGCGTCACTCACATGGAGGAGGGACAGGAGAAAGAGTGGAAGTGTATTTTTGTGTGAGGTACTTTAGGGGGTGGTCACATAACAGATAGAGAAAGGTAGTCTAGATGTCATTTTTAGATTTGGACTGGACAGAGACATTTTAGGCATTTTTCTTTTTGTTTTGTTGATACCAGCAATTTAGAATTCTGCTGTAACTGTTCAGTTTTAGATTTTTTTGAATAAGTGGTAAACTCATTCTTTTACATTTGGATTTATAGTGAGTCTTCCTTCTGCTTTTTTTATTAAGAATATTATATATTTTTAAAAGTTAAGTACCTTGATAAAATTCTAGTGTGGATTACTGCTTTTCTGTTAACTATGACCTAGGGTCTATGAATTGGTGTGTTACTCTGGAGTTTTGTAACTTAGCACTTTTAGTCAGTATACTCAAAGGTACATTCTATAGCCGAGGTTTATTTCATCAAGGTTTTTATTTCTAAAAAGCTCTCAAAGCCCTTTATAAATTAATACACAGGTTTCAGGAATGTATACACTGTCTGTATGGAGCACTGAGGTACAGTATGAACAGTGTCTATCCAATGTATAGCTCTATTTGTCTCATTATTTCTAATTAGCTTTTTACTGATGTAGGACATAAAGACAAAATTAGTATTGGAGATGAAAACAAAGGAGGTGGAAAGTAAACTGAGGGGGAGATCACATTATGTGGTTCAGTCTGTCTGAGTATCTCTTACCACCATCAGGCTCTTGCTACTCCTGGTTTCTTCTGCTCCTTCAACACCTCCCCTGTCCTCAGCAGGTGATTTGTCACTTCTCTTATGCTGGTTCTGGTGTGTCAAACCAATGGCTCTGCAATGTCTCTTATTCCAGGTGAATGAGAAGACCAGCTCACTGAGGGAGAGAAGAGCTCTAGATCCTGGGAGAAAGGGGAAAATGTTAGGAGCTGTGTAGGGATGGGAGGAATGATGTAGGTGGGTAGGAAATCCTAAATTTTCACAGCAGGAGTCAATGCAGTGTCTAAGTGTTGGATAAGAATGCACAAAGGAAAGTGGGTTTTGATTTGGTCCTAAATGCCTATATTTCATGTACTCCTACTTCTCAGATTGTTGCAGACTGATAAGGTTGGGAAATTTATCTTCCATTTTTCCCGTTTACAAAAAAATGCCTCCTATTGCTAGTGCTTTCCCACCTACCCCTAGGCAACTTATTCTTTTCAGAAGACTTGTACTCGTGTCACTTCAAGTAATTGAGTGACTACTCAACCATGAAAAAAATTAGACAATCTAAAGCAAGTAAATGCAACTTAGGTTAATACCTCAAAATTAGCAGTTATGTGTTTACCTACAGTTATGTAATGGACAACACCAATTAACACTTTCCAGATTGTTTAAAGAGCATCTTCTCCTGCTTTTTCTCTGGCCTTTGCTCCTTCTCTTCAGCCTCTGCACAGTGCACATTAGGAGAAATATCTCGTTGCTGCTAGTACCTTGTGCCATGTGCTGTAAAATGCAGAACACAGGAGTAGTAGGATGGGTGCTGGCTGTACGCTCCCTGATTCTGAACCCAGTCAACTATTAATACAGTGGTTAGTTGAAAAGGAGTGGTAGTCAAACGTTAGCTACTCTGCAACAGTAAACTGTTTACAGGGAACTTGCAATTGTTTAGTAGCATCCATGATGATTTTGCCACCCTTGATATGCTTCCTGCTTGAATGGCAACAAGCTGTGTTACACACTTAATCTTGTACACCAAATTCCTCTGTCACCAACCAGGTGGATCACAGTGGATCATAGCTGTAGCTGCAGCTCGGAGCGCCCCATTGCTTTTTTTTCCCCGGCCATTTTTTCGTGGGCTGTGATGTTAAAGCTTTGGTTCTGTGTTCATTAATAGTCATTAATGGTACTGTGTGATCTACTGCAAGATCTTTTTTTTGTCTTTTATGTGAGTCAGCAGAATGGGACAGCTTATCAAGAGTTTGTATTGTTCCCAAGATTTTACTCAGTGTTTATGTTGTCTTTATGTTGGAGGACAGTTGACACCTAGTCCAGTGTGAAGTCAGAGAGATGACAGATGATGTATAGCCTAGTGTAAAGCCCATTACTAAAAAATTAAGCCATTAAAATATTTTTGTCACACTTGATGTGGCAGTGTGAGCTTATACAAGATCAGTGTTTTGTGTTGTGTGGTCTCAGAGGTTTTGACCTGGTATAGAGAAGACCTAAAGCTGGGATGCATGATGTTGTTGCACTGTGACCTTAAAAAGCCTATACACTTTCAGTCTTCTCTGAAATCTTGGGAAGCAATCTACTCAGCACTCCTCAGGATGTCCCCCATGTCTCCATCTGGAAATAATGCTTACCTGCTCCATGGGGATCTGTAAAAGTAAACTGATTACTCATTTAGTTGGTGTTTGTACAGCACTTTGAAGATTAAAAAAAAAAAAAAAAGCTGTGCTATGATTGTAAGTGCCATTTGCTACATTACATTTCCTATGTAATTCTATATTTATTTTTTTCCTGAGATTCTTAGGTATATTTTAATCTTTCTAATTGATACTACATGCAGGAGAACATTGTTCTATCTCTAGCTAAACAGGGTACTGTAGAAGTGTAGGGAGAGAAATTGATCTATCTGCTGCGTTATCCACTCTGTGCTCTTACGATATTTTTGCGAACTGCTTTCATCAAGCTAGTAAGGATTTGTCAAGGTGTTTACCTGTTGGGAATCTCAACATGATTTCTTGAGGGTGCAATCTGGGGCTGAGTTATGTGTTCTCCTCTTCTGCTCTTCTAACTATTCGTACATCAAAGTCTCCACTATTGTAATTCTTTTGGGCCTGCTCTTTATTCAGCAGTTGCTGTACAAAACAAATGTATGTTGTGCTCAGAGAATACTGTATATCATATACATTTATCCACCCAATGAAATGAATGCATTCAGTGCACATAAGCAGAAATGTCTTGTTGGGGAAAGCTACTGGTAACTTGTGCCTCATGCTGCAGAATGCAGTATAAGGAGTAGTGTATTGGTGGTGTGAGACAAAATTAAGCAATGGAAATTTTGGATGAGTATCAGGAAATATTTCTTAATACTGAGTTCAGGCAGTGGAACAGTCTCCCAAGGAACATGATGGAAAGCCCATTGCCTGTGTCAATTAAAACTAGACTAGTTTTAGAACTGGGGAATATACTGTAGGGAACAATCCTGCACAAGTCTAGATGACCTAATAACTCTTTTCCATCTATAATACTTATGCCTGAGTTTCAGAGTTATGTATTGCAATATGATTTCATCCTGACTGAGAAAGACCGAAACATTTTTTTCCTGTAGGATTTTTTTTTCATACTATCCAGAATTTTCATACCCACTGAAAACTAGTAGGGCGAAGGAAAGCAGAACCAGGTCTACACATGCAGTACTCTTAAATCACTGCTCAGGCAAGAAGCTACCCCACTATTTGCACCTGCTCTCTCAAGGTAGTTGCAAAAGCAACCTGAGACATCATTCCCACGGGTGACAACTTGAAGCAGGCCAGGCCTCACAGAGACCCTAGGCAGGGCAGAGTAATGTTTTGGAGACAAGAGAGCCTCTCTTTAAGCAGCAGTCCCAGGATTTGTCTTCCTCTTGACCGCTGTTGAGTCCTGTCTCATGTATACCTGGAGTCATCATTTGGGAGCCATAGCTGATAAGGTGTCAAACACGAAGTGTGCACTGATATGCAGTTTTGGGGGAATAAAATGTTTCTAGCACATTTTAGATTTCTTTCTTACAAGAGCCCTGGCAAAGCTCTAACATGACATTATTTTGAAATACAAAGAGGCATTGAGAATAATCAGTGATGCATCACAGAAAGTCCCATTTGTTTCCATTTAACAGGGAAAAGGTTAGAGTAGTACATCATCTTGCTGCTTCCATTCTGTGCATTTAAGAAATGATCTGTCCAGCCACTAATTGAGAAGTGAATGTGTATACAGAGAAACCAGTTTAGTAGTGTCAGTAACGGAATTGGTAATTTTTACATTTAACGAGATGTTGCATTGGTAAAATAAACCCCTATCAAACTGAGACGTATTGTCTATCTGCTCCTTAAAGATTTCTTGACTGTGAAATATGAACACCTGGGTTTTCGTTGCTTATCTTTCCTCCTGTTGGCTTTTTTGTGGCATCCTGAAATTGAGAGGAACCTGGTGGTAGCATCTGACCTTCTTTCCTGAATCTAATACACCATAAAATATCTGTTGTTCTCTTACGCTTGTAGCAAAGTCAACAGGAGTTTGGACATAAACTTTGTGGACAGCATGCTGAGAGTACCTAAGGCTTGTGCACTTGCAGTGTGGGCAGGAGGCCAGGTGGGCTAGAACTAGAGTCCCAGTTTCAATGTCTGAAAGTTTGCATCCAAACTTTGTAGCGTGGCAAATCTCTGCAAACAATCTTTCTGTAAAACAGTGTTCTATCCAAATCTGTTACAATTCTCATTTGGTTTGCTCCTCTTTAATACTTTGTTTAAAACCTGCTTCTTCAATATTAGATTGAATCAGCTTTTTCGAACATTTTCTTACACTTATTTGGCTTTCTCTCTTTGACTATTCTCTTGTCCCTGATCTCATTTTTTTTCATCTGTATGACTCCATTTCTATTTGCATATACGCTGCTATGAAAAAGATAAACTAAGTAATGGTGCCAGCCCTCCAGCAAGGACTTTGGGGGACTTTCTTGTCTCTCTGACTAATTCCTTTTGTGGCCTTGGGAAAGTCACTTGTCTTTCTCGGTTTTCCCATATGAAAAATGGAGGTAACAATGTACACTGACATCCAAGAGATCCTGTTGGTTTTGAACTAAGTCAGCCATCTCTAAATACAGATTTACTCTATGTGACTATTTGAGTTAATTAAAACCTAAGATGTTGTAATATTGTGGATTAATTTTAGCCTCTGTGGTCAGTGCTGACCACATCACTGAGGGGAAAAATTATGAATTAAAATGAAGAGCTGGAAAAGTATTAACTTCTTTTTTGTTTTAATTATTGTGTTATTTTGTAATTATTTCTTGGGAAATAAAAAATAAAAAAATCTATCACTGCTCTGTGCCAGCTCTAACTGCAGCTGCGGATTTAGAGACGAAATTCAGGCTTCAGCCTTTCCCTGGGGCTGATGGACTTCTCCTTTCAAAGTAGGACACTTCTATCTGATGGCATTAACCATAAAATCCCCCATTTCAAGTCTATGATATCCTGAAGGACAACGGCTCATTTCATTTCTTATCAAGAAATCGGGCAGATCAGTCATATTTCCCGAATCAAATGACATTTTCAGAAAATTCATTTGAACCAAAAATGAGGTTTCCTCTCCACAGACTCCAATTAGTTTAAAAGTGGTTTTCTGATGAAAATTCTTGAAATAACTGAGCTGTATAAAGAAAAATCTATATCTATATATGTATGTATATAGATATATGTACACATGCACAGTCGCTGCAAAAGCCATAGCCAGAGTACCCTATCAAGCAGTATAAATCTTTAATTTTGGTGATCAGCAGTAATGGTGAAATACCTTAAGATCTCTCCTTGCTTCCTCCTCTTTTTTTTTTTTTTCCTACCTCTCATCCCATCACTCTGGCTATTCCAGTGGGAGTGCGCACACTCATTTGCTCCCTAAGTACACAAAATTAGCTGCTTATCTGTTGATCTTCTTACATGATCCTTTAAAAATCCTTTCTCTGTATGTGTGTCCAAGGCCGCTTTTGCCTTCAGGAAGCCCAGACAAGCCAATCCTCAGCCTTTCCTTACCCACTCACAGGGGGCCTGGGCCTAATTAAATTGCTCTCAAAGACAAGAAGGGATGAATTTCCTTCTTTCCATCTCCCTTGTCACCCATTTAACTCAGCTGAGATCCATTCGCTCCTTTTTAGTTATGTTAAAATGGAAAGGGGGGAGCCTGGATCTAGGTGGACGTGCGGGGAAGGGGGAGGAAAGTAGGCAAGGAGGAGGAGGCAGCGGCATGCGGGGTGCGCTGCCGAGGTGCAGCGTCCCAGGCGCAAACAAAGGAGCAAAACCCGGGTAAACGGGAGGTGAGCGGAAAAGAGCGAGCACCAGAACAGCAGCCGGGTTTCTCTGGCTGGGAGTATCCTCTGGTTTTGTTTACTGTTTTTTGTACTCAAACAGAGGAAAAATGCAATATTAAAAAGACAAGAAAATATCTATGTACATTTCTGTGTATTTATCCACTCTTTCAGAGCCATGCTTGCTCTTTCCCCCACCCCTCCCTAGACCTTTCTCCCATGAATGAGGAGGCCAGGGAAATTAGGATGACCCTCGCCTGCTCATGTGGCATCACCCAGGAGGGGCAGAGGCGGCTGCTTTGGCTCGGCTGCAGTCGGCTGCACGGGGAGGTGGATGGGGAGACCGGGGGCTGCAGGGCAGCTGCTGCAGTGGAGGTGCCTGTGCCTGGGGAAGGACAGCCCCGGCACTGCCAACACTGGGGTCCCTGCATGAGCCGAAGTCTGGCAAAGGCCTAGGAGAGCTGAGCAATTACCTGTTGAAGGTCATCCAAAGTTGTTGCTTTTTTTCCCTTTTATTTTTTGTTTTCTTTTCCCTTCCTCTCCCTCCATGTGTCTCTTCTCAGTGCTGTATCCTCCTCTATCACCCAAACCCCAAACACATCTGAGGAAGCCATTCAATTAAATCTCTCCCGGCTCCAGCTGGCTCCTGAGTGAAAGGTCAGTGGCGTCCAGGAGGGAGAGGCACGTGCAAGGAGGAGCTGGAGCCGGTGTTGCTACCGCAGCCGCCTCCGTCTTCCCCTTGCCTGCCTCCCTCCCTCCCCTTGCCTCCCCTCTTTAATGATACCCAATGGTCAATCACTCCCCAGCAGAGAGAGAGATGCCCTGAAGCATCATTGTGGTCGGGAGCGATCGATCAGGGATTTTTTTATTTTTTTATTTTTTTTAAAAAAGATGATAATGATAACCCGTGGACATAATGTCAGTGAGTTTGCAGTGCCTCTTGGAGGCCACGCACGCTCTGTCTGCCAGCACTGAGGAGAGGCTTGGAGGGGCCCGAGAAAGCCTCTTCCCCCCACTGAGCCCACTTAGCCCTGCCTTAAAGACAGCTAATTAGACCGAGGGCTGCTATGTCTGCTTACACCGGTGAGGGAGAGCGGGAGCGAGGAGGGCCTCGCACCAATGGCAAGCAGGACTAGAGCAACCTTTGTTTTAAAAGAGGCTTCAAGTTAACTGGAGGTACTCATACAGAGACACGGCTATAAATAATACATACCTGCGCTACGCGACTTGGATGCAGGCCCTCATAAGAATACTGCGGTATGCAATAGTGATCCACCATTTGCTACCCCGCGTGCTCTTCAGGGCCTTTATTTTAAGACAGATTAGTGCTTTGTATTGCCAGGCAGATAGAGGTAATCACTGGCCCATGCCCGAGACAGAGATCTGAAAATCACCAGGAGGTACTTATCAACATGCGATCTGAGCACCGGTGGATGTGTACAGACCTTTTAAAATTCTATTAGTATATGTCTGAGTAGATTGCGGTAAAAATACAAACAGTTTTCTAAAGAAAAACTGTCAGTCTCTCTTCCTAAATCTCCTACCCTGCAGCCTAAGCATGGACTTCTGTTTTTATGGATAAATGCGATTTGTCTTTTAACTGTTGAGATTACACACTCACCAGAAGGACTGCAGACCCTGCTTGGAAGAGGAAATCTTCCCTTTATCCCAATGTACACTTTATCAGAAAAATAATAATCAAACCTGGGGGCCCTCTGTCCCTTCCTTCCATTGAGGAGATGTAGGACAAATAACGCCATAGCAATAATTTCCCATCCCAACACACAGATTTTTTTGTTGTCACGTTATTTTCTGCATCATTTGATGAACAAAACTACATTTTCCTCTGCACCTATTAAACTATTTGATGATGCCTTTTATTTTGCACTATAATTGGGAAAGCAATCATGTGATAAAATGTAAGTTTGTTGTGAAATAAAATAAGCGATGTTGAAAACATCCAAATTATATTGTCCAAGAAAGTTTCTCAGACATTCTGTTCATTTAGAGAAATGACACTATTACTATTTTTAAGTTTTTGCACTTTTGGGAAGAAATTTTTGAGTATTAGAGGATACTTGTTACAGACATAACAGTAATGACTCATGATTCTGCCATTACCCCTCTCTCGCAGTATAAAAAAGGTGGGTAGAGAGTGTTAAAATAGCTATGCTCTGAAATAGGACATTTCTCATTTCTTTCTTGGGGAGCTGGTTTGTGTATGTGAAATTTAGATCTGTTCATATGATTGAGCTAGTACAGAAAAGCTGCCAGGAGTATGTATTCACATGCACTAGGAGGACTGAAAACTTTGTGTAGGCTTTAAGAGAAACATGCAGAACAACATTTGATGCCATTTGGTATTCTGCACTAAAGAATCACAAAACGCCCACATGGATTTTCTTAATAAAACATTCTTCTTTTTAATTAAAAACAGAGTCATAATTTCAGAGAAAGAGCTGAAAATTGGTCTGACCACTTTGAAAGCCAGCAGACAACGCGCAGCAACTTTGTCCTATATTCAGCCTCATTAAAGATGCAGGTTTCATCTAGAACAGTGATCACAACAATTAATTGTATTTTATTGCTCCCAAGCTAGTGAATCAACCTGAAACCCCACAACTTTATAACCACGCAAGTTTAGAGTGTACATAGGAAGCGTATATGGGACTCATTAATTCTTTAATGTGTTGAAACCAACTGCTGCATTAACCGTGATGAGGCATCAATAGACTGGGTTTAATTTCTGGATAAAATGTTATAATCTCATTTTTTCTATAGGGAGAAAAGGTTTTTTCATACCCGGGAACCAGTTGCTGGTGAATAATGATGTTATACGTAAGGTCAATGATGACATAGCTTTTAATCATCAGTGACAGTCTATCGTGCGAAAGTCCATTCCAGGGAGATTCCTTGGAGTGAGAAGCCCAGTAAAAAGGGGGGAAAATGAAGCGTTCGGGAAAATCTAGGTAACCTGTTAAAGAACAGGTCTCTTCTACTTAATGAGGTTTGCAGAACTGCAGGTGAGGTGCAAAGCACTGCCTCCCTCCGCCTGCCCCCTCCCTCATTCCCCAGACCTTTGCTGTGAAGAGTCACTAGATGGCAGTGAGCCAGGCACAGGTTATAAAGCGTAAAAGTGGTGTGGTCTTCCAGTCCAGCGCTGGGAGTTCAGGCTTAGTTTTTGCTCCTGGATGTCCTGTTAACTTCCTGTATTGTGTGTAATGGGGACGGGGAGGAAAGGAGAGGGTAACTCTGACTAACCATCCTCAGATCCCTTTACTAGCCTCCAGCTCATTTTCGCTGTTAATGAACTTTGAAATCTGCAAATGGTAAATTCTTAAGGCCTTATCCAAAGGCCGTTGAACAACTTCCATTGGGCTCTGCTTCAATGTACTCTTATTAATATTTTATTATCAGAAGTATATGTAGAAATGTAAGCACAGTTTTCTTCCACAGCCACAGTCTTCCAGACTAATCCCATTTGCTACAGCCAAACTACTCGACCAAGGAGCAGAGAGACCACCCACACGAGCAGCCACTGACTCCCCATTAAGCTTTTGAATACTAAGTGCTGCTAGACACTGCTGAATTATTTCGTGGACTACTCATCTCCTTTCAGCAATACAAAGTAACAGGTTAGTCACTCTTATACCATCCCCTTAGAAACATCATAGAGTCCTGTTAAGTAGAAGTAGGAAATCTTCAGGTGTATTTTTGTGTTAAACAACAACAAGCACATGAAGCCATATGCTGCAGATTAAATATCTGAGGATGAAAAAGAAAGGTGTTTCTTTCTGTTTTAAAGACTTTTGAAAGCTTCCTATCCAACACCATGTGTAGGGTATTGCACTGTCCTCTTCGTGAAATCAGGTTACTAACTGCTGTTGCAACAATAAATAAATTCAAACATTGGTACCTCTCGTTATGGTTCCTTTGTAGATTTTTTTTTTTTACTACTTTGTTTCTGCTGTACTGACCTGAAAAGCGTATTTTATAGACTAACTTCTAAAGCATTTTTTTCTTTTCTGCTTTATTCGTACCTCCTGTTTTATCCCATGTTATCTTCAGACCCTTCAGCACTGTCCAACACACTGTTTAGCTTCTCAGAGAAGTAAGTGGGTGTGAAGTAATGTGTGAGGACATTTTGATTTCTTTTGGCTACAAACTATCCCAGGAAAAATGAATTAACCTTAGCACTGGTACAAAATTTTCTATGCATTGAATTTGCAAATTATTCACCCAAATATTGAATTGAGTACTCACTGTCTGAACAGATAACAGATGTTCAACCCTAAAATATAGGAGGTTTTGTCATTAAAAGTAATTTTAATATTGCATTGCTTACACTGTATAACACAAGTGATGCAGAGATGTGGCATACTTAATGCAGAAAGAGCTTAAAAAAAAGTGGTTGTAAGCATGACCTCACAGTGGTTTATATTTATTTCCTTCAGGTGATTCTGTCAGATTTACTCAGACTTAAAACCAGAGCCTCTCTGTTAAATGCCAGGGCTGTAAAAAACAAAGCAAACAACAACACCCTCCCAACCTCCCCAAACCACCAACTACCTGAAAAAGAAAATCCTGTTATGTTGTTTCTGTCATTGTCAGACTTCAAAATCATGTTTGTCACTGATCTCTCTAATCACCTTTAATCTTCTAAATTTAGCAAGTACTTTTGATTATAGTAATACATAAAGTACACAGTGTAAGCTTTTGCATGGTTTCAGTAGGATCGTATATGGAGTTTGATGCTATGTACTATGGACAAGGATGCCAAAATCGGAGCTATTCTGATGTGTTTGATGATATTACTCCAGTCGTTAGAAAGCAGAGAGATTTTAGAAAAAACAAGTCCCACCTCAAATCACTCTGAGCTAAGTGATGTATTCACATATTTGTCTGTTTGCTTCTGTGATTACCTTCTGTGAACCTATCTGTCCTAGCAAGCTAAGTATTATTGGATTGCGTCATAACTTGAAAAGTTCCAAGGAGAATTAAAAAAAAAAAAGGAAGAAAAAAAAAAAAAAGCCAAAATCCAAACCAAAACACCAAACACAGCCTGTCAGTGTTGGCTTATTGCCCTGGTATGGACACAGTGCCAACGAGTCCTTAAGCTGAAGTGTGGGTTGCTTGCAATAGTAATCTTCAGACTTCAGTCTGTCTGAAAAATATCAGGCTTCTACCTTTTTTAAAGAGTTAAAGGTATCATAACCACTCTCTCATGGTCTTCACTGCCTAATTCAATGCTAAGTAAAGTATGTTTGTACGTTTACAGTGCCATACATAAATGATCATTGCATTAAGCATTTATGGCAAATTTTACTCTTTAAGGTTCCCAAACCACTTTAAGAATTCAAAACCAATGTAAATGATAAAAAGGGATAGATCTGGTTGAACTACTTATAATGAATAATTAATTTGACAAATCTATTTCTTTTTTCCTATTTGCAAATTATCCAAGTGCAGACTTGAATTCTTTTGTTCATCAGTTGAAGTTATTTGATTAATAGTTTAGGCAAAGAATTTCAGACTACGGATTGCCTGCAAGCTGTTTCATGTGGCAATTATGTCATACATTATCTATTTATAATTGATTATTTTACCTGCAAGACAATGACCTGCTGTAAATGAAGTGGTTTTATTTCTCCGTATTGTTTGACTAACTTAAGAAGTCACTTTTGGATTAATATTCATAAAGAGAACTAGAGTGTAGTTCAGACCAGAAGAACCTTGAAAAAGCCCATGAAAGCATCCTTAGCAGGACAAAAAAATGTAGTCTTTCTTGACAGCTTTCTTGACACCATACTAGCTGCAGGACATTTCAAGGGAATAGGAGGACAACTGACAGTTTTCTGGTTTTCTATATCAAAGATGAAGAATTTGAAGTCAAGCCTAGATGAGATTTAAGTTAGCAGGATGTAAGCTGGTACTAATACCTTGTCAGGCATCATCTGACAGGCTGCTGATCGTTTCTTACCAGAGGGAAGGGAAACTCTGATTCTGTTGACCATCTCAGTAAGAGCCATACTAGTCAATGAAAAACTGCCAGAAGGGCCTTAAACTAAGTGTGGAGCTGAGTAATAATAAAAGGAAATTGTGGCAAATATGTACTTGTGTGTCTGCACCTCTGTGTGTGTGAATTACAACCAGGATACCAGACATGCAATGAACCCAAGTGATAAGGAACATATTACATTGTAAAAGAATCATTAATGTTCAAGCATCTTGGTAATAAATGGGCAGAGGCAGTATCCATATGAGAAGAAATGTCATGTAGTTAATATTTCTGAAACTTGGTAAGATGTCATAGTGCTGAAATCTCACTAAAAGTGGTTAAATTTTTTAATCCTCTTAGTAAATTAGGAAGAGGGATTGGAGATGGACTGCTGCATCAAATACAGTGTCACATGTTGAAGAGTCAAAATAATCAAGTAACAGGAACTGAGTACTTTTGAGTCAAGATATAACTATAGATAGGATATCTGTGTATATTACAGAGAAAAAAAAACAGTCTTATAGACAGTGGGATGAGCTGCTCTTTCAGCGTCTTTCCTTCAGTATGGGGAGAAAAAAATCCCTCTACTATCATAGTAGGGCTTAAACTGAGGAATATTTGCTGAGATTTTGTTTTGCTAGCATTAGGATTCCCTACAGCTTCTAAAAATAATAACAGATAATCTCAGAGTGTAGAGATTCATCTTTCATAAAGAAGCTCAAAACTGAACATCATTCTGATGGCCAAAGAGATAAATATTGCCCACCAGTGACCTTCCAACTGGAAAAAAGAGTTAAGGACTGGTTATCACAACCTGGTTATATTTGCTTTATGAATATGAGCTGTATATAGCACCAAGTAAGAATACTTAGATGTTTTAGAAGGCCAATTTATCCAAGCTTGAATCAGTTAGCATAACTGAGCAGGAAAGTAAATTTTAATTAGGAAGTATTAATGAATACTGGGAATTGTTCAAGGGCATAAACTTGCACAGAAAAATGTACAGTAGTCAAAATGTCCTGATTAAAACACATAAAAGTAATGTAAAAACATAAAATAATGACATATCAAGAATGAAAAAAGAGAGGATAAGTTATATATGGAGACTTTAAGTAACTGATAAAAGAAATTAACAACTCAGTTAAACATCAATGGCCAATATGGTTAAAAACAACAAGAAGGCAATTTAACAACATTTTAGCATCAAAAAGAATCTTAGGTCAGATATAGTTCCACTGAAGATGCAGATGGTGGAAATCATAAATAATGATGCAGAAAAGGCAGAAATGTTTAATAAATATTTCTGTTCTGCACTTGGAATGAAACAGGAGGATGTATCTATCCCATATGATGTTGTGGATGAAAATGAAAGTTTGCCATCTGTAACAAAGAAAGAGGTAAGGCAGCAACTGCTAAAATTTAACATATTCATATCAACAGGCTTAGATTATTTTAGACCCAAGAGTCTCAAAGGAACTAAGAAGCTAAATTTAACCAGCCTATCAAAATGTAGAAAATGGAGGTATCAATTCTGCCTTGTCTCGTAGGCACCTAACTTCCCTACTTTGAGACACTAGTAGAAATACCTCTCCCCACCATGCGATGTAAAACAAGTCTCACTGAACAAACATAAACCCTTTTTCATCTCTGCCTACAGTGTAGAGCACTCCTTAAGCTGATACAAACATGGTGCTGTCGATGGTCTTTATTGTATATTAGGATGTCTCCAAGTTGCTTTAGAAATATATCTTTTTTAAAAAGCAAGCAAACAAACAAGAGCCCCAAGCAATCTATAGCAACTTGCACTATACAGGATTAAAAAGTCACATTAAAGGGATTAAAAACTGCCCTAGTGACAGATCTTAAAGTGGAGTTGTTAATGAAGAAGCATCAGTGAGTTACAACATTGCTGGTGGTGCTGACCATGGAACAAGGTTTGATCCAAGACTATTCAATATTTTTGCCAACCATCTAGATAAGTGTTTGGTGAAGAAAAAAAATTGGATAACACATACCAATGAGAAAGATGAGCTACTTTTATAAACTGATTTGAATTGCCTGGTTAATAGTCAAGAACCAGCAAAATATATTTAAACGCAGCCAAAAGCGAAGTAATACATTTAGGAGGAAAACGTAGGGAGACTGTCTCTGAAAACAGTGACTCAGAAAAGGACTTTGGGTCCTCAGAAATTATTACTACATCATGAGCTCTCACTGCAATTCACCCCTAGGTGGATAAAAGGGAAGTTTACAAGCAGGAAAAGGGAGCCAAGCCTCATTTCTACACTCCACACTGGAAAGACCATGTCCAGCTTTTGGACCCGCCCTTTAGGAAGAATATGGAAATAAATACCAGGAAAAAGCAGAAAGGAGGACCACTGCAGTGTTCTAGACACTGGAAAATGAGACCTTATGGGTCTGTGTATGCATTTATGTGAAAAGATGTAGAAGAGATCTGATAGATGAGGCTTTTTTCCCTTTGCAGACATATTCAACAAATTCTACCTTGCAAAAGATGCAGCTTTCTATAATTAAATATTAGAACAGCTTGTTGAAGGTAGTAGAAGACTCACCATAGGTTAGCGTCTTTAAAATGAGATGAGATACCTCTCCAAAAGAGGGGTAATGGAAGAACATTCTACCTATGCACACCAACGGTCAGACTTGATTATGACAAGTTTTTTCTAGTCTGGGAATTTATAAATCTGTGAAAATAAAAAAATAATTGTGAAAATATTTGTGAAAATTATTTGTGGACTAAAAATGTAGCAAAACTCTTCAGGTTTTGGTTGGGCAAATCGTTGGAGGAATTTTTTGCAATGCTGTCAAAGGGGCCTGGTTTTACTGCTAAAATGCAGCACTTCTGTGGTGGAATTCAGCAGCTGCAATCTCTGCAGCACTTGTGAAGCTGGAATTGGGAATTATAGATTCATCTTAAACCAAACACAAAAGAGAGATGACAGAATGGATATGATTGACATATGGGTAGAGCATGGGATGATTTTAGTAAAACTGCAATGAGGGCTTGAAAAAGTAAATCATTGTATGGTATATCTTTTTGAGATTACACAGTGCATTGAGAGAGAAGTGACTGCTTAATTGTTTAAATGGAATAAATTTTATGGTTGAAAGGCATAAGCTTGTTTGCTAGGATGGAAGGTACTTCATGTGGATGCTTTTGTTAGCAGAAGATTCATAAAAGCTCATACAAATTACAATATCTGATGCGATTGGAGAGTAACAGCATGAACTACAACATTTTTGAAATGTGTGGGTATGCAGCCAGTCTTCAGATGTTACCAAGAGCAAATGTTCAAAACCTGTGACAATGAGCAGATTTCAGAAGTGTCTACCTCCTGTCTAAGTGAGGGCAGGTTTTCAACAGTGCTTGTGAACTAAAAATCACTAAGCCTACCTGAACATTACTGGAGTCAAATTCAAAACTCATGCCACAGGGAAGCGAGACCTAGAGTATCGTTTTGTGTTTAACAGTGGATCACTTTTTCAGCATCATCAAGGAGTCAGCTGTCTTTAAGACAAGCTTTCATGGCCTCCGTATTCTTCTGCAGCCAGACAGAAGTTCAGTCAGGCCAGCAGCTGTGAGGAAAAGGGCAGCAATAGGCTCGAGCTCATAGATGTTCATCAAATTGAAGAAAGTGTAGCTGACTTGATGCCATACTAATTGCATTTTCTAGTTAGCTTGAATTGCAGACAAGACTTGTTCCCATCTTCTTGTAAAAGATTACAGAGCTGCACCAGCAGCAGTACAGCTTAGAGCATATAGGTACAAGAGATAGGACTTGCCCACGCTTCTAGTTCAAAATATTTCCCCAAAATTGTTTACTTTGTAGCCATTAGAAAATCATATTATTCTCTTGTGCTTCAGAATATAGATGCTAGTACAGTTATGGTAGGGTCTCCCAGACTTTTATCTCAGATCCACTGCGGGTGGGTAGGGAAAGTTACCCCTCAAAAACATGTTTATAGGATTGTTTTGCTGAGTCTGGATGCAAATTAGCTGGTAAAATGAAGTTAGACTCTTAAACAGTGGTTTTAACTCTTTTAGGAAGAAACTTCCAGCTCTGGAAAGATGGCTGTCTCTTTAAAAGAATTTTTTGGGGGGAGTTCTGAACACCTACTTTCTTTCTGAGCAAAATGGAGACAAGTTTAAAAGTCCAGCATGCAGCTGAACATAATGAAGAGTGCGTAGGAGCAAGTGTATGACACTGGTTATGCAGCAGCAATTGATGGTCTAGAATAATATCTTGTCTGAGTCATAGCAGCATAATCATTGCCTAGGTGTGGAGATTTACAGTAACAATTTGGCTCTTCAAATGATTCATTGTGTGGCCCTCAGCAAACTACTTAATTTTGCCTTTCAATTTACTTGGCTATGAAATGGAGATAATTATATTTCTGGAGCTTTATAAACACTTTGGGATCTATAGCTGGAAAGTACATAAAAGTGCTAAGCAACAATACCAGATATTTTTTTTCTCTAGTTAAGACACATACAAGGCCAGCTTTGCCTAGTTTCCATTATGCAGGTGGTCTACCTGAAGCTGATAGAGTACAAAATTGTTCTAGAGCAAATTTTTAGTAAGACTAACTTCTTTATTATCTTTACTTTTTTATTTGTTAGGGATTTTTCCTTTTTAATTTTTTTTCCGATTCATTTTTTACAAGCTTTTATCAAGTCTCTTTACTAGTCTCTTTTTAATACAAGTAAACATACCAGTGCTGATGCCAGACATTATCAGACTGGTAGTGGCTGCTGCTGTGCAAGGTGTGTCTGGAAGAGGAGCAAGCCAACTGGAAATCATACCATTGGCATTGGCAGCAGCCACAAATTTGGCTATAATTTTGGTATATACAGGGACTAGATCTTCCACCATCGTAAAGCAGCCATTTCAGGGATAAACCATTAACAGCAAATAGTGATTTTGAATTTAATCATTAAACAACAATTTGGAACAGAATATAAAGATGCTAAGAAAGTTATAGAGGCAGTAAGTTAATTTTCTGAGTTATAATTTAGCTGAGACCTTAATGATAATACCTATATTTATTCCAATGCACTTCCATTATTCAAAACATATACTATACTATGTATACGATCATTATATATTAGGAGTTGCCAATAGCTAAGGGTTGTCCTCTACCTCCCATCCCTTCTTGGCACGTCCCCCTCTCCTAGGCAGAGGCTCATGCATGGTGCTTAACTGATAGCTTTGACACTAGAAACATTGCTGTGCAAGGACATTTGCTGCACACAGCTCTGACTCCCACCCAGCCCTCTGTAGTTGTCACCTGCTTCTCTCCCAGCCGAAGGTCTAAAATCCAGTGCTAGTGAGAAAAGAAAGATTATGTGTTAATCAAAGTCTAATGCTTTTATATTCACAGCTCTCCTGTCCCCTGTTGGGTGTATGCTACTATTTGCTAGAATGTCTATATTTTATGTGAAGATCAATTGTTATCAAATAGGATATTTCTGGTTCTAGAAAACTAGTGCTGGTGCGGTTGATCTGCTGTGGTTTCTCAAACTCTTTAAGGCAGCTATATTCAGGAAAAAAAAAAAAAAAATCTTCTTTCCCCAGAAAGGAGAGGAAAATTGAATATGTTTTGATTTAATGTGATTTTGATGATACATGTAATGTTTCTCTGGGTGATTTTGCAACTCATTCAGGTTTGTACATGGAGGGTTCAAAAGCAAAGTTGTACCTGCCAGATTTACTGATAAACCATTTTTAATTCTCTTTGTGGTATAACTGTCACAGGGTGACACAGACAGGTAAAAATAAAAGAACCGCCTGGATAAAAGTAGGACTATCCCTTTTAAAAGCTGCAAGTAGTAAGAGGAAAGTGTCTGGAGACTAGATTTTGTTTTGGTCTGAGGAATCAATTTGTTTCCTATTACCTCCTGGTAATTTGTTCTGTTTCTTAAGTTGAGCCATGAGCTTGGGGTTAACAGGGAGGGACACAGGCTCTCTTCTAGGCTGGAAAGTTTCCAGTAACAACTGCAGAATACTGCTGTCTTATCCTAGTGCTTTCATACTGATGACAAAAGGTACCAGTTTGCATCAAAATTTTACCTTAGTTAAATCGAGACATCTCTGCTGATACGAATTTTGCTGCAACTTAAACTCAGTAGAAATCCAAAGTATTTCTTGATCTATACCTTACTGATCTCCTTCCTTGTCCTTTTGCTACAAGGCTAAACAGTACCTGTTCTGCACTTCCTAGGAATGAATCCATGTTTCGTCTTGAATCTGAAACACTGGAGAATTAGCGTTCACTTCACTTGTTCAGGCCAGTGTTTATGGGCCCTAGCAGTTGATGACAGATGGGTCCTGAGCTTTTAGGCCTTCATGCCACTGTAGGAGTTAGGTGCGTAGCAAAAATTACCCAGCCCTAAAAAACCCCCCAAGAAATGGAAAGCCAGTCTCCTGTTTATAACTAGATATCTTGGCTTCCAGTATCATTTCACTTGCAAGTCTACAGAAAGGGAAAAATCCTAACCAATAATTCAGTCATCCCTCTGATTTAGTTTCCCCGGCAGCCCAACACTCTGAACTAAACAAGGGTCCTGTGCTGCCAAGCTCCAGTTAAAATCCATATGTTCACCAAAATACCATCACTTATGTCATGCAGGTTCTGAATCATTAGATATGATGTGCACATTATTACTCACTAAACAGTTTCTTATACTGTTCAGGCCAATGCACATCAAAATTCATGAATTCTGATGGTTACAAAGAGCTTTTAATGATACCTTCAGAAGATGAAATATATAGGTTTCAAAAAGGTATGTGAAAATATGGATATTAGGCATAATAGTTAGAGGTAGGAGGAGCACACAAGATCAACAAGCCAGACAAGTTCAGAAACCTTTAGTGATTGTGTAGCGATCTGTAATGAAAATTCAAGTACCTTCTCTTTAATGATCCATTTATCTCTTCGACATGATTTTCTATCATTCTAACTGGCATGGCTCCTGTTTTCTGAGTGTTTATTGCAAATTTGTTTTGTCAAACAAGCCTTTAATACCAGACAGATCAGGCTGCTTCCTCAAGATTTTCTCTGAACAAATTCTCTTTTCTAAGGAAAACACAGATGAATTATTTTATGTCTGAAGTAGTAATACTGATATGATTCTTGTGGTGAAGGAGGAGGAGAATTTCAAAGTCTCTAAAATGTGGTGAATCATTTCCATATCAGGAGGTTAACTGTATGGAGTCATCACTGTTAACCTATACTATGTTTTACATAGATCAGGGTGGAATTCAATCAGGGAGGACAAGATATCTGAGAGAAGTGTTTTCTCCAATGAAAACTAGTGCATATATCCTTTAGGTACATAACTCCAGACTGGTTCTGCCACAGCGCACATGGCTGTTGGTTATTGCCTCTTCATTAAGAGACTTGGCTGTTTGGAGTTTTTGCTTTGGCTTTGCATGTGGGATGGAATTGCTGTGCAATTGCAGGTCCCTTCTGAAACACTGGGCTACCTTACTCTTTATTTAAACAACCACAGTCAAATTAGACTCCTTAGTTTCAATGAGCGTTAATAGCAAAAATAACAGGTGTTATTCAAACTCAGACTATTGGGGAAAAAAATGTTTAAAAACCCCCATCCTGAAATTCATTCCTTCATTAGAATCTTTTAAATCTAGCTGTCTCAGTTATTTGAATCAATATTTACTTAAATTTACAGACATGTTTCTGTACGTGACATCTTATTACAAATCATCAAAACTTGCCCTATGACTTGCGGTACTGATCTAACATACTTTAACTCGTGCACAAAGGGAACCCTGCGAGTAGGTAAGCTGGGGTGTAAATTCAGAGCATGCAAGCACTCCACAACGTCTTCCTGTGCACAGTCTTCTTGTGGGTACCTCACTCCACTTTGAAAATGGTGCATCACTGCTGAATGAGAGAGCTGTTGCAGAATAGATAATAACCTTGTAAATTCACACTCTGTAGTACAAAAACTTCCCTGAACCATTAGTAAGTCATTTTTATTGATTTCAGAATCCCATTAACCTTAAAGGTATTCCTCACACATGGTAGAATCACTCAGGAAAACAAGAACAAACCCTAAATTTGAGGCTTTGGGCACTAAAAAGCATTCCCTTAACTCTATCCCCACTCCCAACCTTGCAGATTCTGAATATTTCTATTCCCCTTACCGTTTCTTATGGCTTACTCTGTAGGTTGCTGCCACAATTGCTACTAGTGTCTATCCAGTAGCTGGAAGTATCCAAGAGAGACCTGGGGAGCAGAGCAAAGAGAATAAGCTGATGACAGCAACCTGGAAAAGCAGCAGCTCTAAGCTTTGTGATAGTGATATACGGTAGAGAATGGGAACACTGGTGAAGCAATAGGATTTGCCTGTCCTTCAGCTTCAGATCCATTGTCCGCATTAAAAGTAAATGAGAAGTCTGGGGGCAAAATAATATTATATATTTTATATATTATATGTGGTTCTCGTAAGGCCTTGGTTCTTCAAACTGGAATTATGAGCATGCCATAACTTATGGAATACCTGATAGCTCTAACTACTATTGAAGTCTAGACTAAGAAAGCACTCTCTAAAGTGATTTAGATTAATTTGGGGAGTCAGTATTGGGAAAAATTATTTTTCTGTATTATATTCAACCTGGACTTGTGGTAAGGTTTCAGCTTTCCAAGGATATACATTGGATGTAAATGCAAATCCGTCCCTACTTCAGACTTTAAAAAAAAAAAAACAACAAAAAATACCCCCAAAAAACCCCCCAAAACACAATCAGAAAAGTCTTATGACAGGACTGATGCTGACTAAGAGTCATTTTGACAGGTTTTAGTTACCCTACTGTGGACTTTGATGATATACCTGAATAAAGACTGCAGCAGTACTTGGGGAGAAAGTAATCTCAAATTACTTCAGATCATAACTTTAACAATAAAAAAAGCAACAGTAATGAGGACAAACATTTATTTTGTGATTGTGTATTTATCCCTATAATGAGAATATAACTTTATTTTCTTTCAAACCAATAATACTCTTTCTTCAATTATTTGCAAATTCCCAACATCATGTTTTTATGCGCTGTGCTATAATCCTTACACATTAGCTTCTTTTTCTTCTTCTCACTCAACAATTTGAGTAAAAAACATAGTAAGGACACTTATAGAGTTACCTATACCTTTTCCCAGCAAGACAACAAATAGAATTTTATCACATTTCTATGTTCAGGGAATAGGCAATAACCTTGCAAACTGGGAACCTAATATTGCAGATGAATTAACTGCTTTTTTAAAAAGATTATTCTTAACAAATTCTGTAGCTCTTATATCAATAGTGGCATATAAGGGAGGCATAAACCATGAACCCACACTGGACCTGACTCTGTTTTTAGACACACTGAAGTCACTTGTTATTATTTCTGTATGCAGATATTCCTCACTGCATTGAATCTCTTCCTTATTGTCTCTGAAGAAGCTTATGAATCATGTTTACAATTAACGGACTGAAGTCAGAAAATATGGAGAAATGTAAAATGGTGCTCACTGTTTTAGCACAAGCTTAAATGACCTAATTTATTACTTTGATGTGGTTTATCATATGACTCAAGTATTTTACAGATTAATCCAAAAGATGGGATTAAACCAGAAACCACCTGCAACGTTTAAGGTGAATCAGACTCAGCAAGTGTGTCTTATAACCAGAGTACTTTTAGGTATTGCACTAAGCATTTTTTGTAACCCTCTCATCTTATTATATCACTGCAGTGCTCATGTAAAACAGATGCCCGAAACACCTGCTTAACTTTAAGTGTTTAGGCTCAGGATTTAAGTTGACTGCATGTTTATGTCTCTTGATGACTTGCCTGTTTCTAATGCAGGGTTTAACTGTCCTCGTACTGCTGACATCTTGCTAGTTATTCTGTAGACTGAATTTGAAGATTTTTTTTTTTAATTGGGTAAAACAGAGCACTATTTCACTGTTTGCAGTTTACTGGAGGTATGTTAAGCTCCACTGAGGCTTCAGGGATCAAAAAATCAAGCAAAGACAGAAAGAAGAGAAAAGTGAATCAGCTGGGTTATATTAGTAAATAATTTAGAGTGCTTAAAATAACAATGTTCACACATTTTTAATTTAAAGCCTGCTAAATCCATTTAAAATTCATTTGTATTTGCAAATACTTAAACTGTGAGCTGTGCACTGGAGGGAGTGAAACTATAGATTTTAAGTACACAGCTGGAGGTAATATATAAATTCAATTGATCAGTCTGGCAGAGAATTGATGCCACAATTTGTACCCAGTGGCACTTTCTCTTTCTTACCCGACTGGCTTAGAACATTATCAGAAAGTCAATATGATACGCCAATATAGTGATATACTTGCAGTCATAAGTCCCTTGTTTAGATTAAACCCTAGGTGCTCACGATGTGGATTGTAATGGACAGACAGCCTGACTCCATCCTACTATGAGCTGTTCTGAAAGCACTCGACTCGACTCAACTCCAAGGTTTCATATGGTTATCAATGGCCCCAGCAGCCAGCCAAGCCAGTAACAGAGGATGTCTGTCTCTGCAAGGCAATGCAGTGGGCAGGGAATAGTGCGTATGCGATGCTACAGCCTGGCTGCAGTTCCCTCTCTATCAGCTGCCTGTCTCTAACGGGCTTTGCACTCATTGCGATCAGATTTCCTTTATAACTCTTCTTTAGTCTCATGTTTTGGTTCTCTCTCTTCCTTGTAATTTATTAATGATTTCACCTCCTCTGCATTATCGTTCAAAATCCTTCCGTTCTACAAAAGGCATCTTTATGAAGCCTGATGAGGAATGACTTCCAAAGTCCGCCTTTTGACAACGTGCCTTTCTGTCTGTGCAGTAAATATAGGCTTGTATTTGTGGCTGCATTGAGAAGTGGATCAGGCCACTAGCTGCTAATTTAATACAAAACACTTATTTGAGTAAAAACCCATTATGTCTGGTGTGACATATAGAACTAGAAGGTCATCCACAAATCTGCCCTGCATATATTTTCCTCCCAGGGATTTCAGTTGTATACAGTACGTACAGTAACATCTGACACATCACTGCACGTGTTAATTTTTTCCTGCAGCAATGACCCTTACCTCTCCACCTACATAACATGTGATGCTTAGAATCAGAGAAATAGTGAGGAGAGCTGTTGGGTCAACAGTTGTTTAACCCTCTCTGTGATAATGCAGAATTATTCTAGCCAGTACAGCACAAGTACTTTGTTTTGTGCAGCTTTAAGTGACACAGCTGATGAGCTCTTCCACCACTTTCCCCTCCTGACACTCTACTAGACTTCATTGTTAGGAAACCTTTCCTGGTCCTTGGACTAAATTCTGCTGTGCTTTGGTTTATACCTAATATATTCCTGATCATTTGGTCTCTCCAAATCAACCCCCACTTCTAATTTTGTTTTTGAATGCTTCTCCGTAATCCCTATGGTTTTGGTTTGTGGGTTTGTTTGGGGTTTTTTGTTTCTTTGCTTTTTATTGTAGAGTAATCATTAGGAATGAACTGCTTTCAGAGGCATGGGACTGCTCTTTGTTCCCTTGATGCAGGGTTGGTGACAAGGGCTAGGAAATTACTCTCAAGTCACAATTAGTGTATAGGTGCGAAAAATTTTATACACTATCTCACCGATGAAAGGGAATTGTGTCTGTTTTCTTAGATGAAGAGAGACAATTCTGAAAACCTACAATACCTCTACATCTTGCGGTATGCAGTATTATATTTTCTACTTCCACTAGTCTGATTCCATGTAATATCTGGAAAATGAAAGTCTTATAGTTATTTGGTGACCTGTTAAAGTCAATTGTAGGCAAGTCCATATGGGTAAAGCTCTCCTGCAAACACTCATACATACCCTTGCCTTTATGTTCATGACTAGGTATGTCGTTTTCATGGATAAAGGAAAGCTGACATGTAAGTGTCAAAAGGACAGGGTTTTAGACTGCAGCTACGGGGTTAGGCAGTCAAATGTTTGTGTAGCACAGAAGATGCACATAAATTTCCTGTGCCCTGCATATGTCCATGTCAATGACTTAAGTAGAGTGTGGGACCTCTAACCTCCAGGAACAAGATGAGCTCTACTTGTTCTGATTCTGTTTCGTACTGATCTATTCAATCGTCAGTGACGAAATCCTCTAACTGTAGATTTGATTCTACTCATGACAACAAACCCTTTTTGTTAGACTGAGATCAGGGTGGAACCAGCCTCTTAATCCATTTGGCTTTTCTATTTTTGTACATTGATTGCTTATCAGGAAATAAATAAATGTGAAGGTAAAGGACTTGTGCACATCAGGGCAAAAAGCAATAGCCATTAAGCCTGCAACTTACAGTATATGCCCTTTTAGCAATAAGGACACCGCTTGAAATTGTCAGTGTGACAGATTTACTCTTAATAGCTTAAGCAAATTTCACAGTTTACCCAGGTCATTTTGAAGTAAGAAACATTAATGTGTTTGGAATAAAAATTAAAGATTATAAACTTCACGCACATCTGCAGAGAGTCAGCCATATGTTTCATTTGTTTATTTAAAATATTAGCATGTGCTTGTCAGGATAGAATATGTTTCCTCTATGTGTATAATATAAATAACCTAAAGGGATTTAAATACATTTTGACATTTAAGCATATGTTCAAATCAATTTTAATGTATTGATTCAGTCCTGTTCTACCACCGCACACCCAAGACTAGAGAGCATAGAACGTTCCCTTGCTTGCACAATGCGCAGTGCTTCATGTAGGCTCTTATTGTATCGAGGTGTGGAGGAAAACAAGGAAGAAAGGGGAGAGAAGGAAGAGAAAAAAGGATGGAGGTGTGTGTACCTGCACAGTACAGTGAAGAGGCGGATGTCTTTCCTCATGAAACTGGGCTGCACTTGCCTCTGCTGCTTTCATTTCCTTGTGGGGTTGGAAGGGCAGCCACTCTTTTGGAGCAATCTGGCAGCAGCAGGCTTGTGAGCAAGCATAACTTACCCAGAGCGTATCGCTGGATTAGGTACAAGTGCCTGCTTTGGATGTGCGCTTTTTTTTTTTTTTCAAGTGGTCGTTGCAGTGGTCTTGGAGTTTCACTCTGGTTTGTTGGCTCAAAGGCGATTGCTCTTTAAGGGGTACGATAACATTACGCAAACTTGTTTAGTGAGAATCAGCCCCAGTTGCTGCTAAAAGCAGGATGCCAATAGTTTAGTTTTCTACTGATGTCACCATTGTTGCTACAATGATAGTAGTGGGACATTTTAGAGACTCAAAGGTGACATAAACAAATTTTAGGTCTATTCTACTGGATGCTGAGCCTCTGAATCTAACCCTGGAAAATGTGCTTAAATGGAGAGGAGGGTTCAACTAGTCCTAGCTAACTTTTGAGGGATTGCTCAGGCATTTACAGTTAAGCACACACCTAATCGCTCTGCTGGACTGGGCCAGAACACTTAACATTCTGTAAGATTGAGCCCTGAGTGTCTAATTACCATAAAAAATATACGGTGGGAAATGATTATGCACTGGTAGGGGGGATGGTAGAGTAACTCTAATAAATCTTTTTGATCTTTAATTTCTCTACTAAAGTATAAATCAGCTCTGTATTTTTCTAAAGCCTGGGTTGGTAACAGATATTAATGTAGCTGAGGCTAAAATTAAGATGGTGTGTCTGAATATTATTGGAAGGAGTTGACTGTATCACTGAAGGTGAGGTTTTGTGGGTAGACGAAGACAGTATGTTGAAACAGCGCAGCCTTTACTGTGAAACAGGATGCATACAACAGCATGCCCTTCCAGTGAAGGGACAGTCTTCCTCTAGCCCCCTTGTAAATCTATCTGAGAGAGTATGTTGATGAAAACTAAAAGGTACTTTTTTTGTGGAGGAAGATGACTCTGAACTTCTGATGTGGACAGAGATTACTCTGGATGCCCATCTTGACTTTATTTTTAAGTGTCCTTGATGACTGTAGATCCAGATTTCCAGTTAGCACGAATTTGTCTACCACTGTACTTTTTATGTGGGTTAGACTTAAGGAATGAATGTAGGCAACCTTAATTCTCTGTTAACATTTTTGTGCGTATGGGAATATATTTATATGGGAATATATTTATATGCACACATACTCACAGACATACAAGTAAAATGTAGCAAAGATGCATTAATTTTACATTGATTCAAAATATTTACAGTTTCAGTTAAGATGATCGTGCTAAAGTGACAGAAAATAGTAAGTATTAACATTGCACTGTAAGTAATGACATGTGCTGTAGATCCTCACAGAAAAAAACAATTGCCTGTGGCATCCACACAGTATTTAAATTGGTAATCTCAAAAGAGAGGATGCTTAGATTTTTCAAGCTTGTTTTGGGAAACTCTTATCTTAGCTGAGAGTTGTAAGTTTAGGGGGAGTTGACAATTTACAGTCTGTTTTGTTTCTTCTTCTTGAGAGCTAAGAGTCTGATGTCAGAACTTCTTGGATAGGAGCAGTTTTCACTATCTTTTTTATATATTACTATTTAGCTACAAGATTGAAATCTCAGAATAATCTCACGCCTAGGAGAGTCTCAAAAGGTACAGATACATTTCAACTGCATAGACCCATTTTGTCATTTTGTATTCCTTTTATGATCTTTACTTTTTTCATTTGCTTCTAATTTTTTATTTAATATGATGATTAAGCATCTCTTGTCACACCCGTGAAAGCTGCCCTTCAACAGATAGATAAGATGTTGTGTCAGCAGTGCTTATTCTCTGCAAGTCTAAAAGGGTGAAAGGAATTGCATACGTCTTTGTTTCAGCCTTCCCTGGGTAAATTCATAACAAGTGGGTTCCTACCGTTTTGCTTGCCCCTGAGTTAGAGGAACAGTTCAGTACACTGTAAAATCAGAGGTTTATGGTCCTTGCAGTCTAGAGAAAGGATAGAGAAGGATGTTTCTCTCTAAAATCTGAGCACAGGATATGCAGAGAAAATAAATTAGTAAAATGCTTGCAGTTGTCTGGGAATATGTGAAGAGATTTGTTCAATGTTGTACATGTGCGTGACATTGTGTGGAGTTTTTTTGTTCGTTTTTCCTGTTGGACCCTTCTCTGTTCTGGCAACACCAATCCTGAAATACTTCAGTGCTAGGAGAGCAACTATTAAGATCTCACAGTATTGTTTAACAATGTCTTTTGTATAGAGTAGAGACCTTTTAATATTTTCCCACTTAAGTAATTGTTGCTCAGTCAAGAAGTCTCATTGATTATTCACTTGGGTAACAGCTGAAAGAGAACTGAGGATCCAGTCCTGTGATGTACTAACTCCTTAAAGGAATTAAGTTGGTTAGAGTAACTCAGATCACTCTGTGCCACATGGGTTCAGTTCTTTAATTGTTAAAGTCACCCACCTAAATAAGATAACACATACAGAAGGCAGAATTAGAGCTGATGGGGAAAAACCACTAAGCCTACCGTGCTTAGTGCCATTTACAAGCATGTTTGACATTTCTTAGTTTCTTAAATTATATTTAGGTTGTTAATAAGGATAAAAATCTCAGATTTTTTTTCTTTGCTTTAAGGATGCCAGAATAATTATTCAAAGGAACACATCAGGTCAAGTGTTAACAATATGTGCTTTAAATAAAAAAAAAAAAAGGATGAAAGAAAAGCACCACACACAAGAACCAACCATCTGTTTCAAAAAGCACTTACAGCAGCATCAGTCTTGGTAAGGATTTAAAAAATAAAGTACAATTTCTGTGTTACGATTTCTTAAGAATTAACAGATTTACCTCAATTAAATGATCCAGGGTAACTTCTGTACAACGTATATTTACAATGAAATAATCATAACCAGAAAGTGCAAAATGAACAGATCTTGTATGGCTGGTTTTGTGTGAAAATAACATTACTTAAAACAAAGAGCAGTTTTCAAAAGTAGTGTCTTCAAAATGTGATGTAAAGTGACTCAATTCCTTTAGCGTCAAGTCTGTGAAATATTAAGAGAACTTGGATTTTCCTCCCATTGCTGAATGAACAAAGTACAATGAGTGTCAGCATAACAGTCATTAAAGGCCAAAAAAGTCAGAAGTAATCTTTTGGTTGAAAAAATCCTCAGCAATTCTATAGTCCATAGCTGGGGTTACAAGGCTACAGCTAGTTCTTTTACTCAAGGCTTAACTTTTTTGTGTGTTAACTTTAAAGTAAAACAACTCTAGTCTAGGCTCTCAGTGGCAAAGAACTTAAATTTCCTACAGTATTAGCTGGTTGATTCAGGTCTTAAGGAAGAAAGTAAGTAGTGAACATTTTTTTTTTTTTTTCCTCCTGGTGACCCTGATGGTGTAAAGATACTTTTGAGGAGGAGGTGAGGTGAAAAAAGGTTGGAATACAGACCACTCTGAAGGAAGCACTGGGCAAATTAAGTGTATATGATTTATCATTTCAAGGCACATTCTATAATACGGTCATTGCATTTCAAGTTACATCTTAAATGTGAATCTGGTAACATTATGGAACAAAGTCCTGGGAAACAATGCATTAATTCATATCATCTGTGTGCTCAGGGAAGGGCCACAGATTCAGAGGCCTGGAAAGCATAAGTCTGGTGCTCAGTCAGCATGATCTAGTGTTATGGCCTGTATCATAGGGTGTTATTGTGGCCTCATGCTCCCACTTATACAGCATTTGGCTTGTGGATTTTTGCTACATGCACTTCTACTAAATAGTCACACAAGATCCTCCCTTGACCTGTGTATTCCCTGCTCCTCTGTTCTTTGTGAGGGCCTTCTGCTGAACTCTTTTGTGTTTCTAGTGCTCGTTGGAGGTTTATGGGACTGGCTATTAATTAGTCCTCCTGCATGTACATTATTACACCAATGAAAACATCACCACTTGCATAAGTGTTTTGTCTTAGTCAACATATCTGGTAGGTTTTGGTATGGAGTTGGTGTTAATCCCTGACTGAACATCTACAGATTTGAGAAGAATTCAGATCAGCAACTGTATAGGCAGTTCAGGCTTATTTGCAGTAAGAAGTATGATTGGGCTTGACTCTCCTGCCTGGATTTATCCTGAAACGTGCTGGTCTTTTGCTCTCTTGGTGGAGCTGGGAGGAAAAAAAATAAATCAGTGTGGATCTTTGTGAGAGGCACTGTGTTGCCTCTTTTATTCAGCACAATGCACTGAACATGTTGTGTGCAGTTCTCCATATTTAATGGCTCTTTTATCAAACAGAGTTGCTTTAAGCAAAGGAATAAAATGAACTGTGTGCAAGTTGTTTCCTTGGCTTCCAATATCCCCTCTCAATCCAAGTATGCTGTTCCCCTATTGCCTGTAAATCAAACTGCACGTATAAAAGGGAAATGAAAAGGTTTATCTGCTTCCATTAGCAAATACTATATCTAACAAAGAGATTCATGTAATGAATAAATAAACACATAGGAGGCACACAGATGTTTTGCCTAAGTATATTTTTTTTTAAATAATTTCTGGAAAACACAGTTGAGTCTCCTTAATTGGCACAGGGACCCCAGCAGAGAGAGGAACATGACAATTACCAATCAGTCCAGTGATCAGAGGTGCCATGGAATCTCTGTGCACCTTTTGTGTTGGTAGACATCTTGTGCCGAATCCACAGCTCGTGTAAATTGGCATAGATTTGCTGAACCCTGATGTTCTGGCCCTTGATTTGGGCATTTGTGTACTGGAAACACTTTAACTTTCTCTGCCAATATCAAACCTTTGTGAGTAGAAGTAAAGAATAGCAGAAATGAACCAGGATTTGCATGCTAGTTCACTTATGCCTGCTTCAGTGTCTTTGCAGGCACTAAAGTAGCTTTCTGGATACTGTCTAAAATCTAGACATGGAAGGAAGATGATCGAGGTATAGTACCAGGTCTATCACTGACCTTGAAGAAGTAAGTTTATCTCTTGGTAGCAGATACTACTACATTCTGACCTGTAAAAGTAGAATTAAGGTATCATATCATTGTGCTGAGGTGGTCCATGTCTATAAAAAAAGGTCAGTGCACTGAGGACAGATGATGTTAGAGAAGCAAAAAAGTCTATAATTTTTTATTAGGAATTAGGACTCTGCCATTTATGGCTTTTCAGATTGACTCATGTGTGGGTCATAATCTTTCATTTGGCTACTGTGACTCCTGTAAGAGGTTAATTCGTAAGGGTTAATTCTGAGAAGTTGCTATGAAAATGTGTCCTCAGGGAGGGACTGGCCAATTAGAACTTGCTCATATGGTACAATATTTGCAACTTCATAACCTTTACTAAGCCTTTAATATGGCTTGAGGAAAAAAATGAGTGTGGTTGGTTCTCAGGGCAGATCCTAAGGTACATAAATATGAACTGAATTTTAAAACATTACTTGAACTTGGGTTCTCAAATCCATATTCAGGCACTTAAGGAAGTGGAAAGATTTTCAGAAGTGCTGAGAATTGAAATTTTAATCCAATCTGAGCTGGTGGGTAACTCGTCACTTCTGGAACCCAGCTTACTTATCAGATATATAAATATGGATTTAAACTATAATTTTCAAGCATTAATCTTGACCTAACTTTCCAGACCATGGAAAAATCATGATTTTAAAGACTCACACTTCCTCTCATTTCTTAATGAGTGTTATTGCAATCAAAGCTGTTTAATTTCTAGCTACCTACATCTCCTGTGTCTGAAGGCGCCAATGACTAAGTGGATTTTTCTGGACTACATACCAACTACATCTAATGGTATTTGCAAGAAAAGGGAAATTCCTTCTCCCCTGTCCCCTCTGCCGCCCCCCCCCACCCCCCCCCCCCCCCCCCCCCGCCCCCCCCCCCCCCCCCCCCCCCCCCCCCCCCCCCCCCCCCCCCCCCCGCCCCAGGTAACAGATGCCTTTGGTCCTCAGCACTGGGCAATCGGCATGAGAGAAGGATGCAAAGATGCATCCTAAACCTCACTGATTTTAAATGGAAAGAGATGGGTAAGTCAATTGCCATCATTTGAAGATGCTACCTTGAATGCTTTGTGATCTCTTCGTGTTCTGAGAACATTGTGTGGTTGGATGGTGTTCTCATGGTGTAGAAATGCATCATCTTCTATGCAATGTGGCTCTGTGTATTTTAAAGAAAATGTTAAACTACTTTGTGTCTTTATTTTTTCTTCTTACTATTTTTTTGTTCCTTTTTAGTTTTCTTGGACTTATCCCATTGCTCTCCTCCCTCCGCCCCAAATGGCGGTGGCTTCTAATTTAAAGCTGACCTTTGCAGGTGTCTGTGGCTTTTAAGAGTGCTTTACCCTTTGTTGAAGTGGTTTTTAACTTACTTTATATTTTAAAAAAAGATCAGTTGGGAGATTCTAATGCTCCCAATTCAGCTTTTTTACTAACAGTGCAAGTTAAAAGGCAGCATGGCTGAGAATAAGGGATAGAGAGGGAGAACATGAGCAAAGGAAAGTGCATATTGATGCATCAGAGTAGTGCGCAGGAGCCAGTATCATTGAGGTTGTCTCGTTGTTTCTGTTATGAGTAGAGTTCTCTAGGCAAGGATTGAATATATTTACTGCTAAATCATATCCAAAAATGATGTTGTAAGACAGCCACTGAATCCCCATGACCTGTATTAAATTTAGAAACCCTTCTGTTGTCTGGAATTTTCATCTTCAGATATTATTGAAATGGCAATAATTTTTATTGAAAAATATTTCTCTATAAAGTTGTCTTGTGTCTCTGATTATTCTCTCATCTTTACCAAATCAAATCCACAATGAACCTGTAGATTTTTTTTTTATAAAAATCTAAATTCACTTGAAAAAAATGGGGGAGGGATATGTGATGGTGAGGAGGAGAGGAGGCTGAGATTTTCTATTGAACTGAAATTCAACTTTTATGTAAAGTAGTCCTTTTATATATTTTTTCAGAACAAGTTTCTTAAATAAGTCTTACTCTAAAAGTTTAGGCTTGTGAAAACCTATGTCTCGCATTCCCTACATGTGTATTTATTTGAGATTTATTAGGAAGTGGATATGCATCTGGTGGTTTCACACATACAAACTATTTTCTTCAGATAAAAGTCTTCTGAAGGACACAAGAACTGTAAAACCTCAGGGGGTCTCATACTGACTTGCATTTTGTGAAAACTCCATGTTGAATTTTACAAAGGTTTTAATCCCACTACCTAACATCAAAAGAGCCTGATTCATAAAACATTGCTTCTATCACTTTTTTTCTAGAATCTTTCTATAGATCTTTTGGAAATGGAGGTAGATATTGTGTGTTGAATTGATTTGTAGGTAAAAAAAAAAAATCCAGCCCTGAAGTGTTAGTCAGTATTGGCCTGAGGGAAGCATCTTGGCAATTGGACAAATTTAATTTTTCAAAAATCAAAAAAAGAAGGGCAAAGAACAAAAAAGTGCTCATAAAATACATGAAACAGATGAATTTCGGTAGCTGAAACAATAATATATCAACAGTGTCAAAAAATCATAATTGTCTCAACACTGTAACATTATTTATTTAATATTGAGAAGCTATTATTGCACTCTACTTAAAAACCCCACTCTAACCTTAAAAATGCATGAAAATAATATTAAAAATTAACACTAAAACTATAAAATGTGGCACTAGGAGGCTCAGCAAATTGGTAATGGAATAAGGAGACTTTCAAACCAGGTCAGAAACTACTACATGATATCTTTTTGATGACATATGAGAAATGAGACATAAATATGCCCATTTTCTGGGGAAAAAATGAACCTATTTGGAGAACTTTGCCATCAAAACCAGACATACAATACTGAAGGATGTCTATGGTACTGAGACCAAGAATGAAGTTAAGGGACTTTACAGAGTGAGTTTGGCTTTCTTCTTCTGGTGCAAGCATTGACTAAAGCATGCTGATGGAGCAGTGTGGTAAGCATTCACGGCTCAAGTAAATGTGATATGAATGGAAGTGTACAAATCCAAAACACGCAACTTTCCACTGTTACTAAGTGTTCATTTAAGTTATGCTTTAACTGTTCACGTTCACATTGTAGTAGGGCCTAAATGCAATCAGCAAGTTATTCTCATTGTGCTATAGACATGGTGTGAAGTAAAGTCCCGTCATAAAATCCATATGCCTATTTCAGCTCTGTACTGAAAGTGTAAATCAAGCTTTGTGCCAGCTTTATCCATGATGAGTTTTCATCTGTGGCATTGAGTCACTGACCACAGTGGAAGTTCCAGGTCCTCAGGGCAATGGGTTGGGTTTCCTGTTGCTACAAGCATTCCAAAATGGACTCTGCTCAAATAAATGTGTTCTCGGCTATTTTCTTCTCCTGTGCTGGAGGTAATACTGTCATGAGAAAACGTTCATCAGATATTTTTATTAGCAAGATGGGAATGGTATCTCTCTAGATCAGCTTAAAGAATGGCTCTGTCCTGAAAATTAGGACTTCGGTTTTCAGAAACTTACAGAAACAGGGAATGGAAGAGTGAAATAATTGTTCATAAAATGAAGGAATTGTTAATATACACGGCATATGTAGTTTGCAGCATAGTTGGATTGAGGCTAATGGAGTTTCTGGAAAGAACTTTCATGACAGAATGATGACAAAGTTGTAGTGACAGTAGGAAAGTGAGTAGCAGACTACTATAAACCTGTATGTGATATATCACTTCATTGAACAATTAACTATACCATTTAACATACAAGCCTGCTTGCTGTTGTTCCTGCACCCACTGATCCATCTTCTATGGTGTATTGTTTATTCTTCCAGGTAGTGTTTCAAACCAGTGTCCAGGAAGTATCTTCAGTCAGTCACACCTATCAAATTTCCTTGAAAAACTTTCTTGGCCAGGCACGGTCTCTTCCTGAGTACTTAAATTTGCAATTCTTTCATGTTTCTCCTCCTTTCATGATCCTCCAGGGGATCTCCCTGGGTTGAGTTTTGAAGAAATATTTGTCTCCCAGAACTAAGGCTTTTCTCACCTAATTTTGAACTTACTTTTACATTCCTGGGTTGAGAATTCACATGAAATGATTCTGAGGTTTCACAGGACATAAAGATGCTCTAGCACTAAAGTGATATCTCATTGTAGAAATATTTGAGTTTGGTTTTGGGAAGATGGTTCTTAATGGCACAAATAAACACAGCAAGGAACAATATGCTTGTATTGATACGTACAGAAGTAAAAAGAGAACAACCCCCCCATCTAATTTTTATGTAAAACATCTTTAAAGACAAAAGAAACTACAGTTGGAACGGGAAGTATAACAAAATCTAGTAACTTCTTTCTGTTCCTTTGTATGGGGTGCTGCTGCCCTGCCCTTAACACTGATCCCAGCTGCTTGCAGCTAGAATTATCCAGTAGGCCTTCCGTTAGGAACATGATTTCTGCAGTACACCCAGGTTTGGGGTTCAGGTTTCAAATGCCTCCTGGTTTTGAGGAATTTGATGAATGGTTTTTGCTTCAGAATGTCTTTGTTAAGGTGTCTTATGGTAGGTATTCTTAAAACATGAATAATTATGGTTCAGAGAAAATGCATTATACTTTAAGTTACAACTGTAAGGAAAAATGACAGTGGTGCTTAAATGAAGCTTGACAGTCTGCATAGCAGGCACCAGCCATCTGTGCTATGGCAGCTCTGTTTGTATTTTAATGTTTAAACATACAGCAAAGATAATTAAGAATAACTATAATTAAAAATGATTACAACAAATTACTTTTCCCTCAACAGTGATGTGTGCCTGTAACTTATAAGTTACTTGATGAAGTAACCCTTGGTAAGGCAGATAGGATAGCTTTGCAATTCTCACACTGTTTCTGACAGTTCATAGATATTTTTAAGGGGCTGCTTTTTATTTTTTTTTCCCCCAAATGATGAAAGCATTTTATGTACTGGGCTTCATACACCTATTTGATGAACAGTAATTATCACTGAAACTTCATCCTTCATATCACTTTCTTCACTCTTTTTATTTTTTTTTTTTTTCCCTGAGATGAGATTAAAAGTAGCATATTTCTCAGGCTATGGAAACAAAATGACAAGAAAAGAACACAAACTCACCCATTTATTTTCATTTTCAAGAAAAATATTAATATTTTCTCTTGACAAAAGCAAAACAAAATTTTAAACAGAAAAAAACCCAACTTTTTGCATAAATTAATTCAATTTCTGTTATAACTTCTTATACCTAAGAATAATAAGCTCATTTGATTTTGCAGCTCCATTTGTATTAAGCTCTAACTCTTCCATCTTGTGTTGGGTTCTATACAGATTCTGTCCTGTTGATGAGTCCTGGTGTCTGTCCCCAAGGAGATGAACATGTTTTAAATGCATGAGATGGATTAAAGACAGATTTCCTTTACTGGTGATGACCAGAATTTCAGTTTCCGAGTGCCTCCTTTTGAAGACATAAATGGATGAAAAAAGAATTGTTTCTGTAGCTGGCTGTGGGAAGACCTTACTACTACTCTTCAATTCTATTCATTTTCTTAGCAGCAAGGTGAGATCCTGCGTGGCAGCTGGGTGCGGCCAGATCATGGGTGCAGGCTGAGAAGCCAGAAAGTCCTCTGAGGTTCCTGTAGTGTAGACATAATCTATATCTTCTACAATGTTTCCACTGTCATGTTTCTTAATCATTTAGTACGTCTTTGGGTTTTGGTCTCAAATGCTTGATACAAAGGTATTAGCAACAGCTTCTGTGAGGCACAGCTGCATTTTAGAACCCAAGTAGTTCTGGTTTGGCAGGTTTTGACTTTCTCAGAGAAAATTGAATTATTGCTTGATTGGTTATATATGAAAAACATTTGTCTGCCTATCCATCCCATATCAGTTTAGATGGAATATTTTTTAGCAGCTCATTCAATACCCAAAGTTTTTTAGTGATGCTGCAAATTTGACTCAGTGTCACAACTACCATGAGGTGCCTTGCAATAATTTTGGACAGACTTCCAAGTCATTTGACAGATGAGCAAACAAAGGCACATCATTTGCTTATGCCTACTTAGCATTTTTAAGACGAAATCAGAATGATAGGTTAAGATATTTGGATTTCCTTAACCGATAGAACAAGAATAACATAAAAGTGACAATTATTACTCATGTTTCTTCTTATTAAAGACAGCAACTCTGTATCATTGGCAGATCTCTTAAGAGAAATATTTTGGACTGCCACCTTCACTTACTTTCAGAAAATTGTTATTTGCCATTTATGCATTTGAAGATTGCTACAGAACTTACCTGTGTTTTACTTGACATTAGTGATGTGGCAAGGTGAAAAGAGATTGATAGATGAATTAAAAGGCACATGTTTGCAAGCTGATACTGCCATGGTGGCATTCATTTTGCCCTGAAGGTGATGGAGGTGCTGTGCAATCTCAAAGGAAGCAGAACTGTGTAGAACTGCACCGTTTGATCACATGCTGGTCACTTAGATTAACAGAATGAAGAGAATATATAAGCGAGATATGAATAAAACATTGCAATAATGTGAGGAAGAATCCAAATACTTTTCCAAACTAATGTTTTATTTACCACTCTAAGTAGTTTAGTGCTGTTCTGGCATGTAATATTTGATGGGTATTATGTTTTATAAAGTTTGCATTGATAAAATTATCTGTCTCTTACATAGGGGAACCACACGGTCTTCTTGCTTGAGAATGATATTTCTTCATAAGGCTGATTACAGCTATGTTTGAAATTCATTTTGTATTTAAATAGTGTGGGCCAAACTGAGGCCTGGTGCAAATCTGCTTGTGCCAACGGAACTCCACTAGAGGAATGTTTGACCCTATGGGTTAATGTAATGAAAAGATAACAGCATACTGTATGATCACATAAATTAAAGATGGGAAATACCAATTAGGTCAGCTAGTCCTTACCCGGGGGACCAATTTAGATTGTTCCCTACACTCTACTCTTGAGTGCTTTGCATTGTTTTAAGAAATTTGTGCAATAAGACTCACATCTTGGGAGACCGTGCTGTAGTTCATCAGATCTCACCACTAAAAAATGCTTTCTGAAACCCAGCCCAAATTTTTTTTTATTCTCAAGATTTAAGTTTCGATATCCTTGTCATAAGCTTTGCATTTCACTGTAAGCAATATTATTTTGATTTTTCTATTGGCTTTTCACAAGATACGCCACACATTTTTTCAATCAACACTTACCTTGGATTCGTTCACAAATAAAATGTAGGAGATATTATTATTAATAATTATTATTAATTATTAATTATTATGTATTATTTTAGGAGTGAGTTAAATTGCTTATGTCAAATAAGAATTAATCAAAATGTATTTTTATCCTCATAGATGAAACAACCATTAAAAAGAACCAATATTATTTCTGGGTCGATTTTTTTTTTTTTTTTTTTTTTTTTTTTTGAGAAAGACTGGAAATAGATATACACAAGCAATTAGGAAAGGTTTTACTTTCATCCCAGATAAATCTAAGTAGTACTGAAGATTCAGGCTTAGATGAGATAAAACCCAATTTCCAGATGTGTCTCCAATGTTGTACGCTTCTGGCTACAAAGCTAACACAGACATTCAAGCTGTCATGTACAAGAATGGTGTCAGCCAGTGACTCAGGCAACAAAACTTGGTGCATAAGCAGTGCCATTAACAACAATGAATGCTTTCTTTACAGTGTGGACTGGGTCATCACCACAAATACATTTGTCCTGTATTTGACCTTTTGGTGAAAACAAGACTACATGTGGGTCAAGTAGTTTCCATTCTCTAACTGAAGAAAGTCTCCTTGCTTTTAATATGAGAGACTGGCTGTGATCCAGTGTGTGCCAAATAGATTCAGGAGTTGTTTAGCAATTGATTGGCTAAATTGTTTCTCATGCTGCTGGTACTTTTTACCTGAGACAGACTTAAAAAATTTGCTTTGGACTACCTGGCTTTTCCCACAACATGTTATAACGCAACCAATAAATTAACTTTGGGGTTTTTTTTTTCAGATTTTAGCAAGTTAAGTGTTTGATCAGGTAGTATGGTGCTTACTAATGCCAATTTTTAATAATTTGGGGGGAATTCATGCAGCTTAACTTTGACATATAATTGTTAAACTTTATTTTTTTAGATTAGGAGCCTTATTTTACAAAAATCCTAGTATAGGCAATGTAATGTCAAAGACAACTTCAGAAACCAATTTTAAACTAACCTAAGTCTTCTTTTGCTATGGTTTGCTTCCTGAGGACTTTCTGCTTGTTTACATGCTTTTCTGAAATGGTGGAAGAAGGTGGTGAGTTACGTGTATTAAGTCCTTAATAATAATGATAACAGTAATATGCATCTATCTGAAAATAAACTGATTGAAAAAGCAGAAATAATGAAGGAAAATAAGGAAAATACAAGGTAGATCAAAAAATAGAAAATAATAGTATCTGAAAAGAATCCAAGAGAAATCAGTTAGGGAAACTAGAAGAAATTACAAGTACCAGAATATTAAGGTTAACAATATTTTTCCTTCAAGGCCCACAAATAGAGTAATGAAAGCATATTAATATTACTGGTTATGTATGCTTATAAAGCAAACAGTAAAAGTTTCCTTGATTTATGAGCTCTTTCTGAAGGACGTCATCTACCTGGACTTGTGCAAGGCATTTGACACTGTCCCGCACGACATCATTGTCTTTAAATTGGAGAGACACGGATTTGATGGATGGACCATGTGGTGGATAAGGAATTGGCTGGATTGATCACACTCAAAGAGTTGTGGTCAACAGCTCAATGTCCAAGTGGAGAACGCTGACGAGTGGTGTTCCTCAGGGGGCAGTACTGGGACCGGCACTGTTCAACATCTTTGTTGGCGACATGGACAATGGGATCGAGTGCACCCTCAGCAAGTTTGCCAACGACACCAAGCTGTGTGGTGTGGTCGACAAGCTGGAGGGAAGGGATGCCATCCAGAGGGACCTTGACAGGCTGGAGAGGTGGGCCCGTGTGAACCACATGAAGTTCAACAAGGCCAAGTGCAAGGTCCTGCACGTGGCTCAGCGCAATCCCAAGCACAACTATAGGCTGGGCGAGGAATGGATTGAGACCAGCCCCGAGGAGAAGGACTTGGGGTATTGATTGATGAGAAGCTCAACATGAGCTAGCACTGTGCGCTTGGAGCCCAGAAAGCCAACCATGTCCTGGGCTGCATCAAAAGAGGAGTGACCAGCAGGTCAAGGGAGGTGATCCTGCCCCTCTACTCTGCTCTTGTGAGACCCCACCTGGAGTCCTGCGTCCAGCTCTGGGGGCCCCAGTACAGGAGAGACATGGAGCTGTTGGAGAGAGTCCAGAGGAGGGCCACGAAGCTGATCAGAGGGCTGGAGCACCTCTCCTGTGAGGACAGGCCGAGAGAGTTGGACTTGTTCAGCCTGGAGAAAAGGTGGCTCCAGGGAGATCTAATTGCGGCTTACCAGTACCTGAAGGGGGCCTACAGGAAAGATGGGGAGGGACTGTTTATCAGGGAGTGTAGTGACAGGACAAGGGGTAATGGGTTTAAGCTGAAGGAGGGTCGATTTAGATTAGATGTTAGAAAGCAATTCTTCCCTGTGAGGGTGGTGAGGCACTGGAACAGGTTGCCCAGAGAGGTTGTGGAGGCCCCATCCCTGGAAGTGTTTAAGACCAGATTGGATGAGGCTTTGGGCAGTGTGGTCTAGTGGAGGGTGTCCCTGCCAGTGGCAGGGGGGTTGGAACTAGGTGATCTTTGAGGTCCCTTCCAACCCTAACCATTCTATGATTCTACGACTGTCACTAGCTAAAAGTTCCTGTGGCCTTTGTCACTGAAAGCAATAGAACTTTAATTTTTAAAAAAATGAATTAATTGAAAGAGGGTTATAATTTTAGAACACTATTAGATGGCTGTTGGGCAAAATATCAGGCATGAGATTGTTGCCTGCACTGAGTTTTGCTCAGATGTGAATGGGCATAGTGCCATTATACATCTCCCCGAATCCCAGGTCTGGCACCAGGAATGAGAACATAACATGCAGCTGCCACAGTCTTGCCCCCCATAACCTCTTCTGCCCCAGGACCTACCACTGCAGCTCCTCCTCTTCCCAGCGGCGGCAGGGAGGCATGGGCGGTGAGACGCACAATCTCTTTTTGTAACCAGACAATTCCCTAACAGGTTTTACAGTTGCTTTACAGCCCAATTTTTTTTTGTCACCTGAGTGTCACAGAGGATGACGCTCAGCTTGTGATTCTGGCCAAGTTAATTTAATTTACGTAAGATGTATATGTTGAGAAGTGAGAACATACAGTTTAAAAATGACTAGCATAGCTTCAGACAGAGTGCCAACATACTTAAATTACCTACCTTTTTAGATCTATGTTCATGAGAGATAGGAGAAAATCAGAGGATGGCACTTTGCATACTACTTCATACATTCTAATAATACACTATAGACTCTTAGATTTGCAAAAGGCATCTGCTGAGTTTCCATATAAAAAAATAATAAGAAAGATAAGATGTAATGAAACAAGGTAAAGAATAGAAATGCTGAAGATGAATTTTATTTACAGTAGATCTCCTTGAATAACTATGTTGGGTTTTAGTCAGGTCAATGGCCAAGCCCAGATACACAATTAAAATTTTGGGTCAACTCTAAATTAAAAATGCTCGATTTTCCTTTAACATTCTGAAAAGCTGAAACAAATTATTTCAGTTCTAATTGAAGGCGTCGTTCAGATTGAAATGAAACATTTTGTTTAGTTTCTTGATTTTCATTGACTTTGTCAAAGCTTAGAAATGTTTAAAATAAAAATATAGTAAATTCATAAGTAAAACCAATTCTAGCTGAAAATGAGAATGTTTCTTTCATTTAGTAGCTACCATAGCAAAATATTTCCAACTTGCTTTTTCATATTTTTTACTAAAATTTGCCTGAAATTGTCACACTCTTCTTGACCCAAATAAGCAATTTTTTGGTTTGCTTTCTTTATGAATAATTTTTCAGCTGTGAAATTTAGAAGGAAAAATGACCAGTAAAGGTCATGTATGTATTCAATAGCCTGAATACAACACACAGCGAGAGCAAGTATATAGATACCTATATACAGTTATTTATTTATTCCATGATTGTAAGGGCTTACTGATTATCAGTAAGCCTTGTGAAAGCTTTGAAAACAAAAAGTGTTTTTTTAAAGAAAATCTTCAGCCTAATATGTATGTAAAAAGTAAATGAACACATCCAAGATTTGTATTATTCATATGGAATTGCAGGAAGTAGTCATCAAACAAAATAGTTTGCTTCAGGATGCAGGACTTCTTTATAGTTCAAAAGAAATGACTGTAAGTATTGATTTTATACATCCATGGCTTTGTATCATGCCTACGTGCTTTGCTTTCTCTTATAAATTTTTTTTCAATTCTAGTATTCTTGAAAAATGCTAGAATGAATTTTCTTGTCTTCAGCCATAAACTATGCCACATGGAATGGTACCAAGTCCTCTTAGCTCAACCAGTTAGCAATTTTGTGGGGGACCATCTCCAAGGAAGACAAATTTACCAGACAGTCCCTAGTTACTAGATCTACAAAGGCAGTTGATAGATAATTGACTCTGAGCCAAATGTTCACAAAGAGGTACTTTTCTTGTATGAAATTCTCAAAAGTTCACAATACCTTTAACATAGGTCACTTGACAAGTTTTTATGGCAAAGACTTCAAAAGTTGGTAACCCAAGGCTGATTGGCACTAGATTCCTAGTGTGAAGGAGACCTGATTTCCTGAGCTGTAGAGTTCTCATTCTCATTTTGCCCTGTCACTTTTTCTTTGCCTTCCGCTGTAAAACCTGTTTCTTTGTGTTGGCGTACTACAACTTAATGTATCAAATCTAAACATTTATTTTGCACTTATTTTCAGTAGCTTATTGTAACTTTATTCAACCTGACCTTTGTCTTTGTTTTTCATCTTTCACTTACATATGGTGTGCTTTTCTTTTTACCTATCTTTAATTTTTATGTTAATACATGTTTCATATTTCCTTAGGCTGTATGACTGCTGATTGTTGCATAAGATCATATTACTGCTCAAGTGAAAAAAATCTCCAAGAAAGCTCAGAGCCCAGAGCTGAGGAAAAGGCTGATTTCTTGCTTTTCTTTAGTTGCTACAAACCTTGGTTATTGACAAAACTTCCTTGTATACAAAAGCACAAGGGGGCAGCATTACATTAAAATAAATTGTTGCACTGTGTGTGTGTGTGTGTGTGCGTGTGTGTACTGAAGAATAATCAGCTAGGTAATGCTAAGGTTGCAGAAAAAAATGTTATTTGAGTTTGTTCAGACTGCCTTATTAGTTTACTTGTCCTGATGGCATTGGTATGTTAGTGGGAAAAAATTCTGAGACTGGGGAGAGTTTTACTTACTTTCTGTTGTGTGGCAGATCCTTCATACCTCTTCCTTTCCCTGCTTTTCCCTGTCAATAAATATTTATTTATTTTTTAAGGATCAGCATAGTTTTTCAGAAGACTTTCTTTCATGACTAGTTGGCGTGAAAAACAACTGTTTGCTTTCTCATCGATATAGTACAGTGAATGCGCCTTAGAGGATTTCTGCCAACCTTTTAAACTTTCAAAATTTATCATCAAGGACCCATTTGGAAAAGACCAGTTGAAATGGCCTGTTCTGTTGTGGCAACACTTATGTCAATGCAGTGAACTTATAAGCAGCTGGCTTCATGCAGAATTCTTAAAAACTCATGTTTGGATGGAAATACTTTGCTGTAGAAGCTTGACTTCAAGGAACAAGAATGTTTATAATGTCTTTACAAGAATCTGGTCATGTCCAGAGTGTTCTGTATTGTTTTCCTGTCATTTGTTACAAATTGTTATTTTCCCAATTTTGAGTAATTAAAAACCCCAGCGTCTTTTTGTATGGAATTAATCATCTGAGTCACTTCCTAAAACCTGAATTCTGCTACTGTACATTTGTCACTTTCAGTTTAAATTGACTGCAAAGTCTGACATATCTTTGCTGGGTTGGGTTATTTTGATGCTATCCCCAAAGGACATAATCTATTAACTTTTTTCCAGGAGGTATAGTGCCAAGGGTCATGAACAGAAGTTGTTCTATAATGATTCACAAACTCTGAATATGAAAATGAATTGCCTGTATTTTGTATTTTTCATCTCTACCTAGCTTTTAGAAAAATCTAATGCCACTTGAAAGAATAATATCAATGACTAGGAAGGGTGTCAGGATTTGGTTGCAAAGACCTAACTCCAGCCATTACTTTTTGTTTCTTCTCTGTGGATGCAAGTATTTCGCGTATTATTTGGCATCATCTGTACTTCAGAGAGTATTCTGTGAACCCACTTGTGTGAACAACTGCTTCCACCTGTGTTAACATATCCACGCTCCTTTCTCACAGTCTTTCACATAATTTACTTCTGAAAAGGAGTTAAAAAGACTCTTCCAGGGCCTGACAGTTGAGAGGCAGAGTCAACAGAGTCAAAGAGGTTGATGGGATTCACTGCTTCCTGGGGCAGTCTCAGAAGATAAACAGAAGTTAATGCACAGCATAGGTATTTGCACCTGTTTTAACTAATATTTTGCTGAGATGAAATGTAAAACAGTGGTGCCTGGCTGTTGGCCAAATAAATAACCAGTAATGCCATTAATCTTTGACAGTTGTCAGTTGTCCATCTAACACATTGACTGCCAGTTTCTTTCCATGCCAGAAAGGTCTGAGTAGTTTATAAAATGTGGATTTTAGGACTGAACTACATAAAATGAGAAGGTTGGTAATAAAATTTTAATTTTTTTTTTTTCTCTCAGTACACTCAGAACCTAAAATGATGAAAGAGGATCTTGTTGTAAGAAGGAAAATTTAAAATAGTAACTTCAGATAAAAAATATTTGAGAGATAATTAAGGGGTCTTTTATTGCCTTTTTTTTTTCTTTAATTCTGTCATTAAATGAAAAATATACATTTGTTTTGAAGTAAAAATGAACAGATCAGGTCACTCAGTTTTGAGTTTTGCCTCCATGTTTCTATTAAGTCATCCAAAGATGAACTTTGGGCTAAGAATTCATTTTAATAGTATAAATACCTGTCCTTTCCTTTCAACAAAATTGGATCTCTGTATTTCACTTTTTCAGCTACATTTTGGCCTGTTATCATGTTAAGCTTAGTCTTATTTATATGGAGTCTTTTTCTGTGATTTTTATGCTTGGCACTTGTGAGAGCCCTTCTCAGTTCTTTTTTAGTTTTTCCGCAAACATAAAATGCTATCTTCCCACCATTTTAGGAATCTCTTTATGTTATTGTAGCTGTTGTTCTTCATCCAAGGAAATGTAAGGAAGATGATTTGGAAATTTTTTCTCTTCTTTCTACAAACAAACGAATACAGTTGATGGCTTCTGCCCCTGATTTTTACATGGGTCAGTAGGTGTTGGGGTTATTTGAGTTTTTTAGTCATATCAGATCATCAAAGAGATTGTCCTACTTTCGGCTGAGACAGAGTTAATTTTCTTTCTAGTAGCTGGTATAGTGCTGTGTTTTGGATTTAGTACAAGAATAATGTTGATAACACACCGATGTTTTTTAGTCGTTTGCCGGGTAGTTGTAGTGCTTACACTAAGTCAAGGACTCTTTGGCGTCCCAGGCCCTGCAGGTGCAAAAGAAGCTGGGAGAGCACAGCCAGGACAGCTGACCCGGGACTGGCCAAAGGGACATTCCCTGCCATAGAACGTCATGCTCCACATGTAACTAGGGAAGCGAGCCGGGAGGCAGGATTGCTGCTTAGAAACAGACTGGGCATTGGGTTGTGGTTTTTTTTTTTTTTTCTTTCTCCTTCTACATGTGGTAAGTGATTGCATTTGTGCATCACTTGTTTTATGTTTATTATTATATTACTATTCTCTTCCTTTGTTATTCTATAAAACTCCTTTTATCTTAACCCATGAGGTTTTTTTCCATTCTCCTCCCCATCTCCTGGTGGGGCGGAGGGGTGAGCGAGCGGCCATGTGATGCTTGGTTACTGGCTGGGTTAAACCATGACAGAGATACATGTACAAATCATCTCTTTTGAGGAAAAAAGGTATCTTACCAATCATATCTGCTTCTATGGGAGATGTTTTATTTATATATATATATATATATATACACACGCGCATGCTCTGGTATCTTCTATCTGGAGATTTGAACAGATATTTCAGTTCTGTCTCTCCATCTCCGTCCTCCCCCCAAAAAGGCTTATTCTGATATGAAGCAGTTTATCAATTTAGTGACACGAGTCAACACACACCTTGTGTCATACTGCTTCTGCAGCAGACTCGTGTCCTCTTTCCATAATAACTTCCAATTGAAAACCTTCTCTAGTTACCTGCCCCAACAACTTCTATTTCCCACAGGACTTCCCTTAGCTATTTAGGTATTTTAGAGATCACCTTCCTATAAACATAATCTTTCTCTATATATAGCTTTCATTTTAATGGACATGATTCACTGCAGTCCAAAAATTACCTCTGGTGTCATTCAAATTGATGAAAAGCTCAAAATGAGCTGGCAGTGTATGCTTGCAGCCCAGAAAGCCAACTGTGTCCTGGGCTGCATCAAAAGAGGTGTGATCAGCAGGTCAAGGGAGGGGATCCTGCCCCTCTACTCCGCTCTTGTGAGACCCCACCTGGAGTCCTGCGTCCAGCTCTGGGGGCCCCAGTACAGGAGAGACATGGAGCTGTGGGAGCAAGTCCAGAGGGAGGGCCACGAAGCTGATCAGAGGGATGGAGCACCTCTCCTGTGAGGACAGGCTGAGTTGGACTTGTTCAGCCTGGAGAAAAGGTGGCTCCAGGGAGATCTAATTGCGGCTTACCAGTACCTGAAGGGGGCCTACAGGAAAGATGGGGAGGGACTGTTTATCAGGGAGTGTAGTGACAGGACAAGGGGTAATGGCTTTAAGCTGAAGGAGGGTCGATTTAGATTAGATGTTAGAAAGAAATTCTTTACTGTGAGAGTGGTGAGGCACTGGAACAGGTTGCCCAGAGAGGTTGTGGAGGCCCCATCCCTGGGAGTGTTTAAGGCCAGATTGGATGGGGCTTTGGGCAACGTGGTCTCGTGCAGGATGTCCGTGCCCGCAGCAGGGCAGGGTTGGAACTAGATGATCTTTGAGGTCCCTTCCAACCCAAACCATTCTATGTTTCTATGAAATTTGATGACTGCATATGTTGATGGCAGCTATTTCCACAAAGTGTGAAGAACTGTTAAATAACAGTTGTGGAGATAATTATTTGTAGCAAAAGAAGGATTCCCCTTGCATTTTAAGTCTTATTCGATTCTTAATGATTTTTCTTTTATCATTCATTTTGATTGTTTTTCCACAATGTTGCCCAATGTTTAATCCAGGTAAAGTAGTATTCGTTCTACACCAGAATAGTCTCTTTCCCATTCTGAGCTATTAACTGAGGTCAATAAGCAGGGTTAGGGAGTTAGCTTAAGATTTAGGATACCATATCTATAGAATGAGACTCATACCAACTATTGAAAGTCCTTTGGCTATATGTGTGACTGCTAGTACGGAACAAAAGCTAGACAGTTGAAAGTAAGGAGGAATTAGTTAGTTCAGTTTTGCCAACAAAAAGAATTTTGAGTTTTTAATGTTATTGGACACCAGATACCAACTTTCTCTGGGACACTTTAACATACTGTAAGTTTGGGATTTTCTGAAGGGCTGGATTGGACTACATTGCTTCTACCTCTAAAAATAAACTCAGCATTGAGGTTTAATTCGGCTTAGCTCTTCCTTCCACACAAACAAAATATGCTTAATAATGAATTTTGAAAACTCTACAGCCAATACACTTGTCCTTTGCTTATTGATCAATTTATAAGGCTCTCACAGGCTGAAGGAAAAGCAGATGGCACTTCCCACTGTCTAGACTTTGAAAATACTGTAATATTAAGGTGGAGTTCATAAAAATCTTTAAAATAGGGTAGCTGATAAGTGGATCATGTAATTGTGAAAAATAATGTATCCTTCATTTCGCTTGTCCTGAAGGTCCTTCAGCTTCAACATACTCCATCTTTTCTGTGTCTATCATTGCAATATAAAATTTTTATAATAAGCATTCTAATAAATGTGAATAAACAACAAAAAAGCCTCCTCCCTCACAACCTCTGTTGAAGTTTTAAGAACTTTCTGAAGTTACCACTGTAGGAGGCAATGAGCAGGCAGAGCATTGCTGGTTTCTGCACCCGTGGTGCCAGGGACAAAGTGTGGGGTCAGAGAGGCTCCCTCCTGCTGGCCTTGGAACTGTCATTGTCTCCAACTCTGGAGTGGGCCGAGCACCCCAGTATAACTTTCTATTAATTTTTTAATACCAGGCTGGTCATTTGCTTTGCCTTCATTCTCCCCCTATGTGAAATAAGACACCACTATCCTGCTTTGTGACAAAACTTAAAATGCAAGTGCTTCCTTGTTTGCAGCGGCTGAGAGAACTAACATTGCTTTACCAGGCGCACACCCTCCCTGCAGCCTGGGTGCACCATGCATGGGGCTGGAGCCACATGCTCTTGGACCAATTCCAGAGAACTTATCAATACTGCTAGGAAAGCATCACTGCATGGCATGATGTAGTATAATACATTTATTTCTTAATACCCATGTTATACCTAAAACTAAGATATTATTAATAAATTAGGAAATGTATATTTTTTTCCTTGATTTTCCTTTTGCAAGTGGCATGACATAGCATTCTGAAGTGAGTATCCAAAGACTACTTAATCCTTACATGTGTTTTGCGGGCAGCTTTTCTAATTTACTGTATTTTTATGGATAAACTTTATTAGAAATAGACTTATTCTCTAAGTAAAAACAAAAAAAATTATAACTATTTGGTGTTCAGTAAGTTTGGTGATATAAAGGAACAGTAAATAGCATTCGCCTTATATCTGTAACTGAGAAGAGAGCTAAAGATGTGATCTATTATTCAAAGCTGCTGCCCTTTTTAATTCCCATTGACTTTGGGCTACATATCCAGGTACTTAAGTGAAATAAATTTTTAACATACAAATCTAGAAGTGCTTTAGGTTTTTTTAGGCATAGGCTCCCATTTTTGTCCCCAGATTTCTCCCTTTTCAAATTTTTACTTTCTTAGTTGTTTGCTTTTGCTGAACTTAGCCAGATCTTAAAATCTTAATGCACTATTTTGTTACACTGCTTTTCTTTTCAAATTAATGACTATACTGGCTAGATAAGTTCCTCAAGTTCTTTCAGCTTCTGTAAAGGAGGCACAAGTGTTAGGACAAAATGGATAATATTGCTCTGTGTTACATTCATTTTGTTCAATCTTCTAAGTAATGGAAAAAGGCTGATCTTCTAATTAATGGAGAAAGGCTCATTTATACAAACTTTTGTGTTCCTTAGGGGTTTTAAGAGGAGCCAGTGGGTTATACATCTGTCTCTAAATTTGTAGGCATTTTTAACTTCTGTATATCACTTAACTGCATGAAGCAAGTTTCTGATCTAGAAAGTCATTCTGGTTCAAACATGTAGAAAAGATTTCCTTAATAATCTATGCAAGACCTTCCTTGTCCCAGGCTGAGTGAGCTGACTGCCTTTGCTAGCACTCCTCCTGAAACACAGGTATGGGCTATATGGGGAATCTTCTTTTTTGACTCTGGGTCCAAGAGTGCGGACATGCTTAAGTGCTTGTGAGTTCAGAATTAAGACCTCTCTTCACCGGCACGTTTACAGTGTAAGCTTGGGCAAGGCACTGAGCCTCTTTGTGCTTTGTTTCCCCATATGTAAAAATGGATAAGCCTTACTTCAGAGGGAAGATATCAAATGTTTCATGAAGATGAGACAGGTCTGTAAGACATTCTGATACTACAGAAATGGATGTTATACAAGTAAATAAAAATAATCGTTTACTTGAACTGAAGAGGGAAGGAGATAAGGGAACGTAGCTAAGGAAGGTAGACATCCCCTTTATCATAAGAACACAGAAAGCTCTCAGTATTTACAATGGGAATAACTAAGAGAAGGAAAGATCTCTCCCTTCTCCCTTTACTGAAATCTGTATGGCCTATCCACAGGATACTAGTTTCTCTCTCTTCTCCTTTTCTAAGTTTAAGAAGAAAACTCTGTACTTTCCTCAAAAGGGAATATCTCCTATTCCTTTGCATTCCTCTCTCTCTGGCCACAGACATTACTGGACTTATTCCATTAATGGAAAACATCTTTCAGGAAGTTGATGTTGCTTAAGTGTGTCAGTCCCCTGTGTTAGACCCTTAAAAGCAAGGAATTACCAGATTCAGAGACACCTCTTTAGCCTCCCCTCACACCCACACAGCATGTCTCTATTGACAGTGACAGATACTGCATCTTAATAGGCAACCTACTTCAGCCTCCAGCAGAGAAGGAAGCACTCTACTCATTAATCTCCCTCATAGTATGGAATGAACCCTTATTTACAGCCTCAGCAACATTAGCAAGCGTTCTCTGTTGACATATGCACACAGGTTAGGCATGTCAGATAGTATGAGCTTCTGGGGGAAGCTGATGTGTTAATGAAGGGTTTGCCTCCTCCCCATCAGAGGGAAGTACTGCCTGCTCTACCGCTCACCATCTGTAAAGTCACATCCCAATGGCATTCCTCATCAATTAAAACCCGCACCTCTAAAACAAAATATGAAGGTGTTTAGGTGAAAGGCTTTGGTCAGCCAGGCCTCAATGTTTAAAGCCATGTCTACTTGCAAAAAAAAGGTCTTGTTTCTGCAGTGATGGGCAAGACATGAAAACCTGGAAGAAGTGTTTATCCAAAGTGTCCTACATTTCTGTGGGTTTTAGATATATAATCTGCATTTGGGTCCTTCCACTTATCTTTGATTGGAGGCATTGTTTTGCACCACTTACCAAGAAAGAAAGAAAAAAAAAGGTTTTTTTCAGAAGATTGTATGAATCAGTCTTTGTCTAATGAAAATCTGATCTGGGCAAAACGAGTGCCAAGTCTTGAACATTCTGCATCTGCAGTTGAAAGGCTAAACTTTGAAACCATTATGAGCGAGATGTACTCAGAAAATCGGATAAACAAATAGCTTTGTGTTTTTACCACCTATATTTCAGAATATGTAGAGCTGGGAAATGTCTAGGTGTTAGTTGCAAGCTTATAATATGCTAAAAATGTAATACTGTCAATACTACAAAAGGGCCTGTTTGTTTTGAGCTAGTTATCTATACTAAGGATTAGGAATTAGTTATTTTGGTAGGGCTTAAAGAAAATTGAGTGATGCTCTGGAAAAAAAAGTAATGTTTAATTTAAAAACAAATATTGATTACAGTATTAGAGGGATACTGTACACTTGAAATATGATGCCGGTACTCAAAATCAAAGGATCAGTGTGGCTGGTGCATGAGACTTGGACTGAGATTAGTGAGAGCTAGATTTTGTTTCTGTCATTTACTGCCAATGACTTCCTGCCTGCCTCTAAGAACTTCTCTGCATCACCTTCTTCCTCCTGCCTGAGCTCCATGCTCCCAGGAACAGAGACTACCTGGTACAGAGCCACTCACACGAGAGTCTTGGCTTTGGCAAGGTCTTCTACTTGCTACGATGCCTCTATGAGCATGTCTACGCAAACCTGCCGATTTGGAGTCGATTAATACTTTCAGAGTACGTCTCTAACATGGTTTTCCTGCTACAGCTTCCTTGAGCTCATCAAGACTGGTGACTTTGGAGAGTGAGGTAAAGATCTTTGGTCTGTCTGAACAGCTCTGTGTAAAAGCACCTGGAGATATTCTGGCACCTGAAGGGGAACTGGATGAGGTATACTTCAGAGAGTTGTACAGGTGAGTGATTGGCCAGACAGCAATTTTCTGTCTGTATTCTCACAATAACTACAGGAATTAGAAAGGACACCTGAGTCGGTTGATTCCTCTATATTATGTCCTATCTTGCCAATAATACTGACTAGCTAAACTCTTCTAGGAATAAATAGTACTAGTTTCTTTCACAGTATGGGGACAGACCCATGTGAAATTGGGAAGTAATCTGTATGTCAGGTTTACATTTAGGGCTATATATTCTGAACCTATGACTCTTGGCCTTGCTATGTTTTATATTAACCCGTTCAATTTAATACAGACAGGTCTCTGTCTCCTTCTGTGAAATTCACTTGACCCTTACTTGCTCACCTATATAAATTCCAGTATAGATTTTTTGAGGGATATCATCTGAAATGTTTTATTCATGGTACAAAATCATACATTAGTATCATAGTGTCTGATCCTTTGAATAATGATTGCTGGAAAACATGCTTTTTATCTGATCAAATGCTTAGCAACTCCTTATTGGATATGGGTCATGGGCCATTACCCACCAGATAAGGGATATCCCTTAAAATGTAGGAGGATAGTCACCCTAACTTCAAATTTATCTCAAATATTCTCTACTATTTCAGTAACTGCATTAAGGTTACCTGCTGTGCTTAACAGCATTAATCTATATTGTTCTGATAGCTTTAATGGAATAAAACCAAGATTTATCAACATTCTTAATTAACAAGCAGTAACAAACTGACTCAGGGGCACACTAGTTTGCCACATTTGCTTGTGTGTCCCTGTAATTTTTCTGAAAACGCTCACTACAATGAGACGTATGAAAACAGATTTCAAAGAGTTTGCCTAGCAAAGGGTCTGGAGGAGAACCCGCATTTTCAGATGAGCTGATCTCTCCTTGCATAATGGACATAAACCACCCACAAGGTGGGTTGCTACCATGGGCCTCTCTTGCAGACAGAGGCTGTTCGGAATTCAGTTCCTTTGCCTTCACCACAAGCGCAGATGGCAGTGAGTGCTATCACCCACTTTACTTTGCAGGGAAGGATTAATCAGATGCAAAAGTCACAGAGATTGGTATCATTGGTATTTAGCAAAACTTGGATATTAGGGAGAAAAATAATGCAATTCTCTCATGAGTTCCTCTTTAGCTGTAAATTTCCAAATATTTTTTTAAAAATTGGTGATCATTACTACCTTCCTTTTCAGAGTGCCAAAAGAAAGTGAGATGCTTACTTCTATTCTGATAACATTACAACAAGCTAAAGATCTGGAAAAGAACAGAAATCCCCAAATGGACTGTGCCACATGGCCAGAAACTTTTCCTTCCAAGGCCCCTGTGGCAAAGAGTAAGCTCTTGGGACACTGAGGAACAGGAGAGAGGAATGAAGTAGTAAAGCCACAGTGCTGTGGAGTTGGGGCAGGATGATAGTCCTTGGGGCACCACAGGGAGGGATCTACAAAATGGGGCAAGTCTGCTTTGCATTTTTGAAGGCATTCAAGATGATCAAGCTAGCTTCAAAGCCATGCAAATAAACAGATAAACTTTTTTACTCAGGTGCTTAGATGGATTTTGCAAACTGTGCTTGAGACCTTTACTGCACGGGGCCCCTTTACCTTCAGCGGCAGGCAGTACTTTATACTATGAAACTAGTTGGTAGCTCATTTGGCTGAATATAAACTGCATTTGCAGTGTTGAGAGACCCTTTCAGAGGCCTGTTGTGGTGTTCGAGTAATCCTGAAGTACACGTCCCCCCCTGAGAGCAGCCCTATCCTGTTCTTGGGGCAAAACACCGTGTTCTCTGCTACCCTTAGCCCACAGGTCTTGTGGTCTATATCCAAAGGCCTGGAGAGTGGTTGAAAGGACTTATCTAAGGCAATGCAGAACCCAAGCCACTTGACATCTGGGGCTGAGCCTTCCTCAGAGCTGTCCCAGCAGAAGACAACAGCCATGTTAAGGATGTTTGCCTAGTTAATCTCTTTTAAAAGTAGTACTGAAAGAAAGGTAAAAGCAGTGATTACAGTGAGCCAGTCAGGTTATGAAAAATATACTCCTAAAAATCATATTTAACTGTTAAACTGCCCAGCCTGATTAAACTGTTTTTCTTTCTCATGCTCCCCTCACACACCCAGTTTCTCTCTACTTCAGCCCTCTTACTTGTGGGTTTTTTTTTGAGAAATCATATTTATTAGCTAGTACGATATTATGCTCCTTCTATGGGATGTGAGCTTTTTTAGTTGCTGCATAATAACTAATCCATCGCTGCAGTTTCTCAGCACTTCCGGGGGTAGAATATCAGTCTTTCACTGCTTTAGTTCTACAAACGCACATACACATGCTCTTTCAAACACACACACTCACACACAGAAAACATGCACTCATTTACTGGCTTACTCCAAAGGACAATGTGTTTGTGGGTTTTGGTTTCATAATTTTCATCTTCTGGTGTTGGTAGGAAATGCAAGGTGAAAGAAGCATGGACGTGAGCACAGCATTTGGCGTCCTCCCTAGCGCCCAGTATGCAAGCTCCAGAATCTGCTGTTAAACACTGCAGAAATTACAGAAAAGGGAACCGGCTCTGCCACCTCAGAACCAGCACAGGATTTGTAAGACAAGCCTTAGTATCTGCAGAAAAAATACCTAGCAGAAGTACTTGGATACTGACAGCTTGTCTCTAGTCAGCATCCCACAGCAAAGAATTATTACGTCTTATGATTATTTTTTATTTACATACACATCAAACTGACAAAATGAGGTTTATGCTTTCTCCACTTTTTAGTTTCCAGCTGACTATCATTTTCTTTTAAGATTAAATAAGTAATTTATTGAACTGTAACATCAAGTATTTATTAGGAAATTGCTGGGTAATTTTAACTGTATCTTTTTTTAAAAACATAAATCTGCATCCAAGGCCTCCAGTAACTTTGTGCGACTCTGCACCATTAATTTCTTCCAGAGTGACATTCTGATATGAGCTGAACAGATGGAATTGCAGGATTGTTCTAGCAAATTTATCATAAAAAATGCATCCGACACCTGTGTAATTTGCCTAATCATTTTCCTAATAAGCTCCCACCATTAATTATGCACGATTTCCACAATGCAATCAAGATAAAAGTAAATCTGATGACTTAATACCCTTCAAAATAATTGGTTCACCCAACACAAGGCCTCCTTTGCTTTCCATAGCCATTCCAGTTAATTAGAAAAAGGGTGCACCCTGTAGGAGTCAGCAGAATGGAGGCTGATCGCATGGTGGGAGGCAGGCCTGCTGGTTTTTTGGGCAGGAGTCAAGGATATTAACTCATGAAAGAGAGGAACGGGGCCCCCCCTCGCCCCCCCGCCTCTCATGGTTGCCTTTCTCCCTCCCTGCCCACCCCACCCAGCAGCAAACAGATGCGATTAGTGTTCTTCAGCCATCAGAAAACTGACTGCAGGACTCCGAGGGTCTAATGAGAATCAACTTTTCGGCGGCTGCTGTCTTGCGGTGCAGCCCACCTGTCACATCATTAGGTGCAGCATGTGCCTGGAATTCACTTTGCTAAATGAGATTTACAGGCCCCAGTGAAACCCATCCTGCAGCATTCCTGCTTCAATTAGCTAAAGATTAATTGTCTGAGAAAGGAATGAAAGTTTTACTTCAACTGACCTGAAAAAGCGGGGGGGTGGGGGGGAATGGAGAGGGAGCCAGGGAGGGGGGCAGAAAGTATGGCTCAGGTATTCCACATAGGCCTCAGGCAGTGTGGAAAAACGTGATAATTTAAAGGTGCTGCAAATTTCCTACACCTCGTCTGGATGAGTGAAATTAACTAGCACTAAAAGCTGTCAAATTAAAGGTTGACTTCCAGATATTAGCACCTTAAATGTCACCGAATATTCTCCGTCTCTCCCCTCCCCATCCTCCCTCCTTTCTCTCCCTCGGCCTCTCTCCCTTCTCTCCCCCCCCACCCGCCCCCACTCCCCCCCAATCCTCCCCCCTCTTTCTTTTTGGCAAACATGCACATCAGCACACCTGCACATGCACACAAACATTATCCTACTGCTGTTCCTGCTAACTGCTTGTGCGTGCTCAGGCCGGAGTCGCTCGGTATAATCTCTGATGTAACCATGGCTACAGAACAACTGGCAATTACAAAATTTCCTCCATTTTTAATGTTACACTAATTATGTTTGAATGTGTTTTAATGGAGAAAGGAATCGAGGAGATGAAACAGTGTTCTGTACGTGAAGAGCGGGGGGAGAGCCTGTGCCTCCCATCTCCGACAGCTTGAAATCCAAGGCCAGGAAAGGCACAGAGCATCTTGAAATGAGCTGGTGTGCCCGGGAGCATAGGATGTACACACCAACATGTGAAATACATGGATTAAAGGTTGGAATCCGGATGGTACCACCAAAACAAGCCCTCACCCACTTATAAGTTGGGAAAACAAAATCACAGCTTAATTTGAACTTCATTTCAAGATGAAATGATGGCTCCTTGTACTGCAGTGCCATTGCTTTGGATATCCTGCTGGCCAAAGGTGGGGCTTCAAATCCAAAGCTGGTTTTATGGCTTTTGTTCCACCTGTGATTTTGCGTTAGAAACTGTTTTTCTTCTATTCTGCATAGTGTAAATTAATGGGGTATGTGGAGAGGTGGTTTCCAGGCTTGTGCAATGTATAAAATGGGATGCGCTGTCTGCAGAAAGCTTTATCAGATCTAAAGAGCCAAACTGTTCTGTTACCAATTGTACTCTCAGCCTAGAGGTCTGACGTGTTCTGCTTGTGTTTCATTGCAAGGCTCTATGTCATCCAAATGCATATGCCGTGTCAACACATTGCGAATGAAGCCAGTAAATCCTTGCAAGTGAGTGCCTCCTGCCTCAACTGAGGGGTGGGTGGCACACTCCCAGTGCCCCTTTTTTATTTTAATGGCATGCTGGAGGGACCTGTGCTGTCACCAGGATTATTCTGGGGCTGGGCATCAGAGTTTTTCATCAGCAGTACCTAGTGGGTATCATGCCAGGGCGCAGTTACAGCTGGATCCTGTGCTGGTGTTGGCAGAAATCTTCAAGCAGGGCAAGATGAGACAAATAGAAGTTGGTCAAAGAGGACCATACTCCTGGCATTGTGATCTGGGATCACAGGGATGTCATGCAACAGGTGTAAGTATTTAAAGAGGTGGGGTTTTTTTTGTTGGTGGGTTTTTTTTGTTTGTTTTGGTGGGTTGTTTTGTTGGTGGGTTGTTTTGGGGTTTTTTTGTTTTTGTTTTTGTTTTGCGAAAAGCCTGATTTGGTTAGATTTTACTGGGGGGTGGGAGAAGCAGCAAGCAAAAATCCCCCAGGAAACAACATTTTGCATCATACTGCTCCATCTTCTTCCTTAACCCGGTAATTTAACATGCACACACACCCACTGCTGAAGTTGGGGTGGGGATACTGTTACAAGTTTCTTCACAGCAGTGAGCTCTCCATCCCAGCTGTGTCTTCAGCGGCATGAGCCAGCTTGATTATGCTAAAGCACCCCTGGATCCCTTCCTCTTTTGTTTCATTCTACCCAGGGTTTTAAAGCTTAAACATTTGACATGCTTGGGTAGTTTCTTCTCTAATTTTATCCCAGCTGACTGTGCAATGAGTTTAACTCAGAGCCCTTAGGTGCAAGCCACTTTCCACAATGTATATTAAACCTTATAAAACTAGCCGGTATGTCATTATCCACAATATAATTACCTATATTGGAATTTGGCCAGGATACTGGGGCTAATATTGTTAGCCTTGCAAAAATTGGCGTGGGACTTTTTAATGACCACATGTGGTCAGTGCCATATGTTTGTAGCTCATCTAAAGGATGGTACCTCTCACACAGCCATGCCCCCTTGAAATGACTTCAGGGTAGGAAAACAATAACTTGGAGGACAGACAGTTGCTAGTTCAGAGACTGATGACATCTTTGATGTGGGGCAGGAGAGATCTCTGTAGCAAACCCCAGCGCTGCATGGCCAGGAGCTCTTACTGACCCAAGCTTTGCACATTCCCTCCCTCTCTTTTGCCAACCCTCGCACCTTCACAACCTAGCCTGATAAGAAGGGTCACTGCCCTTTCTGGAGACGACGATGTATTTTATGCAAAGCTTATTTTTTTATCACTTCTCATGTGAGTGATTTCATCCACTGAAGATATTGGTTTAGACAAGATTGGCCTAAACCACAAATTCAATTGGAAATGTTCTACAAAGCTCTTTTATTTTTTTTAAGTTCTGTGTGCCAGAGAGTCATAACATGTCCTAATTGAGGATGACTATGCTTGAAAGTAATTAAGCTAACATTAATATTCACTTTAAAGGGAAATACTATTTAAATATTTGGTGCAATGTTTCCATGTTTGCTCCGTATGCCAATATAAAGTTTGGGATAGAAATTTTCTCAGAGAAAATGGCTGTAGTGTACCACTACTATGGTCAGTCTGATGAGACTAATCTCCACCTCATTCTTGAAAATGTTCATAAAAACCTAAAAAAGCATTGGGGTTTGAGCCCTTTTGGTAGAATGTCATTACAAGGTTCAAAATGAAGCTTGCACTATTCTGTTTTTCCTTCTTATCGTGACATGAAGGAGTACTGACTGTCCTTGTCTTTTCTCAGTTTCTTCTTTGTAACCCTCCCGAGTCTCTTCTCAGAGACAAGTCACTGACTCTTGCGCTGCTTCTGTGTCTGGGGTTCTCTCCCCACTCTTTTCCTTCCCACTTTCCTTTGAACCGCTAAACCGTATTCTCTTTAAATTGTACAATGAAACCCTCCATTTACTTTAGCCTGCAATAAAATAGATTTTCATTATAAAACATTTGATGGTACTGCACTACTTCTGGCCTATGTGGCTTGTTAAGGCACTAGTGGTGGTAGAAAAGTGATGACCTACCACCTCTGTTTTAAACCTAATTCTCTCCTGATTGTCAAAAGTTGTGAAGAAGAAATCAAATCTATTATTGTCAAGGCTATCATTAAGAAGGTTAGCAAGCCTTCATCTTTACAGCCTTCAACTTTACAACTATCCTTTTCTTGAGAGATCATCGTTTGGCTTTAACGATCTGTCTTGCCACAGGTAGTGTTTAATCTTCCCTTTTTGATGAAACTAATATAGATGGTTTTGCCAAGTCATCTCCAAGGCTCTGCTTCAGATGTCTTGGACTTTTGACTTTACTACAGCTTTTATACCTGAATATAAAACAAGGCTGGTATTTGTGACTTTGGTTGTTGATCTCTTACTAATAATGACTTATATTCAATTCATACAATTGTGGCTCCATTTACACATAATGAAGATGTGGCAGATGAGCAGAAAGAAAGAAATAGATGTTACCAACAGTCATTATTGTCACAGGGGTTAAGAAGCTCATAATTTCAGCATCTAGTTAGACCAGCCACTGTGTTTAGATAATTAGACAGTAGCTGTGACAAGGTAAGCCTTTTCAAGCTATGCGTGTTGAGAAGGTGCAACTCCTCTTGCTTCCTGATGACAGCAGTGACACATCATCCAGAGGCACCCCAGACCTGGGGTGTTTTTTGAAACCGGGAATAAGGTCACACTTTGGGCTTCATTGCAGATGGAGAGGTGTGGGCTGGCTGTAATCAAGTTCACCCCCCCTGCATTAGGAGTGTGTCTGGGCAAGGTTTTCATGTGCCTGGAGAGCAGTCTGCCACTTGGCTGCAGGGGACTTCCCAACTCCTCTGCAGGTGGCTCGGCCGCCACCAAAGTGACTTGCCAGTAACAACCTTGTCCACTCTTGACCAAGGTCTCTGCTTCTCCAGAGCTAGCCCATGTTGGGCCAGCATGCTACTTATGTTTTATAACTCGCATCAGTTACCACTAAACTTCTGCATAAAATTTCAGAGATAGATGCTAACCTTTAAAATACTGTCCTGGTTCCAGCTGGGATAGTTAGTTTTCTTTCTAGTAGCTGGTATAGTGCTGTGTTTTGAATTTAGTTTAAGAATAATGTTGGTAACACTGGTGTCTTTAGTTGTTGCTAAATCAAGGACTTTTCAGCTTCCCAGGCCCTGCCAGCTGCAGAAGGAGCTGGGAGAGCACAGCCAGGACAGCTGACCCAGACCGTCCAAAGGGATATTCATGCTCCATATATAACTGGGGAAGCTAGCTGGGAGGCAGATTCGCTGCTCAGAAACAGACTGGGTGTCAGGCTGGTGTTTTTTTTCCCCTTCTTCATGTGGTCAGCAATTGCATTTATGCATCACTTGTTTTATATATATGTAATAATTATTATTATTGTTATTATTATTCTCTTCCTTTGTTATCCTATTAAACTGTCTATCTCAACCCACAATTTTTTTTTCCATTCTCCTCCCCACCCCCCTGGGGGGCAAAGGGGTGAGTGAGTGGGTGCATGGTGCTTGGTTACTGGCTGGGGTTAAACCATGACGAAACCTAATGGCCTAAAGCCAATCTAACCTGGGCAAGGACAGTTTTTAGAGTTATATCCCTGTGATGCTCCAACCAGGAGTATTTCAGTCAGTCTGGTAGAGGAGGGCTCTCACAGAGGTACGTTTCTGCTGTGGACTCCAGAGCTTTGAAATTCACTACTTTGAGAGGGACAGTAAAATGAAGGCAGCAAGAGGTAGGAGGGATAGAGGGACAGAGACATGGTGATTTACTGGAAAAATCTGGATTTTTTGGGGAGAAAGGGATGCCCAGATTCAATATAACCGGATGTATATCTAATTAATGGTGGAATGCCCAGTGCTTTTGGATAGCACTTATGGACCCAAAGAAATAATTCATTGTACAATGGATCCCTAGCAAAGGGCCTAACTGTGATCCATGCCAGGACCACTCTTTAGCTTGGTTTCTTGCTGCATTTTATGTTGTGATGCATATTTGCAGCCCTCTTGAAGCCAAGATCAATGGATTAAAAGTCTGCTTTGTAAGAGAGCTGCTTCCAGTTATACTCACTCCATCTTAAGCCCATAAAATTTATTCTTTGCTACTGTGTGACATTGTTTTGGGGTGTTCTAGGGTTTACTAGGAGCTGATGCACACCCATGTCTTTGGTAAAATGAGATTGCAGAGATGTGCAGCAAATACTATAAAGGCCCTCTATGCCTTCAAAATACATTTGAAGTTGATGATTAACTCTGCATAATAGGTTGACTACTTCTACAGCAAGGTGGTGTGACAGACTGGAAAATCTATTCATTTGTTTTCCTATTTAAAAGAAAAATAAGTGTAGAACCATAAATAAGGAGGTGAAGCATAACCACTTACCACACAAATGTATATTAAGCAGCACTTGATGGGAACATTTTACAATTCGTTCCTGGGAGCATTGCTGACCTGTGTAATTTTAAGTGTGCAGTAAAATGAAGACCTTCTAGATGGATCTGGCGATATCAACTCACGGAATGCTCTGCAGAACACCTGGACAATTGCGGAGGCAACTGTAATTAATTCTAACGGTTGCTTTTCAGGCATATTTTCTGGAGGTTCGAGGTTTTATTTCCACAAAGAGGACATCTTGGTATCTGAGGAAAATGCTGTTTTATCAGAAGTTTAAAACCACACTTTGATTTGTTTGGGGGTTTTATTTTGTTTTGGTTGTTTGTGGTTTGGTTGTGGGGTTTTTTTTTCAGAATGATGGTACGACTTTCTCAAGGGATTTGAAACCTGTCCAGAAAAAAAATTGTCTTCAGTGAACTTTACTAGTATAGTTATTGTTGTCATGTAATCATCACTCTACCTCTGAATGGTCTTCTAAGGGTTTGCTTTTTCAGAATGTAGGTCCCTTCTACATATCCCAATAAATCTTACTAATTTCTAATGATGTTTAAGTGCCTTCTAAGAAAGAGGCAAGGGAGGCAGTGTCTTACGAATTATGAAATACTTACTTTAAGAGATGACTTTCCAGTACTAGTACAGTGCCTCACCTTTTTTCTTTTTTTTTTTTCTTTTTTCTTTTTTTTTTTCCCCCCCTACTCTGAATTAATTATTCAGTACGGTTGTGTTTATTACTACAGCTATTATTTGCCTTTCAGATAGTCTGGCATGGAAGAGGCAATCTGAGGCCATTGGCCCCCCCACCAAGTTAAAAGGACAAGAGTTCCTGCTGGGACATCCTCGCTCCCAGCCGCAATGAACAGTAGGAGCCTATTCTCATTTTTTTAAAAACTCTCGATATTTCTGCTGATACCTAAATAGGGATTGCTGACTTTTTGGTATTTCTGAAAATGTCTGTCTTGTCTTAGCATCCTCAGCAAATGGGAGCTCAGCTCTAGTGAAAATTTGACTACAGGTCTGTATACTTATGGCAACTTCCTCTGTGAATAGTGAGCTCTGTTGTTAATTAATGCAAGCTGTGTTATCATTTAATCTACTGTTATTCCTTCTGTTAGGCAAATTTTCTGTTTATTATAGCTAACATGGTAGTGTTTACAAGTATTAGTCAAGAACTTGGGCTGCATGGTATATGGAAATTATACTTACTATTAGTTTCCTTTTTTAGCTTGCTTTCTTAAGGAAACATGGTTTATACTGTCATGCTGTTTGTCTGGCGGCCTGCTCCAAATAACTTTGGAATCTTTTAATTAACTTCAACCAAAGTTTACTGTGGGAGTTCTACCAATTTTGTGGAAACTGGCTACTGGCAAGAGGAGAAGGTGATGCAAATTAGGGTTCCTGTTGCACGGAAGGCTGTGTTGTGAGCTCATGTTATTTTCTTTCTGGGAGCAGGCATGTGCCGGCTGGCCAAGCAGCATAAATATAGCTCTTGTGCTGCCTCTTCCCTATTCAGTAATTAGGAAATCCGGGAGGGAGGTGGCTGCTCTGTGTCCTCATTTTGAACAAGAATGCAAGAGTGGAGGGAGGTTGAAAGTAGCGTAGAGGAGGACTTGGATATATTGAGTTGGGATTTGGGAAACAGTCTTCATTAGCTCTGCTGCTCTCAGATTAACTAGATTTATTTTTTAGTGTACTTTGGAGTGCAGATATTCACTAGGAATTTAATGGGAGTCTTCCTAAGGAGAACTGGGAAAATCCATTGGAAATCCTAGAAGTGATGATGATGATGATGATTTTCAAGACTTGAGATGGTGATATAATTTGTATACAATGTACAAATGTGTTGTGGTTTAACCCTGCAGGCAGCTAAAACAACCACATAGCTGTTCGCTCACTCCCCCCCCAGTGGGATGGGGGAGAGAATCACAAAGGAAAAAAAAGGTAAAACTTGTGGGTTGACATAAAGACAATTTAATAGGACAGAAAAGGATGATGATGATAATAATAATAATAAAAAATATACAAAACAAGGGATGCACAGCACAGTTGCTCACCACCTGAAACCAATGCTCAGCCAGTTCCCAAGCTGCCCCACCTCCTGGCTCACCTCCCAGTTACATATGGAGCGTGATGTCATATGGTACGGAATATCCCTTTGGCCAGTTTGGGTCAGCTGCCCTGGCTGTGTCCCCTCCCACCTCCTTGGGCACCTCCCACCTTCTCCTTGAGAGGCTGAAAAGTCCTTGACTGCTTGGCAACAATTAAAAACATCAGTGTGTTACCAACATTATTCTCATCCTAAATCCAAACCACAGCACTACGCCAGCTGCTAGGAAGAAAATTAACTCTATCTATCTCAGCTGAGACCAGGACAGTTTTTTAAAGTAGATCATTCATATTTGTGCACATTTTATGGTTTTCGTATATATTTTTCTATTTTTTAACTACCATCAGTGTCCATTTGCATTAGTTTTGGGGGAGATTTTTTGCATGTTTAAATTGTCACATCCCTATTTTTACTCTGAGTTTCATTTAATCATTTATAAAGTCAGCTGAAATTTTGTCAAAGGTAGATAATTTTTCCAAATCTGTAATAAAAATCATGAGTATCATATGTTTAACTAGGAGATTACCATGAATAAATGCACCCCAGAGAACATTTCATTTTTTTTTTTTTTCTGTTTTTGTCTACCTTCAGTTCCAGAGAAAACCCATTTTGGGTATCACAGATGCTCTACATTGACTGTATAATAAGGTAATGTGGTCAAGAAGTAAGAAATTCATCTCTGGTTTGGATACCATTAAGGGTTTTTTTGTTATTATTTTTTTTTATTTAGCATTTTAATGTTAAACTAGTGTCCTGGCTGAACTCCAGCTTCTGGACGAATTCCAGCTTAAGTAATTGCATCCTATCTAATGAATTTCCCTATCTGGCATTAATTGGAAAAGCTATTCTTCACTTCCTGCCCTAACCTGGTCTATAATGTTGCTACGTGCTATAAGTTACTATGATCAATCCTGGAAATGGCTGCATTTTAATAGATAAATACATACGCAGTAGGCGAGTTTAGGAACAAAGCAGCTGGGTAGATATGTCCCAGTGCCATCTTCTATGATGCATCACCTGCGAAACATGAATACTGCCCTCTTTCAAAAAAACCCAAAACAAAACACCAACAAAAATCCTACTCAATGATTAGTAATCACACTCTTCTCCACTAGCTGGAAACCTTAAAAAAGAGGATATAAACTTTAATTCTACTTATAGGTGTTAGAAGGGTTCCTTTTAGCTAGAGTGGCAAAAATCCCGAGTTAAAGGTTCTGGATTTACTTCATAGTGTCACAAGGACCTTGTTCAGGTAAGGCCTGTACATGTGCAGCTGGCCATGCATTTGTTTCTGTGGCTTTGGGGGAAAGGAGGAAACCTTACACAAAATAAATCAAGTGAGAATTCTTTACTACTGTTTTTGCAAAATTAAATTAAATTTCTCTAATCTCAAGTGGTATTTACAGTATAAATTATCTATATATATTCAGCCTGTTACCATCCAATATAATTAAAGCTAGAAAACCTGTTTCTACTATTGTTTACTGTTTACACACCATCATAAATTCTTGGGAGTTTTTGGCCATATTGGCTGCCTATTCTGAGTTTACCTTCCTGGAATTGCATACTGAATTTAAATATGCAGCCTTAACTATTGAAAACATTTTCTTCAAGTTTCCTTTGTTTTGCAAGGCATGCTGAGACCTACATATGAAGACAAATTTGAAGAAAATTGGTTTAATAATGTTATGCACAATTAAAATGTGCAAGCTCTGGGACTGCTTTCCTGATGTGTATGTATATACTCGCATACATAGAAAATAAAGTATCATTTTTTCCAGCTTTCTCAATGTTAGCATTGCTGTGGGGCAGAAGGCTGGTTAATGGCAACATAGTTAATGATTTTGTGTATCTACTTTTTAGGTTTCACAGACTTTTGGAAAACTCACATAAGGTAATTTAATGACCATCTGATCTGTCTTGCATATCACAAGCCATCAAGCCTCACTAGACACTCTGCCATCACAGTAACGTCACTATGGGTTAGAGACCTTTACTATGAGTCCTGATACAGAGATTACAGATGATACGAGAATCGACTACAGTCCTACTGTCCAATACTTTATTGTTAGGCATGTGCATTTTATTTCTGAGCTGAATTGGTGTACCTTCATACTTCAGCAATTGTGTCTCATTACATCAAGGTCCTGTTGCCTATCAAGAACATCTAGCACCAGAAATATCTTTTGGGATGCAAAATCTGGTTAATTCCTTTTTTTAGCCTCCAACCAGACTGCATCTGAGGTATGGTGAGTATGTGCTTCTTGTTAAAGAACTAGAAAATAGGGGTGAAAAAGTTTCTGTGTATTGTTCACTGCAATGAGAATTAATAATAACTAATTGGATACTATCATGGTTCCCATGACTGTCCGTGTGAGTCAGCTGCTAAGAAAATCTAAATTAAAATTTTATTACATGGTAAAACAAACAGACAAAACCCTCCACCCTTATTTTTTGTGTTCAGAAATATTTGGAAAGTTGCTATTGATCCTTGAGTTACAGGATATTAAATATAAAATTAGAGCAGTCTTAAAATTTGGTAAGTTAAACAATAAGACTGACCCTCAAACAGCCTAATCGTGGCTTGTTTTGCAGGCAATATTTACTCTGATGTACAGGCTGGCTGGCTGTAGATCAAAACTGGAGGTTTTATTGATTAAAGTCTTCCTACAGTGGGGATTAAAAAAGTATGTCTTATCTTGCTATCTATTTGAAAAATATAGATTCCTGTTATTTGCTGAAGTAAGGGAATCTTGGCAGCATCAAGTTCTTTACATGAGGACTGACATGACTAGACTCTTCTTTGAAGATTTACCTCACTACCTTGGAGGAACAGTCCAGCCACCCTGGGAACAGCAGTACTGCATCTGGGCAGCTCCTTCCGCAGCCCTCTGACTAGCGCCGGTGAGTAGGTTGTTTCAAGGTTTTCTTTTTGGTTCGGTTGTTTATTATTGTTTTGTTGGGTTTTTTTTTTCCCCAACTACTGTTTTGAGTTTTGTTCATTTGCAAATAAAATCGAGTGCAAATTGGTTTTCAGTAACAGTCTTCACTCAAACCCCTGCCATCATTGAGAAGACATTCAGAGACATACCTAGCCCAGAGTATGGCCCTGTATCAGTGCAGCAGCAGGAGAACGGGGTGAAGCGTTAGTGTGTTCCATGTGAGAGTACTTAGAGGATGTCATGTGGAGCAGTTTTGTTTTATTTTTGGACCTTATTCAACAAGGACCAACTCAGACCCAATCATCAAACAGCTACTTACAAAAGTAGTCCTTCATGTTTTCAAAGGTCTCATGATTTTTTTTAAATGAATTGTTGGCAGTGCACAAGTGTTGGACAAATAATGCATGCAAATCATAGAATCTTTAAGGTTGGAAAAGACCTCCAAGATCATCAAGTCCGACCGTCAAATAAATTAAAATAAATTAGTCAGTGATTTTGTGACCAGTAGCATTAATTTCTCCTGAGAATAAGCTTTATATAATCTAAACAAGGTACATCCAAGCCCCTTTCAAGGCTAAAGGCTTATTAGGAGTTTCCACGAAATAGAAAGTGTAACTAGGGTATGTGGAGTTACAGCATCGAATGAGCGACTGGGGCTGAGCACCACTCTGTGCAGGACAGAAGCCACAGCAGGCAGAGACCATGTGCTAGTCCCCCTCAGTCCCCTTAATCAATTCATGCACCTGGAAAACTCACAACAAACATGACTTGTTTATAAGGCTTCCTAAAAGTTGTCATTCCTACCTCTAGAACTGAGTAGAAAATGGCAGTTCTGTTTCTGTGAGGATTTATTTCTGACAGTTTTCTTTTACGTTCAAAGTGTACAAAACAAAATAACTATTCTCTGTTCAGTGTGGCTGAGCTGAAGGCTGAAAGCTAGGGGTGGAGGTCTTTAGGAGATGGCTAGGTTTTTGAGGAGTCGGAGAGGATTGCTGGCAGTAAACCAAGCAGTGTCCGGTTAGAAACCAACTGATAGGAAGATTTCGAAACCTAAGTCCTGTTATGATCCTGCAATCCTGACCGATTTTTGGCAGAAGCTTATTAAACCTGTCTGCCCCACAGGTATGTTTTGATGTCAACAAGTAACACTTTATTTTATAATGTGCTTATCTTCGTGTTTAGATTTATATAAGTACTGGTTCCATACCAAGTAGTCAGTGTCAAAACCTGATCATCAAGTTCACAGTAATGTAGTAATGCACATCTTACTGATTTTTTTTTTTTTTTAACTATTGGATTTTATGAACTATTCATTTTGGCTTTCCTGTTTCTTGTTCATGATTCTCCTCATATGAAAAGTCATATATATAACAAGGTATTGTTTCTGCTTTTTTGTCTATTTTTTCTCATTTATTTGAAAATTTGTCCACTAACAGTCATAGTGCACTTATATGTGTTTTATGAAAATAAACTATGAAGCCAGAATAGGGTACCCATTGTGCTTTCATCCCTTAGCTTAGAGATTAAAGTCCAAACCACAACGACATGCAGATCTGGAGTGACCACCTTCTCTGTCCACATACAGACTAAACTCCAGAAAGGAGGACTTAGCACAGAAACAGCACAGCCACACAGAAACAGTGTTAAATTCCTCTCTCCAAGTTCTGAATTCCCCACAAATAGAGATTATGTTGGTTTTTTCTGGTCCATTTTACACATGGTCCATAAAGAGGTACTCTGGATGACTAAGAACATTCTTGTGTAGGTTATACATGGTATAGATTATAGGCCATGGATTTACCTCCACAATGCATGATCATGGCATGCTTGTTACTAATCACCCTATTTCAGAAAAGCTAGCCATCTTATTCAGTGGGATGGGCTTTGATCCCCTAAAGAACTTGAATTAAAAACTCAGTAACTCTTTCTGTATTAGTAAATTTGTGGTCTTAATTTAGCACCAGCACCTATGCTGTTTTTCCCCTACTGTATTCTGCTCAGCCAAGTACTGTCCAAAAGAGTGAAACCAGAAGACAAATGCAGTGTAAACATTCATTTTGAGTTCTTATGATTAATGTGATTGATTTGTGAAAGGAAGAAATTATATTGTAAAGTTAATCATTAGAGAAAATAAATGCCTGAAGGATCTAAGCTTAATATATTGGACTTTTCTTTTCACTGAGTCAATATAGATTGACAAGCCATATTTTCCATTCAAAGAAATGTTAAAAGTGTTTACAGATTTTATGAAAGACTCTGAAGACAACATCACTCTAACAATGTTTTCTGTCAAAGGCTACAATAATAACCTGATTTCTGCTCTCTCTCAGTCATGCTGGAGTAACTGTCAGAAATGGTAGAGCACATTGGTTAAATAGAGCAGAGTTTGGACTAGCCATCTTGTAGTGCTGGAAAAAAAAATGTTTGGGGTTTTTCTTTTTGTTGTTTTGGTTTTGTTTTTAATTCTGCAGGTAGAGGTGACTGTGAGGTGAAGTAGACACGTTCAGAGCTGCCAGTTCTCATAGCTTGTCCAGTAGGGCACACTCTGACATGAACAAGTCACTACCCTGAGTGGAAACATCACAGTAAAAGGTGTTAATGTTTGTGGCATGGCATCACATTACAGCAAATGCCATAGAGCCTCTGTGGTGTTGATGAGTGTCCTTGTGACACAGTAATGTTTCCCCTTTGCTGACATGTTGTAGATCTCTGCAGAAGTACACAGTGCCCCTGTGAGCTGGGGGGACGCATCCTGCCCCACTCACTCCATGCCTTGCACTGTACACTATGTGCTTTGCACAGCTGCTGGTCTAGGTAACTTGTCTCATCCCTCATGTCCCTCAAATAATAGAAAGCTATGTGACCCTTACTGTGTATAGTTAAAATATTCTTTTGTAAGATACTCCTGGTCCCTTTATAGGTATTTTGCTTTAAAAACAAAACAACAACAACAACAAACAACAACAAAAAACCCAAACCACACCAAAATCTTATCCATTTAAGACCCTTATTTAAATATTAGGAGATAATTTGAATTAGAATGTCAAGCTTTTAGAAGTTCAGAATTGTCATGGTTAATGTTTCATTTGCTGTCCACGGGAGGGAATCACTTGCTTGGGACTTTATGTTTTGTTCACATATGTTAACAAGCTAAACTTGCTTGCTTGAGGCAACCCAGTAATCTGCTGGTAGTCCACAAGTTATTTAACACTATGTATGACTTTGAGGACATCCTTACTTCTCTTTGATGTGACTAAAGATTTGAAGCCTTCAGGAGTCATTATGGAATCATACAGTATTTGTCAAATTCTGAATAGTAATAACATACAATTTTTCTTAGCACTCTTGTGAGATATGCTGTACTATATGAAAAGCAGTGTATTATAAATTCCTTTCATGCACTTCTTCCAGATCATATAAGATCCAAAACATGTAATTCTAAGACTGTCACTGTATTTTTATATTCCACTAATTCAGTACATCCCGTAGTTTGACTTTCAGTAAGCAGAATTTGAGAACTAAGAACTAGTTCCAGTTCTGGCATTAACTTTCTATGTGAACTTTATCTCTGTTTCTTCATGTAGAATGGCAAGACAGTGTTTTCTTTCTACTTACAAGTATGATGTAAGGTTGAATTAATTATTTGGAAAGTCCATTAAGATTATATAGTATCGAAAAATGCAAATTATTAATATTAATATTAAATTCTACTATTATAGTTAATGATAATAATAGAGTGTATGCTAAAGCAAACAAATGGGAGACACTGATTTAAAAGTGCATGGACAATTTTACCTTTGAGTTTTTCTGCCCTTATAGAACACCTGTTCTCATTTGTATCATCTCAGGTCTGATGTTTTCTGGGCTGTTATCTATTTTGAGTAATAGGAAAATTTTTGTCATTTGTTATGCTTATTTTTGTTTTATGTTTTGCAATTTCCACTTTTGAGCAGAAAGAGAAATACCATGTTGCAGAGAATGATAACGTTCTATACATGCGTTGCTTGCGTTTTGTTGTTGTTGCATATGTAACCACTAGAAGAAAAATACTCAATTAAAATATCTCTGTTGAGCTTTGAGTAATTAAATGAAGTCTGTAATACTTTGGCACTAGTAGGGATTATTATTTGCTTGTGTGCTTCAGGGGCAAGTTTGAATATGGAGAACAAACTTTATTGGTGATAGATTCAATTTGCTTAAGAGAAGGCACTATATCTGACAAGAAGCATTTCTTCAGGCACTCCACACTTACTGCCAGGTAAATACAGCTGTCTGGAATAGCTCCATCTGGTGAGTCACAGCATACAGCAAAGCCCATCTCTCCGCTTACTCTTGTTAGTTCTTTAACACTAATCTGGATCTGCAGAGAAGTCATCACCTTGTACTTCTGTTATGTGGAGATCTTATTCTAAAAATGTGTATTACTTGTGAAGGCTGCACTGAACCGATGTAACTGTTTATGTTGCTTAAGCATTTTTTTTTAAATTTATTGTCCTCCTTTTTCAATGAGAAAAAAACCCAAAGCAAAACAGAGAGGTTTTCCTTATTGTATTCCCAGACCAGAACAAATCAGAAATGTCAATATCTTGAAATATATAATCTGATCTTTGAGACCCCAGAGCTTCTCTATAGGCAGCACTTCTAAGTGCTGATGCCACCCCAACCAATGAAGAAGTTTATTGATTTAGATTTGTCAATGTTTAATTATGCACCATTACAGAAATATATGATGTCAATGAAAAAGAGGGATGTATGAATAAAAAATTCTTTGCAGCAGAAGAACTACACGTAGAGCAAAGCTTTTAGCTCTGGCTTTTAAAGTTGAACAGTTATTTTTTTCATGTGAACAATTTCACCCACAAGAAAGGTATAAATTTGTTTGGGAGGAAGAAAGCACGCATCTAGGAGCACAGCTGCTTGCTTTACAGATGTCTGCTTACACACAAAGAAATATGTACATGTCCACTCTGTGAATACCATTGGTTCCATGTATAAGTATGATTAAAGACCTGAAATAGATCTTAGGCAAAGGAAAATGTATGCAGAAAGAACTGATGTTGCAGTGATGTGGCTCCCATCAGGGTGACACCGCAGTGGTGACACAGGATTCTTCTAGAAATGAATGAATCCTGAAAGTAGTCCAAAAAGTTGAGTTCTGCAGACCCGACATTATTAAATGTTAAAAAAACCCTCCAAACCAAACGATAGAAGAGTCATAGTTTGTTGTGTTAGTTTTATGGCATAAACAGAATTTATAATGACTTCACATGGATAACTGTATATTCACGGGCATTAAAAACACATAGCTGACAGAGGAGACTGCCAAAGTCCATTTACATTTGGCTCACTTTTTCTCAAGAGCATGCAATATCGCCTTTTCATTGAATTTCCTGGCTCTCACCTCAGTGCTATAAACACCATCTTTCAGATAATTACTTCTGCCTTTAAGACATATGCGATGGGTGCTAGAAGCTTCAAGAACTGCTTATAAAATGCCACTGTCAAGGCTTGCAAACAGGGTCCCAGGAGACCAGTGGGGCAGATGGCCTGGGGTGCTGGGTCCTGGGGCAGCAGCTGCAGGACTGGCTGCGTGATCCTGACCTGGCAGGAACTCGGGTGCTCCGCAGGATTTACAAAAGGGACGAAAACTTCCCGCACGGAGGATGTGGGCTACAGGCCTCCATTTCTCTGTGTTGCTACTTTCTCTCCTGTTTTTTTTTCAGTGTGTAGGAGTTTCTTAGCACCAGCGGTAAGCCCAAGCTGCAGTATCCAAATCTGGAGACAAGCATCTTTAGATTATTAATATATAATTTATCTTTGGTGTTAACAATGGGGAAACAAGAAGGAGGGTAACGCTTTGAAAAGCCCTGTGAGATCTCCAGTCAGTCAGTTAACACTGTGGACTTGCTTCTTTTAAGCCATTATGAATTCAGTGTGTGAAATCTTTGAAAATTATCTAATTGGAGAAGGTTGTCTTGCATTTGACCATTTTCTTTTTGCAAACCATTGATCTGCTGATATATTACAGTCAACCAGCTCAATGCACCGTTGAGATATTTTATTGTAATACATTAACAGAGCAATGGTCATTGATTGATAACAGCGGAGCAAAGGAAGATTTCTTCTGTATGTTTTGCTTAAAATAAAAAATATAAAAAAAAAGATATGCTGAGCAATATTCTGTTCTCACTCCATTACAAATCCAATACCATTTCATTGACATCTGTGGGGTTTCTCCAGAGTTAAGGTGGTATGGCTGAGAGCTGAATTTGTCTTGCATGCACTAACATCCAGTCAATATCCTCTTTACCAGGCAGATATTCTAATTTCAGATACTTTGTTTGTATTTAAATGAAAATCAGACATGCAGTTATAATTTGGGTCTAGAATGGTATTTGCTAGTTTTCAGTCAGTTTGTATTTAAACATGTGCATGTATATCTTTGTATATGTGTATGTGTATTTCTTTGAATAATGAATGGGATGAATAAAAACACACTTTACCTCCTGGAAAAGGACCTGAATTTTTCTTATTCAAATTCATGTCTTAAGCCAGTTTTTTTGCCGCTTTTCTTTTTTTTAAGGCTATTTTTATAAGGAATGGCTTTGTTTCATGGAAAACCGTTGCCATGCTAATTGTATCTCAGCTCTGATCTAAAGGGAGCATTTCTACTGGAAAAAAAAAGAAAAAAGCATTGTTTAGTCTTTAGGTCAATTGAATCTTTGGCCTCTTAGCCAAGTCTGTCAGCACTGGTGCCAGTTACTGAGCCTGGTGATTTTAAAGATATCACCACTTGTCTTTTGGGGATTTGGCTGCGACCTTCACAATCATTTTATACAAACCGCTACAGGGTAGACTCTTTCTAATCCAAACATGCTGGGACTGTTTTACTATTTGGGTTAGTGAAAGTTCATGCTACTGCAATGCTGGTAGTGTGCATTGGTGAGATGTGCAGTTCAGGTTTTTTCATGGAAATTAAATCTTTTGGCAAAAGGGAAGTTAAGCAGTGACGGTAAGCCCATGTAGTAAGAGCAATAATGCATCTTGCAGCATGGAGGCTGGAGCGTGAGTGGCAGATTTACGTTTTTCTGACCAATACATTTGGGACCATTTGTTGGAGCCTGGTGTTTCGTCATACTGAAAGCACTGGAAACAGTGTTCAGCAGTTTTTTATTGGTATGAAATCAAATATGTTTTTTAGTGATTTAGGAATCTAAATTTAAAAATGTAAAAAGGATGAGATATTTAGTATCTTAAGTGACACTGAAATTCTAGGTCAGAATATGTAAACTGTAAATTGTAGATGGGTTACAAATTTTTTTCAATCGATCCATTTGAAATAATGCTTTTGCTATAGTGCTTTTAGTGTAATAGCACAGAAATAATTTACCTATCCATGTTAACTCTCATTTCACTTAAGATTTTCGAATTCTTTTATCTTCTGTTATAAGCATATGGGTGGGTTTACATTTTCTTTTTGCACTTTTTTTTTGTTTTTACTTTTAAACCTCATTATATATTAGAACCTCATGGTTGTGTTTGTGTTTGCAGGACTTAAGAAGAATGAACTATCTTGAAAATTCTTTTGAAAAAATAATTTCAATTTTCTATTGAAAATAGGCTCAAAGGAAACATTTTTATCTGCATTACCATTCTAAATCCTTCCCTGAACAACTTGCAACCTGTATTTATATTCACAATTTCCCCCATATATGTTTAAAAGCAAGAATGGCCTTTACTCAGTATTCCTGCAACAAGCCATCCTGCATAAGACTTCACAACCTGAATCATATTTCTTTAAAGGAACTGGAGTGGTAGTAGTGGAACCCTGATGCTGTCACCTCTGATTTTTGCAGTGATCCCATGTTTTAGATATACTTAAATATAAAAATGTGATTTGAAAAACACTTGAAAGATTTAGCTAGAATAAAAAATTCCATATTTATTTGGGGGCAAAATTTCAGAAACCAAAACACTTCAGCTGAAAAGGATATAATCTAATTAGTTCTATACAGTCTCAAAAGGTAATTGTAGTGCTGATTCATTTTTAAGTGTTATGTTCCTCCATATGTGTTCATGGGACTATGTTTTACGTGGTATGTGATGATGATTTTCTTTGGAAGAGGACTATTAACACTAAAGAGCTTGAAAGATACAATCAGATACATAAAGAACAGGTTAGAGCGATGCTCAAAAGTTGTCCTGTGTATAATGAATAATGACTGGCATCATATTAAAATACAAATTTATGTATGTTTACGTGTGTGTGTATATATATGTAGTGTTATTATTTTCTAATTTAAACCCTTTTTTTTTTTCCCCCCCCATAGAAAATAGTGGCTTTCTGCACAGAGAAAATTGCTTAGTTTAAAGTAATATCTTGGTCTTGTCTATTCCTGAACTGCAGTTGCAATTTGTGCTTTCAGACCTTTACTTGTGACATTCCATTTTATATTGCTTCAGTGTTTACAAAGAAGAGAAGGTTGTTGGTTTGTTTGGGGTTTTTTTAAGCAAACCATCACTTCCTAACTCACTAGTTCGTGCTAAATTGGTTTCCATTTTAGCAGCATGGACTTGTCTTAGTTCTTGGAAACATGCTTCACTGAATCATCAATCACTGTCTTCACTATGATGGTGGTTTTATTTATACAGCTGCATGAAATGTTCACTGTGAAGTATTACACCGCATTAAGGTCTTGTGGTTTTGTGCTTTTCTTCAGACTCTGCTCTAATTTGCTGAAAAGTTACACTGTGGTTCATAAGCCATTATGTAAACGTGGTCTTATTTTTGAGCTAACTTAGACTGGTTTAGGGAAGGCAGAACTATTTGTGTTATTAATACATTAATTCAATGGATTTAACTCTTTGTTCATAGCTTCCTTGTAAATGACATAGATTTTAAGATTGTGTTTCCTACTCAAAATTACACAGAAGATATTATCTATTGACAAATTCTTGCCTCTGGACTGCCATTACACACTTAAAGTATTATTTCTGAATTTACTTTTCAAGCCAATAGGGTAATTTTCTTCCCATATATCTAATCCTTGATGTGATGTAATTATTATTATAGAATCACTGAATGAAGAAAATACTGAGATTTTTTTTTTTTTTTTTTTTTTTTTTTTTTTTTTTAGTAAAAGATAAGTAAGGCTCAGGTAATTTAATTTAATTAGGATACATTAACTTTTCCCCCCTTCTCGATTATCCAGCAGGTCTCATATTCTGGCAATGCTCACAAACACCAGATTTTTCAAAACTTCTTATTTCCTTCTGACTGAGGGATCATGACCTAAATTGCTGAATGCTAGACTTTTTTTGCTGCTTACAGCAAATGTTTACATTTAATTTTCTCTTGCTACATTGATACCACAGAATAATGCATGCAATACTACTACTGAAGAATTCAGTGAGATGCTTGTGTAGTTACTCTTTCTGTGCAGAATGTAGCTACAGCTGCATTAAGCAATCTGAAAGTGCATTGACGAAATGCTACCTGTTTGCCCATTTCAAATTATTAAATGCATTAGTGGCAGGCATCTGTCCTGAGATTTTAGGGCAGGGCTATTTTTATACATATACTGTTGCATGGGGCTATTTACCATAGTAAATAGTTCAGATGTGAATATGCATTATCGTCCATCAATTTAAACAAGTTCCCCAAATTTCTGTCATTACTGTTCACAGGGAAATGAATAATGAAAAGAATAAGAACAGAATCCAACTTCAAAGTTGTTGTAATCCCTTGCTATTTGCACAGCTGCAATCATGAGACATTCATATTTTTGTTGTGAATATTTGAATGTGAATATCAAAGTGAAACTTACAGAATGCCACCCTGTTGACCAACATAATAGAAAATATTAGTACAAATCTCTCAAAGCCTAATTCTTGGGCAGACATGAATAATGTCTTATTGAAAATAATTCTTGTTCAAAGCTACAATGATTTCTGAAATGTATAGAGCAATCAAATCAAGCCTGAATACACAGATAGAAATTTGACCCATAATGCAAAGAATTCTTTTATTAGTTATTTTTAAAATGGAAAGTATTTTCCAAGCATCTTCATTGTAGTAACATGCTCAGATCCCAGGACTGGGTATATGTGGGTTTTTTCCTAATCAAACAAGGAAATATTCAAGCTTTTATTGCTATCCATTGTAAAAACAATGGTGTTGAAATAGCTGCCTTGATGTAAAATCCCCATGGAGAACAACTACAAGTAATTTTGCAAAGCACAAGGGTTCCAACCAGCCTAATATACTTTACCTGCAGTCTGCTTTCCCTAGCTGCCTACAGTGAGGTTAAAAAAATAGTCATCAAAAAATCCCAGAAACATTTTATCCCCTGATTTATTTTTCTAGCAGAGGAAATTTTTCTGTTTGCTTGTATGACGAATTGGCACTGATTAGTGCGTGATTTTCTATTTGGAAAGTACAACCAGCAGTACAGCAATACCTGAAAAGTCATCTTTGACTCAAAATGTTGGATAAACCCAACATTTTATTCACCAAATATTTATGGCTGTAGTGCTTCAGTGTTTCAAGAAGAGATGAAATAGAAATAAACCATTGACTGAAGGGAATCGAGGAGGGTGACCAGCTATATAGATTATATTTAAAAATCTTGAAAATAAAAGGGAAAAATACAATAAAATAATAATAACTTTTAAACCTCTAAAAATTAGGATTGGTTCTAAAGTTTTTTCTAATTCATTCACTTCAAGTTGTGTTATCAAAGAAAAAATTTACATGTGTTTGGAATCTTGGTATGAGAACCTCATAAACAAAGTGAAGAGGTAGGAGATTAAAATGTTAAAAGGAAATTATAGGAATTTTTAACGCATGGCTAGATTCCAGATGGCAAGAGCTGTTGGTTCTCTGCCCCAATGGCACCATTCTTCATAGATTAGATTCTAAATTTGGAAAGATTGGAATAATTTCCAGTATTCCAATGTATTTTGCTAACACTATTCATCATATCTTGTAAATTTTACTTTCTTAACTATTAAAAAGATACCTGGAATAATTAAAACAAATGAGTCAAGAAACAAAGCCTAAGGACAATGGTATTACCAAAGTGACTGTAAAATATATCTAAAATAAATGAAAACCTACAAATTAATCACTGTCTGTCTGTATACCACCCAATGCTAACAGAACCACAAACCCCATGTATTTAAACCTACATTTTATAAAAGCTCACTGGCAAAAATCAATAGAAAGCTTTAGTGGGCAGAATGTGTGTAATAGTAACAAGTAGAAAGGTTAGTGTAGAAGTTAATGGTTCTATCAAGAATAAAAGAGAGTTAAAGTCTGAAGGAAAGCTCTCCCACAAGTGGTTCATTAACCTTTGAGAACTCCAGTGTATCTTCAAAGTAAAGATTGCAACAAACCTGACTCAGTCACTAGTAGCACTTGTTAGCTCTTGGCTTCGGAAATCAACAGCTTTTTCATTTGCATTATGAAACTATCACAAAGCTTTCATTCCGCTCAGATGTTTGACCCTGTAAACTAACTAGATTAGTTAATCCAAGGTCACGTAGAGCAGTGGGAATGATGGTGAATACCTTACCTAAACCCAGCAGTGTGCACTCCCAAATAGCTAGGAATTTCATACTAAAATGACCAATAGTGAACAACACGCACAGTTAATTGGCATCACAATACCAGGGAACCAGCATTGCGCTGATGGGGCTGGAGATAATTTTGATTAACTCATCCATGTACCATTGCAGGCTTCCTAAAACAGCTAAGAAGTATCAGAGCTTTTCTGCCTGCAGCCTCACTGCAAGGTGGGTGCTGGACAAGAGGCTCAACATCTCCATCCACCTTTTCCTCAGCAGCAGTCACTGCTGGTGGCAGAAGATCTTGTTTGGTCCTCCTCTTCATGCAGCTCCCCAGCATCTCTTCTAGACCTTCACTTCCCACTTAGTTTTTCTGGCACAAATATTTGTGCTTCACAGTTAACCAGATCACTGAAATGGTCTGGAATAAATAGAAAACTTGTATGTGCAGTGCAGTTGTTCAAACCTATAATTCAAGCCTCAGATATCTTTATTGGTATCACATGAAAATGAACAGGAAGGTAGGATCTCTGTAAGCCACTACTGTGTCCAAACTAACAAAAAATTTGGAGAGGTTAGTAACAGGCTACCACATGTAGTAGTAGATTCCAATTCAATAAAATAAATTAAAAAAAAGTGTTGCCATGTTGTACATTAGATCTTAGAAAAGGCCAGCACAAATAAATGCCTTTTGAAAATGCAACCAATGGAGTCCTGTTTGAATAGTAAGTACAGAAAATTTCTTTAGGGATACATTTTTATTTTAGTTATATATGTTTATCAATATGCACACTTCTTTATATGTAAAGTTTTGCAACTAATATCTATGATGTAATATGATTATATGATATAGTATGGTTGTATATTCTGCTTAATTACCTATAATCCAATACGTCTTTCAATATGAGAATGCTATGTTGGTACCCCAGGTATTCCTAGTGACAGTGCCTCATATTCTTTTTTCTTGCTAGATTTCAGGCTTTGCATTTGGTATTCAATATGAAATAAATGACAAAATGAAATAAATATAAAGAACATACTTTTTGGGGAAAAACGTTTCCTGTAAGTTAAACATAATTTTGTGTGGGAAAATTCAGGCAGGAAATTTCAATGGAAAATGCCTGAAAAATCCTAAACTAGAGTTCCCACTTTGCATAGACTCTCGAAAATCATGCTGATCATTTGGGTCACATTTTTGCAGCTCAGCCTAAGCTGCTGCTGCAATTTATCCGCATTAAGGAACCCTTCAAGTCAGTGCACTTTTAGTTTCAAATCTCACATCAAACTATAATGACACAGGTATATGTAAAATCCAATTCACTTTTGACATGGCAATCAAGAACCTTCTGACATACAAAGTCAGTCAGTTTCATAACTGGACTTTGGACAGACCTTTTCCAGGTAAACTATTTTCAGGATGAAGTGACAGGTAGTGCAACCCATCAAATACCTTTTTTCCACTTTCCAGTGTAATGGAATAACAATTCAGTTAAAGTATGACCATAGTTGCAAAACCATAATTCAATTTGCTGTGAAAGAACTACAGGGAAAGTTGGTAACTGTCAGATGTATTATGCTATAATGACCCAAAGATAAAAATGATGGCAGCCAAAGGGACAGTTGGGACCAGGAACCATTAGCTACACATTGACAATTCAAATGCATTTGTACAGTAGCCAGTTTATTTCAGTCTCCAGTCCTTCTACTATTTTTTTACATTTCACTCTTCCCATCTTCCCCCACCTACTGCTGTAACTTTTCTTCCAGCAAGTTTTAGGGTGGAAGTTTAAATGAGCATCTGCCACAGCACCAATGCCAACGCTAGCTGGCCATCAACCAGCGGGGCTACTCTTGCATGGGATGCCTGGCTCCCCTTCGGAGACTGCGCTTAACCTTTATGACATACTCAGATTCCACCAGCTTGGTGCCTCAAATCCCACGTTCCTGCTTCTCTCCAAATTTTCCAGTTGGTAACGTATCCTGACGGGGAGACTCACACCCCCGCCCTTAATTTTCCTTTGTGTTTCTTTGCAAGTCAAAACAAAGAGCTTTTATTTTATTTCACGTTGTTTTATTACATTTATTTTTGCATAAAAAAGTGAAACGGGCGATTCAGTTCATAATTAGGGGAGGAGTCGTTTTTGGACTCAATCCCCAACATGAAATCTGTTGTAAATGGATTCTGCCAAATTGCTGAACAGAGTGCAAATTTGTAATGTGCCAGTTTTTTAATAGGTTTAGTTCTTTGGGCTCTTTCTGCAAGTCCAACCCTCGTGTCATTTCACTGACACTTTGTCCTTGAAAATCTTGTTCCATAACCTCTTTTTAAAACTATGTGATACACATGCTTAAGCCTTCCCAGCTGTGACAGCTCAAGACAAAAAAGTCAGCCTAGGTTTTGGCACACCTAGGGTCGTCTTAAAGTAATCTCATTTGTGCTTGTCCTAGAACTGTTCTTATTAGTCAGCGTCCTTATCTCATATCCACAGCCGAGGATGACATTGTGGCTTCCCAAAGCACGGTTACCACACTGGCTAAAGGGACATCCAGATCTTAGTTACAGCAGACACCATCTTTGGAATTGACTCCGATGAAAAAATTGCTGAAGCCCTTCATCTGTTTTATTTCCCTTGCTTGAATGATGGGTTAAACAGGCATACTTAAGAGTACAATAGATCCAGCCATTTGAAATGCTAATTTTCATCTTGGCCACAATATGTTGAGCATATCAACCCCTTTTGTACCTTATTGGTTGTAAGGATAATGAGATTATTTTAAAAGAACAGCATAAAATCCATGATATTCAGTATTCAGATTCCCCTCAAATCTTGCTCATGCATGCAAGGACTGAGAGCAACTTCAGACATAAGAAAGCATTGTTTAGATTTATAGCATGTTTATAGTTAAAACATTGGCACCTCTGAGAAGCACTTCTTCACACTGGATAGAGGCAACTGGTAAACACTGAAATTTGTTCCTGTCTTAGAAGGCCTGTTGAACCTTCTAAAATGTTTTTCTTGGAAATGGATCTGGTGATCAGGCTATGTATACTCTTGCTATATTTTCAGTTTATTTGAACGCATTAATATATCGCACAAGCACCTTTGCAAAAGACCAGTCAAACAATAAAAACAAACATGTTGTTCATCCAGATTGTCTGCTGTTGACCCAATCTGTGCTTTGTATATTCCAGACTGTAGTGTAAATGTTTCCAGGGACAGATGTTGTGAAAGAGCTCTGAAAACATCTGATGCTACTTCCAATTATTTCCAATGATACTTTTCAAAGCAGAGATATATTGCACATATTTGTTTTATGCAAGTTTTTTAGTTCATATTATATTTATATAATATACTGACCAATACTTTAAAAATCTGTTTCTATAAAAATAAACAATTGTAACGCCAATGCAAGAACCGTGGTGAAGAGGCATGCAGCAGAAAAAATAGTCCTAAATTTTCAGATATCTATCTGAGTTTGCAAAAATGTTGGCAGCTTTTAAGATTATAAAAACCTTTGCTATAGAAATGAGGGAGAAGGAAAAACCATATCATTGTAGAATACCAAATGCAAACTGTTAAGCTTTATTTCTGCATTTTTAGACTTTAACCAGGTACAGTGTATAACTGTGGGTAGAAGTAAAGGGCAGCTCCTGACTTAAACTGGAATTTCAGATCTGAATTTCAGCCTAGGTAGACAGATATCAGCCATTCCAATGGATCGCTTAGAGTTGTTAGATAGCATGAAGACTTGAGAACTTTCCATGAGGATTTATCTTTGCTATGAAATGGCATTAAAAACAAAGATTTTTTTTTTTTAATCCTTCTTCATTTATACAAAAAGTTTCAGAAGTCTTTCTTTTGTCAAGAAGTAAAATATTTCTGATAAAATAATAATTTTGGGGGAAAATGTAGTTTTAAAATAAAAATATTTTATGATTAGATAAAATCTTTAAAGAGAATTGCAGAACAGATTTTTCAAATCTGTTATCTATTGTAAGCTGTTACTTATACCAGATCTCCTAGAGAACTACAAATTATGGTCATAAATTGTTTAAGGAAAATCATGTCTATATTGGAAATTAATTCATTGATACAAGAGAGAGTTTTATAAGTTCTTCCTTAAATTTTCTCTTCCTGAATACCTACAGAACAATGCCCTGAAAAGCTGCAAGTTTCTGCAGTTGATAATATCAGATCATACTCCATTTGGAGCCTACAGCAATCTAAACAAAATGGAGAAGAATTGGCAAATTCACAAAATAAATTACAGTCAAGTCCCAGTACCAACATAGTTAAAGGTACAACTTGATAGCTGAAGTTTTTATTTTAACTTTAAGTAGTTATCTGATTTTAGGTCTATGTTCCTGAATGTAGAGGAATCAATGAATCTAGAAAAGCATTTTAGTAGTTCTTTTTGAAGGCTTCAGCTCACTGTATTTGATTGCCGGTGAGATGTTTAATGTTAATGAGTTGAGTTAGTGATTACAATAATTTTAGCAGGCAGAGTCTCTGCTATTGGTAACTCTGCTTTGGATGGAGACAGATGAAGATAGAGAGCTGCCGCTGGAAAGGTGCGGGAGTCTCTGTTTCTTTCAGCAAGGATAATGCACATCATGCCTTGCCACTAGGCAGTGCTTGCTGCTGACTTCCATGCCTGAAGACAGGGATTAGGGCATCTTTAATTTGTAATCTATCCATTTTTATAGACGTGTGTATATATATATTTTTTATTTTTTTTCCTTTTTTTTCCCCCTAAACTGTGATTTTTCGTGTCGTTTCCATCGCCAGACTCATGGAGCACTAGCTCAGCAGAGGAGGGTAAGGCAACACAATGTGGCAAAGACGGGTGTGGTTTATCAAAGGGCCATTCAGGTTCACTGCAGTTCATTCTTAAAAGCTTTTCATGTGTGGCTTAGACTTGCCCAATCTGGCAGTTGGGGACTGCTGAAGCAAATGGTCACAGTAAACAGAGATTTAAAATTGCATAGCTGTCCTTGGAAAAGTGACTTTGGAAAGGTGTCTTTAATACAACGGATCTGACTATTGCATTTAGCAAAGCTAGTTCTTCAAATCTGAGTGATGAATAAGTCTGTATTATTTTGTTTTTCGTATAGCTTCAAAGGTGAGGAGGAGGAGCAGTGGTGGAGGTTTGGTGTACTGTCTCCAGAATTATTAAATTGTAGTAGTGGGTACAAACTGTACCTCAGAGCACTTTTCAAGAGGAAATTACTATCTATGTTTCAACGAGCAAAGATACTTTTTCCAACAGTATATAAACTTTAAGCAAAGATGCAAGATTTAGTAAGAACCATGCCTCTCAGATGTCAGGAGGAGTTTCTGGAGTTGTCAACTGAAGAAAAGGGGAAGAAAGTGAGATTATTTTTTTTTTTCTTCTCTCCAATGCTGTGTTTTAGGAAACCAGTTATCCATCCCCTCACCTGTGCTTCAGGGCTTTGCAGTATATGCTTGTCATCACAATGTCATGATTTTTAAAAATATTGATTGTTCTCTATTTGTATCACTACAGGACAGAGTTCAGCTTTTTGTTTTATTTTTTAGTACTTTTTTTTTTTTCCTGTGGATGACGTCTCCACAGGAAACTTTAAGAAAATTTTGCCCTGTGCTGTCTCACAGCGAGTTGAAAAAGAAACATCAAACTTAGGTTTTCTTTGTTAATCATTTAATTATTTATGAACATATTTGAACATGTACCTTAGTAGCCTTATGTCAATCTGGAGCACTGTGAGGGAGCCAGAGTGAATTAGACAGTTAAGCTACATCTACAGATGCTTTGCATTGGCAGAGCAATGCAAAGCATCTAGGTAGTGTGCCTTAGTTTTCCCTCTACCTTCTGTCCGCCAGGTTCATTTTGTTGCTTGCACCTCCCTTCTGTTCCCCTGTCTACATCTAGCATAATTTCCCAGTGTTTCCTTGCACTTGCTTATTCATGCATTTGCTAGGGTTCTCTTTCTTGTTCTTCTCATATTCCCCTTTTACTGCTCCTGTTTGTACATTTAAAAGAGAAATATTTTCAGGAATTGTGGTTTTGGCCATGAATTTTCAAGAGCCAAGAGAAACTCTCCCCTCCTCCAAGTTCATCTCACTCCCAGAAGGGCTGATTACTTGCGCAGTTATGAGCAGGATTAAATCTGCAACTTCTGTCTTTAAAAAAAAAAATCCCTGCATTAGCCCTTTCTCAGCATCTTGTGAGAGCAGAGTCAACAATGATGTTAGGCAGGTGATTTCTACAACCATAATTCAATAAGAAACAGTAGAAGATTCTTCCCAAAATGGCCACCCAAATGTCAGTAAACCAGGAGGTAATACAATCATGAATGGTAAGAAATTAGTCATCTGTAGCAGACCTTCACATTTATTATAAAATCTCTCTGATTCTACAACTGACCTTTCAACATCAATAAGCCATGTCACCTGAAACAAGGAAGTTCTTTAAAACAAAGAAAAGAAAATAACAAGCTTGGACCTTCTGTCTGTTGTTTTCTTCTGAAACAGTAAGTCACATTTTTAGCTTTCTTTTATCAAACCACAAGTGATTAAAAAACGTTACTCACTAAATGAAAGATGATTTTCTTCTTAATTCAGTCATCTGATTTCTGAAGATTGAGTCGTATAGAAGGAAATGCTTAAGCATATTTTTGGGGAGACAATTCTTTGTCTGTTCTTCCTGGCAACTGAGTTGTAAAGTTGAAGCAAACTCAGTATAAACTCAGTTATAGGGCTAATTTTTTTTTTTTTTTTTATTTTATTTTTTTTTAAAGGATTGGAATGCCAGAATCTTAATGGAAGGCAGGGGTTTCCTTGTTTTGTTTTGGTGGATAAAACAAGGTCTGTGTTTCTTGCTGGTATAATGAAATCAAATGTTAAAAGTAATAAAATTAATCAAAAAAGAGTACTGGATTCCAGCTAAAGAAATTGTTGAAACTATTTCTAATCCATTTCTGTGTTTATTGAATGTTATTGACCAGTTTGAAGCATTTATTTACTGAGCATCCCACTTTGGCAATACTTCATCCTTATTTCTTCAATATGCAAAATGTAAATGAATAAATCTTTGTATACAAATGCTGAATATTATCTTTCTTGTTATGTATATACAAATTAAGTTTGTCGATATAGTTCTTTCCATGTGTCAGTATGCATTGACATGGGTTTTTTCTCCCCTCATAAGAAAATATAATCAGAACCTATTTGGCTACCAAAAGCAAAGGAGAACTTGATGCGAGTAGTTTTGTTTTTCAGGTTCTTTCTGTCTGTCTCTAGCAGATCTCCTCAAACAGCAACCAGATGCCACTGCCTCTGACCTTGTAGTGGAGAGATGGAGACCCTTCCTCTGTGCCACACCACTCTGCTTCTATCGTGGCCAGAGTCCCTCTTTGCTGGGGTGCATCAGGAGGCTTGAACCAGAGAAGTCACGTCTGTCCTGGCAAAGAGAGGAAACATGCAGGTGCTAAGTTTCTAAGCTAGAATGACTTTAAATTTCATTTTAACTTGTGTCTTTGTAAGTTCCTTAGAAAATTAATCACACATCCAAAGATCAGATCCAATTTTGACAGTATTCTTAGGAAATAGGGTGTCCAAATATCCATACTGTATGTACATATTCACTCATATTAACTGGAGATCTTTGAGTGACAGTAACATAATATATATAATGCGTGTAATTTAATGGAAATATCACTTCAAAATGTACACACTGAATTCAGACTTTTGGAAAAATAGCTTCAGGAAGCCTGATGTTTGAAAACACGATATATTTAACCAAGTGTCATTGAGTAATACAGCAGAGGGACAAATTTCAAGAACTACACTAACACAAAGTCAATAAATGCATGTGCAGTCCAAAGATGTGACAGACAGATATATTGTACAAATAGGATTTCTCAGACAGATTCTGTCAATACAAATATATTCTGTCGACATACATGTGCCTTGTCATGCTGCCTTGTCATAATTGCAGTCTCAAGAGCTTTAATTATCTCTTTAAACCATCGGTATTTACATTTGGTTTGTCTCATGGTCCTTCATTGTAATGTGTCACAATCTTTTTTTTCCCATGTGGGGGTGACAACTGGTCACTCTTCATTAATAAAATGACAAGTCTCTTATCCATGTTGTACTCGCAATAGGCTTTAGAAAGTTAAACTTCAAGAGATTAAATTCCCTCTGTGGTTATTCTACAGAACACACACTTCAACAGAAAATGCTTATACATCATTGTTTTTCTTCTGCCAGGACTAAATTCTGTTTTCCCAGACTAAGTAAAGTTGAGATGAAAACAAGAATATGACTCTCAGAATTCTGTAGTGAAACAGTGACATGTATGGTTAATCTTTATAAACTGTAATGTAATAAGGAAAAAGATATTCCTGTGAACACTGTCACTTCACTAACAGGATAAGTATATAAAGTCTTCTAACATTGTATTTTAGAGACTCCTCATGAAATACAGTAAATTAAGTTTTGGTTCTGAAATCCAGCATTACCCTTAGACTTCACAGAATAATGAAGGTTGGAAGGGACTCTGGAGATCACCTTGTCCAACACCCCTGCTCAAGCAGAGTCACCTACAGCAGGTTGCCCAAGACCATCCCTAGACAGCTTTTGAGTATCACCAAGGATGGAGATTCAATTTGATCAGACTTTCATGTTCTTATATGGAGGTCAGTGTCTTATTCTTTCCATTAAAATTGGTGAGAGTTAAAGTTATGTAGCCCTTAGAAATGAGGAATTTTTATGACAGCGTAAGTGAAGTAAAATTAAATAGTGTCAGTTTAGTGTTCTCTGATCTCTTTTTCTCATGAATGTGTTTGTTTCCCCTTCTTAGATGAAAACACAGCATTTACTGCATGATTAACTGTGAACTACTAGTGCCAGTTTACTTTGAAACTGTGGTTCGGGATACCTGCTTTAACATTTGATGAGAGTGACAGCAAGGATGGTGCCTCTAGGTGAGTTTCCGTCTATCATCTAAAATTGTAAGCTGCCCTAAACAGTGGCTATAATCTTGCAGAACACAATATCATCTGAAGCCTTTTTCCAACCGGTAGAAAGACTGTCATTGATCTGCAAGTCCCAATCTGTTAATTTAAACAGGAGCCTCAGGAATTGTCATTTCAGCAGGTGGCATTTTCAAAGTGTGGAAATGCAGACCCTTATTCCGGGGTGTGCCTGGAACATCAGAGCACTTAAGCCCAAGTGACTTTTTCAAACAAGAGACAAAACAGATATTTCATGGACCAAGGTGAAAGAAGGCAGTGTAAGTGTAGCCGTGGCACATGCAGCCTTTCCCTTGAAAGCCAAGTGGTGGCATATGAAGGTGGCATTAGCTGTGAACTTGGCACTAGCACAGGTTATGCACCTATTCTCCAAAGTCCTACTTTGGTGCCCTTGGCATGCTTAGCTTCATTTCAGCAAGCAGAATAATAGATAGAGTGAAGATACAACACTGGAGAGTCCAACCAGTCCTGCCAGGAACCCTGAGTTTTCTCTAGTCCCATAATCATATATTCAAAGAAATACTAACCAAGAGGTTGGGAGTTCCTGCATTTTGGTGAGATCATAAGGGGAATATCTAGAAATACAGCTCTCAAGCTGCTACATTGCCCATCTGATGTAAAACTTGGGATACTACTGTCCTAGAATAAGACTGGTTTCAGTGTGACATGTCTCTGATTGCCACGGGCACATGGACTTAGGATGTGATTTGTTTGTTTGTTTGTTTGTTTGTACAGTTTATATAGCTGTGCTCTCTTCTTCCAGGGGCCATCTTAAGAACCAGCTGCAGCATCACATGGCTTGACCACTGCAGGGCGGCTTGGCTGGGCAGGTAGGAGATGCAATCTGGCACTGAAGCCATGGCACTTTGCCTATGCAGTTACCAGGGCATGAGCTAGTTATTTACAGGGCTAGTTTGAGTTTGCCTACAGTAGATTGCAGTGACTACAAAGTAAGCATTGCCCAAGGCAATGAAGAACTCCTGCAAATTTTATTCTTCTTAAATGGCTCTCATCTGAAAGGGGGTGTTTAGGCCTAAAAAGAGGATATGTATGGAAGAAAACCACCATCTCTGTCCAATGGGACCACTTAGAATGAGGATTAGTCATAAAACTTAACAAATGCTGGAGACATTTACAACTCTCTTCTAACGTAATGGCACCTATACCAAATACTTATATTAAATTGCAAATTTTATGTTCCATAATTCTATGCACAATAAATTAGCAAAGCCTGTATCAATCTCAATGTGAATATGAAGACAAACCAGAAAAATCATGTTTATTGTTAAGTATAAATAAAGTAAAACACTTTATTGCTCAGTGGCAAAAGATTATAAAATACCTTACAAAAATAGAACACGTGCTATAGTCCATCAGAACAAAAGGTTTGTCTGATTATGGAACAGACCTAAAATTCAGGAGGGAAGGAAAAGATGAGGTTTAATGGTATTATTTGGTATTAAATCTTAACTTATTCCAGTGAGAACGGAATAAAAAAACCTTAAGGAAATTGATTCCTAGATTAATAAAAAAAGTTTCCTTTGAAGGTTAGTACTGCTATAGTGCTATAGTGGCTTATTTTGTAGGAAAATGTAGTGTTTAGGTTTCTGTATGCATTCAAGTTTGTTTTCACAAATGGTGAGATAATAAATCCTACTTTCTGTTCTCAGCTTTGACTTAAGTCATGACTAGAAACCAATCTTTACTATTGGAAGAAATGAAATAAGAAACAAATTACTTTACAATTACATAAAATTTTTCATTCTGATTGATCACAAGGGGTTTTACAAAATGTAGGAAAAAATAATTTAGATTTGGCTGTGCTGCCTTGAGGCAGCGTGGCAATGCAAGAGAGTGGGTAAAGTGAAGTTGGTTGTACAAAAGCATGATAGGTATACCTTGCTGGCACTTACCATATCTAACAGTGATTTGGCCTTGGGCAAGCATTTTGTTGCTCAGGCTTTCATCTCCAAACTGAGATGTGACAAAGCCAAATATATGTGCTTAAGAACGAACCTCACCAGAGAATACAGTAGCTCTTACTATGTTTTATGATACTTCTTTAGGAACAAGGAGGCCTCAGTCTCATTTACAGTTTCTAGGCACTGCTATAACAAAGTAATGGGAAATTTTATTTTTGCATTTTGAACTTGATTGCATCATTGTGGCCTACACACATAATTCAAAGATATCTGCATCTATCTATATGTAATTTTTTGAACTACGGGGGAAAAAAAAGTCAGATTTTAAATACCTTAAACTGAATGTTAAGTTTCTACAACACAAATAGAAGACATCTGGATATCTTTTTTTTTTTTTTTTGAGCAGTTTCTAATGCCACAGATGTGAGTAAATATGGGTATAATTAATTTTCATAACCTTTTAAACATGTAGTAATTTTCTATCTAAAAAAAAAAAAAAGGAAACAGGGAAATTGTGCTTTAGAAACTTACATAATTCAATATTGTAAAGATTAACCAACCCTGAAATAGTATAATAAATGGGAGACGAGAGATGTTCAGGATACAAATGCATGACCTTTGGAAATAAATAAATAAATAAACAAAGCACAGGATTGTAATTTGTAGTTGACTGTAGTTAGATTTTCATTGGAGGTAGCAGAACATTGATTCAATAAAACATCATTCAGCACACTGTCCTTTTTCAGGAAAGCACATAAATATTTGCCTAACTTGTTTAAATCCCATGGAGTTTAATTCTATGCTGAATCAGGTAGTGGTGAAAATGATGCTTAAAAGCAAGGTACAAATTTCAGCCTTCTGATCTTCTCATTAGTGCATTGCTTCCTCCCTCAACATTTGCTGCTCTCTTAAATTCCGCACACACACCCCCCCCCAATTGCTAGCTGCTATCAACTCAATGATGCTTCTCTTTTGTATAAAAAAAGTATTTCAGTCCTCTGAAACAACAGGTGTAGCGGTATTTGGTGAGATACGTATCTGCACACATGGACCCCCTGCTAGGCTGAAGTCTTTGTGCCTGCCAGAGGGGATGAAAGGGAAGAGCCAACTCAAAAAATTTACATCACATTGCTTAATACTGATTACCCATAGTTGTTTCACTCATATATGTTTTGTTGCATTAACTGAGTTTTGTTTCTTTTTTGACCATGTGAATGATAATTGCTGGGGTTTTTGTGCTCATGAAAGTGTACAGAAGTACAGTTAGAGCAAAGACTTGCTTTTGGATGACTAGAAATTTTGCTATAAAGAGCATTAATTTGCCCCGGCTTCCCCTTTGGTAAGTCTTTGATCTATGGGCAGAGTGTCATGGGGACTGGAACTAATGTCATTGCTTCAGAGGTGACTTCACAGCAAAAGCCAGCTGGATTTGATCCTTGAGAAGTAAAGCAAAGCAGGATTGACCTTAACATCCAGCAGGCCAAGAAAAGCAGAGATGATATCCTAGATCTGGTCTGGTTAGCAGCAGTTCTGTCTCAATTAGAGACGTCTGGTTAGATGAAAGCCAAATGGAGACCAAGTAGCACTAACTGGATTTATGAGTAAGACTGTAACTGGTAGAGGGCTGTGGCAGATCTAAGACTTACGGAGAGGATAGTCATGCTGTGGAAGAGTATGTGTGACTTCTGTCTTGGGGCACATCTGTATGAGAAAAAAAACTACCAATAATGACTACTTGAGCTTTGCTTTTATTTCCAAGAAACCTAGTATCAAAACAATTTTTATTTCTGCCCCTAACTTCCTATCACTTTCACTGTTATCTGGAAATTATATTAAAATATTGATAACACTGTGAAAAATATAACCTAAGCCTTTTATCTGTCTTCCTAGGATAACTGTGATGATTAGATTATATTAGATCTGGACTTTGTCCTCAGAGGTAGTTGACTATTTGGTGATTGGCTGTCTTCTGGAAAATGCATTGTTTGTATAAACTAAACATGAAAGCACTTGAGAAACCTTCCAATAGCAGTCAAAATTTTCTAAAAAGGAAAAGCACTAGAAATTAAAGACTGTTTCTCCTTACAGAGAAGGATAACAAGACAAAGAGAGGAAATTGATGAAGATGCAAAGTTAAAACAGTTTTGTTCAGAAAATTAAGATTTCCTGTAAAAATGGAAATTTATTCTTAATCAATATAACATATAGGTAATAACTACTGTATTTCAAAATAGTGATCCAGAAAACTACTGCTGCATACCAGACAAATTCGTAGAAGCTGTGTCAATGTGTACAAAAAATCTCCTTATGACAGCAGCCTTTATCAAAAGACTATGTAAATTTTCATGGGTAATGAATGAAATACTTCTCATAGGTCAACACCTGACCAAAAAAAAAAAAAAAAAAAAAGGCAACCAGACAAAATAGGATTAGCGAGTCTTTCAGGTCCTACCATAACAAAAGTGAAAGAAAAAAAAGGTTTTGAAACTTGATCTGAAGACATCCTAATAGCAGGAGCTTACGAATTGGCAGCAGCCACTCTAACCAGATCAGTAATAAAGCTTCTGACATAGTAATGAAATTTGTTGCAAGTCCTCTTTAAGTAAAAGCAGAACCACCACAGCACAGGGTTTTATGGTAATGAAGGCTGAATAATGAGAAAATGGAGACTTGTCATCTGATCATGAAGATCCCTCCCCTTTGAACATAAAATGCATAAAATATCTGAAATATTAATATAATTGTACAAGGTCCTGAAAATTACAATGAAAATATTTTATGAGTATCCTTAGTGTGCCTGTGACCTATAGAGATCATTAATTTGAAGCCTAATAGCATACCTGATACCGTACAACTTCCACAACCTGATTTGGCAGAATTGTATTATATGTATAATATTGTTAATAATGTAAAACATAATAGAATGCCACATGGTATTATAAAAAACAGGAAAAGTAGATAATTATCAGTATTATAATATGCCAGTAAGACATCAAAGAATATAAATGTTATATGGACAAATGAAAGTCTGATGATCCAGTAATTTCCTTTTCAAGGAAAGATTACACCACTGGAAAAAATAGACACAATTCCCACAGCTTTTGTCTTAAAAAAAAAAAAAAAAGTGAATTAGAAAATTACAGACTCAGTGCAGTAGATTTTTCTAACTTAAAAATATAATTTAAATGATTAGAAAGCACTGTAATTTTTTTCTTTTAGATCAAGGATACTTGATTGTCCTTATCATCTGTACTTTTTCTGCATCCCTGCCTGATATACCTCCTTATCGCTTAACTAGCTAATCAATCACTAGACTTTTCCCTACATTTTAAGCATTGCAGAAGAGTGTCTTTCTAGACTAAGAAAGGTGGCAATGTTTTGCCCTTACTCTGAATCACCTCTGTTCACTTTATCACCTACATCCCAAAGCTTAAAATAAAGCGATTATATATTAGAATTCAACAGGCCCTTTAAAGATTGCACGAGTAATATTTATTAAATGTTCACTTTATTAGGATTAAGATTGCCTATAGTTGTAGAAATCTTCTGGAGAAAAGAAGTAATTAAAAAGAATGAACTGAAAATGATATATTATAGTGGTCTGCACAGGCAAGGCATGCCTCTAGTGGATCAGGGCTTTGCTTACACTGCGCGAAGTACAACCACAGAGAAGAGCGTGGAAACCCTCACCTGACTCGCGTCTGAGAAACCAGGCATGCCTGGCTCAGCCTGCTGGTACGTTATTGTACCGCTGAATGAGACGCAGTGCTGTGACATCAAGTATCTCAAAAGGCACAAATGACTTCTAATTTTTCAACATCCTCACCCACTTACTTCTCGTTATTTCTACACGGTGGATCAGAAGCACGTTATTAAGCACAATGGACCAAACGGTATGATGCCCTCCCTCCTCCTGCTGCCCCCTCAAGTTGAGGAAGCCTGTGGCTTGCATATCTTAGAAAGGATGATAGTATAGGAAAAACAATATGCTGAATCCATCAGGACTTTGTGTTCTTCTTTTTCTACCAAAAGATCTTATTTTGAAATGAAATGGTGCATGTGGCAGGCTTTCATCAGGAAAAGTATTGCTGGGTTCTTTAGATTTTTACTAACATGCAGGGTAACTGGTGAGTTTGCTTTAGATTCAACAATATACACCAAAAAAACCCCCCAAACAGATGGAACTTTGCATTTTCAGAATGGATTTTTATGGTTAAATGGATATTCAGTATAACCACAGTGATATTTGAATGTGGAGGATCTCATCTGCTGGTGTTGAAAGGGCATTGCTGAAAAGTTTGCATGAGCAAAATGAGGCGTCCCAGTTACAGACTCAGAGTTAGCTAAAGGCTGAAAGTTGATCAAAGCATTTGGCCTGAAAATCCACATTTTTTTCAGAAAGGTAAGAAGTATAAAGTATTTGGAATATTTCTTAAGAACTTACATGTCTTTCCTTTCTCACTACATACTTGTGATGATGAAGTTATGAAAACCCTGTCAGAAGAAGGTAAAAAATATCCACACTCTATTCCAATTGTACCTTTTGCTTCATAGACCTTAGACCTTGATACTGAAGTTTGTGTGATTCTGACCTTCGTAAAATGCTCTGTGAAATTACCTGAGTGAAATCTCTGTGAATGACTATAAGCTCCTTAAGAAAATCTCTTAACTTTCTTTTTATGGCTATCGCTGCTTACAAACAAGTATCTGAAAGAATAGAAAATGTTGCGTAGCTTTGGGAAATACAGAAAGAAACTGTATTTTTGATATCAAACTATTAAAAATGTTTGTGTTCACATTCATATGCATTCTCAAATAATAAATTTTTTTGTGTGTGACACAAAAAACAGTCCCAAAACATGTACTATGAAACTAATTTTCATAGTACAGCAGGTCGAGGGAGGTGATCCTGTCCCTCTACTCCGCTCTTGTGAGACCCCACCTGGAGTCCTGTGTCCAGCTCTGGGGGCCCCAGTACAGGAGAGACATGGAGCTGTTGGAGAGAGTCCAGAGGAGGGTCATGAAGATGATCGGAGGGATGGGGCACCTCTCCTGTGAGGACAGGCTGAGAGAGTTGGGAGTGTTCAGCCTGGAGAAGAGAAGGCTCCGGGGAGATCTAATTGTGGCTTACCAGTACCTGAAGGGGCCTACAGGAAAGATGGGGAGGGACTGTTTATCAGGGAGTGTAATGACAGGACAAGGGGTAATGGGTTTAAGCTGAAGGAAGGTCGATTTAGATTAGATGTTAGAAAGAAATTCCCTGTGAGAGTGGTGAGGCACTGGAACAGGTTGCCCAGAGAGGTTGTGGAGGCCCCATCCCTGGAAGTGTTTAAGACCAGGTTGGATGAGGCTTTGGGCAACGTGGTGTAGTGGAGGGTGTCCCTGCCAGTGGCAGGGGGGTTGGAACTAGATGATCTTTGAGGTCCCTTCCAACCCAAACCATTCTATGATTCCATCGTAATTTATTTGGTATCACAGGTTTTTGAAGAGTAAAGGTAGCAGGCACAGACTTTCTTTTTCTTCTGTGTAGGCACAATGCTTGACATAGTAGAGTCCTTGCTTCTCTTTCTATGATAATATAAATAAATAAATACTATTGGTATTGCAGCAGCATCTGTAAGCCCAAGGGAAAAGGATGAAGCATTTTGCTATGTGTGATACAAATACCTGGTGAGAGATAGTCCTGGGTTGGAAGGGCTTAGAATTTAAACAAACAGAGCAGACCAGGTGGGAAAGAGAAGATAGAAACAGAAGCAGGTAGATGTAAAGTGTCTTGCCCAAAGTCACAAACAAAATCACTGGCTGAAAATAGATCTGTATGCACCGAAATACATTGCCTCCCCCAGCAGTACTTGCGTAAAGAAACACTGACTCTTTTCCCACCTTGCATGTGGATATTCAGATCTGACCCAAACAAAAATGAGTAGTGGAAACGTGTGCTCAGCCCTCTCTGTAAACAGCTGAGCTGACTTTCAGGCTTCAGAGAACTGCAACAGTTATCAAAGCAAGCATCTCTTTGGCCATTAGTAACAGAAAGACCAACGTGAGAGTGGAAATAACAGATGTGTTTCTCTCACACCTACTGTTTTGGAAGGTGATTTCTGTACCTGTTAATCTATGCCAGCTGATAGGGGAAAGTTATTTGTGGTTCTACTTGACCGGTATTTTGTCAGACACATAATTTGATATGCTTTAGAGTCTGATTTAGTTTCCTTCTAGGTCTGTGCCCCAAGGCTGAGATGACTAGTTCTCATATCCGTTTCTAGCTGTTACTCTGATTTTTAAAGCTAGAAATAATGAAAGTATTTTCCTCTTCTCTTGTCACAGTTTCTTCATGTTAGCTGAGTGATTTTTCAAAATGAGGTTCCTTTTCTAGACTCATTACCTGATTATTTCTAAGTTGATCAGTCTTAAATATTTTCTTACTTATATCTATCTTGGAAAGGCACACCTTCTCAGGTATGATCTCCACTATGAAGATATAGAGCAGCTGTGAAGTTTTTAGAGGACATATGAAAAAAGTGGTCTGTAGAGGATTTATTGCTATAAGAAATAAAGCTCTGTATGCAGTTTCAAGATCAGTTCCTCACCATCAAAATAGGAGAGAGCATCTTGGCTGCTCTTTGGTAAGTGCTAATTAGGAAAGGATTCTACTTCCTCAGACAGATCAGTGCTGAGCTACTCCAATGACATTGATTGTGCATTTGTAATCAAGACTAAAAGGCTACATAGGATTAGGTACAAAATCAAAAAGTGTTATTGAAAAAAATAATTGCAGAATCTAGCAACTGTAAAGTACTCTAATCTACAACATATAAATTCAATGAAGTCTTAAATGACAACAGAATAAGAGAGAAATCAGGGGTCTTTAAGATATCTGAAAAGATGCATGTGCCCGTATTTAGACCTTATACATCTTTTCGTAAGCTCACATGCTGGATATGTAAGACAGGATGACAAAATTTCTGATTTTGCAAGTTTAATCTACGAATACACATTTGAATACCATTCTTAATCATAACTTTTTAACTACAGAGATTAATACTAAGAGTTCATATTTTACCAACTATTTTCCTTCATGCTATCAGCAGCTAAATAGAAAACACTGTATTTGATGTTCCAATATTTTCTATTTTCATTTCAGATTCAGCCTTTCACTAATATTGATCTCTATATAGGAAAATATGCATGTACCTTCATGCTATTTTGAAACTCTGCTAGTCCTCCTTTATGTCGAACTTTATCATAGTGACAACAAAAATTACCTAATGTTGAGGGAGAACGCAAAATAAAGACAGAATTAAATTTATAAGTTCTTCAAAACCTTGTCTAGGTAAACCAATTCATCTTAAGATTTGTCCAGCCAACAGCATCTTTGGGTTTGGGTTTTTTTTTTGTTTTTTTTTTTTTTTTGAGTTTTTTCCCCCTTACTCTAATTGCTTAATATTTTATGTTAAAATTCTGAAAATGAATACATACATGGTTAGGTTTAATCAGCAGGATTCCCTTCATTCTTAGCTTTAAACACATGCAAGGATTTCCTGGAAGAAGGCTTTTAATTGTTGTCTTTTAATTGCATTTTCAAGATATTACTTCCTCCTTCATGCTTCTCATAAGCATTGCAAGGAACCATTATTTACTTCTTTCTCCATATTCTAAAATTGTCACTTAGGATGTGTATAAAAATCATTCCTTCCTCTAGCATTGACCTCTTATATACTCCCAGATGCTGCTATTTCCATTTAATTCAAGAAAAATAATAGTTGCAAAACAAACCTTGTTATCCCCATTCTGTAAATATACAAGCAAACATTTTCTATAATAATATCTGTTTTTACAGTCTCAAACTGGAAGTTTAAATAATTATGAGTGCAAGATTCCATCAATAATATTCATGGAAAGAATTTAGTTCATGTGCCCTTTTAGATAAGTATAGATCTATCTGTCTGAATGATGTGATGCACATATGCAAGTTGTCAAAAATGCAGCACCATGCCCACGGAAATGGGGTCACTGATTGCAACTGAATTGAAAATGTCCTTTACGGGGTCATTTCTGTGCTCACTTACATCATACATTGCATTTTGCATACACTTGCATGATTTGATCCGAGGGTAGAATTTTCCTCCAAATTTCCTTTCTTACAACACTTGCAGTGTTTGTGCCCACAGCCACCTCACACCAGCTACAGACTGGACTTCCTGACTTGTAGAAGTTAGAGATGGAAAAGATCTATTATGTCCTTTACTCCATTCCTCTGCTCATGTGAAATTGTTCTGTGCAATCTTTTTGAGAAGATACTGCAAAGTATAATCCTGCCTAGGCAGGGGGATGGACAGATGACCTAACAGGTCCTTCCCATCTAAAATATCTCTCATGTTATGACTAACTTCACTGTCCTTGTTATCTCCCACTTACAAAAATCAGGGACCAGACATCTTCATGGGAACTGCTCATGACATAGGCTCTTACTGCTGCAGTTGTCACTCTATCTTTCAAGCTTCCTTCCCACTGTAAGCTGTCATGCATGAATTTCTTTTTTCCACAATATGTTGAAGCTTCTATCTGTTGTAGGTGCATGGTGAAGTGTGACTTGTATTGCTGGGCTGATATATTTTGCTAGTTATAGCCATTTCTGTTTGGTAAAGACTTCCTTTTTGCTTCTGCTATCATATACTGTAAGAGCTGTAGCAAAGCAATGCATGATAACTTTCATCCTGAAACATACAGATAACATCAATGAAAGGATGTTAAGTCATCTACATAATTAAATAGCAATTGGCCTTAGCCATTACTCATTATAGTGTAGCTTTTTGTCATTCTGTTTGATGCTAAAGGATGTTCAGCTCCTTGTAATTGATAGAGAGGTTTAATCTGCAGTGGTTTCACCGTAATGAGCCAAGCATGAAACTATTTTTAATTTTAAAAAGGCTAAAAGACCCTTGTTTGGGTTTAGGCATGGGGACAATGCTTGGGGTTCCTCAAATTCCCCAGGTATAGAAATAAGCTTTTCTTCTATATTAGTTGATTTTCATAAAGCGTTAGTTGAGGAAAGATTGCTTTTGCTTCAGATGTAAAAATGCAGACCTATTCACAACAATTGAATCACACTGAAGCTATCGGAATAATGTGTTTCTAATCTGGGGACTCAGAATAGCAGAGGGGTAGAAAGAAGCACTGAGCATTTTGCCAGAAATGAATCAGGAAAGAGTTTTTCTTACTTCTAATGATCCTAAAATCTCTAATGAGGCTTCTGAAATTTGTAAAACAAAATGGATGCATTTGAATAACGATAAATGGATTATATTGTGCAATTGCATTTTGTGAAATTCTAAGCATTATTCATATATATATCAGCTTTGAGGGAAAGTCAACAAGAGAGCTTGGAAGATGGCTCTCTTTTAAAAAATTATTTTATAATAGTATATCTAACATATTAATGACCATGGCTGGAAACAGTGTTATAATTCACATTACTTTAGCTGAGTCAGAAGCAGAAGAAATGTCTGGCTAACTGTACTGAAGGGCTCTGACCCATTGTCTTTGAATAAATGTTTGCAGTGGTTTAGTGTACTACCCAGCTGTTTGTCACAGCTCTCTAACTGACAATTTTTGCCTCCATCACAAGAGCAGCAGAAATAGGTGATATTTACTTGCAACTCAGACGCTCGGCTTCGCGATAAAGGTGTGAATTCACCTTTACCTATGGTTCAATCTAATATTCTGAGTTGCTATAGCTGAGGCATAGGCAAACCTTTTGTTTTGCCAGCTCCAGAACTGTGGCAGAGAGTAGATATGACAGCGGGGGCATAAGTATAGCAGCAAGAGCTAGTCAATGAGCCCTGAACCAGATGAAAGACAGAACTTTTAGTCCAATGTTAATGATCATCAGCTATCCATAGGCAGAATGTCAATAAAAAAACCAAAATTTACTCCTTTTTCTCTTTCCCAGATTAACCCTGTACCAATGGTGAAGAATTCATCTGAGAGAAATATTTTAAGTTGGGAGACTCAAAAAGTATAAGAAATACTAGAAGGAGAGCAAAACCTTATAGAAAAACAACAGCAAACTGAACTACAAAACCAAAGGAAAAAAAACACACAAAAAAAACCCCCAGGCTGCTTGTTCTGAGCAATGAGCCTCGTCAGAAAAACATCCCATAGAAACTGTCACAAAATATTTAGCTAAAATCATAGACTATTTTAGTTGGAAGAGACCTCTGGAGGCCATCTAGTTGAAGTCATTGCTCAAAGCAGGTATTGTCAGACCAAGTTGCTGAGGGTTATATCTAGTTGAATCTTGAACACCTCCAAGAACAGAGGTGACACAACCTCTCTGGCGACCTGTTCCAGTCTTTGGCTGCCCTTATTGCCGTGTAGTTCTGAAGATAACGGACAGAGAGGAGAAAAACAATCAAGAAAATGAGTCTACAAATTCTATGTAAGACCCGTGCTTTGCTCCTTATAAGGATCTGACATGGGGGAAATCATATGCCTTTGAAAAAACTGTGACAGCAGAATTTGACTGAAATATAGAGGATGCATTCTTAAGCATGGGAGTTGTGTTTGATGGCTGAGAAGTGGGTTGCCTAGTGCAAAAGGCTGGGGAGAAATATACTTTTGTGATTAACATGGTTATTTTGTTTTCTGCATCAAATCAATATGAGTCTGCCTTGTTTGTGGTAGTTCAAAGTTTTGAATTGCCCACCAAGAGATGATGACCGAGACTTTTCATATTCAAGAGAATTTCCTATAGAAAGAGATTTTTAAAAGTTCTAGGACTGTGTAGATCTTCACATGGCTGCAAAAATAAAAAATAAATTTATAGATCCAGGGAAGAATACAGCAAGATTTATTATTTTTACTTGTGGATTTTTGGGGGTTTTTTTGTTGGTTGGTTTTTGTTGGGTTTTTTAATTTTTTTTTTTTCTTGGAGAAAAGATCAAAACAGCAATTCATAAAAGGGAAAGAACAACACTGCTTCTTCATCAACACAAAGGGGAAAACATTATTGTTTTATATATTACTTAAAGCTGTGCTTTAATCTGATTTTCAGGTACCACTTTGATTCTAAGATAATCACAATCACAAAAAAAGGCAACATAATCATTGTCAAACAGACCTTTATTCTTTTTGATGTAACTGTAATTAGAAGTGATTGACTTTCCATTCCCTGAGAAATTCAGAATTTGATTTGATTTCATATCAAGATGCAATAATTTACATTTTATTTTATTGTAAAAAAAAAATCAACTTTTTAAAAAAAGTTAGTTTTTCACTTCTCTAGTATGCTACTAAATGATAAAAGGATATATTTGTAACAAAATATTTCAGTAATATCCAACATAAATTTTTAATTAAATTTATGTGTTCCAAAAAATATATTGATATCATAAAACTATCATTAAATAATGTACCCCAACGAGTTCTAATAATCAGTTGAATTTTTGTTAATAACAAAGGTAATACCTGGTCGTAAAAATCATACAAATCTCTGCTCCTAATCAGCAAGTAGTTTTAGCATGGGATTCTGTTGAATCACTGGGAACTATTGCTGGCTTCTAGAAACATTCCTACATAGCCTTTCTTCTACTTTGCAAGATTTTTAATTTTATTTTTTTTTTAATATGCACTTGCTTTTCTATAAATCAATAGTATAAGTAAATGTAATATATTGGCATGTAAATGAGTTATGTACCTCAGTTTTAGCAGTTAATATGGTATAGATATAATCTTTTACTTCACAAACAGTGATTCATCACTGGTAATCCACTTAGAGCTGGATGACCATGCATCACAATTTTCCAATAGTTTCCAATATGTTACTAAAAAAAAAATCAAATTAAAACAACTTGTAATACTTTTTCCATTATTCCTTCAGAACTTCTATCAGCAGTTCTGTGATCATCTGAAAAAAAAAAACCCAAAGTAGTGTCCCCTTCACCAGCTTGTTCTGTTCTTCACAGCGAGAAAGCTTTTAACTCCTGTTTAAGGCAAAATGAAAGAGAATTTTAGGATCGTAGGAGATAGATATGACATATTAGATGGCCAAGTTCACGCTCCTGGCAGTTCAAGATACTCCTACTAATCAGGTATTAAACCGTTATTATAAATGACCTTAGGAGATGATAACTTAGCCTGTAAAATTTCTTTTAGAGGGTCATGAAGAGCTTGTGGGGATTTAGTGAATCCAGGGACCTCACAAATTGCCTGCATTCTGGGTTTTTTTTGCTTCTCATAGCTAAACTTTTGCACAAAGCTCTGTCTGTTGAGTTGGACCTCCATGTAGCAATCCTGGTCAACAGCAATGCTTAATCCCTGTAGTCCTTAAAAAGTGCAGAACCTGGATATACATCCATGCGACTAAAACCTCACAACTAAGAAGACAGACCTGCCTTTTGCTCCTAACAGTGGAAGTGGAAGAAAGAGGGGAATAATATAAGCAATGTAAATAAATAGACATGCTGATTCATACAGTCTATAAGGCAAGCTCTTTGAGGATCAGGTATCAGTTAAGCTTTGGAGGACATATCTGAATAACGTGATAAACATTGCAGTGACATGAAGTTTCTCCAGCAAACTGCATTACTTCAACTGGCAGGAGGAAAAATAAAGGTAGGTATTTTACTTGATTTTGAAGTTGGGGTTTTTTTTTGGGGGGGGGGGGGGGAACAGACATCAAGGCTCTTTCTGCAGTTTTACTGCCTTTCATACAATTCTTCGTACTATAAAGGGAAATAAGGCACAAGTTGGCAATTCTTAAAAATAATCAGTCTGAAAGAGGAATTGAAAGAAAAGAATTTGTAACTAAAGATCTAGACACTGCAACTTCCCCGCAGTCTACAGGAGGGACAGTTCTCTAGGTTTTAAGCAAAAGAGAGATGTAGTTCGCGTTACAGTCCCCGAGTTATCTCCTTTTATTTTTATTTCACATGCAATTCATTTTTTCTAGAAAGCAGTAATGTGATTATTTCTTAAAATATTTTTACCTGTAACTCCTTTACATCTTTAGTGCATTTTTTTAAATTAAAAGTGAGATGTAAGAGAAGTGTCAAAGAGAGATTGCTCTAATAAGACATTCACGGGTGATTTGATTTCCCCTGCTGTTGCAGTAAGTCAGTAGATGAAATCATATTTTAGAGTCTCCTAAAATTTTAGAACTATTCATGAGGAGTATTGATGACAGTGCTACTGTAGTTAGGTATATCCTTTAATTTTTCAGTGGAGAAAAACTGTTGTTACTGTTTCCACTAGACTACTAAAAAAGATGTCTATGTTAATAGAAGGAATTGAATTTAAGTACCATCCAACAGAACATTAATGTTTTTAGTCAGGCAGCTACAATTGTAAATGAGTGTGATTTTTCCAAACTGAAGCTTCAGTTCTTAATGCTTCTGCACTATTAGGACTCTGCAACTGGGATCTGCTTTTAGACCCGAATAATCTCAAAATTCTTTCACTCTTTAAACTGTCATATATGTCAGGTATGCAACAACCTAAGCCAAATTCTATTTTTCACATGTACTCTTTGACAATTGTTTCCATTTTTTTATCAAATAATTTATGTGATGAGAAGTATTTTGCTGCATTTTACTAGCTTCTGCAGCTTTGTTCGATAAACTATTTAGCAAATAACAGAAGCGTTCATCAAATAATGTAATCTGCAGTATTGGATTCTTTTGGTGTTTGACTGGCTTAGATAAAAACATATCAGCAAAATGGAAGCTATGAAAATATAGTGATAAGACTGTAGCAGCTGCCCCAGAAGGTTTCACAAACCAGAGTGGAAATAAAAAAAACACTGCTCATTGCTCATGTTCTCTTACTTCTTAATTTCTTATTTATTTTTGTGCCATAGGCATTAATTAATTGTTTAATTGGAACAGTAAAGAAATTGTGGTGTTGGGCACGTGACACCAGTAATTCAGAAGGTGTACAGCTGGCTACTGAAAAGTGAAAAATCAAGACAAGAAAAGAAAGATTTAATGAGGTGGTTTTCAGCTGTTCAGTGAGTCAAACAGATGTGTTAATAATTAACATATACTTTAAGATGTGTTTGTATACTTTGTGGGGATAAAAACGCGGAGTATATATTGCCATCATGTACTATAAGGAAAAAGAAAAAAAAAAAAAGGCAGATGTCCAGAATGGCTGTACCTTTACTGAGGCTGTCAAATCTCTGAATATACATAGATGTTGTTTTCTCACACACGGTGTAAGCTGTACCATGATCTTTGGAATAACACAAATGAGCTCAGAGGAATCACACTGAGAGTTCACAGTAACAATTGCAGAGATATGAGTTTGGAAGGGTGCTCAGTAACATGCAGGGAGACATTGCAGGTGAATTTGACAGTGGACAGCCTAGCAAGGTACCTGTTTCCATGGGTGTGATGTGGTCCTATCAAACTGCCTACATCAGCTTGAAAGAAGTCGTGCGGCTCCTTACCTGTGCAGAACAGGAGCTATGAACACAGCCCATGTGCACCAGAGAACATTGTTCTTTCCAATGAAAAGGAGATGACAGAGAGAGGTCTAGAAATTTATGGATTTACAGTCTTGATCCAAACCCCATTTGAAGTCTTTCTGTTGATTTCAAGCTAGCTTTGTCTGGTTACAGGGGGAAAAGAGATTGAATTATCAAAGCAGCTGGTGGTGATCTTGTTTAGAGTGCCTTTGTAAAAAGCTGGTGGCAGACAACAGCTGATAGCATAAAGACATACTTCATCAAATTATATGTCCACTTCTGGTATTAAAAACTAATGCATTTGTCACATGCAATTGGTCCTAAAGCAGGCAAAAGTACTTCACAGCATGTCCTCTGAGAGCTGTCATAAGTAGAAATCAGAAGAAATGCCAAATTCTTTAAGGTTTGACAGCAAATGATGTTTTAATTTAGTGGACATACAAAACTCTCTTTGATATCTAAATGGATGTGGGGCATCCTCTCCCCCTCCCCTCAAATATTTGTGACAAAAGAAGACATGTACACAAGACTGTCCTGGTTTCAGCTGAGAGGATTGATTTTCTTTATAGTAGCTAGTGTGGGGCTATGTTTTGGATTTGTGCTGGAGACAGCATTGATAATATAGAGATGTTTTTGTTCTACGGACTTATTGTTGAGCAGTGTTTACACAGGGCCAAGGCCTTTTCTCCTTCTCCACCGCCCTGCCAGCGGGATGGCTGGGGGTGCACAAGAAGTTGGGAGGAGACACAGACAGGACAGGTGACCCAAACTGACCAAAGGGATATTCCATACCATATGACATCATGCTCAGTTTATAAGGAGCTTGGGGGAAGAGATGGGGGTGGCGGCGGCATTGGGAGCAATGGCGTTTGTCTTCCCAAGTAACCGTTACGCATGACAGAGCCCTGCTTTCCTGGGGATGGCTGAACACCTGCCTGCCCATGGGAAGTGGGGAATGAATTCCTTGCTTTGCTTTGCTTGTGCGTGCGGCTTTTGCTTTACCTATTAAACTGTCTTTATCTCAACCCATGAGTTTTCTCACTTTAACTTTTCCAATTCTCTTCCCGCTCCCGATGGGGGGGAGTGAACGAGCGGCTGCGTGGTGCTCAGCTGCTGGCTGGGGTAAAACCATGACAAAGACTAATTGTTTATTTTAATTTAAAAAGAAAAATTTGGATAGTGCAGAAAAGGTTGCCTTTGAAAGACTGAGACCACATCCAAAAGATGCAGATGATAGCAAATTGAGAAAAAAACTATCTCAAAGTGAAAATAGGAGTCTTCAAAGCTGGATCCCTATTCTACAGTAACCTCAGCACAGGCTGGACTACACTGGCATCCATAACACAAAGAATAAATTTTATGATCCCAATCCTTTACCTCAGGATTAGCCTAGTGACTGTAATTACAATGAAGCAGAAGGTCACACTCTTGGAAAGGGAATCACTGCTTTTGCAGCTGTTACCTGTGCCAAAATGTTTCTGTTGAATCCCCTAAAAACCTAAATACCAAGTTATGTGTACTTCTAAACACAGAGCTATTAAACAAGACTGACAAGACAAAACTAAAATGACGTAAAACATCCTTCAGATTTAGTAGTTGCATTTGGGATGCTTTCTGAACCTAAACCTAGAAAGTTACATTGAAATGAGCAGAGACAGTTTACTACTGAAAGGTGCTGACCTTTCAGCAAGGTTGCTGGTTCATTTATATGCCTCCTGAACTACTCATCACCTTCATTTATGATTAATAAACTCCAGTCATCCTGTTTGCACTGGATCACAGGTTCTTTGTTAACTTTCCTTTTCCATTTATTTGGTATAAATGCAGAGTGCAAAGTCTGTGGAAATATCTTGGGTTTTGACATGAAAGATGTTGTAGCTACATATGCAAAAAATCAGGTAGGGCTTTGCAACCATGATCACAGCATCCCAAAATTTGTAATGAATTCTGCATGCAGTGTTTAGATTATAGTAGTGCTGACTGAAGTTTTGGTATTATCATAGTTGGGTATGCTTATGCATTTTCTTTTAATTTTTCTTATAGACTGCTCTGGTCTATGTAGCTATCTTTCAAACAAGCAAAATTTCAGTGGAGGAGAGCAGGATTCAGGAAACAGTGCACAGTTCTGCCACTTCCTCAGGGACTGGAATTGAGTGCAAAAAGGTGTTCCTTCATAAACTTGTTGCTCAAGGCTCTAAGCTGCTTTGGCGGATTCATGCATGTCTGAGAAGGGAGAGGAACAGTTCCTATCTGTCATCTTTTCTCCTAGAGGTCCTGTACATTTTGGAAGGACAGGACACCTTAGCACAAAACACAGTGATGTTTTTCTTAGTCTCTTGACAAAATCTGGCCTGAATAATGTCTGCAGAGTGGACAGAGGACTCCAAGTCTTCCTGCATCCTATTTACCTTCCTACAAAGACATACTGTTATCAGTGTATGAATAATGTCTTGAAAAGCTACAAAAAGGCTAAAGGAAATTTTGATTTTGCAGAAGAGGTAGACAGATCTGTCTTTTATATTAACTGGTTTAGAGATAGCTTTTAATTAATAGAAAATAGAATTACAGTCAAAAAAATCCTCCAGCAAGTTTAATAACTTGCGATGATCCTATGTATGTTATTTCTGTGGGATGGGAGAAGACCTCCAGAGCTCTTCAGGTTCAGTGTCCTTTCATGACACTTACTAATTCATATATTCCATTTCATAAATGAATCTATCCTTATGAAAAAGTTAGATTTTTTTTTCCCTCGTTGCTTGTATTACAAGACCTCATTGGGTCCACAGCATTCTAGAAAGTCTTCTTTAAAGGTCCTCCTGATTATGCCAAATGTATTTCTTAACTCACCCCAACAATCTTTTTCTGGTGGCTATCTGCTAATGTTTTTATAGTTCATGGCTGTCTCAGTGTGATTTTAAATGAGATGCCTTTGCTCTTTTTAAGGCCCCTATAGGTACAGATTTTTTCTATTAACTGTATAAAGGAAATAATAAAGGTTATTTTGGTTTGTATATTTTCTATTTCAGTCAAAAACACTTTAGCTAGCAGTTGTCTTTGCATATTAGGGGGAAAGATGGATGGTCTTGGGGATGAGTTTCTTGTCTTGAGTGACAGACAGTTGGTTTCCTAGGTTTTGGGAGAGAGTTGTTCCACAGACCCAAAGACATTGGAGGTAGGATTCAATTAGTTTAATTTTAGCTGGCTAAAATGTTGGTGCTTAATCTAAGGAAATTATTTGGATTTCTTTAGTCAGTGAACAGAGATGGGCTGTAGAAACCTCTGTTAGTATGGTAAGAGTAATTCACCAGCTGTTTCTCTCTATCTCACTTTCTCACTTTCTCTCTCTTTAATGGTGGAGGAAGTCTAGAGTAGCTGCATAGACCTTAAGACTTCAGATCTTAGATGAAATAAGTCATAACCCCCTCTGGACTTGTTCCTGAAAAATGCCAAGCACTGTAGCCAATCTAGCAAATCATTTTAACTCATTTAGAGCTTTAATCTGTAACTACTCAATGGGGCTTTCATATTTTATTGCTAAACACAAGAATAACAGCTTTCTGGATCCAGCTACAGAATTTATCACTTTGCAAGACTCAGGTCTGTCTCCATGCCCATTTCCCAAACTCTTCAATAGTTCCTTCTCCCTTTCATGACTGAATCATCTGGGATTATGTATGCTCACTGTGTATTTGAATAGTAAAATACTTGCACAACGAAGCTTCAATTTCAGTAGCAGCCCTAAGATAACACTAACATACAAATAATACATAAGAACAAATATGATAGAAATTCTTATCCTGTGTCTAGAGATAGAAAAGAAATAAAAAATCTGAGCAGCAAGCCTGAAGCCTGTGTTCTTTCAGGCTCAAATGGGACTCACACTTCAAAGCTGAGAATAGTTGTCTCAGTCCAGAATCCAAATTTACAAGTGAAGTTTGACTATGTCAGAGCTAGTTCTTTTACCCTACATGTTGTAAATACCTTTGAACTCACTCCTGTGAAACAGAAGTGCTTTCTGAAGAAAAGAGTTGAAAAGATAAGTGGCTTACGAGCTACTGTAATTAAAATCTAAAAGATGCTTTCCCAGCTGTTGCGTTTGAAGTTATGCTTAGTTGGTGGCTAGGTGCCAGCATTCAATTAGAAGTATGCATTTTTATTAACAGACTATCATGTGTTATATTATGTCAATAATTCCTTTTAAATTAATTCTTTTTATTTCTTGCAATAGTCACAGGTGTCCAGGTCATTAAATATTAAAATGGACCCCACTGACAATTGTGCAACATCCTAAGTTTGTTTGGTGTTTTATTCGCACTTCATTTTAAGTTCAAAATTAAAATATCTCTGAACTTGCAGAAAGGAGGGTTTGGCCAAGAGAAGTTAATGCCTGAGGGGGGAAAAAATCAAAAAGAGAGAAACACAGTCTATGTGCAACTTTTTGCCTGCATTTGAGTTTCTAATTATCATGGTTTCATTTACTTACTCATCATATGCATGTTGCAAGTGGGGGCCTCATTATTTTGATTCACTTTCTTAGATGTCAACGTCTCCGGCTGGAATTAGTATTGTGAGGCGGGTTTGATGTTTGTAGGCTGTTAGAGGTACTCAACTCTGTGTCAGAACAGCACAAGAATCATCTTCCTGAAAACAGTCCATTTCCTAGTCTCCCAGCTTTTTATTGCAGGATTCATCTCACCTAATTTTAGATGGCTGCAGTGTGGATACCTTCATCTAAGCTTGATGGCTGAATTTTTTTAATATCATCTGGCTGATTCAGACAGCTATTTTGGGATGAGATGAGTGGAGCCTGGAAGTGCCTTTCAGTCTTCCTCATATGGTGACAGGAGCTTTAAACAGCAAAGTCAGAGGTTACCTACTGTCTGAAGATGCCTGAAGTTAGAAGAGGTGTTCCCAACCATACTGTCTTCATTCATGATTAAGGCCCTACCCTACCCAGTATGAAAAAGGATTGAGCTATATTCACTTTTTTCAGGATGCCAGTGGAGGTTCAGTATACTTTCCTGCCATTTAAATCATAATATGCAATATTAGGTTTCCTCTTCTTTTATAGCTTAGTACCGTGACAAATTCTGGACTGCAGGTCATATAGAGAGAACTCTCTAGCCTGTGGTGCAGCTGGGCTGGTGTCTCTCAGTACTTGTTGCTAAGGTCACTTCTGAGACTAAGGGACTCTCTACTCAATCAGTTTTATTCCTTTAGAAACGTCATAGGGAGAAAATTAAATTGCATGGTTAAAAACAAGGTTAAAATCAACAGCCTGGCTGCTTGTTTTTTCTCAGTAACCACTCTCTGGAATTGAAGATCCTTTTAAATACTCTGTGAATTACTAGATATTGATAATGATTGTAATACAATACATATCTAGTTGGTAAAATATATATAGTTAGTAGCGTCCTTCATTTGTGGCTTACAAAAGGTGTCAAAGAGTTTTGCCAATACAAATTAATTCCTTCTTGCATAATATTTTTGAGTAGCTGCCGTCTTCATTTTACACATGGAAAAAAGTGATCTGCCCACGGTCATGTTGGAAATGTGCTAAAAGCTAATTGGAAACCTAGGAATCCTCATTTCTATTCCTGCTTTGATGGCTCCTCTAGATGTGGCTGACAAATGCTGTTTCTTGAGATATTCTAGAGTTAAGAGCACTAGGAAAGCAAGTGGTATATAGGTTCATCTGCTACCATAGTCCAGCTTCTCATTTTAATCTCAGATGAGGAGGGAAAACCTCTCATGAGCGCTCCAAGGATGGAAGGAATTGTTAGGAATAACAAAAGAGAAGAGAGAACAATTAAAATGACAGAAGAGAATAAGACAAATAGTATTTAAAACCTGTTTCTTGGTAACAGCTTTTCTAAATGATTTAGCTAATTAAAAATACAGATGTTAATTTGAGCTATTAGTCATTTTTCATTGCACTTTTAAAGTTTTGGATCACAATGTATTTTTAACCATCTGCAAATAGCTTAAGAAAAACATATATTAAAAAAAATTCTTTTTATAACTGAACAGCTCTATCAGTAAAACCTGAATTTTCACATAGATCTGTGCAAGAGCTGATGTTTCTTCTGTTTCTGACCTATCCCTGACATCTGTAAGAGCTACCTTCAGGAGATATATCACTTCCCTCCATTTATAGACCATCTTCCACTGAATAGTAATTGATTGGTGGCTTTTGTCAACAACAAATTATGACTTTAGCTGCATTGTCCAGCTGTGTTGTAGGAAAGAAAGTCAATGTTTTGTCTACTCCTCACTTTTTTCTTCATGCTGTAGCTGTCCATTCATTCCAGAGAGGCCCAGCACCTTCAGTTTATGTCTGTCCAATAATATAAGACTGAGTAGCCTGAGGAAGTTGGTCATTTGCCATCTAACCCAATATCCCACACATGAACACATGGGCCACTTGTCCATACATGCATAGACCAAATGATGGATTGCAGGATGTAGCAAAATCTGCCAGGGACTTGGAAGGATTTCAGTTTCTTTGGATAGTCTGTGACCTATTTATGTGTGCTGTATTGATAAATGAAGTGAAAAATCTTTTACACCTTTCAATGAAGGTGCCGTTTGGTCTGGCAACAGTGCTGACAATTGCAGTGATGTCCTATAGGAAACATCTGGGATTATTAATTCATTTTTACACAGGTCACTAAGCATCCAGAAGTCAATATTTCTTTTAAATTGCTCTCAATCTGGACCAAATCCATTCTGAAGGTGAAAGGTTCCAGTTATATACTGCTACCAGCCATTACTAGAGTCCTTTTTAAGTCTTGCCAATTGTTTTTCCTTGGTTCAGCCTGAGAACGGCTGTATTAGGCAGAACAGAAAAACTGTACATGCTCTTTAACTTTTGTTTTCAGCTCATGGTGTGATTTCATTTTTTACTTCTTGGAAATATACTTTATTTTATTACAGATGACACCAATCAAGGTGAAAAAAAGATGAGAAAGACTTTAGATTCTGAATCTGAAACAATTGCTCAGTGACTCAAGACTCAAATGTAATGAGGAAGGAAGAATTGCAAGAAAGATTTACACAGACACAGTTAAGGATAAAGCTGAGCAGAACTGTACGGTTTCAATTCACGGGAATTTCTTCAAACCTGTAATTTGACTTTGTGTGAAGACATACCTGCTGACTCTGACATTTGATGAAAGTCAGAGCAAAAGTACTAAACTTCAAGGTGCATGATGTCAAAACTATGGGTCTGAAACGTGACCTTAACATCCTCAGTCTTTGGAGGAGAAAGGAGGCAAAACGAAACTTTTTCAACTTGCTGTTGATGTCTTGAGTGATAACACTATATGCCTGAGTCTTCAGATGTTGTCATTTACACCTCTACCTGGCTCGCTTAAGACATTACCGATTCTCTTTTATAATCCTTTTTTCAGAGTTGTGAATGACTAAACAAATCCCAGAGAACCAAGCCCTATATCTTACTTGGATGTTAAACAGCTGAAAAGAATATGGAGAAGAGCTACTGTAACTATGCAAGGGCTGGAAAGAGTGCTTTGCAGTAAGATGTTAAAAATGCAGTACTAGCTCTTTAAACAGAAGATCAAAGGTGATTTGATTACAGAGTGTAAACGCCTTCTTGGAGAGACACTAGTGATACCTGAAATAAGAGAAACAAGCAGTACGAGACCAGTGGCAGGAAGATAAACCCACACATATTCATATTAGATATGTAAACAATCCGCTCCTCATGGAAATTAAAATAGCAATGAAAGAGTGGACCAAAGTGTTGATACCAAGCCTGCATGTCGCTGTGCAATATAGCTTTCAGCCAAACAGAAGAAATCAGTCACACTGTAAGGGTGGCTGGATGAATTAGTATCACTGATGTTATCATCACACTAGCTGTTTCTGTGGTGTCTTTGGGTCTTGATGTTTGTTGTTTTACGACCCTGACTCTGTCCTGCCTCCAGTCTTGATGTGAGGTCTTGGAGTGCCCCTTGTATTTAAAAATACTTGAAGCCCTAGTGAGTCTGTGGAAATACCCAGATCAACTTTCGACATTAAAAGACAAGTTAAAAGATGACTTGAAAAGTTCTAGGGATATTCCCATTTGGAAGTTGGTTCTATAATATTAATTCAGTTAAATTTGCATTTTTATTACAGATGGAATGATCAAAAATGTGACAACTCTGTTGCTACTGGTTTTGGCTTTAGTAATTGTGGACTTTATCCTCCAGTTGTGGCAAGCAGGCATTCAAGCAGCTGGATTGGAAGCATTGCAAAAGATGGGAAAATCAAATATTCAGAAGCTTCCTAATACAGTTTTCAGACCAAGGAGATTTGAAGAAGGCCAGTAACAGAACTGGTTGGGAACTTTCTTTCATAAAATGATCTCTCTTTAAAGAAAATTTTTATGTAGAAAAAAACTTATTTCTGCAGATATTTTTTGAGTTTACATCAGGAAATCCAACCCCAAATTATTTCGTTTTGGGCTTGGTGGACCTGAATAAAATATCTCAATTTGTTCAACTGGCCAGAAGCAGTTAGTGATGAGCCGGTTCAATATTATTCTTTGTTTTGTTGTGGTGGTGTCCCTAAGGATTTGATGTTCTCGTAACTCATTCCCATTCTATCCTGTGGGGCAGATTGATTATCTGTATATAATACCGCTAGATCTTCTCTGAAAGCAAGAACTGTGGTGTAGAGTGGGAGTTCTGTGATGTCTTATGGAAATGTCATCCCTGCAGAGAGCACAGGAAAAGGAGCAAATATAGGTTACTCTTAGGTCAGGTGGAAAAAAGAAATAGCATGCCAAAGACCCATTTTTCAGGGTTATGATCTTTATGATCAGCTGAATTATTATTGAGGAAAAAAATATTAATAATTTTCCTTCTTTCCACTACTATCACCTTTTTTTTTTTTTTTTTTTTAATCTCCTCTAAGCTCTGTTTTTCTTTTTTATCAGTCATGTTGAACACTGGTAAGATTCTTCTTCATCCAACCTCAGGCACTCATTTTCAGGAAATTAACTTGGCATCATAACAGCTCTTAACATCTGTGACTCTTGACTTGGATATAGTTGACTAAAGGGGCAAGGCAGAGTTTTAATTTATTGCCAAATAAATTATTGATTTTTTTTTTAAACTAAGACTTAATAGTTTGGGGTTTTTTTCCTCCATTATATTAACTTTAATTGAGTATGAGAATAACACGAGGGATAGAATGTATTTTGTACTACAACACATTTCAGAGAACAGGCCAAAATAGAATATCCTCAGATTTCCAGAAAAATTTTTGTCTTTGCTGGTATAAAGATTTTTTTGTTTCATTTTTAGACAGATGCTGATAAATCCTTGCTGTGAAATTTGAAGTGGATGTAAAGGCGCTAAGAATATTTGCTGCAAAATAGCTGTGCTCTGCTTTACTCTCCTAGTTCCAGTTCAGCATTAACTGAACTGGTGTGTTTACACCACAATAAAACAAAAGACCCCAGAAAAAAGCTACCAACTGAGCATATTTTCACAGAATAGTGATACTGTAATGAAAACAGTTTTGTTGCCAATGAAGATGTAAGACAGGCAATAAAAATCATAATGTAACCCTATAATCTACATGTGGAAGATGGTAGATGCACTAAAATCACTTTATCCAGCTGGTTCTGCACCTAATTTTCCATTCCTAATGTTGATACTTAATTTACTTTCCACATACTATTCCTGATCATCCTTTCTTTTCCATGGTCTTTCATATCTTTCTTCATTTTATTTAAGTTAATCATTGCAGGCAACTATGTCAAAGTCTTGCATTCTGGAAGGACTCTTCTGCATTATAAGATGACTCTTTGTTTTTCATTATTTTCATTGTATTCCCACTCTTTTCTATTCAATCTTCTTCCTGTTATCACAATTTTCTAACTTAACTAGAAAGGTAAACAATGTAGTTACCTTTATAACAGTTGAGAATTCTTTCTGCTGACCTGGATCTGCTTTGGATAGCAGTCACACTCAGACACAAACTGAATTAGGTTCTAGATTCTAAGTTTCAGGTGTTCTTCTTCCTGCAAATGAACTGAAAAGACCCCACAAACTCTTGAGTCTTGAGAATTCTGAATTTTTATATCTGGATCAGCATGTTGAAGATGAAGTCCATTATAACTTTTCCACTCAAATTCCTACCACTTACCTAGTAGTATTACATTTTTTTCTTTCTGATATTTTTTAAAACAGTAATTTAAAAAAGTTAGCTACATTTCTACTTGAAATATTGATCTAGCAGAACACAAAAAAATGGATATTTGAGTGAGAATTGTGTATATGATTTTTAAAATTATCATATACTAGAATTGTTAAGCAACTGTCTTAAGAGTAACTGTTCAGAAAGTTCAGAACTGAAGGGTTAAATTACAGCCTGATTTTTCAAATTTGAAAGCATTGGCAGTCCCCACTGGAATCACAGAAAATGCAGATTTAAGTACATATCTTTAGATGTGTATATTTGAAATTTTCAGTCCAAATCTGCAAACTACAAGAAGAAAGGTCCTATGCTATCTCTAATCCTTTAACAGTCTAATGCCAAAGCAGTATGCAATTGTCATGCTTTGGTGTTTCTAAGACTTAGTAGATCAATATTAGGTATTTTACATGTATATCCTCTGCATGCATTTCTATAATTAGGTCAACAATACCTATTTTGAAATTCCCCACCTATCAGTTTATGGAAATGGTCAAATAACCAGTTTAGAAAATTTCAAATGTAAAACTTCCTTCACTCTTTCTCCAAATAATTTACGTTCTATTTCTTCTGCACTACTGGTGTTTGGTTTTTTTCTAAGTGTAAAACTTGTCTTTTTAACCAACTGACTTTAAAATGTTCATGCTTAAATCTCAGTATTTTTTGTTACTTCTAGTATGGAAGATAAATAAATCAAAAGTACTCAAAAAAAGTTTTAAGGGCTGTACTTCCTACTATTTACGTTTTGCCTTTTACTGATGAAACAAGTCTGTTCCATGATTCATATGTTTCAAATAATTGTCATCACAGATCCTTTTCAATTTAAAGATAAAGATATTGAAATTATTTGACTTGCAATTACCATACTACTCCTCCTCTCTCCATCTTCTCTCTCCAGGAAACCTTCCAACAACCCAAACATGGAAACTTTTACAACCTAACCTCAGCTGATGACAACCGAGAGAGGTGTCCAGCAGTACAACCCACCTCCTCTAGGACCAGACTCCCAGATTCTGTTTACAGATGCCACCCTGGACTTGTTGCCATTTCTACTAGCTAGGAGCATTAAATGCCCTGATCCAACACCCACTGGGAGTAGTGATAATCTTACTTTTACATTCCATAAGTTTTTCATTAGGATTTATAATTATACTGTACCACTGATGCAATATAGTGAGATGGATGAATGAAGAATTTTACTTCTTATTATCTTCTTAAAACAATCTGATTTTGGAAATTTTCAGTTGAATGAGTTATCCTGACACGTCTTTCCATTTTCTAAACAGGAAAACTTTTTGTTGGTAAATTTCCGCTTGGAAACATGGTTGGGGTTTGCTTTGTTTCTTTTGTTTTGTTTTCTAGTTCAACATTGGTTTGTGGAAAAATCAAAACTTTATGGAGGAAAATTGTGATGTCAAAAAACCAGAAAGCATCCCTTACTAATGTCCTAGTTTCGGCTAGGATAGAATTAATTTTCACAAGGAGCTGGGAGGGGACACAGGCAGGACAGGTGAACCAAACTAACCATATGACCCATGCTCACCATAAAAGGCGGTCAGTCAGGGAGGGGTGGGGTGGTTTTGGGTCCATCTGAGTGGTGGGCTGAGTGTCTGGTTGGTCTTGGGTAGGTAAATTGCCTTGTGTTACCACCTGTTGTGTATGTTCTAAGTACTGTTGTTATTTCCCTCTCCCAGTAAACTGTCCTTACCCCAACCCACGAGGCTGGCCTTTGTCTTCCAATTCTCCTCCCCATCCCGCTGGGGGGGTGTGTGTGAGCGAGTGGCTGCCTGGTGCTCAGCTGCTGGCTGGGCCTCAACCATGACAGCCAAGAAGGAATATTTCATGCTGGGTCAACTAAACCTATATAAGCGATATCTGAGTGGGTGCTTTTTTTTTTTTTCTTTTTTTTTTGCTGTGTTGTCTCCAAAACATTTTACCTATACGTCTATAAATATTTGCCTTGTAGTTTGGTTTAGTCACATAGTGCAAAGTTGTTATTCCTTCTCTCTACTTGATTGCTGACAACAGCCCTGCAGAGACAGTGGCACAGGTATCTGTGAGGGGTGGCAGTCCTTGGAGGCACCCATCGTGCCCGATGGCACGCCTATTCTGCTGGCACCTTCTCGGTTGCTCTGTGTGACCCCCACTAGAGCGTGGCTGAGGACATCGTCCCACACCAAGGGAAGCTGGTGAGAGACCCCTGTAGGGACTTCTGCAGTCCTTGGTTTGCCCTGTTTTGCTTCTGTAGGGGAAGAACCTTAACCTTTGATTTAGGTTTTGATATGCATTGTCCTGTTCAATACCCAGAAGCAAAAGAGAAATTGGCATTTTCACCCTTTTTGCTACTTTCTTTCCTGGTAACACTTGGAATGTATTTAATTCCTCACCTAAGAACAATTTATCTCGTCTCCTCTTTAGCTGGTTAGCAGGTAATAAATGTTTAATCTCTGTGATAATTGGCAGTCCTATGGTGATCAGCATAGTGTAAGAGCCAAGACAGAAAAGAATGTGTGTTTGTAAGCTAGCAGACTAGGGATTTAGAATTTTCCCTTTTCAGCTTTAAGAAAATCTTGTAACCTGTGTGGGCCATCCTTTTAGGTCAATTTCATGCAGACTATTTTCTCTTTTTCTATATCAATCCTAAATTAATACAGTAGGTGCTATGCAGCCAGCATGGTTTTGCATTGATCTTGGCCAGCTTGTTTACAGTGTTTTGGCAAGTTGCTGATGTACTTCTCCCTGGGGATAGAGCAGGGGTTAATTGCTGTTAAACTCTCAGTGCCAAGTAATGGTTCAGACTCTGTGCTACATTAAAGATGACACTAATAAGGAAAGAGTGCACTGGATTGCTCTGTGTTGAAAATTGGACTTGTGGTGACAGAAACTTGGAGCAGAGCTGATGTAATAGGGAGGCCATAATGTAATTATAACTGCTGAACATGTGTCATACCAAGTTAAATGATACATTAATGAATCAAAACAGGTGATGGAGTGTTGCTCTTTCAGCAGATAGAGGTGTTTTCAAGGTCAGATTGTCATTAATTTAATAATCTGCAAACTGGATATTCTTCAAATTATAAGCAAAATCAACTTTAATGGTTTTTTTAGTGTATTTCTTGTCCTGTACCAAAGGGGTGAAAAAAACAGAAGACGTTATTCTCAGTATAATTTTGTTTATCCCTCTTTTATTATATCTCTATTATACCTAATACAATATATATGTACCTAACATTTTTCAGCCAGGTGTGAGCTCTGTTTCCCTGTGCTCTGAGCAGGCTGAACACAAGCCAAGAGTTGTGTAGACATATTAGTATAGCATCGAGCCAAGCTAATAAGCTTTGCTGAGAGACAGAATACATTACACCGAATACAGGCAGTGAACGGCTTCAAGTCAGCTTGAACCATGGACAAAACAAGCTCACGCCTGCTCAGAGCAGAGGTAAGCTTGTAGTAATATTGTGAATTATATTATGTATAAATGGTCTTTGCCTATTTTGATTCTGCAGCAAATGAAAACCCATCTCTTACCTCAACTGATTCCTTGTTTAACTCCACTGTCATGGGTGAAGTTCCTACTTTTTAATTCTGGTAGGACTTTCATGTTCAGGAGTTAAAGGCTTCTGTTCCAGATCAGGTGACAGTTCAAGATACAAATGACACTTGACTGCCTGAAGATGACAGTATCTATCTCTCCAGCAAGTTCCGAGTACTTAAAGAAACCCATCACCTATTTTTTTTTAATGAAACCTACAGTATTTTTACAAGTAGCCTTGCTTGAGAAGTTAAAACAGGGCCCCACAAAACAAAGAATATAGCCATTTTTGAGAAAAAAGAAAAAAACCCAAACTTACTTGAATGTTGCAGTCCTTAAATTCCTGCCATGTCTAAAAAAATTCTGTTAATTTCACATTTGTCTTGCATTCCATAAGCTTCTCATTTATCCTCATGCTCTTAAAAAATGAAGCAAAGATTTTTTTTAAAAGGGTCTAGCTGAGTCCAGTGCTGAGTTTCAATTAAAAAAAATGAGATTTTAATGCCTAAATCAAATTGAGTTTTTTGAAAATGTCACAGTAAGGTCACACTTTGACTTTATTTTTTTTGATTCTTAATATTTTTGTTTTCTAATATGGCCAATAAATATTAAAAAATGGAATTTTGCAACAGATTACTTGCTAAATGGTTCTACCATATTGTTTTTGTCTTTTTCTTTCTTTTTTTTTGTAGAAGTTTTTGGGGTTGAACTCCTTGTGTTTGAGAAAATCTTGGATTTTGCCTCATTTTCCCTCTGATATCATGCTATTTGAGGGAGGCAGGTTTTTCCTGTTGGGAAAGTAAAATAACAAAAAAACCTACAAATCCTTAGAGGTCTCAGAAAATCTGCTAGAAACCAGGTCCATGCCAGCTCTGCTCATCAAGATGTCCTATCTCCCAGCACTGTTCTTTGGCAGAGTATCTCCTGGAGGCCAGGCACCTTCTAAGCATGAGTTTATGAGGAACACCTGAGGTAGAAGGAACTTTTCACATATTCTTTCTCAATCTCTTCTGTTCCCCATCCTCTTGCCTGCTTCTCTTCCTTTCTATATTTTGATGAAACAGATGGTAAACTGTGCAGGTCAGGTGACTTCCTTTTAAGGCCACCCTGCAAGGATGAACAGAAGGTCATTAGCACTTGTCTTCAGCAGATTAATTCTGATTTGTTGTTTCCAAGTACATTTGCAAGAGAAAATTTTGTTCTTTCCACAGATTTCAAATTTGGCCTAAGAGTCATTTACATTTAGGGATATAAAAGACTATTTAGGTAAATAAAAGACTTTCCATTCAGAACGTGTCAGGGAAGTCAAACTTTCCTGAAGAGAAATGTCCACAGAGCAGACATCACCACTGAGGACAAGAACAGCATTCTCTGTGTCATTTGGCATCCTTGGCCCTTGAAATACTGGCCATTCACTGGCCATCCCTGTGGTGGGGAGAAGTAGAAGAAAATATTGCTTCCATGGTATGTACTGTAAGTCGTCTGCCTTCACAGTCAGCTCAGCATTTTCTGTAGACAGAATCCTGAGCTTTTTCTCTTTCCCCCCCCTGAAGATTTTATTTCAAGCCATGCCCATCTTAGTGAAAAGTGAACATTGCTTATCGTGCTGGGAGCATGCATTAAAAAGCCGTGGCATATGGTCTCCCAGCACTACATCTACTCTAGTCATCCTTACTATAGAGGCTTGACACCCCAGCACTTTCTTGTTTGGCTGGTCAGTTAACCAGATCTAAGAATCATGGATATTTATTATGGTTGCCAATCTAAGACTGAATTTTACCTTTGAGAGTCATAGGAAATTTCATTGCCCATTTTATTTATCACAGTGTAATATTGGAAAAGAATGGCTAAGCACTATAATGCTCAAGATGACATTCTCAAGGAAAATTTGTTACCTTACAAGGGATAAATTATCTAGAACATTTCATTAAGAAGCCTTTTTGCAATACTCAGAAGTTGTACATGTTCGGGGGGACTCATTGACTCTCCAAGGTGTAAACTGCCACTTTCTTAGTGGGGGAAAATAGAATAATCCTTTACCATGAAGCAGATCTGATCAAAAATGTTATGTTGTCAACATTTAAATGTTCTGTGGGAATATAGCAAATTTGTAGAGATATTGTGGGGGAAAAAAGCATTTTGGTTTTGGAATGGACCATTGAAACATTTGGATTTGAAGCAATGTTTTGTATCAAGATGTATTAGATTTTGGGCTGTTAACCATCATCTATGATTTAAAAAGTCAAGATTAGACTAAAGGATTTTAATTTTATAGAAGCAGAGCATAACCCTAACACAAAATTAATTTCCCTCATAAATTTTTACTTAAGTGGAGTAAAATAAATGAAGAAACGCTCTTGTTCTGACTGTATAAGAGGCATAATATAAAGAGGAATGTGAATTGGAGTTGGAAGACATGGGGTCCCATCCACCCAATGCTGAAATCTTACCTTCAGAAATCTCTTATTCTTGGTGCTCCCTGAGACAAATACATTGATATCCTTGCTGAAAGTCAGTGATCACATGAGATTCATCAGTCCCTGGATCACCAGTATGTTGTTATCAGCTCAGAATTTTGTGGTGTATCGTGCAAAATGGAAATTCCAGGCTTTAAACCAAATCAGAAATCTCCTGATTCTGCTTTTCTCCAAACCTCTTTCCCTGTATTCAGCCATCCATCCAAGGCAACATCCTACTCTTTGTCAATGGTAAAATTACTTTTTGAGTCTTTATAATCACAAAGAATTGCCAGTGTCTGTGGAGGTGCTCCCATGGTACCATTATCGCTACTTGTACAGAAATATAACCTTATGTTTAGGAGAAAAATCGCAGTGTCACCAAGTGCAGCAGGGCTTCTTTCATTGGCAGGAGTGGCAGGTTTTCTCTTCCGTATTTACATAATATAGTGGGGTCATTTGCATCATTGTTATCCCCATATAGAGCCTGTACTGGTTATTAAACATGGCTACACGTGTTACATTCTGCAAGTGTCCTTTATCTACAAGTGACCCTTCATCAATTCCTGTAAAATATATCTGGTTCTTGAAAATAAACAAAGCTCCAGGGAAAATTTTGATGTCTTGGTATTTCTCTGCTGCCTTTTTTTAGACCCATATGTAGATGTTGAGTTATAGTCTTGATAGTAGAATTCCTTTGAAATATATTGAACTGTGTAGTGGAATTCACAAGAAATTGCAATTGAGTTATCACCTGTTACTGATGACCACACCAAAAAAAAAAAAAAAAAAAGCTCAAATCAGCTATTTGAGGTTAATGTGCCTGAAAGACTATTCACTTTTCTCTGGTTGGGTTGTAGAGTGATTAAGTTCTCATGATTTGGTCAAATGGATTTTTAAATTCCTGTCTCCAGTAATCTATTTACTATGGTCTGAATCCTGCAGATTTTGCTCAGGGGCACTGAGAGAGAATAATATACTTTAACATGTCTGGGTATAGATAAAATTAAGCTTTGGGGCCATGTCAAGGTGGACTTAGGTAATATGTTCACTTGGTCCAGGATAATCTACTCCTTGGTGGAGGAACTAACTTATTTCTTAATATTGCCCTAATAATTGCAATTCTCCTTTCTACCAAGTGTCAGATCTTGAAGACACATATGTCTTTTCTAAGGAAACAGAAAGGTGCATTTCAGAGACACTGGCACGTTCCTAAAGTCAATGCTGTTTGTTCTTCCAGTTCCATACATCTGTCCACTAAAAGCATAAATTCTTTATGGTACAGCTGCTTGAGTTGTGTGCATTATCAACATTCTCTGGCATCATAGTCCCTGTATGATGTAGTAAAAATCTGAGATCTCACTTTGCTAATCTCTGTACAAACACAAAAATGGTTCCTGCCCTAGGGATTTTACAATATAAACATTAAAAAAAAATAGACAATGGTTGAATTCAAGAACAGGAGACAAATAAAAAAAGAGACAGCAGCATTCTTAGCACAGCTGAGACCTGGGACCTAGCATTTATCAGATTGTATTGGCATCACAAAAGTGAGTTTTAAGACCATGAAAATGAATAAGGGGGTAGCTTTACAGATGATAATAAGGTAGTCCTTTGAGGCCTATCTTCATCCTTTCTACGTTTTGAAATGCACATCTTCCTCCTTTCTTGTATTACCCTTTGTAGCCTGAGCATGAAGAAAGAGGAAGAGGTGCACTTCAAGGTCCATAAGATGGAGACTTGTCTCAGGTATTGATTAGAGGTCAGTATTACATTTCACTGAGCTTTTGTTTGCATATGAGATTACCCAGAGATGAAAAGTAGGAAAAAGAAAAGTGGACAGAGGACAAAGGCCCCCCAGTAGGACACTGGGAGAGGATAAGGAAGGTTTACCAAGGAGTACACTGTAGGAATGTTTAGAAAAGTAGGAAGAAAAGCACAAAAGAAGAGGGTCACTGAGGCCAAAAGAGAATCGTTTCAAGAAAAGCGTGGTTTGCTGTTTCAAAAGTCAGGAACAGGTTGGTGAGGATGAGAAAGGAGGCATTCTCCTAGCTATCCTGATGTAAGAGAGCAGTCATTTTAAACTGGGAAGAATAATTTCATTGCACTGGAAGGAACACATAATGGGATTTTTGATGGGATTGTAAAAAGTCTAATCAGCAAGTTCACAGATAAAAGGAGACTGCAGATAGCAACCACAGCCAAAACATTGCCAACTGTGTGATAGCAAGACTATTTAGTTAACAACAACTGTTTATGTTGATATATTAATTAAATGAAGCTGTCCTTCATCCACAAAGTTCTATTTCTTGTATTTCACTGAATTTGCCATGAGTTTCAAGCACCTTTTGTTCATAATTCTTGGCATGGGTTTGTTTTTTTTTGGGGGGTTCTATACCTTGCCAATGTAGAAAATGCAAATAGACTATAAGCTATTGCTGCATTTAAATGAGATACATGCTTACCTTAACCTTAATTTGATATTAAGGTTTCTTCAGTTGTTTGAAGAACCAATATCAAAATTACACTTGTAAATTGTCTATTGAATTCCACTCTGATGCAATCCCCTTCTAGTCTCTTCCATACTCCGATCCTTCTTTAAAAATGGTCTTATCAGTCTTTTTCTAGTTTTTCCTGAAACTACAATTGTTAAGAGTATATTTATTCTGTCCCGTTTTCCCTTGATTATTTATTATCTTTCTGCTGTTCTATTAGACATGTACCTTCCCTCATAGGACATATAGACTGGGATATTTTTGCTGCATTTTTACTGTGATATCTTGTGTTCCATGGCTTTGTAAAATATATGTATTTTAAAATTTGCCTGTATCATATGCTATTAAGTTGAGAAAGTAGACCTAAATATTCTAAAGAGTTCTAAAGTGTTTCCATTGCTGCAGGTTTTGATTCATACCCTGGGAATTGCACGACACAGAAAATAAAACCCTGTTGTTATTTATGTATTTCAGTTTTTCTAGAGCTTCCTCTTGGTTCAAGGTACAATCATTAAGGGGGCCAGTTTCCCACAAATGCAGTTAACTGTATACTGCTGCTTAAAGAGGCAAGTAAGCCAGCCTTCCATAACCTAACTATTGCACGTGGTAAATCTCTGACACCCCCAATCCATTAGCATTCCCCTCAGAATCCCCAGTCGTAGCATCCTTAACATCTTCTAGGCTGCAGAATTACATCTTAAAATACAGCATAACTGTGATATTTACAGTTTATGTATTTTAAACTGGACAAGTATCTGATTCCAGGGAAAAAACATGAAGAACATTCCCCTTCCGAGTGACTACTGTTTCATTGCAGCAGGCACTCCGCTAATAAAGTTTTTTCATATTAAGGGAGTTATAATTTGCTAGCAGGATCTCGACAGTTGTCTTTAGAATAAGACAATATGCCTTTCCCCTCCCTACCGGGCCTAATTCCCTGGTAACCTTATTGAAAATGTGCATGGGCTACAAAACTAAAGATTAACTGTCCAGGGACCTGCTTCCTGGAGCTTATTTGAAGATTAAATCAAATGGCAGGCAATATATATTTGGTAATTCAGCTTTGTTTCAGATTTTTCCAATCTAGTGGCAAGTATAATAGAAGAATCTGACACTCAAAAGCACTAAATGGGTTTTTCTTTTTTTCCCCTTTTTTAATTTGAAAATGCCTGGTACTTCTGTCCATAGCAAAATTAGAATTAATGATTTATTTCCTCATGTCTGAAGATCCTGTTCTTTTATTTTTGAACATGAAGTAATTTTAATTACAGATGATGTGAACAATTTTTCTCTTTTTGATGAGATATTTTTGTTTCTTTTTATTGTATGTAACAAATACCAGCAGAAGAATTTAAAGAGAAGCAATAAAATATCTACTATAGCGTTACAGCATTCATTTAAACAGAAAGGGAAACACACATATTGTTTTTTAATTCAGTGTTTAGACTATGTATTAGTTAAACAGATTTCTATTCAGCAAATTGGATTGAGATGGATGGAGATGTTATGCTGTTTTAAAAAACTGTATTTAGAAGGCACATTCAAAGACACTGAAGTGCGATTTGTCCTAGTAGCAGACATCTGAAGAACAAGTGACATTCTTACACAAAATCTATATTGGTGATGTATTTAATTACAGAGTTGATTGAAATTGACAGCTTCAGTGACCTATGAGTGCACTGTTACTGACTGATGGATGCTTCAAATCTGGTTACTTTTAAACCAATTCACATACTGTTCAATAATATCCTGTCAAACTGCAAACTACATTTTTGCATGTATATGGACTAGGCAGAGAACATTTTAATTAAAATAAGGTAGAGATGAATGATGTTTAAAAATTGATGCAATTCTTAAAAATACGGTCATTATGATTTGAATAGGAGATAAAGAACTCGCAGTGTTATTCAGGGTGGCTGTATTCCTTAAGAAACATATATTTTACTTTCATACTCATATCAGCCCAAAACCTTTCAACAGAGATTAGCTCTCCGGCCTCTTCTGCACATACGCAGGCAGTTCCCATTAACAACTAGGCAGAGTCATTGAGAAAATGGTACCTGAGCTTTCTGAAAGCATGTGGTATCTGCTAATGGAGACTGTGGAAGCTTTGCAGCCAACTTCAATGCAGAGGCCAAGTCCCCTAGCACCAAAAGATGACTCCCATGGCCGCTTTGCTCAGCCTTTCTGGAGCATTAATCACAATCTCAACCACAACACATTTCTCATGCCTTTGTAACAGCACGTGCAGTGTAGATTGCAAACACAAGTCTGGTATCAGCAGTGGACAACTCTTCTTCTTTGCCTTTCTGTCTCCTTTGTTTCTACTCCTCTGTAGTTCTGTGGGGGTAGATCATACTTTTCTCAACCTGTTGAATATTGACTTGAGACTCTGGACAGATAGCTGTTTCTTAGTAATATCTAGAAGCATAGGTTGGCTTCTGGAAGAATAGCCAACAAGGTATGAACTTCTGGCTGAAAAGCTCATGTTCCAATTGCAGCGAAGCAAATGGCATAAAGGATGAACCGGTATCTGAGATGTCAAAACGCCAAGTAGCCTCATAATCCCATTCAGTTAATTTGTATCTATATCCTGCTAGTAATGGTAGCAATAAAAAAATAAGCAAGCTTTGTCTCTTCCCGTATTGGTCACAGCGATCAATGTCTTCCTTACTGCCAAATTATATTGCTGTAACTATTTATGTGCGGGACTTAAAGCAGAAGCATTGTTAAGGCTCCAGGGTATGCCAAATATGTCAGCTCACCTATCCAGTGAATTCAGTTCTCCATTGAGCATATCAAGAACTGCCTGGACAATCATCTTTCTATGGATGATATTTGCATTCTCTGAAAGAACAGCAAAGCTTACAAAGCCTGTGTGAAACAAATATGATTGGGGTACAAAGCATCAGGCTGAAAAAAAAAAAAAAGAATTTTCAGTGAAGACTAAGCCTCTTAAAATAAACTATAGGCTTTCTGCTTTGAAGGTGCTTTCTCAGTGCAGCTAAAATTTCTAACTTTGTACATAAGTGATGGAAAAATCAGACTCCCTATAGTCGAAATCTATATTTAGAGGAAGAGTGAAATGCTTCCAATTTACAAAAAAAAGGATTGATCCAGCCTAATGAAATTTTAAAAAATAACTGTAGTAAATTTTGCATAGAAAAAATTAAAGTTCCTTTTTTACTTTTACTTCTGTTCCCCTAACACAGTTTTACATTCTACTTACGTAAGTAGAAGTAATAGATTTCACATTTCACCCTGGAAATCATCTTTATGCTCTTTGAGATAGGGTAAGCAACAGAATGTAAAAATGCTAAAAGTCTTAGAGTTATCAAGAATTTTACCAGTGAAATCAAATCCACTCTGTCACCAGTAAGGATTGTGAAAATATCCTTTGAATGAAAAATAAGAGAAAATAAAGCATTAGAAGAAATTTTCAGCTGTTTGTAACTTTTTCAGACTTTAGAAATGTTGGCTGAAATTTTCTGAGTTGAATATCTGCCTCAGGCTGAATAAGCTAAAATAGTTCAACTATTTCCAAGGACAAGTTTAGGAAAAAAAGACCTTGTTTTCTCATGTTAAAACCTATTATTTGCAGCAGGTTTAAGAGAAAACTTTGCTAATGTCTATGTTTTAATGACAGCAGGAGCTGGGCAGTCCAATCTCTGAGTCAACAAGTTATAAATTCAAAGCACAGATGTTGCTCTGTCCCCTCTATGCCTTGCTTCATTTGCTACCAGTCAGAGTGTGTGGGGAAAGGCTAGTGGAGGAACAGGTGTACCTCTGACAAATCCCAGTTTGGTTATTTGGTTTGAGGACTGGTGTGATTTGATCACTGAGCCAGCAGACCTTATGAATTATGCAAGCAGCATCTGGCCCCTAGAGAGCACAGACTGGCCATGAATTGGCATAACTGCTCTACTTTTCTGCTTTTTATACAATATCCTCTTTAACCACAGTACCCTCACATTATCATGAGCGTTTGAGTATGGGCAGGATGGGCCTTCTTTTGTACCAGGCCAGCCTGAAATTCCCTTTTCTAATTTTATTTCCTTGTTGGCCAGTTACAGGCTCCCTGGGGTTTCCTGAGCAGGGTGAGTGAAGCAGCAGGTTAACTATGAATCATAGAATCATCATAGAATGGTTTGTGGAAGGGACCTTCAAGATCATCTAGTTCCAACCCCACTGCCATGGGCAGGGACACCCTCCACTAGACCAGGTTGCCCAAAGCCCCATCCAACCTGGCCTTGAACACTTCCAGGGAGGGGGCATCCACAAATTTTCTGGGCAACCTGTTCCAGTGCCTCACCACTCTCACAGTAAAGAATTTCTTTCTAACATCTAATCCAAATCGACCTTCCTTCAGCTTAAAGCCATTACCCCTTGTCCTATCACTTCATGCCCTTGTAAACAGTCCCTCTCCAGCTTTCCTGTAGACTCTCCCCTTCAGGTACAGGAAGGCTGCTATAAGGTCTCCCTGGAGCCTTCTCTTCTCCAGGCTGAACAACCCCAACTCTCTCAGCCTGCCTTCATAGGAGAGGTGCTCCAGCCCTCTGATCATCACTTGCTCCAACCTTTTTTGTTATTATTTTTCTTTTTTCTTATTTATTTTAAAACAAGACAGAAGCTTGTGTTGAGGACTGATTCTCGCTAGATCTCAGCGAGAGAGCTGCTCTGATGTTTATGAAACCCTGACCCAGAATCAGGTCCTCTATTAACGATTTAGCACCAGGTGCCCCATGATCATACAGCATGCGACAGGGAAGAGGCACTGCCGCATCTGTCTATCCCTCTGGTTCTGACCACAAGCAGCACTCCGCACTGGGCCTGTCCCACGTATGACGTGGGCGACAGCTACCCAAGCCCACCGAGGCACCAGTGGCACTGCGGTATCGCTACGTCTAGGCGGGATTCTGATTTAGAGGCACTCAGTCATAAGACTGCAGATGGTAGCCTCGTGCCAGTGACTCCTCAGCCAAGTGCACGCACCAAGGGTCTGAACCTGTGGTTCCTCTCGTACTGAGCAGGATTACTGTTGCAACAACACATCTTCAGCAGGGTAAAACTAACCTGTCTCACGACAGTTTAAACCTAGCTCAAGTTCCCTATTACTGGGTGGACAAGCCAACGCTTGGTGAATTCTGCTTCACAATGATAGGAAGAGCCGACATCAAAGGATCAAAACGTGACGTCGCTATGAATGCTTGGCCGCCACATACCAGTTACATCTGTGGTAAGTTTTCTGATGCTTATTGCTTAAAACTAAAAAAGCCAGAAGGATCATGAGGCCCCACTTTCATGGTCTGTATTTGTACTGAAAATCAAGATCAAGTGAGCTTTTGCCCTTCTGCTGTGCAGGAAGTTTCCGTCCTCTCTGAGCTCACCACAGGACAACTGTGTTAGCTTTGACAGGTGTACCGACCCGATTAAACTCCCCACACACTGCTCATCCCTTGGGGCTTGCCCCCCTGCCTCACCGGGAAGTGAAAAAAAACTTTACCTTCTGAACTTTGTTGGATTATTAAGTGAGATATGGGTGGTTGATTCACAGTGTTGGACGGTGGCTATCTGTGATGGGTGGATATAGAGCTAAACTTTACTACATTTTTCAAGTATTCAGGCCTCCTGTCCTCTTTCAATGATCTCTTGTTTAGGTATTTGAAACTCCTAGGAAAACTTTCCCCTGAATTAATTTTTACATTTATCTTTTCCCATCTAATCTAACACATATGAGTTAAGCCAATTCTAGCTGCAACAGTCAAATGTTAAGCCAAGTCTCAATTTTTTTTCTCATCAACTTGTTCACTTGGCTATAAGTGTAGTATAAGAATAATCTCTGCACATCAGGAAAAAAAATACAATGATGTGAGTATTACACAAAATTTGAACTGAATAGCAGACTCAATGCAATTTTAGTAATTTTTTTCATTCTCAACTTTTCTATTTTCCTCTCTAGCATTTCTGGATAGACATTCCAAGACCATCACTATGAATAGGATGTAACAACAGCCATCTGCAGGTCAGATAAACCCATCCATCAGCACATCAGCAAGTGGACCTAAAATATTTATAGAATTTTTATTCATGAGAGAAAGAAACTGTTAATTGGTGATTAACATAAGAAGGTAATAATGAACTCAAATCTGTGTAGTACAGTTCTGTTATTACTCATTTTCTGCAGGCAAGATAAGAAAACAAAATGAAGAAATTAGTTTTCATTTGCCAGAAGAGCTATTTTGTGTAGATTACTGATGAAATGCATTTTGAAATCTGATGCATCTGTACATATCCAGATTCATTTCTCTGATCTAGTGAAATATCACAGATACTTCCCAAAAAGGGAGCTTTATAACAAAGAGTGAAATCTATATCAATCACTGTGTATTCATAATAACTCATAGCCCTGATACTTAATTATGGCTAAATATAATTTCTGACTTGAAACATTTTCAGCATAACACTCAGCATATTCCTGACTTAAAATTCAGTTTTTTATATTAAAAGTTCAAATACTTAATGGATTTGAGGCTGTCATGAAGACGTCTATATAGTCAGCAATTACTGAGTTTAAAGTATGAAAATAAGTTCGATTTGTGTAAAACAGACAACTGTGAAAAAAGGTAATGTTCCTTTAAGTGGTGGTCTTTGGAAAAGGGAAAGCTGAAATGCCATAAAAAATTATATCCATTGCTTGTCCTCTCTTAGTTTAATTTCATTTTAACTTTAAATAAACATTTCTTTACATTTAGCAACAGTGAAAAAGGCTGTTCTTACTCATTTTGTATGATTAAAACTACATTAGCAATATAGATGTATTAATTTACAGATACAGATACTAATTGCTTAAATATTGAGTTCAAAACTAGACGCTAGTACTGGGAAGGGATAATTGGTTCTTGCCATAGAAAAAAACTATAATAAAGAACTTGAAAGTGCTGTCACATTTCACATAACAAGCAAAATCTCAGAATATTTGAAAAATATTCTGAAAGAAAATGTCTTGGGGCTTTCTTAATGAGAATGAATGTGGTTTGAAAAGATCAAATAATATCCACATATGTCAAATACAGGTTCTAATAACAGTTAGAGATAATGAATAAAATTAAAGTAGGTCATTTTTAGTCATTTAGGATCCAGTAGGAGGCATACCTCTTCATAACTGCTTGTTAAAATATAATTAGAAGCATTTGCTGTATTTACAAAAAATATCAATATCAAAGATTTAAAAAATTAAAATGAGATATTTTACCATTCTTTAATTTTCTGGTTTTGTTTTATTAACATTTAAGTAATAAATAGCATGCAAATATGTTAATATTATAATAACTGGCATAGCACAGTCATAACCATAAATAATATGGCAACTCAAGTAATCTGATAGGAGAGGTGGGCTTTTTCCTCTCCTCCTGAATGTGATAGCTTTTAGCAGTCTGCAATTGTCTACATATATATTCTACATACAGAATTACATAAAGAAAGTCCAGATCACAACATTTGTTAAACACCAAGCTAATGTCTCAATTTTAGATGACATCAAATTTTTACTGAAAATGCACAGAAAGTCTTAAGGGAGGAGGAAAAAAAATAAGGGGGAAGAGTTTGACATAGAAGTGGTTATAGGAGACTTGTTTCAGTTCAGTTGAATTCAGTGCAGATGCTCAGCACTTTTCAGCATTGGGCTAAATTTACCAAGCACACGCTGGTCATTCATCCATAACATTGATGCTTAGAAATACAATGGCTTGTCAGGAAATTTGTTTTGGAGATGGATTGTGCAGTCACCACTAGATCCTGGTTTGCTACTGAGAGAACTGATAGGTAGAGCTGGTTGGCATTTATGGCTGAACCATTTCCCGATTCAAAATGCTGATTTGCAAAATCAAATTACTTGCAAATTTGAAAAATCTCCACATTGGTTTTTTTTAAAGATTTTTCATTGTGTTATTTTGAAATTTTCAAGAGGGAAGATCTTGCTTTGCATAATTTTCTGTATATTTGATGTTCACTTCAGAGTCATAGAACAAGGAAGATGTTAACCTAGACAACAATAAAAGAACAGATGAAAATAGACCATGCTGAAAAATGATGAAAGAACTGCAAGAAAACAGAATGAAACCACTCATGAGAACACAAATGGAATGAAAGGAGTCAAGAAACAAAAGCAATTCAGTTTTCACAGTAAGCCTTGGTAAATGTCTTAAGGCTTAGGGAAACCTGTAGGCCAGTGAACTCAAGGGATGGTTTGTGAACTGAACAAGACTGGTACCTACTTACCATAGGACAGGGGTAGAGATTGTTAGCTATAGATGTATTCCCCTGACGTCATCTGGAGCCAGTGTGATCCCAGGTGAGTTGTCCCGTTGACTGCTCATTTATTGCCCATTTACAGATATCCCGTATGTTCTTTCACCACTGCCTTCTCAATCTTCAATGCTGCACTGCATGAGAGCACAAACAACATTGACACGGGTAGAAAAGGAGATCTTGGATAACTCATTGGTAGAGACATGAAAAAGTAGTCAATATAGTAATGCTTAATAAAAAAGATAAGATTGGGTATTATTGTGTTACTTTCTCTAAGGTATGGCCTCTTATACTCAACTGCATCATTAAAAAATCTCTTTGACATTCTTGTCATCTTGAACGTCAGTCAATGGCTTTGAGAAGGATGTTCTTAACCCAATTCTATAATTTCAGAAGTTGTGGCAAGTCTATCCTCATAGCTCATGTCTCTGATAGTGCCACCTCCTTTTGAATCTTCCTCTCTTTTCCCCTTTTCTACTGCAATAAGTGAAAACTGCTTATCTCCCCTCTAAAAGCTCTTCATGATCTATTCATACCACTTCATTGATAACCTTGTACAAAGGCTATTACTGAATGCACTGGGAGTCTTTGCATGTATAAGGAGACGTAATACATGAAGAATTTCAGGGTAGGACACCATTATTGAATTTATTACTGCAGTTTCACTCTTTCTTTTCTCTTGGTTTTTTTTTTTCTTTTTTTACTTTTTAGGTTTTTGGGGGATATTTTGTCTAATAATTTTGAATTTGTCTCCCTCATGGATTTTTTTCCTTTGTCTTTTCTCAACTCTTCCTGCATTTCTTTTTCTTGCAATACTTTTTCCTGATGCCCTTCCTTGGCTTCCTTGCCAAATACATTTTAAAGTTGTTATTTATTTGTTGCTGCTTGGCGAAATCCAGTTCTTTCAAAATCTCCCTGGGTGTTTTTTACAAAACAATTGATTTTTAAGCACCCCAAAGATCAAGTGTGGCTGCCAGTTGCAATGTGTTTCACTGCAGCAGCTCCTCCTTTGAAATGGCTGACTGAGTGGGATATGACTCAAGTCAGGAGCAGGAAGCAAATTATTTCCTTTTGCTTTGACTAAGTACTTGGCAAACATCAAGAGATCCTGCCAAAGAACCAATTCATCAGCTAGTTCCTGTTTTTCCTTTCTCTCTCTCTTTCTCTCCCTGCTTCCCCCTCACAAGCACACATTGAGGACGGCGGGATATTCTCAACAACATCACAGTGGCTCAGTAAGCCTTCCTAAGAAGTTACCAGGAGGGATGTGTCAAAATCACCTTTTTTCCCCTTTCAGTGTTTAAAGTCTCCTCTGTATGATATTGCATTTTATCAAATGCTTATGGATGGCGTAGATACATGAGGAAACCAAGGATGACTCTTGCTTCTGTTAAAGTTAGTGCTTCCTGCAAAGCAAAGGTGGCTTTTTGAACAAAACCAAAATCCCTGCAATCATTTGAAGCAATTTGTGATTATCTCCCATCCTTGGCTCACATGATCCTAATTACTTCCAATTAAAGGTCAGAGCAAACCCGTTAGAACAAAGGAGAAAAGAAAGCCCTTCAGTGTAATTTCTGTAAAGTCTAAGTTAAAGTTAAGGGTATTTGGCACTTTGGTTACTGTTAGCCCCATGACTTCGTCTGTCTTTAAAGAGGACCCTTGAGGTTTAATGAGCCTTAAGGTATGCATTGTTTTTGTAGAGTATTATGGTAGTGTAATGACACTAATTGTATGTATCTTAAAAATTTTTGCGTTGAGAGTTGATAAGGTGAAGGCTGAAGTTGAATAATGTCTGTCTGCTTTTCATGTAAGGATGGGTAAGGCTTTCATTTATTTTTTTATTTATGAGACCTGGTAAGAGTATAGAGCACAATGGCATATGGCTAAATGTGAACATGTTCTTGAATGGATTTTCTAGTCCACATTGACAGGAAGGCTGTTGCCAGTGACCGGACTAGCTCTTTTATACAGACATACCTGTACAAACTGCAGTTTGTAATTTGACTCTGTATAATTACAATATAGATATGCCTGCAGTATCAGGTCAACAGCAACCTAGTCCAAAAACTCCCATGGTAGAATAAGGTTTTTTGATTTTGTTCGGGTCTGGGTTTTTTTAGGGTGGGGGTTGTGTTTGTTTTGTTTGTCTTTAATTCTAGGTAATCAAAAGCTCTTTAAGAAATAGTCACTTGTTTCCTGACAACCTAAGCACAAACCGCTGATGTTCTATTATCAAAGATGACCCAGCTTTCCCAAGAATAAGCATTCTTCACAGTTTAGACTTCTACTACAGGGAGTTATCAACTAAAGGAACATTAGGTAAGTAGCATTTTCCCATTTTACTGATCCTATAACTATATGAGGAACAATAAAAATGACAAACTGCCGATCACATCTTTATACCAATGCACAAATCATTGCATTTTGCACCATCACTCTCTGGGCTGTGTAGTAGAACATTTATTTTATAATCAGTACTTTACTTATTTACTCTTTCCCAAGCAGCATAAACTGCTCTTAAAGTCAAGTCCTCTTAATGACACAGAACCTTTTACACCCTTCTTTTGCTAATATATTCTTCAAGGGAAGACTTGCGTGTTTGAAGATTACTCTCAGACATAATGAAGAAACGACAGAAAGCCTGTTGGCCTAGAAAAGAGCCATTCACATCCATTCATTTATGCATATCCCACTCACATGCTGGTAGTGTTTTGTGACATGTATTTCTATCCCCTTATCCATGCAGTTATCAGGCACCATATGTAAGGCAGGCATTAAAGCAAGAACATCACACGTGACACCTAGTTAGTTGGTTAGAGACAGACAAAGTCGTTTCTTCTTATCTCAGCAGGAAACCACACTACTTTGAGCCCAAAGCTTCTTGGTTCAATTTCTTGCTGGAATTGATTCCTTATAAATATGAATTACTCTTCATTTGATCTTTTCTCATTTGTGGGCAGGGCAGCAGTGCCCCACAGATCTGTATGTGGAGGGTCCTACATACAGGTTCTCTATGTTTTCTCTGTGGAAAGCAAGAAATAGGGATTCGGTGCTTCTCTACATGAGACTTTGGAGGGTGCACTTTATTTGATGCAGCCCCATTGGAATGGGGGCTTAAAAGCTTAGAGGAGCAAAGGGACAAATATGGCAGATAAACATTAAACCCCTTTTCATCCTGTAGAAATTCATCACAGACCCCAGGGAAAATCTATCTTTAAATGGTGGATCTGTGTGACTTGAGCTAGTGTCCTGTTCTGTGAATCATCATTGCACTGTCATTCCCCAGGTATGCAGGATTAGAGAGGAGGGAAACAGAGCTTTAAAAGTGATGAAATTTGTGAAAGTGTAACATAGATCCTAGTTTTTCTTTTTCAGGGAGAAATGAAACAATTATCTGCTCATTCCTGTGAGAGGAATCAACCCATTATCTTCTCAGCCACCTTCCATGGATTTAAGAAAGACTGACCCCGCCCTTGGTCACCATTTTGTATTGTAGGAAGTTAATTTACACCTTTGAACTTTATTTTTATTCTAGATATAGTATATGTGTGGGCATACATGTTAAACTGTTCTGCGTGTCTCAGTGATGTGTCATTGAAGTGTTCATATGCATCTTATAAATGTAATCCTTTTTAGTTTTTAAGGTATTACAATATCACAGAATGGCTGAGGCTGGAAGGCACTTCCGGAGATCTAGTCCAACCCAGCACAGTCAGCTAGAGTAGTTTGCTCCAGACTGTGTTCAGTTGAGTTTTGAATATCTCCAGAGATGGAGGGTCTCCAGCCACTCTGGGCAACCTCTTCCAGTGTCCAATCACACCCACAGTTTTTTCTTATGTTTAAATGGAATTTACTGTAGTTCAGTTTGTGCCCATTGGTCTGTCACTGGGTAGTACAGAGAAGACTAGGGCTTCATCTTCCTTACTCCCCCTGCCCCATTTAGTTATGTGCATCTGCTTGTTTACCTGCACACTAGGATGGACCTTTCTTGAACTTGCGGAAGGTGATCCTTCAAAATCAACCAGTTCTCTTGGACCTCTGTTAGCTCCATGACCATATCGTAAAGGATTCTTCCAATCAGGTCCCTGAACAGGGCAAAACTTGCCCTCCTGAATTCCAGTGTTGTGATCCTCTGTTTGGATTTGCCCCACCTCCTTCCATGAACCTGAACTCTACCATCTCATAGCCCCTGCAACCCAGGATGCCCTTGATCTTCACATTGTTGACCAGTTAGTTGTTGTATTTAAGTACGAGGTTCAGCAGCATCTCCCCTTGTTGATTCATCAATCACCCGTGTCTAGAATTTATTATCAATATACTCCAGAAACCTCTTGAATTGCTTGTGCCATGTCATGATGCCCTTCCAGCGGATACCATGATGGTTCAAGTTCTCCATGAACACCGGGACCCTGCAGATGAGAAGCTTCTTCCAGTTGTCTAAAGCCTCATTTGCTTCTTTTTCTTGATCACATGATCTGTAGCAGATTTTCATGCTCGTGTTGCCTGCCTTGGTCTGCCCTCTAATCCTGACCCATAAGCTCTCAGATGTCTCATCATCCCAGCACATCTCTGTCCTCTCAATGAGATCGTAGCCCTGCATCTGCATGCTTTTTACCTACTTGGTCAGGTCTTAGTATTTATTTGTAATGCAAACATTTATTGTTATGAGGGAGCAGTCAACCATCCCATTGATTTGGTTGAGTCTACTTGTGCAAATTCTTATCAGAGTGACTGGAATATTAGTCTAATTATACTAGCATATTTAGTCTCCAAAGGTCGAACTGTATTTTACATGAAGTTTAAAAACCAGTTACCTTATGACTCCATAGCCATTTACTAACCACTTGTCACCATGCAAGCAGATCTGTGACTAAGACATGCAAATTTTTTTGAAAAAGAATGGTGTATAATGTTAAACAGCACAGGAAGAGTCCATTATACAAACAATTATGATACTAACTGTAAGCTAGTAAATGATGCTGCATCGTGCTCTCCTTTGGGTAAGAGGTAGGTATCTTTTTTCACTCCTTTATGGCTTTTTTTTTAAGGTACATGCCCCGTGTTTTGGGCAGCATTTCTGCTTTTTCTCACAGTTCTGATATCTGGACTATGTGTGATCTATTGCTGACTGTATAATGAGAGTCAAGTTTGCCAACACAGTCACTCCATTATCTAAGTCATTGCTCCATAAAGTGCTTTGAGATACCTTGACTGTGAAAGGCCATATATCTAAATAAATTCTATTCTATTCTGTATGGTGCCCAGGCTGTGCCAATACATATTCAGTGTTCTGTGTGATGGGAAGAAAATGAGAGGGGGAAGAGGACAAAATCCATTCTTAACTGTATTACACGAGCCTTTCTTTCTTTGCTACACAACTATTTTCTGACGTTTGACATTCACTCTTTCAGTGCAGTTATAACTCTGTAATGAAACATGGCAAGAAACTCCTTTTAAGTAACAAAACTTAAAGGACTTCTATCAAAACAACAGTTTCTTTTTTCTTGAGCTAAAGGTAAAAGACATAATTTAAATTTTGTTTTTGTGCATAATATATTTATTGGACTACCAGAACTTTTCAAGGGTCATACTGAGCAGTTCTTTTTACTATTCCAGTACACTGCTAAAGTCTGGAAGAAAGTGTCCCTGGTCAAAAGGCTGATGCCTCGTGAATAACTTCAGACTTCATACTATTCTCTCAGTGCTTTTGATTTCTCAAATCACCTTATTGTGGTATATTAAAGTGAAATTATGTTCATTTTCTATGAGTCTTAAGCCTGCTACAGGCTCCTTAGAGGTGTTTTGTGGGCACTGGATTGTAGACATGGGATGGATGTTCTACAAGCCTTTCTGATTAACATCCCTTGGTTGCATACACAGACAAGAACAACATGATATCTCTCATACTTGATAAAAAAATATACAACCATATACAATAAGACCATATTTTTGCATGCAATTTGATTTCTGAGAAGCTTTTGAAATAGTCTGATAAATTCAAATGAAAAGTGGCTAAATTCAGCTATGAGGCTGCTTCACTATTTCAAAATATAGACGATTAAGTGAACTTCAGTAAATAACAGGACCCTCCTGAGGATGAAACCTGGCTGGAAAACTCTCAAGATCTGGCATAATATTTTGGCATTAATGTTTCTGGAATCAGGATATGCAGAATGCAGTGAAGTTCAAAAATAAGAAATGTAACTTTTTTCAAATAAGCTACTTTCTGTGAAGTTGAGTTCATTAAAGGTGGCATTAAGCTGCAAAGTCAGAACACAATCTGGTTCCAGTCACTTCAGTGTCTAACTTGAAAGTTTTTGATTAATTCATTGTGGGGAGAAGAGCCATGTACATGATTTTGGACTGTGTGCTGTGCTGCAACTGTATTTGAATCAAGAGCCACTGTGATGTGGCTCAACATTTGGCTTCATATAAAAATATTTAATATATTCATAATTTTTCTTTGGCTAGTTCTTCCATCCCTACTTGAAACTGGTCTCTATTATTTGCGTCCTATGACTGTAGCAAACTTGTACTACTACTTATGGGTTACTTCATGGATATTGCATTAGAGAAAAGGAGACATCTATCTTGAGTTGCATCAACTGTAAGCTGAATGGATGACTGCATGCCTTCAGTATTCTGTTTTTAATGTTGTCATGGGTGTCATCTCTGTTTCCAGCTTTTTGGTTTTATTGCAGTTTTAGTTTCTGTAATTTTCTTGAAATGCAGAAGATAGAGTTATGCTGTGATGAATGAGTTGGGGAGCCTATAGCTCAGACACTAGTTTGTGCAAAGATTGACCATTGAATGTAAAGTATGCAAGGCTAAGAAAATTTTTTATATGATCCATTGTTGAATGTGCAGTGATTCATTTTCCTTTTCTAAATATGCTCTCTTTGCTGTAGTTCTACCATTTGTCACATTTTTCCATTAATAAGTACCCAGAAGGACAAAAGCATGAGCAGTCTTTCCAAAGTTCAGTATAAAATAAATTAAATTAGTATATAAGAAATATCTTCTTGACATAACAAAACACACACCTGACAGCATACCACATTAATTAGCAGCTTCTAAGATAGTTTCTGCAAAATTATAGCACACAGAAAGCTTTTCCAAAAGGTGATATTGAGAGCTGAATGGGAATTTCAAGAGCATTTGGGAATATTTGGCTCTCATTTCAGGTTATTTTATTCATAGTTCTGTCTGTGATGAGACAAGTGCCTATATTTATAGGGACATCATATTTAAACCTGTGCAGGTACTGTTGCAAGTCTTGGATCAACAAAGTAGGTAAACATCTACTTTATATTGTCCCTCTTCAGCAAAGTTATAAACATATGATAAAAGTTAATCACATGTTTATATTCTTTACTGAATGGAGGGCATAGCAGTCTGGGCTATTAAACAGATGTATGGCCGTATTGTTATATGGCCATAGGCTGTGAGGTTCATGGCCAAGTTGCTCAAGGAATTCATGATCTTGAAATACTGCAACATACTGGAATCTGCAGGATTTAAAATAAATTAAAGAAAATGAAGAATTTGTGTGTGTTATCCTACCACAGCAAAGCTTCCTTACTGCTGATTCCACTGTGAAAATCAGATGGTATTGGTTATTCAAGCAATGAATGCCGGTGGATTAAAAACAAGCCAGGTTGGTAGAGATCCAGGGTAAGAGTGCTAGCTGAGAAAAAATGAAAAGGTAAGCACATATGGCTGAACAGCTGCTTTCAAATTTATAAAATATCTTCTTTAATCCCCACAGCTTTCTTGGCTTTTTCCTCTTAATTCTGTTTCTTTACAGGAAGCACTGTGAAAATAATTCCATTTTTTTATTGTAATTTTCCCCAAATATTAAATCACTTCCATTTTAAGTTTATAGTTTTGGCTTTCACCAGAATACCCCAAATGCAGAAGTAAATACATCTAGAGGAGTTAAACAGAGTTTCAAATTATAACATGGAGAGAGGGTGAAGGAGAAGAAAAATTCTTCTATAGCAAGTCAGATTATTTATTCTTGTATGGTGGTGTGAATTTTTTTCTTACTGCTTTTGCTGCAGCAAACTTCAAACTGAATTTATATGTATGATTTTATACATAGTCCAAATCAGGGATGTTTTCTTTCCTCAGTCTCAAGATAATAGTTTTTAACAACACTAACTTTCTCTACTTTGCCTTGAAATTCTCAAAGCACATTTAAGACATTAATTTATTAAATTTAGCAATATACCTAAATGGAGAGAAAATATTCCAATTTTCAACCACGAGATACAGAGATTGTTACAATGCCTAAACAATACAAGGAGTGTAGGACAGAATAGAGATTGAATCTAGGGGAGTGGCTCCTTTCCACCATTGTCTTGACTCATTGAAACACACTTTAATGTATTTCAGTTTTCATAGGAAATGAAACAATCCCTCATGCTATGGATTCATCTATGAGAACTGTCCACAAACAAGAAAAGTTTACAACTTCATTGTATATCTCTACAACAGAGCTTTATTTTTGCTCTAGTATACTTTTTTGTACCTTCTAGTATTTTCATTTTTATTTTGATTCTGATTAGCTGTGGGAACAGGAAATCAAATGAAAGATTTAATGCTTTTTCTCAGAAAAAAGTCATGTTTCAAAAAATGATTTTCTTTTCAGATTTTCAGTAAATGAATTATTTTCAGATGACATTTTAAAGAACAATAAGTTTTTCAAGGTTTGACTCTAAAATTGTTTTTTTTTTAATTCTTTCAACCAAATTGATGACCTCAATTTTTGCTTTTCTTTTCAAATTTAATTGGGGATGTTCTTGGCTACTGAGTTGATTTTTAATATTCTTTTGGTTTACTGCCTTTTGAAAAGAAACAAAACTGAAAATGTTGTCCAAAACTCAACTTTTTGTGTCAAAAATTTTCTCTGTGTCCAGGCACAGGTACTAGTGTGGGTATGGGAAGCAGTAAAGTTGCATCATGATGACACAAGTGCTCTTTCACAGTCTAGCACTATGCCACCTGGACATAGATTTAGACTCCTGGATCCCTTTTTTTTTTTAAGTTGTTTAGATGTTTGTGGCCAGATTTTTCAAATCTTTCCCAAGAGTAACTGATAAAATAGATAGGGACCCACTGGGATTCCAATTGTTTTCATTCCTATTTAAAGAAATCCGTCATGGATTTTAACTGATGTTAAAGAGAGAGAAATTCCAGTTAGGTGGCTTTTGTGCCCCTAAAAACTTTTAATACCTTGGCTCCTGGACCTAGAACACCTAAAGCACTTCAGGATGAGAAGTCCTGTCAGTGTTTGAGGCATTCGGACAATGCCCTTAATAACATGCTTTAGTTTTTAGTCAGTCCTGAAGTGATCAGGCAGTTGGACTAGATAATTGTTGCAGGTCCCTTCCAACTGAAAATATATTGTTGTTATTGTTGTTATTGTTATTATTTCAATACAATAATAATGTAGTGTTAGAAATAATTGGTAAAGTCATTCCTTTAGAAACAAACAAGTATAAATAATTTCCAGGTTTATTTCACTTTATGTAGTAGTCTTTGATGTGTGTTTTACTGTAGAAGGACTGAATAATCTTAGTTTGACAGTACAAGTATATTTTGCAGAAAGAAAAAAATCTTCAGAGTTATGACCGTGTCTGCATTTGGCGGCTCAGTAGATCTGTATTTTTCTCTTTTCTTTCAGCACATGGGAGTTTAATAGCTTACCTGTAGAACAGAAGGTTAGACCTGGTCTTTAAAGACCTATGTCCTATTCCAGAGGAGACCTCTATCATTATTCCAAGTACGCTGACAACACAGAACGCACTGTCAAAGTCCTCTAGGTAATACCCTTATTACATGTGTCATTAGAGGATGTTTGCCATATCTGCTTTAACACTGCAGACATTTTAAGTAGGTTATTCCATCACTTTGCCATTTTGATTATGACAACAAAATGACACCATATTGAAATGGATTTTGGAAAGAAAGGCTAACTGTCCAAAGAGGTCCATGCTCACTCTAATTAAAATTGGCTTAGGTGGCACAACCTTCATAATTCAGACTATGACTATGAAGGATATGCATGTTGAAAGCGCTCTTTGCTCATTAGTGCTATTTCTGTCAGACACTGCTACCTGCTCTTTTCTTAATGAATGCTAAGCCATCTCTTTAGAAGATTGTGCTGCTTCCCTGAACTGAGGGAACTGTCTTATTTCCTCCCAAGTTCGTTGAGAGTAAAATCAGGGAGTCACCTCTTTGACATTTCCCAACCTCTGTACTTATTTATCTCTTTGAGACCCTGCGCTCCAGAGATATCACTGTCTTAATTAAGAAGAAGGATGTGACCATGGTAAATTGACTGATTCCATTGATTAAGGACTAGCTGTACAAGTAACATTGATTTTAACAGTGGGTCTACATAAATGTAATTGTTCGAACATGGGGCTGCATAATTATGGTGATGTACGAGAATAGTTGGTTTGTCCTTTTCAACCTTCACTAACATTCTTTTGCATGGTAATGTACCTCGTTCAATTAGCAGAAATCTTAAATGTTACAAAATGTCTTTTGTGAAGGCACACAGTAATCATTATAGTCTAATTTAATCTAACAGCATCAGACAGATACATCTCTTTCTTTTCCTTTCTTTGTTTCTAGATTTTTCTCCCCTAACCCCTCTTTTTTAGTGCTTAGGAGCACTCATACACACATAAATGAAAAAAAAAAAAAAGGGGAAAAAGAGCCTTCCTCACTCTACCCAATTTGTAAAGTGTATGGTTTTGAGCCAGAACCCACAGAGCTAATTCATGATTACGGACAATTTGTTTTCTGCTTTCCCCACTTCAGATTGCCTTCAGGGCATACTGGACATGCTCTGCACCTACTCTGCATTTCCTCAACTCTATCTCTGGTGGAAAAATCGCATATTTCCCCAAATGTGGTCAAATCTTAAGTCTTTTTCAGAATTAACCATCCAACTGTCTGTGTCTCATCTCCATGCTTCTCTAAAAACAGAGTATGTTTGACTGCACATCTCTGGAATTCCATTTTGGGAGGAATTCATAAGGCTTTAGTGCCTGCCTTGGTGTTCATGGGAGTTAGCAAGCAGAATCTGGAGAAACAGAAATTTAAGCAAGGAAGTGGTAGAAAGCAGCACAAGAGCTGAAGTTTTAATTGCTACAATAAATATATGGGCCACCTTTACCGTATAGAACTTGTGCTACCAGTTCATTATTATTTTTTATGGTATACTCTCCAGACTGAGCAGAGCTCCGTGGGGCATTAGATTGTTAAGTCTTTTGGGCAAGAACTGTCTCTTGGCACTGTGTTTATATGACTGGTGAGTAATTCTTGGTAAGAAGTAATAACTTGGGTTTGTAGGGTTGTTTATTTGCTCAAAAATGTGATTTTGTGGCACCAAAAGTTACTTTGAAATCTGACTCAAAGAGCTGAATCACTGGCTTCCCTTCTCCTTCAATGTTTCAAAGTCTTTTTTCAGTAAGCACAAAACTGGGCATTTTGGCATTCCTGAATCAGTTTGAGTTTACCATTTTGATGCTGCTTATAACTGGATGATACAGATATGCTTGTAACCTTGGTACAATAAATAATATAGTCTGATACAGGAGATCCATGTAGAGTGAGGGACTCACTCTTGCCAGTTTTGAATAAAGGTCTTGAACATTAATATCCCAACCCTAGGATGAGCGCTCTAGAAATTTCTCCAGGTAGGCTGGAGAAAGAGTGGCTCCATGGTGGTTAGGGTAGTCAGGCTATATTGAATTAATAATTCAGTTTTGCATGCAGGTTCAATGGCAAGTATAGTGCATCCCAGAACACGAGTTCAATTTAGCATCATTGTTCCTGTTCAGGCATTAGGGGAGTGGAACCCAGGTGCAGCTCGCTGCCAGCTGAGGTGTGGCAAACAAGCGCTGCCTTCTTCCTTTCGCCTTACAGCACTCACTAAATGCTGAAGCGTTCTCCTCTTCATCACCCCATAGCCCAAGAAGTCAAGTGGCCCTCCAAAGGATATAGACAGCAGGAGGGCCTCTCCCAAGTTAAAAATGTGTCCAGCCTGTCTTGAAATCACTTTTGTTGATGTGCATATTTTCCAGCTGATCACTGCGTAAGTTGTCTCACACATAGTCTTATACCAAAACTTGCTATTGTGCTGGACACTTAAGATAATTTTTGTGGTCACTTTATGGCAGATGCCCTTGAAAAGTTTCATTTACCTTTTTTGCCTTACTACAAAATGCATCAATATTTATTCCCTATAGCTGCAGTAGGAAACACTTTGGATAATCAGTCTCATCCATACTATCAAAAATAGGCAAAAACTGTCCTAAATGTACGTGTGCATGAGTACATGATATATCTAAATGAGAATGAAAGCCCTCCAGCAATCAAGTATGCACACAAGTTAAGAGAAGTGACACCAATACACACACTTCAGCACATATACATGCATACGCACAAAAAAATCATATCCTGGATTTAAAAGGCTTCAAGATTAAAGGCCCAAGGGGCTTAAAACTTAAAGAAATATTTCTTCCACCTCATTGCATATTCATGAGTAAGTATTTTGGCAAGCAGGCTGAGCAAAATAGCTTACAGAATTATGGAAGGAAGATTATTGTTGATTCCTGTGTGCCACAACAGTGCTTTCACAGAGAGAAAAGAAAATGTAAATAATCATCCCAATGACTGCATTGACACCAGGTAACTCTGAGGGCCCTATCCAACCCCGATCCTGTTACATATTTTTGATCCATGTAAGCTGCAAAACGCAGAAGAAGGATACTCAAGAGGCCAGCCCCTTATGGATACAGGTTAAAAGGTAAGAAAGAAAACCTGCCCTGCACAACATGATGTTGCAAAGGCAGCTTTCCCACACCTTTTCTCTGCTGCTTTTTGTTTGGCCCAGACCTAAAGCTCCCACCAGACATCAGGGTTTGTGTAGGGTTCTCATGTATTTCACCAAATTTACTCTCAATTACCGCGCAAGAAGAAGAGTTGCCGGAGGGCAATTTTAATCTCCAGGGTTTTCATTTTTTTTTTATGACCAACCACCTCTGCTATGCTGGTTACTCATCTGGATTTTTCTATCTTCCAGTGGTTTTGTTTGTTCTCATAATCTATTTTGCCAAGGTTCTAGCATGTCTGCAAATCTTTCAGGGTAGAAAAATGTTTTTCCCTGTATCACTTTGACAAGTGCCATGACTAGATGTGATACTAGTGCTTTATATTCCTGATTAGCAAAAAGGTTCAAGAAATTTCAGTGATAAAACTGAGTAATATTAATGAGACAACAATAGGTTCTAAGAATAATTAATAAATAATATAATTAAAATAGCGAGAAAGCAAAAAAGAAACTCATTGAAGTAGTACAAAAATAAGCAATTTGCCACTTGTGTACTTTTACTCAAATTGACTTAATTTACACCAAAACCAGTGTGAGCAAAGTATAGCCTCTTTAAAAACACACAGTTCGCATGCATCCTTTGGTAGCAGACAGACAACTCTGAGGACACAATTGCTGCTATCTTTGCAAGCAGAAAGGGTACTTAGCAGTGTGAAAAAGGTAACAACACAAAGAACAAAAGCATCGCTACATCCAGTACATTAAATGTATCAAGATTCAGATATCTCTCTCAAACAGCAAAGTGTTCTGATTTCTGACATGTGACCAGACTTTTTGCAGTAAAAAATAACGACTTTTTTTTTTTCTAAGAAATTAGTAGCTCTCATGGAAGTGGAAGTTCAGTGATGCTCCAGATGCTGCAGGGATAGGTCATGCAGAAATGTGCAGCCACAAAAAAGGTATTATGAACTACCAAAATTTGCTTTTTTTCACCAGGAGGCTTAAAAATATGTATATTCTACAGAAATATTTCCAGTTTGTGCAGAGTCAGGGTTTCTTGACCTCTCCTGTAATTCGGTTTCTCATACAATATTGTTACTCAGATGTGACAGACTAGTTTGAGTTTCATGCTTTCCTTTCTCTCTCTTTTCTTCTACTTCCCTACCCTCGTGCCTTTGTAGGTCATATCCCTTTCCTCTGAAAAAGGAGTGCTTGACAACATCTCTCCCTGGGTCAGTTAAGCCTAGCCTAGTTCTTCTCTGGGGAGAGAAGGTGAGCTGGTGGGGCTCTGTTTGAGAACACCAAAGCCACGGTTCTTGGTTGTCATGAAAATCTATAACACAAATTCAGTTCCTGCCTGATCTTTGCAGATGCGTTGGGCACTGTGGCATGACAGGGTAACAGGACATTGCTGTGTCCCTTGTGCAAGTCAGCGAACAGGGACACAGGGGTAGGCTCGGCAGTCTTCAACACGTGTAAGGCGGAAATATAAGTTGTGATGACATTTTTTTTAAATTAATTTTTCATCCCAAGGCCCATTTTCTTCCACTCTGGCATTATCAGTGGAGCCAGAAGTACCTTAGGAAATCCTGAGGAGAAGACGCACAGCCAGTGCACAGCCAGTGCACAGCCCTGCTCTAAAGTGGTGCCTGGCCTGAGCAACCTTTGCCTTTGAAATAGCAGCAGTTCTCTCTCACTCCCATTTATACAGCTGGATAAAAACACAACAGCGATGTATTTCCCAGTGTGACCTCTGTATTTGAAGTATCAGCACAAATTGAATTTCTACTGACAACCTGCAATTACTTGAGCAGAAAGTAAAGCATAGGCCAAACCTTCAGGATAGCACTGTTAAAGGTATTCAGATCCCAGACAAGGCCATTTCCCACAGGCCACAGGATTAGTATGTGAACAAGTGGAAATGTGGCCGTGGGGTATATGTGATGAAGATTCATCCCAGAGGGCACTTTTATCCCAGAGGGCATTTATAGACCTGCCATATACAATACCCTTTTTTTAATTATTATTTTACTGCCCCTGCTTTGAATTAAGAGTATTCTAAATATAAAACATGTTATTGAAAATATTCCTAATAGTATATTAAAGTCTAAAGACTGAATTTTTGTGCTTTTTTAATGGATTTTTTTGGTGAGATTATCCCACTGTCATGAGCTTTTGCAAGGATGACTGTAGTATGCATCAGAAATGCTTCTCATCTGTGTCTGACACCGAACAGGGACTGTGATGGTTTTCTATGAAACTGTAACATTGAGTCCATAATTAACATTTCTTACACTTACAATTAGATGCTACAACGTGACCCCTTTGCCACCGATTTTATTAACAATCTTTCGTTTTGTCTTTCTGAAAATATTCCTGCTCATTCTTAAAGCAAGGAAGAGCAGAGAATTGTGAGGATAGCTCATTGGTAGACGAATTGCTGTTTGGAGTATGGGGATTTTGAAAAACTCTTTCCATTTCCTGATAGCCTTCCATTTTTTTCTTGTGGGAGCTTAATTCAGAGACACCTTTGCACAAAAACTTCAAATAATATTTGACTTTTCAATAAGAAATACTGCACAGAGAGAAATCAAGGTGGCCTGTAAATTTTTGAATGTATGTATTGGGTTTGCATGGCAAGGTTTTGGTAGCTGGGGGCTACAGGGGTGGCTTCTGTGAGAAGCTGTCAGAAGCTGCCCCCGTGTCTGATAGAGCCAATGCCAGCTGGCTCCAAGACGGACCCGCCGCTGGCCAAGGCTGAGCCTATATCAGCCATGGTGGTAGCGCCTCTGGGATAACAGAGTTAAGAAGAGGAAAAAACCCAAATTGGGCAACAGCAATTGCAGCCAGAGAGAGGAGTGAGAAGATGTGAAAGGAACAACTCTGCAGACAACCAGGTCAGTGCAGAAGGAGGGGGAGGAGGTGCTCCAGGAGCTGGAGTAGAGATTCCCCTGTAGCCTATGGAGAAGACCATGGTGAAGCAGGCTGTTCCCCTGCAGCCTATGGAGGATGATGGTGGAGCAGAGATTCCACCTGCAGTCCTGGAGGTCCCCACGGCGGAGCAGGTGGATGCACTCAAAGGAGGCTATGACCCTGTGGAAAGCCTGCACTAGAGCAAGATCCTGGCAGGACTTGTGACCCCGTGGAAGGGGCCCACGCTGGAGCAGTTCATGAAGAACTGCAGCCCGTGGGAAGGACTTATGTTGGAGAAGTTCATGGAGTACTGTCTCCTGTGGAAGGACCCCACACTGGAGCAGAGGAGGAAGGAGCGGGAGAGGCAACGTGTGATGAACTGACCACAACCCCCATTCCCCGTCCCCCTGTGCCGCTGGTGGGGAGGAGGGAGAGAAAATCAGGAATGAAGCTGAGCCTGTGAATAAGGAAGAGGTAGGGGGAAGGTGTTTTTAAGACTTTGTTTTATTTCTCATTATCTTACTCTGATTTGATTGGTAATAAATTAATTTTCCCCAAGTCGAGTCTGTTTTGCCTGTGATGGTAACTGGTGAGTGATCTCTCCCTGTCCTTATCTCGACTCAGGAACCTTTTGTTATATTTTCTCTCCCCTGTCCAGTCAAGGAAGGGAGTGACAGAGTAGCTTTGGTGGGCACCTGGTGATCCAGCCAAGGTCAACCCACTACAATGTATTAGATATGAATTTAATTTTTGCTAGTTGTAGGTCTGTGAGCATTAAAGACTTTAGGAGGGCGCTAGTAGAAATCACCAGTAACATGAAGAAGTGTGGTGAGTTTCCAGAAGCTGAGTGAAATAAGACAGTGAGTTCCTCTATAAACTACTTTTTCCTTTTTTACTTATATCTAATTGACTAATGCAAAATCTTGTAATTTGCAAGTTGTTAATATGTGTCCTGACACATATACTTACAGTGTACTTACAGAAGTTTCATGTTAGTTTGATAAAGTACTTTGTATGAGGAGACAAAAGTTTTCTTTCTTTGGAAATGCTTCAAATACTGATCCATTTGCACTCTAGCACTTTGAGAATTCCTTGCTCAAAATGTCTTTGTTAGAACTCGTTTTTTTGTGGATTGGTGTGTTGTTTGTTGTTTGTTTTGTTGTTGGTTTGTTGGTTTTTTTAAATTCACAGCCACTAGGCTAGTATTTTCAAAGGCATACAGACCAATTCTCTCCAACTGTATCTCAAACATGTCAGGTTTGCAAAACAATTGTCAGATGCAAAATAGAGTTCAAGTGAACTTTTTCTGTTCTTCTGTCTAACCAGTGAAACAGTAGTTTTAGAGACGAGTGTCCAGGAAACATCTTATCTCCTCGGTATTTTGCAAGTTCTGCTTGCAAACTGAACTCATAGATACATAAATAAATAAATAAGATAAATTTCTGATAACCAAACTGGTAACTGTGCTTCTCACCTATTTCAGAATTTCCTTTTACTTGAATGCCATAAACTTTTTGAAGATGATTAATGCTGCAATGCAAATAAGCTTGGGTCCAAAAATTCCATAATTTTCACTTTGGTTGGTTTTGTAAAAAGTCTAGTTTGAGGAAATTAGCTAAGCCAAGCTTGTCTTCACACAAAAGTTACACCAATTTAATTTGAATCGCTTTATAAATTGATTTTGTTAAACCGATGTGAACACTTGTTTGGACACTCCTAAATTGATTTTGCCCTGGCTTATATCGATTTAGCCTAAGTCAGGAAGGAATTCACTTAAGATAAATTAATGCAAGTCTGAAGTAAAATTAAAAGTGCCCACATAGGGTTTGCATGGGCTTGCTAAATTGATTTAAAAATACACTTTTAATTAAACTGATGAAACTTTGTGTAGGCCAGGCTTAACACCACACAGAGAAATCTTTGGCTTCCAGAAATGACAAGGTCTGCCAGGCCCTGAAAAGTCCTTAAGTCTGGTAACTGGTTCAAGGTATTACATGGTTTCTCCATTGATATTTGAAATAGCTTACAGTAATTTTGCAAACACATAGCTTCTCTCTCCATCCAGAATAAAGTTACCTCTTCTTACTCCTGCAATTTTGGGGTTTTTTCCCCCAGTCATCAGTATTGTTTCCCTTAAGATTAGAGACAAGTGTGAAACAAAATCTGATTTCTGCACTTAAAGATTTTTCAAAATCTGAACACAGATTTTAGCTTTACAGTTCTCCACTGCATTTAAGCAAACCCATCTCCAGGACAACTTACTTCACACCACGCAGGCATTGATTTTGGAACAGGTAAGTGCCACTTGCATATTGGGGACTAATTTCTAGTGGATGCATAACAGGACACTTGCTGGCTTCATAACTAATGCCGCATTATTATCATAAAGCAGTAAGTTTTTATTGTATTGCTAATTGTTGAATTTTCCCATGCACTTCAACATGCAATTACCAATTTTTCCTCAAATCTATTTGTCCAGCGAAGAGGGTCTAGACACCAGTGCCCTTGCAGAGTAACCCTGAATAATGATTTGGAAACCAGGCCGTAACCTTCGTGATGCTGTCTGGAATTGGCAATCAAATCAGAGATTATGCAGAAACCTCTATCTCAAAATGTGCCTTGTTTGCTGAACTTTTGCCAGATGCAAAGTACAGTTTGAGGGAATCTGCATCACAGATTGTCATGTAGAATTCACCCCCACACCCCATCCCCTGATCTCCTAGAAACAGAAAGTAACAAAATGACATGTTTTCAGAGAGAAGGCAATTCATGGGACAGTAATCATAGCTGGTGTTGACTAGGGCGCCCATGCTTGAGAGCTGCTTTACTTCACATACAGACATTTCCCTTTACATTTGGCTTGTTTCTGTGGTATTCCCACTTCCTCCCTTTGATGGCTCTGCAGGGAATGTGATGCCCTGGATCCCTGATGTTCAGTTCACTTATAAAGCAGGAAATCTTAGTTGCAGATCTGGCAAGGTGACTTTGGCATTGCTGAATCAACCAGCTGTATTTTCTGTGGAAGGGTTGCCATCTATCTGCTATCATCTAAATAAGAAGCTGAGTCTGGCCAGTACCCATTTCGTCTGTGGCTCCCACAAGTAGGAAAATAAACAATGGATAGTCTTCATCAACATAGTCATTATAGTGTCCTATCTTACCCTTTGCTTTTCTACATACACCAAAAAAACCCAGTGGTTTCTTAAATCTGTCTGCTTTTTGTTGTTGTTGTTACTCTACTTGGTACCATCTCCAGCTAACTTATATCTTTATTAAAGTATGGTAGCCAGCTGGCAACAGTACTTTGAAAAAAGTGGTATAGTGGCTTCCTGTCTCTTACGTAAACCATTCCTGCTAACACCTTTTAGAATGAGATATATCCTTCTGTTGCTGATGCTGCAAGTAGTTGACATGTTTTGTTTGTAATACATTTCTTCTATATTGATGTTTTATGTGTCATTCCTCATTTTCTATTTGTATTTTTGCTTTCTCTTCCCTAAGAGAAAGGATTTGGGAGTGTTAGAGAGATCCATAGAAAGGTCAAGATTGGATGGGTCATTGAGGTTAAACTGCTTTATTGTCAAATGCAGTTTGAGGCACATTTGTGCAATGGAATAGAATATTTGGAAAATACTTATCCGTACCACACCTGTGGTTTTTCAAACACTGTATTTCTAACACTGCAGTGTATTTCAACAGTGAAAAAAATGTCTACTGCATTCTAAAACCTCGTATGATTACTGAATAAAAAGAAAAAAATATAGTGTATGAAAAATACTTAAGAAAGAGAGGTACACTTACTGGAAGAGTCATGGGCTCAGTTTCAACTGCCTGAAGGGTGCCTACACGGCTCCAATGACCTCTTGAACTTCATTAGTTAACTGCACTGGATTTTTTCACCTCTTGTTTATTTTTTTTGTTTGTTTGTTTACAGGCATTCGTGCCTTCAGTGCCTTCTATATTATGCTTAAGTGAGTCTCATGGCAAGTCCAAGGATTTTAATTTCCTTATTCTTGACTTCAGGGTCTTTTTGAATAGGTTCATCACTTTTTGAAATGCCACTTTTCCAAAGTTTATTTTCACATACAAGGTTGTAAAGTGCTTCTTCCCTGAGCGTGTTGCACTTTCTTATATTCTTGTTTCTAATACCTGGGGACTACAGAGTTGATACTCATAGACTTACCACCTCTCTCACACAGGGCCAAGTCAAGAATTGTCCTGCCTCTTTTATACTACAGTAGTAGTTTAGAAGCAGTGGTTTAAATCTACGTGATTTAAAAATATTTAATCTTATATATATTGGACTCATCTATTCATCTTCAGATAAACTGCATTCATCTCTTTCTGCATTATGTGTTCAGCATCTTTATTTCTAGTGAGCAGGTAGAAATACTCTGATACACCTAAAAGGGAGGAACTTTAGCTCTGCATTAGTCAAACACCATCTCAGTCACTCTGAGAGCTACTATGGCTCAAAAGCATTTGTGCATCTCTGATTTGTGTCTATCCAGGTTCTCCTTGCTACACCAACACAATTAAAATAATGCCTAATTTTTACAGAAACCTATAGATTCCAAATTTATACTTGTCTTTGTAATGAATATTAATAATTCTTAAATTTTGAGCAGTAGTAGCTACCAAAGGCACCAGTTGAGATGGATGGTCTCCTGTGCACGTATAAGATATATTCAAATTTAGCTACCATCAAAAAAATCCAAGCCGTGAGTTGAGGTAATCAACAATAAATGAAATTTAAAAAAGAAAGAAATCATAGATCGGCCTTCAATATAGCCATAATGGCTACAACAACTTTAAGGTTTGGCTTAAAGGGGGATGTAAGTTAACAGACAGTCTATTCAGAGAACATGTCCTATACGCAGACGCGTGAAAGGCAGCACATAAATCAGTTTCAGTAGTCAAACAGAATCCTAGAGACATAGTGGGCATGTGTGACATTAGGACTCAACCAAAATGCACGGGTGAGAAGGGAAGGACAGAATTTCAGGGAGGTGGTTACATGTGCGGTGCATGGCAAAGGGCTGTCTGTCTATCCAGCTCAGTGCACATATCTCTGTGATTGCAGTAAACAAAATGCAGTGAGGAAGAGGAGGAGACGGAATGCTGGTGACAGGGGTGGGGATGTCAACGAGGTCATAATGAGTATAAAGCTGTAGACAATGATGTAAACATAAGTATATAACAGTAAATGTCCTTACAGAATACACAAATATACCTGGTACCTGCTGGCGGATCTCACCTTTCCTTGAATAATGCAGCACACTCTCTTGCAAGAAAATAATTAGTCCCTTTTTAAGTTTTTATACAAGACATTACAGTTCAAGACTGTGGACCAGATTCTTACTATATTCAAGTCACCATGAATTTGGAGAAACTGAGGTCAGATGCTACCTGAAAGTAGTGGAAGGAAGAACAAACTCATGCTTTGTATTATAAACCTTCAGAGTCTGTAAATGTTAAATTTGAGCTGATCTATTATGATTTATTCTTTTCTTATAGTTATCTTTGGTCACCACTTGCTCTGTGTGGAGAAGAGTAACAAAAAAGTGGGAATTGAGGTAAAATGCTTTATTATTTAAGACTTTTCTTATTGTGCTGTTAAAAAAATAATTCTATGCCGAACAAGTTTAAGAGCAGCATATACCTAAGAAGCTGTCAAATAGCACTGTTAACTATAATAATTTATCCTATAATTTAATGTAGCCCTGACCCCTGTCATAAGTTAATACACCATGAAGAACAGTGTGCAAAAAAACATGCTTATTAATGAATTGGAGAAATAATGTGACATTGTTTTTTGCCATTTCCCATGAAATATCTTAATAGTGGAGTTAGCAGAGCCTAGACAATTTTTGCTATGTAATTATGTCTGTCCATATCTTACTAACTTGTGCTGTGATTAAAAGGTTTGTCATTTTAATTATGCTATCTGGAGACAGTTGTTTGATTCAAGACAAAAATAACAGTATGTATGAACTCTACATCATATACTTTTTTATTTTGTCTATTTTTGCCAATGGAGTGTCTTAATTTGAAACTCTTTATATACGAGTGCTAGCTGCAGATATTGTGTATATACTGCTAGCTCTATGTAAAATACACAGTTCCTCAGAGACCACGTAGTGGTCCAATTATTCTTTTACTAATGATCATCTCTTCTGGTTGCAGAGTGGCACAAGGCCCTAAACACGCTGGAGCTGCTCTTCTGGAGTTTCTCTGCACAGAGGCCGGGTATGCATGTGAGGCTGAACGTCCAAGTGGAAAAGCTGGCTGTTGGTCCTGTGATTGTGTTGTTCCAGATATTATCATATCCTCTCTGTGATCTTCTGTACCCTTCTTGCAGTTCATGTACTGTCATTACTGCTTTGGCCTAGACGATATGCTAGTCACCAAGGGAAACTAGATTTTTTTTCTCTGAAAACCTTGTATTAAAGGAGCCCTTTTTTTTTGGTGGCATGTTTGGTTTTTTGTTTGTTTGCTGTGGGTTTTGTTTGTTTGGGTTTTTTTTTTTTTTTCCAAAACCATGGCAGCAATTTCCATTACCTACTAAGAGCCGAGTGTTCCTGCATCCTAGGGAAGCTTTCTGAAAATACCTGTCTGTATTCTCATACTATGGCACTAATTCTGGACACATCTGAAAGTCACAGATTAAGCTCTGGAACAGTAAATAATCTTCCTTCTTCACATTATCTGGCTGCATGTTGGCATTAGCAGTATGTAACTCTGCTTAAAATTTCCTGATCCAGAACAACTATATCAAAATAGAGGATAAGCTCCTTTTGTAGCTAGGTTGGAGCCATAAACTTTAAATTTTCCTTGACACTCCCAAATGTATCTTAAGCTGAGAAGCTTCAGTCAAAAAGAACTTGTGCTAAGACTACTGACAGCTGTGGAAGCGGTGCAGATTTAAGATAGTGTCTCCAGAAAAAGGAGACCCACCCAGGGGACAGCCTGCATAGGGGTTCCTACTGCTATAGCTGCAGTGCTAAAAAAGTATGAGTTAACTCCTCTAAAAAACTTAGATCAAGTATTTCTAGACTGGGCATCTAACAATACCATAGAGTAGTCACATTGTAAGATGGAGACAATTTTCCTTACAGCTGCATTTTGTTTTTTTAAATTTAGACCTTAACTTTTGTCTTTTAAGTGTACAGTTAAAAAATTGGGCTTCAATTCAATAAAGTATATCTGTATGATGCATAGCTTCAGTTTTCAATAGAATGTTTGGACATTGAAGTCAATGGGATTCCCGGACAAACTTAATAATTTCTTTTTTTCCCTATAGAAATGGACTACTCTAAGTGGTTTGATTTTTACAGATCAATGAAAACTATCAGGTTCTCACAGATATTGAATATCTGACCACTTGCTTAACAATGGACTTGATGGGCTAAACTCAGGCCAGTTTTAGAAGGCTTTCCTTTGTTTGCTTAAACATTTGATAGGATATTTTTTGACACCTATATTCCTAGTAACTTTCCAGTGGAAATGCTGGGCCATTTCACACTTATTTGATTCCTCTGAGTTTTTCTAACTTGTATACAATGCTCAATAGCAATGAAAGGGTTAACTGTCTTGTTGTTTTTAGGCTTGCACTGTATACAGGGACTTGACATTTTCACACTAATTAAAACAGACTGCCTTAGTCCCTATGTACATGTAACTCATATTTAATTCAATGGAAACGTTGAGTGTTCATTGATGGAAGAGTTGGGTCCATACATTTACTACTTTGACAATCAGGAAATGTCTTACCCAGTGTTACATTTAATTCACCCACAACCCGAATATTTAAATATTCAAGCTTTTGAAATATTTCATTTAAATTAGGTATTCATATCAATGAAGGAAATCCTAAAGACTTTCCTTAAGCAAAACTTCCCATAGGTTGGGACTTGAACGTATATATGAGCACCACTGCCAGCACAGTATTGTTATTGTAGAGGGTTTTGTTGCTGCCATGCAGTATGAATCATACCCATCTGCCCAAGATGCAGGAATTTTTGGTACATAATTTTTCAATTATTTAATTTCCTATTTAAGCACATGTTTACTAGAATCCCATGCGGAAGTGCAGCCTTTTCCTTTCAGTTACAGAAGATATGAAGATTTCTGGTGTCTCAGGTTCTTTTTATTGGTTTGCAAAATTAAAACCAGATGCTCTGGCTACATCTAGACTTAAGGGTGGGTTCACAACAACCTGAGGGTGTTGGTCTCGGTAGATCAAATCAAAGATTTGTTAGGAGTATGTCTTATTGTTTCCAGCCCATGAGAGTAGTTTTCCTTTCCCTCAGAGCCAAGCCACAGGGAGTATCCCAAAGTATCCTAACATGTTCCTGAGATGCAGTACTCCAGTGTCCAATAGTTGAGATATAGCAAATGTATAATGGATTTGCATTTTTGTCCTCCGAAACTGGACCACATCCATGTACCCTCATTAGGGTCCACACCCTTACCTCTGCAAATAGTCCATTTTCCTGATACACAATGCATATGGGAAGGGGGGGCCAGCAAGAAGCAGGTTATTAGGTAACCTTTGCCTGGCAGAACAATGCTTCACTTCAAGCTGATTTTCAAGGTCTGTTAGTGTCATTTTTGTCCTGATCAATCGAAGAAAATAAAAACTAAGGAGAAATAAAAGAACCCTCTGCTGATTTACATTTAAATATAAAAAAGATATAGCAGCTAAATAATCATAGGGTGTTACCTCTATTCCGTCTTGAGACTGCTATGAGCACTCATAAGTGTATACAGTTTCTTCCTTAAAATCCCTGGAAATGTTGAACTATGTGTCTTAATATAGTTTCTTATATTTTAGTGAAAAGGCAGCTGTAGATGTCATCATGACTATGGACTTTTATAGTGCTGTAAAAATTCAGTGTCATCATAAATTCATGCTGCTGAAAATGTCGACATTTATGGCAACTTCTACAAGGACATATTTTTAAATGATATTAAAACTTTATGCAGCAACTTTTATTTAGTTAAAAAAGTAAGATTATAAAGCAAAACATTTACTCTTATTTTAGAACAGAGAGGTGTGACAAACAGTTTATAAAAAAGGGAGAAAATGAAAAGGTTTTATAAAGCAGATCAGTCAGATCCCCAAAACACAAAACACTTAAATCCTGTTCATGTGAAACCAGTAATTGAAGCAAATAATTAATACTCACATCTACTGTCCTTAACATAGATTGTTTATCATTTGGTCATCGATCAGGGGCACAGATATATTACAATATTACTTTGAAGACTCAAGATTAAGAAATAATAGAAATCTGGGTTCATGTATCTACTAAAATTTGAGCTGCAATGCTGCAGTCCTTTGGGAATCTCACTAAAAGGGACTGCATGGACCCAAAAATAGCATAACCCTGCGCAGTGAAACTTCCAACATAGGGACAGTTGCTTCTGAAGCACTGATCCAAATCTCTTACCCTTAGTTAAACCATTGATTTCAGACAGCTGTGCAGTAAGCATAGCATATATTTCACAGAAACTAGCCAAAAGGCAATGTGACACAAGTGGGGAAAGGTAAAATGCCACTTGTTTTTTCTCCTTGAAGACATTCAGGAAATATCAAGTAACTTCTCCTGAGTTTCCATCAACTTTCATTGAAGCAGCTTCAGAGACTGATGTACCTCAGAGAACAAAATATATTGAGTATTCCCTCAAAACAGTGACATTTATGTTTCAGCAGAGCTTTAGGGACTGAGCCCATTCCTACTGATGTCAGTGAGATAACCCCATTAATTTCCTTGCAGCAATATCAATCACTAACACTGAAAAGAGCTGAATCAAAGACTTTATACTAATCATAAAGAAGATATGGAATTAATTTTCTGACCCCTATGCTCAGGACAGTCTTCTCCAAGTTTATCAGCACTTTTACTTATGCATCTCTACGTTTTTCCGTACACTGTTCTCCAGCATGTGTGATTCTGTTCTCAGATTAATGAAAAAATAAAATTAGAGACTCTCTGAAAGAACAGCTATACAGTTGCAGTAAGTGAATAGAAAAGAGATGACACATATATAGCAAATGGTTTTCTTTCTCAAAGTGTTATCCACAAAGTTGTCTTGCCAATCATTTCAAATGCTATTGGTATAGATAGATCTTCATTACTTCCAGAAAGAATACTCAGTGCTTCAGCCTATTTCACTTAGGGTACAAACAGGCTTCATAAATTAAATTTAAATAATCCACACCTAGGCTGAATTTGAACCTGAAGCCTCTGCGCAAAACCAAACCATCCTGTGTCCTGTTGTCAGGGCTCCCTCTTCTGCTCTGTTTCTTGTTTTTTGTTTCTCTTATTTTATTACTAGGCATTATCCTCTATAAACATCTCTGAGGCTACCCATGGAAGGCAATCAAGAACGTCTTTTTTTAAAAAAAAATTTCAAATACATTTTATTGAATCTTGTCAGTTGAACATCACTTCTACAAGCCTATGGGGCTGATGTAAGAAGTCTCTCCAAGTCTCAATTTTTGTATGCTATGCTCTGAATTACTAATTCTTTCAGATAGACCTACAGATGCATATGACCACTAAATAGTACCACTAGTCTAAGACCATTTTATTTCAGACAGAGAATCTTAAAAAGACTGGACATGTGGAACAATTCTCAATTGGTTTAATATCTTCAGATATTTTTTACATGATATGGAGAAGTAAAATACAATGGAGAGGATTTTTTTTTCCTTACAGTTGTCATAATTTGAGATATTTTTTAAAGGAACAAAAAGACATGTATGCTTGATACAGAAGAAATGACTGTTTGCACCTAATATATTGTAGGAAAGTTCAAAGACAGCTTAACCTTGTAAAAATGTTACCTCTGTAATGCTGCCAAGAACAGTAGCTGTATGAATTATTACTTTGACTTGCACACATGACTTTTTTCAGAATTTATCTAACTTATGCATTCATTAATTGGTGATTTTCATATGCTGATGATTTCGTAAATTGATGATTCATTTCCTCTTTCATTCAAACTCCCACCTTTTAAAAAACTAATGCATCTTTCTGCCCTCAGACTCATAATAATCAGCCCAGATATTATTTGGTGAATATTCCAGATTCAATCATTCCAAAATAGAATGTATTGGAAAATAATAGCAATTTTTTTATGTTCAATATCTAGCATCAAGCATAGGACTATAGTAATGGACCTGTGTTAAGGTTGTATGATATAGGAGGAAACAGACCTGGGGTCCACATAGATCAAAATTTCCTTCACAAGAGTGGACAATATGCTTTGATGTTAAATTTCTGGACTAGATAATTATGATAAAAGCCATTTTTTTCATACCTGGTAGAAATAGATTGTTTAAACCATAAGTATGTGTAAACTTCCACCTGATGTTCTTTTTATTGATATGATCTATAGATTCTAGATACCCTAGTTACCTTGTCTATTGATCCATGTGAATGTTTGGCCTCATGTGACAATGGCTTTTTAAAGAAACTTTTGCCATTCATTGAATATCCCATCTACCTGGGTTTGAAAATCCATCCCTTCCGCATTTTGAAAATGTGTTTCAATTGGACAAATATACCACTCGCAGAAAGAGAAAAGCTTTTCAGCTGTATGGTCAGGCACGTAAGGCATCATTCTTATTTTTTCAAAAGCTTCTCTTTTTATTAGTTATATGAAATGTGAAGATATAGGAGCATGTAAACCAATAATAGTTATTCATTCTAAACTCTAAGGAAAACTTACTACGGGCACTGGAGGCTGAGATAGGATCTTGTATTTGCATACATACAGTATATGGAGAACTTTTCTGTTTTATGGAGCAGCAATCATATTTAGTTTAATGTCTTATAAATCCCATAAAATGACATTAAGAAATTTTGCTATTTGGCTGGTGAACAATCTAAGCAGTGGTGTTAAGTCATCATAACACCACTACTCTGAAAGCTCAAGCCTCATAAAATTTGGAATATAAATATGCCAGCTCAACTAAACGAGATCAGAGATCTTGCATACATCCTTTTGTAGAGTGGCATCCAAAAACCTAGTGTTCACCTAGAACACACACCTAAGAATTTCTACTATTTGTAGGCTACTGGGAAGTCTCAATCTTAGAAAAATCACACTCTTGCCCTTTTGTTTCTAAACATATCCAGTCATCTGGAAACCTAGCAGACAACCTAGCGGATTTAGGACATCATCACAGTGTTAGTAGATGTGACACAACACCTCTGAGAGTCCTGCATTCTTATGTAATGGCAGATAGGTAACACAAAGCATTCCTAGGCCATCTAAAATGATATTAGATGATTTCTAGAGTGGAGGAGCTAAAACACAAGGCAATTATAACAATGCAATTGCAATAACACATAAATCTTTTTTCTTTTTTTTAATGTGGATGATTAATGTTTGAGATTCCCTTTAATTTTCACTTGAAGATTTAAGGCTGGCCTGACATAAATCCGAATAGCATCTGCTGATGCTAATCATGAGCTCTGCCAACCCAAAATAACAGCGACTTCAATTTAGGATTCTTTTGTTTACTCATTGTTCATTTCTGTTTTGATTTTTGTCCTTCTTTTGATGTATTAGGAACTTCCAGGTGGTAGCAGGCGGAGTTACAAATGTTAGATAGGAAGGACACAGATTTTGCTCCTGGCTAGACTGATAACCTATATATTTTGCAACGTGAAAACAAGCTTGCTAAGCCTCAATGCACTGGCCTTTCAGCTCTGTACCAAAACTCCATCTGGGCTGTACTTTCTAGTCAAACTCCTCCCATCCCCTTGATGGTGGATGTTAACTCCATATGGGTCTTCTCCATTTCTTCTGCAGTTTCACAGAACATGAGTAGAGATGCTATCCAAGAAATCATCCGCCCATGGTGACAATTTGCTGGAAGCTGATGCTAACCTTCTGGCAAATCTGTGCTATGCTGCAAGTAGGGCTCCTCACTTGGGGACACGTACTTAGTTCATCCAAAATATCTTCTATATGTTTAATGGATGGTAAAGAGTTGAGATGCAGAAAAGTCAGCTGGGTCTGCCATGCATCACTTTGCGGTCTGTAGACTGAATTCCTTAATGACATTCTCATTAAAAGTTCCTGCTGCCAAATACTGTTTGCTTTTGCCTTTAGAACTGTCTGCATTAATAATGAGAGACTCATCTTGAAAGTTATTTACATAAAGATTTATTCTCATGTCACTATCTCAGCAGCTCCATGTTGGTTGTGAGCAGAGTGAAATACCCTGTGAATGAATTCACAGCAGTGTGTTACCCTAGGGGCCACAGACTACCTTATCCTCCATCCCCCACCCCCCCTCAAGAAAAATCTAACCCTTTCTTTACATAGTAACACTACTACAGCTTTTTTATGAAAGGAAATGCCTTCTTGTCCCTTTTAATATCTGGTTCTGAGGTGACTCACCTCACTCTGACTAGCTGGTGGATACAGTCGGCCCATCTAGAGAGCAGATGAAAAGGTCCTGTAAGGCATGTCATCTCAAGTGGGGTTGTTGATCACCTCCTGGCTCCACTCGTCATGGTGCTGCATGATAGCAAAGCTTCAGATGTTTCCCAGTGAAACACATACACAGATATTCCATTAAAATACATTTTAATGGACCACAATCTGCAGCTCAGGAATGCCCTGAACCACAGGTTCTGTCTTTGTGTCTGATGGGCCTTGAAACTGCACCAAGGATTTGTTCCCTTTTAAATTAGTTTCAAGTATTTAAGATCACAACAATTATTTTGGATTGAAATTTCCAGTCTGCAAAACAAGTTTTCTTTTGGTGATGATTAAAAAAAAAAAAATTGAAAAAGAAAAAAAGCATCTGGTTTCTATAACTTTCATTTATTTAATTTATCAACAGATCATCTTACTTTTACTGTTAAAATTAGGTACGTGTAGACTGATTTAGATTAAGTTTTTAAACTTAGCTAAAAGTTCATGGCTTTTCTTGAGATTTTAAGAGGCTGAGTAACTTTATTTATGCGTCTTCTCTAGTGCATTTTATTAGAAGAAACAAGAGAGAAGTAGTAGTGCTGTTTTTATGGTATTTCCAGTCCAGATGGAAGAACCAAAAGTCTCATTTCCAAAGTGTGGTATTTTATGTCATCACCCTTTTTTACCTAGACAGCTGCACTAAGTTAGTCCCAACTTCACAATGTTTAGACATTCAGATAAAGTTTAAGTAAGCATCTATGCTTCTGGTGATTATTCAAACAGTCTCTCAAACTTTTGTGTTTCACCCATCACCAGTTAATATCACATTAAAAACTGCCAAATAATGTTGCATTTTATTGCAACTTGTACAAACTGAGTAACCTGCCCATTAATTATCTGCTGCTTCTCACTTAGCATCATTCTCTTCCTATAGCAATAAAAGGACTAAAGATTGTATGCAGCTAAAATTAGTTTTTTATTAGTAGACAACTGAGTCCTTTCCATATTTTGTAATATTCAACCTGGAGGGGAAAAATAATTTTTTTTTATTATGTGCTGTGAAAAATTTATTTAATTCATGGAAACAAAATACTTTTATAAGGCAGTAAATTCATCTAGAATGAGACAATTTTGTTTCCTCAAAAAATAGCCTTTCCTACAACAAATACACTTTATAGGATTTTCTTTACTTCATTAGAAATTATCTAATACATTTGCAGAAGAAATGAAAGTTGACTTTTTTTCTTCTCTTTTCCAAAAGCGTAAACTTTTTTGGCTTGCAACAGCCAACAGCACTGGATATTGTTTTTTTCCCAGGAAAGAAAAAATATTTTCACCGAATCACCAAAAGCATTTCCAGTACTAATCAGCTCTACATTTGCTCAAATGAAGATGGTGAGATGTTGGCTTCATTAATGGCACTGCACAAGGAAGATGGAATCCCAAGCTATATGCCATGAAAAGTTCCATCTTCAAAGTAAGTGTTTTTCATTTTCTATCAAAGACAAAGGCACTTGAGATGAAAGATCTAATTCTCTGTTGCTCCACAGAGTCACTGGCACAAGCACAAAGCAGTTGTAACATGACACTAAATGTGCATTGTATCATTTACACTCATTTTGCGTTTCTGATGAAGGGCAATCTGAAGAATATTAACCTAGGCTTTTTTAAGGCATACATGCAATTCTTATCTTTGTAGGTGAGAGATAATTATATCTTATGGACAGTTTTATACGCACACACAGTCATGCAAGCAAATTAATAGTTTTTAAGATGCATTTCTAAAAATGGAACAAAAGCCTTTAAACAAACAGCTTTGATCCCTTATGTCCTCATTACGTCAAATTGAGGCTGATGTAACTGGAGGGGAAGGTTGATGATCACGAGGTTAAGGCTCAAGGGGCCACAGTCTCTCCTCCGACGGAGCTGTGTGCAGTGCAGAGCCACGGGGTAAGGCAAAGGTAGCTCTCTATCTCCCCCGGTATCCCTGTAGACCACAGGGCAACCTCCCAGCTCCCTTGACATAGCCCCAGAAGGCAGTGCTGATGGCGATGCTGCACCCCTGTGCCTGCTGAGGGGCTGTGTGCCACCCAGGAGCTCCCCGCAGGGTTGATGCTAGATCCACATCTGGCCCAGAAAGCAGTGTGACCACCAGACCATCAGCCTGATCGACTCAGGACTTCCAGGTTCGGTTCCTTGGCCTTAGACTCCTATGGGCCTCAGAGTCCCCCGTCTCTGAGAGTGTTTATCTTCCTCGTCCTCGTGGTTGGAGGCTGAGTTCGTCCCTGCTTGGAGATGGTCTGAGGAAAGATAGCCCAGAAGTTCCTACTTTGTTCCAAGAGATCTAGTTATAACATCTTCTCAACACGACCACACATGCTAAGACTCTCTCTGGGAACAATTTCTTGTTATTGTTGGCATTTATTGCCTGATAGTTTCAGTCTTTTACCATCTTGCTGTTTACAAATGGATCAAAAGGCAGTGCAAATCATTAGAACTAGCAGTGCAAAGTTTTGGCAAAATCCCGCCTGCTGTCATTTTCTATAGTTAAGACTTTTGCCTGAAGCCTTGAATGTCTCACCCTGACACCAGCCTGCAGTAATTAATCATTAAACAGTGATTGAGGCAGTGGACCCCAGAAAATATCTTCATATTCTACCATATGCTGAAGCCAGCTGCACCAAGTACTCGGAGAGAAGCCGCACAGAGGAAAACACTCTGCCTGACAGTCCCCTGCTGTGAAGTCCAAGCACAGAAAGCCTCTAACGAAGGGCCGCAGACAGACTGTTTGCTTGTATTGACCTTCATTACCTGAGATTGTTTAGAAGGCAAAATGTCAGTGTTAATGTGCTAGAATTTTAAACATTATCGCATTCTAATGACTATTTCCAGCCTCTCGCATACTCGCAATGTGGAACAAAAATGTGGATTAGTGTAATGAAAGGTTATAACAACAATAACAACAACAATAATGAGGGATGGGCAGATGTGTTTTGCTTAATTTCAAACTCCCCTGGAGCATCTCAGGCTTGGAATTGAGTGGTTTCCACCCACCCGAGGTTCGTGTTTTATTTGGGGCTGGCCCAATGCCATGTCTGGGCTGTCACAGGCCACAGCAGTCGTCCAGAGCTGGGCATGAGCCTGCCTCCAGCTCTGGTGAACACCACTGAGTTGACAGATCCCACAGAAATGCTGGGGTCAGCAGCAGCAGGGTAGGGGAAAGGCAATGAGCATCTTCCAGATTATGGACTTGTCAGAAACGGGGCGATTTGCAGGCCGTGCACCAATATTATGGTTTCCAAAGTCCCACTAAGACCCAGGTGACTTCCTAAAGCTCAAAGGCATCCTGGGTTTACCCCACATGCCTTCCACATGTTGTCTCCATTGCGAGGTCTGCCTTGCTCAGGTATACAAGTAAACAGCAAGCTAGATGAGAGACACCTTTTAAGGGCTTTGATATTCTGCTCTTCATCAGTAGACCCAGAACCCTTGTCATTTACTACTGGCATTTCTGCAGACACACTAGGAATGGTTTGAAGGCTGAGTCTGGTAACATTTCTTCTGCAAACTTGCTTCCCACTCTGCGTGATGGCACCTTCCTTTGTCAGAGTGCTTTGTCATTCCCAGAACTGATCTCTTTGAATGATCTGTTTGTTTATCCAAATATCTGAAGCCTTCCTTAAAACCAGAAAAGAACTTTTGCACAGATGTTTGTTTTATGGGGATCCCACAGATCTCACATTTGTATTAGAAATCCAGCAAGCATTTTTGCTTGTGCTGCCTCTTCCCCACTCTCTTCTTGCTTTGCAAAAGAAGCTAATTATTATATCTATACAGTATAAAAGATGTTTGTTTCCAGTGGACCTTTATGTATGGAGGTAACAAAGAAATTTAACACTGAAGGAAGTAATTTTCCATGCAAATCTCAGCTATAATATGATTTTTATTTTTTTTTTCCCCATGATGTTGTAGCATTCAAAAATGTAAATGGCTTCAAAATAAAGTTGAGGAAACTGATGAAAGAAAAGCTCAACCAAAACTATTACAGAGTCATGAAGAAACAGCCTCTGGCTTAGAACTGTAGTTGCACTGCAGTTTTTGCTAACCTGGGAGGGAAAGCATCACTCTGCACCTGCCCCCCTCCCACACTGTCTCTAAGCATTAGCTACAGGCCCCTTTCGTAGAGAGGAACTTGAGATAAGCACGTCTTCCCTTCGCCTCACTCATACATTCTTAACACACGCTGTAATGCAGGACAGATCAAGACCATAGCTAAATACAGAGTTCGGAAGCTGTATCAGAGGATTGAACAGTGCTATGTCTGCCAATCCTGTTTGTGCAAGGTTACATCTCAGTCCCCCAAGAGTGCATTCAGGAAAATCTGCCGGACTATGTACATCTGGCACGACAAGTACAAAAGTGGCCTTATTTTGCTGAAATAGGTTAAACTGTTTTGAATTTCTTCAATAAATCATTAAACAGCGTTTCTCTGTGAATACTCAAGGGAGCGGTGGTTCGGCCTTCCACTTTTTTCCAAAGGCCAGGTTCCTTGGAGGATTTTCTGTAATGCCATGTGAACTTCTCTCAGACCAGCTTTTGCCCAGGACATAAAGCGAGCCACGAGTCTGAGCGAGCATAAGAGATATAGTTGCACCAGGGTCTCGCTGGGTACATGATTATGAGGAACCAAGTGTCTCCTGCTTTTTTTGAAAAATAAGATAAATTTAAAAAGTTATTCGCGGTGCTCCGAGATTTCTCATTTGTCAAACAAGGAAAATTTTATAAAGAGTTCTGTTCTGAGAGCAGGTATGTTTCAATCAGAGGATAATAGCAGCTTTATTGGGCAGACACTGGTACTTTGGCCCACCTGTATATATTTATGACATAGTACATAGAACAGATTTAACAGAAGTTTCTTTGTCACTGAAATGACTTACACAATCAGAAGTGCTGCCCATCCATTTTTTCTGTTTTCAGATTACTGACACTAAGAGTACGACTCATTCGTGTTCTTTTTTAGACTAAGAAAAAAATGCTTGTTCTCAGTCTGTTCAGCTAAGAACATTTCAACGACATTAAAAAAAATAAGTGAAAGGATATATGCATACTTAAACACACAAGATTGACCTCTTTGTCTTCAAGTGCTTCCAGAAAATAATAAATTATGTTATTTTTCAGTTGAATAAAATAAGACAGAGGGTCACAGCTACACAAGATTGTAGTACAGTAGAAAAAGATTTATGGAGATGAAATCTCATTGTTTTATGTCCAGGATCTGACATAGTATTTGTATAATGGGAGGTCTATTAATGGCATGTCTCTTTTTTTTTTTTTTTTTTTTTTTTAAGTTTGTTGCATTTGTGATTAGGTTTATAGGAACTGATGGCTTGGGCTCTTTTTGTGTCATTTCAATATTTATCATAATTTGTATTTATTTTTGTATAAATATAAAATATATTTACACATACATTTAAATATATACATATAAATAGATGATCTTTTATAAAAATATATTTTGTAGAGTTATGTGTTTTGTTTACATAATACAATAGAAAAATATTTTTTTATACATTTATTAGAAATAATTTTGGGGGGACTTCTTTCAGTTGCTATTATTATTATTACTATAATAACACTGTCTATGTACTGTAATCATGGACCAGCCCACCATCATATTAAATAAAAAAATGGTCTTTGCCTCCAATGCATAAGAAATAATAAAATTAACCAATTAACAGGACAAAGCAAGAGGACAGCAAGTTACTATAAAGGACTATGACTGGTGAGGGCCTCAGCATACCAGCAATGTATTATGGAATTTTTCATAGGATTTGTGGCAATTCTGAGTTCTATGGAGAAATCTGAAAGAAGACACTGAGGTAATTCTATGGATGTTTTCAGGTGACTTCTGGGAACAAGGAGCAGCTTTGACAGGAAAGTCAGAGATCCTTTGCTAAAACCTACTTGCTGAAAAGTGGAGACTTACAGACCTGGGGAGTTACTGAGTGTACAGCAAAATACTGCAGGTAAGATAAGGGTATCTGTGGAAGACCTGACAATGAAGATGTGTACTTTATGGACAGAACAGGAGATTGACAGAGTGCCCTTTGCAGCAGCACTCTGCATGGATATGATCATGTTTGCTAAGGTGACACCAATGTAATAATCAAAACAAGGGATAACGAGTGCCCTCAAAGGACATTAAACTGTCTGGTTGGAGAGGGCAGGTCACATCTTAAAGATATAACAAGTATCCAACTGACTTAGATTTATCCTACATCTGAGGAGCTTACGATGAGACCAACCATGCTGAAATAACTATCCACTTAATATTTTTCTTTACTGTAGCAGAGAAAGACTAAGTTTGGCCCAGTTCCCTTGTTCTAACATGTAAGAATTAATAGTCCTGACAGCAGAGTTTAATATTTGTACTAGATAGACTGAACATGGGAGGGTGAAAATAATAACATCAACTATGTTTTTCAGGTAGAGTTAAAAAGCAGAAAGACTTGTCCGAGGAAGTATTTGGGAGAACAGGGAATTATACCTCTTTTTCTCATTCTTACCTTACTTTCCATCACCCTTCTGCACATGCAAGGCTGAATAACAATACACTTTAAGATGGGCTTAAATTTAGTATATGTGTGATGTGCTGGGTCTCAATTGTGTGCAATAAACAGAACTATTAGATACCAGACAGAAATGAGTGATAGGGCTGATGAAAAATTTTTAGGGTCCCCCCTCCCCAATTTTTTACTTAGAAAATATCTAATTCAAAGTTTGTTGCATTTGGTAATTCATTAGAGAAAAATTACTAAGGCATTTGAAAGCTACAATGAATTTGGCTTGAGTAACGAGTCATGAACATAATGAGGTATGATGAGGCCACAGAATTTGAAAAAAGTGCATTTGTAGATTAAGTGCCAGCTTCAACACGTCACCAGTATATGATAAGACAAATGAAAGAGACTACAATGGAAATAATTTTTTTTTTTTTTTCCAGGTCTCTGAGGCACAAACCTTTTCAACTTTACAAAAGAGATAAGTAATTTAGTGGCATGGTGTCACTTTTAGAGGCCATCATACACCTAAGGTCTGAGCTGAAGAGGCAGAGAGGAACTCTCAGGTTTTCTTTCGAGGTCCTCATTCTGTTCTCCTGGTGTCCTGGTTCTGGCAAGGATCGAGTTAATTTCCCAAGGAGCCAGGACAGGTGAGCCAAGCTGGCTGGGGCTATTCCATACCATGTGACGTCATGCTCACCATAAAAGGGGGCTAGTCGGGCAGGGGTGGGCTCGGCGTGTCGGCGTGGCTCCGGGACGGGTCGAGCGTCCGGTCGGTCGTCGGATCGGTAAATCATTCTCTGTTATCACCCATTGTGAATATCTGTTATCAGCACTGTTGATTGTTTCCCTCTCCCTTGCTGTCCCAGTAAACTGCCCTTATCCCAACCCTGGAGGCTTTGCCGTTGTTTTTCCGTTCTCCCCATCCCACTGGGGGAGGGGTGAGCGAGCGGCGCGTGGCACTTAGCTACCGGCTGGAGCTAAACCACGTCACCTAGCTTGATCTTTTGCAACTGAGGGCAGAACATACCTGGACAATGTTGTTTTCTGTCATCAGCAAGGGAGAAGGATGTAAGGAACATGTTATAACAATCCAACTCTTGTGGGGAGGTTGGAGGAGTGAATTACTGAACCAGGTCCTCCTCTACAAAGTAGTTCCACTATGACCCAATGTACCTGTTTCGTTCAAAACATTTCCCTATGGCTAGAAATACTGGATAATTTCAGTCTAGTCGGAAACACCATTACCAAGAAAACAATAACAGACTTCTGGAACATCACTATTATGACAGCCTGATGAATACCAAGATGAACACCACTAAACTGTTGAGTCTTCCCAAAATGAGACTCAGCCTCTGCATCGATGTACCCATACACTACAATGTCCTTTGGATAGAGATAATGGTACACTCCTAAAAGATCATATGCAACATAATATGAGGCAGGATATAAAACATATTTGCCTGAAAGAAGAAGAAATATATTCTTTTCTCACACCCAGAAAATGGACTTGACAGGGCTCATCAGGAAAGCAGCTCAATTTTTATGGGTACCTGGCTTGTGAGAGACGCACTGATATAGAGCTCTTTTTCAGGGGAGTCAAGTACAAGAAATGAATTGTAATCAACAAGCTATAGGCATATGAAAATACATTTGATTATGAAGGAGTCATATCAACTAAATTAACTGAAACACCTAAGAGGTGAGTAGGTCTTAGTGAAACAGTGTAGGACAAGGAGGTAGAATGTATGAAGATATGAAGGTGCCCCTGGACTCCTATTTTATCGGTTAGCACCTGCATCCCTTGAAAAAAATTGACTGCTCCATACTCTTTTCCATTATTTTTAACAAATCTAAACATAGACTTCATGCTTACCAGAAATAGAGATATTTTAAGAAGTATGCTGTATAGAAACTGTCTAGTGGGTGGGGTGGGGTGTTTTGCCCTTTGTACTGGGAAAGTTATTGATGTTTTCTGGTAAGTCATCTAAATTTATTATGCCTGAAGATATTTTATGTATGGTTTCCCAAAGTACAAATTACAGCAGCCTTGTATTTTTTTTTTTCCTGAGGTCTTTTTCACAGTTGTATATGCAGATGATCTCTAATAAATTGATTCATACTTCTCTGTTTCACAACAGAATTGCTTATTGTAAAAAATACCTCTTGTCTTAAGAGCACCTGATTTTATAAACAATGAGTCAGTAAACATGACTACTTAAAAAGGTAGACTCTGCACTTCCAAACAGCAGTGCAGGTAAACATACTTTTAGTGGAACCTAGTTTACAAACTTCTTCTTTAATACAAAATCTGATGAGTTCCCTTGCCTGTTAATAACTATTTTATTATTCCCTTATTCTTCATTTTGGAAAAGTTTTGAGCTTCCCATGGGATCTTTATATGACTGCAGTTTACTGAGCAAATAAGACTTTGAATGATCTAATAAAAGAAAAAGTGCCCAAAAAACTTTCCTCTTTTAGCTTGACAGTACATATTTTGTCTGAGGGAACAATAGGGTGAAACCTAGTGCTTACATATTCCCCACAATTCTTTATTTTTAAAATAAATTCAGCTCCTCTCAGTGGACCCTCATTTAAGCAATGTTCTTCACTGTCATTTCAAAGTTACCCATATACCATATGTATTTCTTGCCTTTTTATTTGTAAATAATCTTTCTCAGAGGAAAAAAAGAAGAACAGCCTGAAAGAAAGTCATAGAAAGAAATGCTTACCCAAATTTGATGAATCCCATATCACAGGGACAGTCAACAACCCTGACAGTATGAACCCCATGTGAGTTGTATTACTCGTATGTATAAGCCTTTGAAGGACACAAGCCTATACTATCTATCTACCTACAATAAGAGACTGTTATTGTAATATTTACCATAGGACCCAATGCAGTAAGGCACCCAAATGCATAAAATTTCCTATGGAAATCAGCTGGTAATTCATGAACATAAGTACTTACTAGATCAAGATCTGGACTGCCACTGAAAAATTTTCCAGCTGCAGGAAGCAGCTGCTTCTAGCTGTCTCTCAGGAGCTGACTCCTCTGAGTGATTTTAAGAATTTACGCTTTAGCAATCCAGAAGAAATGGGATTTTCAGCGACTGGGACCCAAGAAGGCAAATAATGTAGTGGCTTGCAAAAAACTACCCAAACTAAACGTATGTGTTTAGAAAGGGGAATAAGTGTGCAGACCTGTCTTCCACACAACAGCAAAGCCTGGGCACCTTGGCTGCCTTTGGCCTTTGAGCTTGGAGTTATTCACTTCTGCAGCCAAAGGTATACGTCCAAAATCATATGTGCTGCACACGGTTCCCAATTTTACCACTCCTCCTGCCTCATATAAGGCCTATGGAGACAAACTGTGCAAAGCTTTCAAGCAGGCATCCCTGGCGTGCTCTAGCAGTTCCTGGTGCACTCTCCAAGGGGTGAGGGCAACCTCTCCATCACAAACCTGAAAAGTAAAAAAATGGCATTAGGAAGGCTTCAAAGTACCATGAGATTTTTACCATGGGAGTAATTAACCGTCCTCAATATTAATAAGCAATTAGAGTGCAGTCCATTTGTCTTGCAGCTCAAATGGCGAAGGTCCTGAGACTTCCCTGAGGCAAGCCCAGGTCTGTATCACAGCACTGCGGTGTCAGGGAGCACGCTGGCTCATCCCTCCACGACACCTCCAGTCTCCTTATGGTGCAGAGTTAGAGGGATCCAAAGTGTAGCGTTCCCACTGACACTATATTGCAGAGAGGAAAAATAAAAAAAATACATGGCTTTATTCCAATTTAGTTTTCAATCATCTACACAGGCTGGGTGGGATTTTCAAGTGCAAGAGATGCACAAACCTTCCTAACTCACTGCAATACTTTTGAAAATGTGTTTCGCTATGGAGTTTAATTTGCAAGAATACCTCTGTCCACAGAAGTAATGGCCTAATATTGTAAACACCTATGCTGTTAAGTGCTTTAATAATCTCCTGATCTCATAAGGAACAAGAATTTTCATTCTGTTGAAAACTGACAATTTTTTTTTTCTGATTTAAGCCCAAAAAGAGACTTGTAAATTAAAATTTTGTACCAGAAGGGGAAAGGAAAGTAAAAGGATTTGAGATCTAAAAATAGTCTTTAAATGTATCATTTTAATTCGTTTAAAGTTCATTGTTGCATTTCATTAAAACATTAAATAATATTCTATAGATAATTATGATTTTGCAAAAAAAACCCTATATCTTTTGACAAGAACAGTTCAGGCAAAATACATGTTGTCAATTCCATCATTTGGATTGACATTCCTTTGGCACCTGTAGATGGATAATTACTTTCCCATTTAATTAATAAAAAGTTTACATATTCAGTGCAGAAAAAAGCATGCATATTTAATACCAATTATGGTGTTGAATTCCAGACTAGTAAATATGCAGCTGAGGCCTACTATATTCTGATATGGGCCACAGAATTCTAGTCATATAGAGACAGGGACAGGAAAGAACAGATGAATACAAGCAATTTTTTAAAATATTATATTTGTTCTTATTTAGAAGAACAGAGAAGAAAAACTTTCTAACACCAAGTGTTAGCAAAATACGCTTGAGATGCTAAGGTAAAGCTCTATACTTTAAAGAGATGGAAGTTCACAATTAGATTCTATGACAATTATGCCTACCATGAGTTGAGGAAAAAAAAAAATCATCTAAAACCAGTTGAATCAACTCAACTCTGCTGCATCTATCCCAGGTTAGAAGATATATTTATTCATGTTATTTATTTATATGATGTCAGTCTACAGGGAAACCAGAAAAGTGCTTCAACTCTTCCTGGTAGTCTCAGGAGAACTGTTGAGGAGTAGCTCTCTCACTCTGTTGCATGAAACATCCCAAAGCTGCCAAATTTACACATTATTGTTTTGTGTCCAGTGGAAGCAAAGAGATTTGAAGAAGCTGCATCCCATACAATATGGATGTACAGGTGTCTTAACAGTAAAAATGACCAGAGGTAGCAAAATTTTTTAATTTAGAATTAGTGTTTTAGCTAAAACAAGGACATTGCTGAAAAAAATATAGGTTTGCAGATTTCCAGTTATTTTACAAATTTATTCACTTTTGCACTGCCTGATGGTCTTTTTTTTTTCTTTTTTCACCTTTTATTCTATTAAAAGCAAAGAGAAAAAGAAGAGAGAGAGAGTGAAAGGGGCATGAAACCCTTAAAACATCTTGTACCATTTTCCAAAACAAACCCTATTGGTTAAAGGGCAGAAGAAATTCATTTCAAATAGCTGAAATATTTCATTTTTGTGTTTCTTGCAGACTTTTCATCAAAGAGTGCATCCATGATTTGCCCAGCATTGCCAGAGAGTATGAAAGAATAGGCATCTTGATGCTATGGCTGCAGCATTCAAGGCAATGTTGGTCAGCTCTTGAACATAGGTATCAGACTTGAAAAGAAGGAAATTGTAGCAAATTTACTGACAATGCAAATCATAGAAGATGGCAAAAATCTGTTTCCTTGACAGCATGACTGCCCTAGAGGATGCTGATTTTTTTTATTATTATTATTTTGGTGAGGAGCGGCTGGAGATGGAGGATTTTGACAAATGAGGCTTGAAAAATAGCATGCTGAAATCAGTACAAATATATATTTTTGTACATGCTATCACTTCTTTTTGGTGCCTGACACAGGAGTCTGAAATGGAGCACTCCCAGCAGTTGAGTTTTATTGGTTTAAATCTGGTCATGGAAATATATTTTGATATGTCAGTTACATTTCGTCTTTGCCAACAGAAGCCAGCTACTAAGCCGAGGCCGCCCGCTGTTAATTAAACTATGTTCGACTAAAAACCTGCTGCACAAATACACGGTAGCAGAGCATGTTCTGTGTGCTGTTCCTCCTCATGTGATAAGCAGTGCATTTCCTCAATGGGTGCACATTGCTTACATTTTTAGAGCTATTAAGCCAGGATAATTATGGAACAATCTAGGCAATGTTCAATAGCCCATGCAGATGCCTGACAGGGCATGTTGTCTCTTAATTAGGAATTTGAATGCCTAATGCTTGTATATTAACTGAAATAATTGGATAGATGTTTTACATTTTCTTCACTTTTACTGACAACCAAGCAAGGGACCATAGGAATCAACATATCTTCCTAAACCAGCTCATTTCATTTGCACTTTCTAGGTGATCTAATCTGTTGTTTAAGTGGGATTTTTAAAAGAATTGATGCTGGCTACTGTGTAAATATATTGTAGGATGTTCCTCAGTGAGTCTAGCATTTTTAAGCTGGTATCTTGCTGCTTCCCGTACTATCATAACCTATACAGTGTAATTACCTGGCTCTATCTTTTTTTGTTCCTTGGAAATCAAGTAAAATTACAATAGTTGTTATCATTTTTTTATTGTTTCTAAGTGCTGATAATGGGATATGTTTTGTTTCAAACCCAGTTCTGGTAGCATACTAGCACAATTTGCTACCATTGATGTGAAAATCTGCTTTGCACTGGCCAAAGCTGCTTTCCACAGGCTGAGGATGCCTTTCAGGGGCTGGGTTTGCTGGACTGGACTCTGGAGCTCTGGCTGCAGAGGAGTGGTCTACATGGGCATCCCCACCCTGACACTCGCTTTCACCAAACACGGGGCGAGCCTCGTTGGCTCTGGCCAAGCGGTGTGGAAGGACTGGAGGCATTGCATTCGGTGGTACCATCCATTAGCCCATTTTTACAGCTGAAACACCATTCATCTCCTATCAACGTAATGAAAACAGTCAAAAAATTCCTCTGGGCTCCATGTTAGCAGAACTGGGGCCCGACTGAGCAACTTCTTTAATCCACGTCTACTGTGTATGTGAGGAATACTGTTCTCGCCAGTATATACATTGTTTATATTTAGGATGTCTGATAAATGTGTTTATTCGCAACTATTAGTATAAAAGCTCCTTTAAAAGCAACAAATTGCTCTCTATTAGTAATGTGCATAATGACCTATTTCCATAAACATTTTTAGTAAGAGAAATTTTAATGTGCAAAACCCTGCAGACATTTTATGGAAATTTGACTGTATTCTGCAGAAGTGCATCACAGTCATATTTTGTTCTTTAATATTTTGTTTTGAGAGGTGAATTACTTTCATTCTGATATATAGTACAAAAGAAGCAACCTGGCACAGGAAAATGAGTCTTAATGTGTTTCCTTCTTGCTAATGTATATTTGCCTGATTGATGTAAGGATGTTTTTTGCAGAAAATATACAGCCCCTGTTGTTGGGGTTTTTTTGCATATTTATTTAAAAAGGGTGACGGAGGCTTTAAAAAAAGCTCTTTAAATCCGGTCATAAGGGAAAAGAATAATAAAGGAATGTCTTTATGGTCAAAAGGATAAACAGAGCTTCTGAGTCTATATCTGTTGTATTGCACCTGATTTCTACACCTAAACGCAGGTCAAGTGTGCAAAACTGTATTCACAAAATATTGTGATGCAGTTTTAGAGGCATGGCTTAAAAAATTAGCCTGAGGGGGTTAAACATGTGTTAGCTTTATTTTTTTGTTTGAAAAGCATGCAAGCAAATCATTGGTATTCTGTGGAGTCTTAACAGCACTTCTCTATGTTATGTACTAAATGCAACCTGAACAGTAGTAGAGCTTTTCATATTAATTTACTATAACTTTGGAGCAAATAATGCTTTTTTCTTCCATGCAGAGCTTAAAGCTTCTCAACTACCAACAATTCCAACAGAAGTCTGTAAAAATAACGTAACTCGTGTCAGGTACAAACTGTCTCATTTGTAGTTCCGCCAAAATTATACAGGGAAAGAAAACAAGGTTTTATTTTAAATTAAGCTAATCGCACAGCCATGCAGAGGAGGTGGAAATGGAAAAAAACATCCATAGATCTAATACTAAAAAAAACTGTGCAGTATTTCAATTCTGCTTTGAAGGCACTCTAGGCGGCCTTTTTTTAAGGAAATGTTGCTGCATGTTAAAGCACAGGCAGAGCACAACCCTGAATTCAGCTCTGCCTTTGACACTAACTGTGCGAATTTGAGCAAACTCCCCAAATGACATTTGTAAGCTGGGCTTAAAAGATATTCACCTCTAACATAGTTACCCCATCCCTACTGCATACGGAGAATGCTTGCTTAGCTAATAAAGTGCTCTGCAGATGTATGGGAAAAAAAAAAAAAGCACGATAAAAGATGTCAAGGAAGTGAAAAAGATTAAAACATGAACACCTTTAGAGATATCTATGAGAAAAGCAGGTTCCTGTATTTCCAATTTTGTCTTACAAATGTTGATATGCTTTGCAGTATCCATATGTTCTGTTCAAAAAATTAAGGATGTATCCCAGATGGAAAGAAAGTGTAAATTAAAGCCTACATTGATGAGGAGGTACATGGAATAGAAACATAGCCTTGGATCATCATATTAGTCAAGTAGTTGCTTAACTTTTAGCATGTTCTATTGCCTTCTATGATCTTTAAAAGAGAAGTACTTATAAATGTGAATAAAGAGCTTGACTAAATATCCGACTGAATATGAGGCTAGACCCTCCTGTTTCAGTGGAAGGTCAGCTGCAGCACATCAGTGTTGCAGCTGTAGCAATACAATTGCTTTAAGATCTTTTTTTTCAAAGCGCTGAGCAGCTCTTAGTAGCTCCCGCACATATGATGTGAAGTGAGAGCGCATAGATGTACCAAGGCCCATACACAGCCCTTGTCTTATCTCACTGAAGTAAATGGCTAGCTGTAATTAATTTCAGTGGGATCAGGAATGTGATACATAAAGGTTCCAAAGGAAACCTTCTTCCTTCTCCCAGTCATTTTATATGATCTTTCCTGTCATTACCACTGCTGTACGTTCACGTAATAGACAGTTGTAAAACCTTAAATGAGAATGAATGAAATTTGAAGTGTTGAATTAGTCAAATGAATTAATGACCATGATTTAGTGGTATTTTTGCTGTAGGAAGTGTAAAGAATCAGTCAAGATTTTCTCCTGTGAGGGCTGTATTGTATTAATTTCTTTTTCAAATGACCAAGCAATTAGCATAGCAGAAACCTAGGTGCTCAGCACCTTCTCCATTAAACAGAACAAATGTCAAGTCCTATTAATATAGTCAGCTGTTCCATAGTGGTTGATCAGATGCTATCTATCATTATATGTTTATTATCTTGTTGAAATAGTGTTATGAGGTTTTGCTGACAATAACTTCGGATGATGTGCCCTTTTTCATTTTAATCCTTCTTTGTAGTTCAGGCACAATTTCATCGCGTCCAGGCTGGTAAACTATTAATTGTGGTAGTCCAGATTTTCAGCAGTTCATGCTGGTACAATAAGTCTTCTCTCCCCATCTCCTCTCCCAAGTGAAAAGAATCTGTATTTTTAATAATAATAAAAAGAGATAATCACTTAATGCAGAAATGTCCATTGCACCCGAACAGCAAATCCAGCTTAAGTGGAAATTTACACAAAGAATTATTTATAGGAATCAATCATAATTACATTTAATGCATGCTGCAGCTGTTTATAATTGTGGTTTTCCCAAGGTTATTCTCCTCCTACCATCCACCCCCACACACATGAAATTTGTTTCTGTGGAAATGCTTAGGAAGCATTATAATTTTCCCGTAACTTGTTACAATGGCAGCTGACTGTTGTGAGGCAGACTAGATCCTGATTAGTGAGTGCGATAAAAAAGAAGACAAGACTATTTTGTCGACTAGTAAAAGAGTCTTGAGAACGTGGTTGGTAATAACTATCAGGACAAACATTTTCCATGTCATTCTGTTTACTATTTATTATGACAAGCAAATTTGACTGCTAAATTAGAAAGTTAATTTCTGGTAATCAGAAATTCAAGATAGTGTGGGCTAACCTGAGAAGCTGTGCATAAAGTGGTATAACTGGGACTTTCTCACACTCAATTAGAAATTTCCTTCCATGAAGACTTATTGCTATAGAACTGATTGTAAAATGCATTTCTTTTTTTAACTTCTGAAAAAGCTGATTTTTCATAGAGAAAAATAAGAGAGATATAATTTGAAGTGCTTTTTAACTCCAGTTATTTGATAAAAAAATGAAGGCTTTACAGGAAAGAAAATACATGGCATACACAGGTTTTAGTGCATTGAGGGCCCACATGTCCAACCAGAAATTCTAGAAGGGAACACATCAGGCAGCCATTTCATGTTATATGGCTACCCATAAAGGACTCTGGGTTGCTTTTCCATACAGGGTATGAGCCAGGAGAAGGTGTAAATTTAAAACAACCACTCTTTTTGGGACATATTTCTCTGGCCCCCTTAGTCAGCAAGTTTTAAATTTTAAATTTCATTGGATATTGATAGATTTCCTATAGTCATAATTGGCTCTAAGGTATTTCAGTGGAAAATGTGCCCTCTGTTATAACTACTGTATTCATCCCTTTGAAGTACGCTCTGCGTCTGTGGTACTCATATCAGGGTTAGAGCATCTCAGCCCAAACACTGCTGAGGGAAAACTCTATGAAGCTTGAAATAGAAAATCCTCTGAACTTTAGGAACATTTGTATTCATACTGTTGCCTCAGGTTTTTGTTTTCTTAATTTTAGTCCATCTTTACAAATTATCTTTTTGACATGTGAACATTTGGTTGTAGGTGTTCAGTTAGGCACCTGAGTTCAGAAGTGATGAACATTTCTGTTATGAACATATTTGAGTCATATGATGGAGAATTCCTACACTAGTTATAGTAGTATTGGACTCATACACTACAAAAAAATTCTGAGGGTGGAAATAGTACATAATTAGGTATCATTTTAGTTTCTCAATTCTGTCTTAACTTCTGGAGCTTGATTGAGGGAGTCTGTATAGTAATGAAAGGCCAGTTATATATAACACCAGATTATTCAATTTGTGGTTATACTTGAAAATCTTGAGTCAAAAGTTTGGCAATGTAGGATGGATCCATTCTTCTGACACAGTTAACTGAAATGTGACCAAGATTTGCCCCTTAGGCTTGAGAAACACACTACCAGGAGTGCTGAAGGAATCGGAGCTGTTGGTGTCGGTTTGGTGCAGATGCCCGAGGAAGGGCCTGTCCCTCTGAAAAGCTCCATCAGTGAGCGAGGCACAGTGGGGAGTGCTGGAGAGGTCCTAGCACCCACCCCAGCCTCTGAAACCAAGAAAGTTGAGCCCCTTATGTATTAGCAGCTGAGCTGCCTCAGTTTATAGTGCAGCTTCTTAGGACAACTCAAAATCCCAAATCTTAAGTCACTTTGTGGGGAGCCTTGAAAATCCCTCCACTTTTGCAGTGTCCTGGGGCATAAAAATAGGTTCAAGCCCATTCCAAATCAATCCACTCACTTGCTATTTGTGCTTTTATTTCTCCCCACGTACCTTGTAGCATAGAATTTAACTGTAGCTGAGATGATACAGCATAAGTAAATAACCAATGGGGACCAATAATAATTGCAATAAACCTATAACATTGATGCTCCAGTATTTAACATTCTGGATCAAACTCTGCCCAGCCTTACACTGTGCAGGACCCCCCTGAGGGCAATAGGATTTCATGGGGTATAAATCAGGGCAGAATGAGGTGATTTCAGAGTAGGTGAAATTGCTGATGTAACTTCCCCATCTTAAAGCGACTTCAGCCAAAAAGTAGTGTTTGAGGGCAATAAGAAAAAAGGTCGCAGTAATACATTTAAAAATAAACTGGAAAAATGTTTAAATAGTTTATTGTTCTATGGATACTGATCTATTACTTGTAATGACTGGGACAGTTTGGCAAGAAAAAGAAAAAAAAAAAAAAGGATTAACTGTATCAGTTACTATATAAAACATGTCTTCCAAAACAGGTACTTGAATTTTTATCTTGCTGGTGGTACTCCACCTGAATGAAAAAATAGTCTGTATGTACAGGGTGTCTCTAGATAGTTGCTGTTTGATGCATTATTTCTTAGCATCTATGACTGACCAATTTCAGAGCATTGTAGCAATTTAGCATTGACTCTAAAAAAACTAACCATATATTTATTGTTGCAGACAGGAGGACTTGAAAATCCACAGGTAAAATAAACGAAGTGGGAGTGTGGCTCTGTGGAAGGACAGCTTCTTCTGCAGGGGAGTAAACTGAAATCCCATTTATTCCAAGAGAATTTTCAGCACTAAACATGTTTAAAAAAAAACCTGTTTGTTTTTGAAATAAATTTCTATTTCATTTTTTTAATTATTATTATTTTAGGATATCTTCATAATCTAAACTGATATCTGTACTTCGTGTTTTTTTTCCAGGAAACAAAAGTGGGTATAAATATTTTTGTTCTCATTTCTTTTCTTTAAAAACACTGAAAGAATTCACCAGATGGAAGCTTCTAAAAAAAAAATTAAAAAAAAATTGCTAGAAAATATTTAACTGAACTCAAAGAACAGATTTATTTGGCCCCCAACAGAATTGAAGCAATGGAGAAACTTTCAGCTAAAAGATGCCATTGCTATAACATCTGCAGAATAGCATTGTGATCAGAGATTATTTTCCCTTCCAGAGTAAGCTACTACCACTTCAGTTCAAGGAGCTTTCCCTAAGGAAGCAATCCATTATATTTTCTATGGCCTATTAGTATAAGATGACATCTTGCAAGTAAACCCGTGGCCTGTATTTTGTCTTCTGAGTCACATTCTACTACCTCTCTTATTCAACCAGCTTCCTTGAAATCAACATTTTGCTGCTTTAGTTTTCCCTTAGATAACTTGCTCTGCATGTTCTAGCAGAAATGGACCTGTAAACTGAGCTGTGTACCTCTTTCATCACCACTGTTGAAGTAAGTGCCTTTGGGATGTACCTGATGGCTCAGGGACAACAGCCCTCCACAGCTGCACTGCGGGAGGGAGGACGCCCGAGGAGATGGGGGTCATGGATCCCTAATGCCCTACACCCTCCATCACCACTCACGTTTCTACAAGAGAGGTTTAACACCACCACAAACAAGGAGAATGCTGAAGCAATTTTATATTAATTTAAAAGGTGGCGCAACGTACGAGGTACTGAAATCAAATAATGCTTATGAGCTAGATACTAAGCACAGTAGTTACAGTGAGTAAGAAGGTGCCACTGAGGCTTAAAATGGTTAGTAGAGCAAATAAACAGCTCCAAAAGAAAACTCTGAATGTCAAAAGAATTGATTTTCAATGTAACTATCCATACGCTGAGAATCCCCCAAGTGGCATTTTCAGCTGGGGTTGAAAAGCGACTATTTTAGTGCAACGATGTATTCTTAAGCATTACAAGGAGAAGCTGTGCCACCTGTCCTGTATTCATGTGAAGTGGCACACAGTTTCTGAAGGTCAGGCTCCAGACACTGATTTTTGAGACCAGGTGCCAGGAAGGCTATAAGCCAGTGCCAGACAATTATATTTACATGATGTCTTTGTCATGTATAAAGGGGTATGACTGTGTATGGTTTTCTGATGCCCACAGATGCTCCACCAAGAAACATATTCAGCACGCAAATCTAAACTCTGACACTTTTGCTGTCTTGGAACTACAGTTTTCAAACAAAAAAAAAAAGTGGAGTCCGAGCTGTAGAGAAGCGTTGGGTGGCATTAGTGGCCAGCACTCCTACCGTGTGCTGAAAAATGCATTTGGCATTCCCGGTCCAGTTCTAGTATCGGTCGCTCTCAGGAGGAAATTGAGGTAGGACAGCTAGAGCTGGTTTGAGCTCCTTTTGCTTTTCCTCCCCACTGTCACTTCAGCTCACACCTCTGATGGGTGATACAGGGAAGTCTGGATCTGCAAATACTTCCAGCAGTTTGTGACCATCTGCATGGCAGTGCTTTGCTCCTCATGGCAGCAATGAGCAGCACTGCTGCTCGCCGTGGTGGTTCGTGGTTGGCAGTGGCTGGACTCTGTTTATACCGTTATATATAGTTGGGATGTTGTCAGGGATAAGTTGATTTAAATTGTGACTTTTGCTTTACAGAAGACTTGGTTAGTAGCGGCTGCTTAGCTCACTTCCAGGGAAAGTAGAGGAAATTAGCTTTCCTCCACCGGTACTGAAACCTGCCCTGCCTGGCTGCTGCGTCTTCCCAGGCTGAGAGCAGCGGTTGCCTTGCAGGACTGTAATTCTCTCCAGGGAAGTTTTCCCATTACTGATGTCTTTAGACCCTGGGCTGAAATCAGACCTCAGCCTGTCATTTAAATACCTATTTCTGCCAGGTGCGCAAAGTCACTGGCAATGATTAAAAAAATTGTATCTCAAGATTTTCAAAGATATATCCACTACAACTATATTAGCACAGACAGGCAAGGCAGCTATAGATTAATTAACTCATGTACCATTAGCTGTTCCACACAGAGTAATCAACATGAGGTAAATTACACAGGCTCTTAAGCAGGTTTTACAGCCCACACTGAAATTCCCGCTGTTGAGTATGGTATGAAAAACAGGTAGAAATTGCTCTGCTTCACTAAAAGGCTGGAAGAACAAGAACTGACATATGTAAAGTGTTCACTGTGGCCTTTCCTTTAGTTTCCCTGCAGAAATTTGCTTTCACAAGCTGTCCTCTGGGGGGAAAAAAAAAAAAAAAATAAAAATTAGCCTGTGCCATATTTATACAATTCTCCTTGAAACAATGTAAAACATGCCATAGTACCATAATGCTGTGTATATATTCAAAGGTTAAAAATAAAAACATTCTTTGTGGATTAAAAAAAAAAATAATCAAGTTGAAAAACCGATTTTTTTCCCCTAAGAATTTTAAAGAATTGTTTATTACTTGTAAATGCTTTACTATTTTTCAGATGTGTAAACTGAGTCAGAGGTACAGCTAAGCCCTTCATATAGCTAAGATCTTCAAACAGTCCTACAGGATCTGGGCTCTGAAGTCTTAGCATTAAAAACTGATTTACGTCATTACAGTACACTCTTCCTCCATCAACTTCAAGTTAAGGGTTGAACCTCCAAAATGCATTCACAGCATATACATAGTCCTTGCATGAAAGGAAAATTTAGTTGCTTTCGAGCATCATTCACAAAAATTGGCATGTTGAGCAAGGAGCTCCATATCATAACAAAGAAGAAAGCTCAGGACAACATTGCAATAAATTCTACTTTTCTCTTAGATGCCTTTCCTGGCAATACTCAGGATTGTGGTTACCTAGGCCCTATCCTTCAAGCCAACCACTTCTAGCTTTGAAAATTAGGGTGTACAAGACGGTGTCACATTTTAAACAGAGGTTGAAGAGTCAGAGCACTCATCCCAGCCATGAAAGATGTAGTTTCAGTCTTCTCCTCTGTCAGAGGTTTCAAATGCACTTCCATGTCTGGCAGACTTACTTAACCACCGGGATACAGGCAGGCTGAGGGAGAAAGGAGAGGAAGAAGATGGAATTAAAATTCTGGATTTGGATTCCCAAGTCCTACTCTGCCTGTGTTTTTTTAGCTTCTAAGCATGGACACTAATGACCAGATTTTTAAGATGTGCCGAGGTGCACACAAAAGCACTCATACACCTGCCTCCCAGTTGTGAACCTGTTTCATAAATTCACAGTGGTTTTTAGATCTGAGAGCAGGATAAATTCTTGTCTTTCTATCAAACGTGCTGTAAATAATGTGAGGAGGACTTGGTCTAGAATTCCTTTACAAATGTTAGGCTCTGGGGAAAAAATGTTCCATGCCTGTTTTGTTGGTAAATACAAAAACTTGATGGAAAATCTGGCGCATTGTTGGTTAGCAGTAAAGGTTTTTAAAAATTATGGTTACCTCCATGTAACACAGACTGCTTTCTCCACAAGCACACAGATGCGTGCATTTGTACACGTGCATGCTTGTGCGTCGGTGTGTCTCTGAGTGTGTTAGGCTTATTTTTCCTGAGCAGTGAAAGCTGTGCCAAAAAGCCTCTCACTCTCAGCAAATCCAAGACCAAGGCTGGAAGCCATGAGAATTAGCTGCAGGTGCTTAGGGTTTAGAAACTGCTGAAGGGACGAAAGACCAAGGTGTTGGCTCCAGGTTAGTTCTTATGATCAACTATTCTTTTTATCTTCCCATAAGACCACCTCACTCTTTTGTTGGCAAGGGGGAGGGAGAAGGGGGGGGGGCAAAAAAGGAGTTAGACTGTTTGATTTCAAATGGGAGGTGGAATTCCTCAGAAGACGAGCCTATAGCGATCAGGAAAAACAGATTAAGAGAAGCAGATGTGGGCAAGAAGGAAGATGGGGAGGGGGGGTGGATTTATTCATGCAATTTAGGATATTAGCAGTAAATTGAGGAGGTGGTTTGTTCTGCGTTTAGTCTTATACAAATTCTGCCCCCCTTTTCAGCACGTTTTCCCTTTGTTTATCTCCTGAGAGATGCCCACATGTGTACAATACAAAGAATCGAGTCATAAAAGCGCAGGCCTGTCAGCCTCCCTGAGGACCAATTAATGGTGTTCCAAATCTTGTGGGCAGGCAGATGAAAAGGATACAGAGAGAGAAGGGGAGGTAGATGAATACTCAATGAGAGCAAGGCAGGTTTTTCAGATGTTGGTAGGAACTTCTTTAGGTATTCTTAGCTAACTTATTTGGGGTTTGGGTTTCTCTCCCGCTTCCGCGGTCCCCCGGTCATAACTGCAACAGAGGGAAAAGCTGCACTTCAAAATATCAGTTAGGCTTTTATCCAAACCAATAACAACACAATGCCAGTGCGGGAGAGGGGGCAGAAAAAGGCCATTTAGAATTTTTCCAACCCTCCTTTCATATATTGGCAGTTTTATTGATAGGTACTTGAGTTTATATTACCATTTGTATCTCTGAGCTGGGTATTGCTCTGAATGCAGCAGGCTTTGTAGTGCAACCTTTTACTCCTATCTCACCCCCTACGTGTCCACAGGCCTTTGAACAGCAAGCGAGTGGCACTTTGAAATCAGGAGTTGAAAGTGTTTGACATGGAAAGGGGAGCATGAAAGTCTTGCTCTTTGAACCTTTTCTTTTCAAAGTCCCACAGAAAGTAGAGGCAGGACAATAATGGACAGGCTGAGGGCTCTCAGGGTGAAGTGGGGATACGTGGTAATGAGGTTTTAAGTGTTTTGGTAGTCATTCCACCCCACAGTTTTCTCCCCTACGTACTCCCAGTGAATTAAATCTACTGCAAGATATTACAGAAATCTTTAGCTAGATATATATTTGTCCCTGCTTAATTCATTCCTTGATTAAGTTTTGGAAATGAAATTGAGCTGAAGAAAACAGGAAAGAATGGTCAAAATTATCATTAGATTGGTGACTACTAAAGGAAGATCAATTTTTTGTTTGTTTGTTTTATTTTGTTTCCTAATTAAATGAATCCAGAGGTACAGTAAAGGCAGGTTGCTTGAGAAATGCAACCAGCTGTTGCATCAAATATCAGGCACAGGCCTCTCTGCGCTTGTACGCAAACTCACCGTCTCTCACCTGTTGGGGTCAAGAGGGTCAATTAGTAAACTTGGCAGATGATTTGCTTCAGTTATTTTACCTGCATGTGAGATCAGTTAGCGTGGAGAGAACGAAAGAAACTTGGAGACCCTGAAATGAAACATCTCATTTAAGAGCTTCATTATATTTAAGAAGAGAAGAAGTAGAAGGCTAAGTTATTATTCTGTGAGGTTCATGAGCTGATCTTTCACTCTTTGGAGAAAGGTAAAAAAAAAACAAGCTCAGAAACCTCTTTATAATGCATCTTCTCAATTGTGTAATCCTCTACCTGGGAAGAAAAAAAATCCTTTCTGAGTGATGTAGCAATCATTTTACACACTCAAGCATGAAATTTCATCACCATTATCTTAGCTTGGATGACTGTACAGATGTTGTTTGGCCATAAAATGTATTCAGCTCTTTTTAAAATCTAACTACAGTATCTGACTCGATGACCTCCTGCAGCAGTTGGTTCCACGGGTTTGGACTATGCTTTGCTGAGGAAAATTTATTTGCATTGATTACAAAATTAGCCAAGGTATGACAGGAAAAGCTGAATAACAACTCACTGTCAAAATGGCCCAGAATGTTCTGATCAGTCTATTTTGTCTGATCTCTTTATCTTCTCATGTCATGTCAGTTCTGCCCAACACTGCCTCTTTTTGGGGCTAGATCCAGAGACGCAAAAAGGTGCCATTCTTTCAAAATGGATGATGCTAGTGTCCTCCAGCAAAAACTTACTTTTTAAAAAAATGTGACCCTGAACACAAATTACTTGAGATGGACTCTTTTCTTTCAAACGTGGAGCATGTATAATGCAGACATTAATCTGACCTGATGCTAGCAGTCATTTTCAGTGAATACCAGTAAATCTGGTGCCCCCACACTGTTGACAGTAGAGCACACACAACTCCAGGTTCCTTGCAGAACCTCAGTAATGCCCCCAGGCACCCCTCTGCTGCAGGGTTACTGTGCCATGCTTGTGGCAGGAGAAGCTGATGTATAAGGAGATCTCCTTGCGAGCTGCCCTTTTTGAGGCCACTTCTGGAAGCCCCTGTGCTTCAAGGGTTAGAAGCAGAAATGAGATTCTTCCTTTCCTTTTCTAAATGTGTGGTCTTATCCCTTCTTTTTGCAGACTGAGGCTTGAGGCAGTGAGGAAAACAAGACTCTTAAGGAGACGGATTGTCTCTGATTTCTGTGGCTCAGGAATGTCTTTGGGGTCCCAAGGATACAAGCCTCCTGAGGCTTTTCAAAGGGGTGTTTACAGTTTGCGCATTGACAAGTACCATGGCTCACTGCACATACAGAGCTAGACTTTCCTCCCATGTCACCATGCTCATGAGGCACCAGAAGCTATGTGATGTGAGATGGAGTGGGGCAAGGGAACTAGCACAAGGCTGATACTACTGCCTCTGCAGCCCAGATCAGCTCCTTCACCTGCCTGCCTTACTTCCTCCAGTTATCAAGGTAAGCAGTCATTGTCTACATTATAAGCCTAGGTATATTGACTAATTAATTGCTGTCTGTACAAGGGTATGTCTACACACAGGTATGCAAAATTGCATGCTTACCACCTTATCTGAGCCAGAGCTCTAGTGACCTGACCTCATGGGTCGCAATTTGCTATTCTTTTTAATTCCCATAGTTCTAAAATACTATTTGTGGTCAGGATCTGGTGTGTATTTCCTTTGAGATCAGGGTAGCAACAACTATATGTTATAACACTTTAAGTAATGGAATGAGGCTTAATGAATGTGATGACTCAATGAATATTTTTTACTTTGGAAAACATATTGTCAATGTTTTTTTTCTCAAATGGGTTTGTTTCTTAATATTTTAGAAATTGAAACACTTGCTAATGTCATGTCCAGGAAGATAATTAGGTAAGTGTTCTTAAATCATGTATCTTTAGCATTCATATGACCAGAGTGAATGGAAATGTTCCACAGATAGTAAAAAGAGCAACAGTGTTATATGCAATACTTAACCATCTGGAATGAAAAATAGAGAAATAAGAGAATGTTGTAAATACTGACTTCTTTCTTCATGACCTGGCAGAATAGTGTTGGAATCAGGCAATGAACACAGTTGTTTCTATCAGACATCTGTCAAACCTCATTCCTGCGTCTCAAGGCATTCAACTACATGGACCAGCACTGAGTCTCACATGGTCCTCCAAAACATTCCCCTACGTTTGATTTTGATTTTTCTGCCAAAAGTCCTACTACTTCTTTAAAATAATGATATGATATGCCTTAGCAACATGACAGTCTCTGAAATAGTGTGCCCTGATTTGGTTTGAAGAACTTCAGTGGAATATTCTCCCCTCAAGTTCCTAGCCCACTACCTGGTTTTTTTCATGTACGCTTCCCTCACAAGTTAATTACTTCAGTGTACTAACTTCTTGGTGTTTTGGTTTTTTGTGGTTTTTTTTTTTTTTTTCCCCCCAGTGTTTTCACTTCTTTTCTCTAAATTCCAGGTGGTGTGTGTCTCTGTTAGGACTCATTGCAGGTTCCAGTAGGTGTTATGCTACCTGACACATGACAAAAAATTGGGCCAAAGTTTGCTCGATTTTTGATTCTCTCCAGCAATTTATATTAATGTCATAAGAGCAACTTTAGCTATTTCCAAAGAAACTTCCACTCAGGCCCACAACCCCAAATTACCATCTGTTTTGAAAGCGGAACCTGAACAGGCTTTTTCTGGAGCATTCAGAGCTCTATCCCACAGGTAGACTTCCACACGACCCTAGGAATGGGACTTTGTCCCCTCGGATCACATATCACAGCCTAACTGACCTCCCTGCCAGGGTGCTCTTTTGAAGTCCCAGATGATTATTTTTTTCTTCTTTACTTGCAGCTCTAGTTATGACCTGATATTCCATTTAATTTCTTCCTCCCCATTCTCCACACAAGATTAGGAACACTTGTAGAGTCTTAACATATATCCTCTCTTAATTATCTCATAGCTGAGCCATACATATATAGCTCTTTTTAGCTTCCCTCATATGTAAATTCTTCTGGTCCCCTGACCATTTTTGTTTCTCTTCTCTGAACTCCCTCTAATTTGTCAATATGTTTTTGGTAATTAAGATTCCCGCAACTAAATGCAATGTTCCATATGCCTTCATGCCAGATCCCTACAGATTTTCAGGAGAGGTCACTGCTCACAGCTGGGGCCAGATTTCCAAAAGCACTTTGAATGTTGAGTGCTTTTGAAAATATGGCTATAAAATGTTATTATGGGAGCTTTTGGTTAAGGAGCATTTTGAAAATCTTAGCACTCATGTAGATGTCTAAATGGAGTTGCGACTCTGTTAAAAATGTGGTGCCATTAAAAACCTTGAGCACATGAATATCTGTCTTCAATCACTTTTGGAAATTTGCCCTATAGAGGAGACCTTTTCTTTTCTTCTCCATATCTTCTATTTCTATTTCATGTTATTAGATCAGTGGTATCTGTCACACTGTATTTCTGTATATGGTTTTAAGTAAACAAAGTTTAGCTTTAAACTCTACTCTACTAGTTAATTAGTAAAGTTGCATTAAAAATAATTAATAGTCATGGAAGAATGGTGCCCAAATATGCTTACTGATAAGGCGGATGATATCTGTACCAACTTGCCATGTTGTTTACACATCACAAACAGTGAAGGTACTGAGCAAAATTTAGTAAACAGGCAGAATGATGGGTTCACTTTTTTTTTCCTATGAATGGTCACCATTTTTACAAATCTGTTTATATAGATATTGTCTCAGTGGAAAAAGGCAAAACTATCTTTCTTCTGTTGAATAAACATGGTTTAAACAACACTTTCTTGGCACTAAATTGTGGAAATTCATACAGATGAGTTCAGTTCTTAACTAGGTTCTTTGGGATCAATTGGGATTTTATCTTTTCTATTTGGGGGCAGAAGGAAAGACTATTCCAAATTATTTTTCTAACTAACTCCCCATTTAAAGAAAAACTTCAATTGCAGGTTTTTTTAAACATCATATGTCTAGGAGGCAAAAATGATTGATGTATGGTATGGAACACTGTTCCAACAATACTGTTCACGGAAAAATTCTTGTTTTCCTTCACAGTTACCTCTACTGAGCTTCATACTGGACAGTGCTGAGAGGAGGAGAGGGAGGAGAATTTTTTACTTTTGTTTGGGGAAGGGGCTTAAAATTGCAAAAGAACTGCTGTTGAAAAATAAATTACAGAAGGTTAAATAATCTGGATCCTTTTCCGTGCTGCAGTAAACATATTCACTAGACAGTTAAAAAAATTGTTTATGATGTGCCTAATAGAGCCATTCTAGTTTATCAGTTAAATATGTATTCATAATTTTTTAAAAGGAATATTATTTACCCAGAAGACCAGAACAGTTTCTAAAAGAGCTTTTCCAGTCCATCATGTAAATATGTATTTAGGACAAGTGCTGTGTGTACAGTATTAAAAAAAAATCCTCTGAAAATCTCTTTGAAAAGTTATTACACATGTCCACTGCTGCAGCAAAGTTTTAAATATTCATATCTCAGCTGTTTCCTTTTTCAGATTTCTCAATTTGGTTTGAATATATTGCAGGTGAAGTGCTCTGCAAGAGTTTCATTTGTTGAATGTTAACAGGCTTGTGTCCTAAAGGACTGCTCATGTGTGTCAAGCTACACATGTGCTTAAATCTTTACCAGATCAGGGACTTTTTTGTTAGGCTAACTTAAAGATCACATTCACGTGTAAAGAACTGTCTTCCTTACATGCCTATAAATCAGTAGGGATTGTTTATCTACCTCTTATCTGTCTCTCCCTCCCATTTTTCCTTTTGCGAATTATCTGCACGCAACAATGTGTCGCCATTATTTGAACTCTTTGATGTACATAGGAAAGTCCTCACTGCCCTGCAAATCATCATCAGATAAAGCCCTTCAGAAGTTGTTTCAGAGGTCCGTAGCACACGATGCTGGAAGGTGGCAAAAATATGTGTAATGAGAGGTGTGTATCTCTGCTACATTGAGATTTTGAGCTTGTATTGCCCTTTTTCTGTGATACCAATCATGCGTTGAACAGGCAAAGCCAGATCTCGGGGGGAATGCTTGGAAGAGAGAAGGAAAGGAAGCCACAGTGCCATAACAAGTCCTCTTTGTGGTTGGCCTGGACACCAGAGAACTGTCAGTGGAGACCTAGTGTGTCTGGGTAGAGGTGAGAGTTGGTCAGGAAGCTCACTCTCATTTGCATAATATGTTGGGGATTTGGAAAATATTTTTCCTTCCCTTTTCCACAATCAAAGTCAGTATTCCTCACTACGTACTTTGCATGAGTTTGCTAGAAATTCAGTTACTAATTAATAATGTTGTAGGTGATAAAAATGGGCTGCTTTCTGTATTGCTTTGCATTCATATTTTTGTTTGCTCTGTGAGTACAAGATGGGTGTACAGCAGTACCAAACGTGAGTCGGGGTACGTTGTATTAATTTGGCAGTGTTACAAATGGTTATGCAATGTGACAGATTAACTAATCAGTACTATAATAGAGAACTATTTTCTCAAGTAATCACTCTCACATAGTCTTGAATATATCATAGCTACAAGTCCTTTCTTATGTGTCTTATGTGTCTGACTGTATGCTAGTGCCAAATGGTACTTCTTTTTAATTCCATTAATTTGAATTTTACATTTTATTTCAATTTTGCATTGATTTGCATTTTCCTGTAAATATTGCAGAGATTTAAGAATCAAAAGTTATTTTTTCTTTTTATCCTCATGATAAACTGTTTTGGGATTTTTTTTTCTTCAGTAACATCGTAAAAATTTGATTTATTTGGTCATTGAAGCAAAGTTCCCATTGACTTCACTAGAATTTTTGGTTGTTTCAATGATGGCAAGGTTTTAACCAAAACACCAAGCACAAAACCATCAAAATTTGGAAAATTTAAATGTATAACATCATGGCAGATACAAGGAGAAAGTATGAAGTGTCTAAGCAAACATTTTGCATGTTTTCATTCTTTCACAATGCTCTAAAATACTGTTAAATTCTCAGTAGAGGATGTGGGGGTTTTTATATGAAAACTGACAGCTGTCTTGAATTTCAAAAATGCAAATACAGATCCAAATTTTGAAACATTCTGAAGTTCTTCCAATAAAATAAAAGCAGTAAAAAATTGCATGTGCTTATTGCATAACAATTAAGTCTGAACCTTTTCAAAAGTGAATATATTTACATACAAAATTCCCATCTTTTCCAAAATTCTTGTTGTGGGATCTGTCATGACATTTTTTCATCAACGTTTTTACTAAAATAGTTGTCAAGATTTTTACTGAAAACAAAACTTTAAGTACATGAAAAAGAAGATAAATCAACAATTTTATCTAAAATTCAAGTTAAAACGCCCGAAAATCACCTTTAATGTTTTGCAAGCAAAAAATCAACATCATCTTTAGAACCAATTTTTCATTTTTTTAAGTCAATTTCAGAATGGATTTTTTGGTTTGGTTTTCTGTCTATTTTTCTGTCTGAGTTCTTTCTATGTTTGACTGACCAGAGTTGTAACAAAAGAAGAGCAGAAAATGCTCCACTATGTGTCAGAGCTTGTCTAATTATTTTATTGTTGATGCTGGTATGATTGGTTTGTGTGAGAGATTCTATTTTCTGAATTTGATTTGAAGACTGGGAAATCGTTTAGGGTATCAATGTTTTACTCCACCTTTCTTTACCTTTTCTAGAGATCCATGGCCTGCAGCACCATCTGAATTTGTTCTGTGACTACCAGTCTACCTTCTTGTTCATTCCGACATACCTCTCAGTCTGTTCTGCTTTATGCAGATCAGAATACTCTCCTCTCAGTGGATAGATGCAATATTTTTCAAAGACAAATATGTATATAAGGCAGTGGCTATGCGCTGCAAGTTTAAGGCCTTCCAGTTAAGGTGGGTTTTTAGCTAATATAAGCATTGTGCCTGAATCTTGCTCACTGTTAGATATGTTCCATTCACATATCTGAAGACTTGCTTTTAAGCCACCTTCTACACATTGCACGGAACTTTGTTTTGATGACTACCTTAATCATTAATTTTCAACCTGGGGATTATTAATAATGCTGTTAGCACCTTAGCATCTTGATGGTTTTATGGCCCTTTAAAACTTTATCAGCGCTTTTACATTTGATATTTCAATTCTCTCCCTCTCCTGTGGCTCTTGTCATGAATTGGCTATGTTCTTCTCCACTTTTCCCAAAGGGAGAATCTGCTTAGTTATTCCTAGGAGTTTGCTGAGCCTGCTTAAACAGAAACATATTGCCCTATTTAATCAGTTTCTTGATCTTGTATTTCTTGTTTTCTATTTGTTTTCAACTTTAGTAGTTATTGCAAGTAGCCTGAGGAAACATTAAACTGGTAAAGCTCTTCTGCTTCTAGGTCATTGTTTTTCATCTGTATAAAGTTGATCACCATCAGATAGTAAGTCTATACAGGAGAAAAACTGATGTCTAACCAGTGGATAGTGTGAATTTATATCTGTTAAAATACAGAGGTTGATTATAAGACCTAAAGGGGTTACATTCACACTCATAGAATTTAATGACAGCACTTCAATTTCTTTCATTGGGAGCAAGTTTGGACTTGACTCTTCAGATGGCAAAGATGTGTATGCAGATTGTCTTGTAATTTTTACCATTTTACATACCTGGGAGTACCATGTATTTTTAGTCGATTTCTTGCATGATACATGCAATTTATTTTAAGTATTCTAGTTTAAAATCTGATTCCATTAAAGCAACACCATTTTTTAGTTGTTCTTTCTAAAACCTTTCCAGTCTATAAATGAAGCATTTTTTTTCTTTCAATTGGTAGTCTGACAAACTCGAATGCTGTTCTTACCATTGCACAACACCTCCACTATTAGTGAAAAGGTTTTGTGTGCCAAATTAGGCTGCTTACCATGATATTCATGCTTCAGGTTTCTTTATATGGCATAAACCATTGCTGGCATGAGTTCTTTCAGCAGTTTTGTGTAGATAGGCCTTATTGGAATAGAAGCTATTCTGTTGATATTGCTTAATATGGAGTAGAGTCTACGCTATTGATCTTAGCTAGTTCTCCCTATAGAAGTAAGAGTGAACTATGAGTTTGTGTTTCATTTAATTAAATCTGTAGAGTTTTTTCCCTTTCTTTTTTTCCCTGGAAAAACAAAGAAACCTCATAAAGCTCCATGGCTTCTAAGCCATATTTCAGTGTTGGTTTTGTGTTGTTCCAGTCCTTTGTTGTTAATCAGATCAAGCCAGCTTGCCACTGAGAAAGTAACAGTAGTGCCACCAGACTGCAATCTGTCAAGCCCTGCTAAAAACCTCCTTCAATTGCTTTTGTAGGCTTACTGTCTCTTTACAGAGTCCCTGGGCTACATCCCTGCTGCATTTTGATAAAAGTTCTCCTCACGCCCTGTGTAAATGTCGATAATTGCAGGAGAGCAGAGAGGTATCTTCCTGAGGGTTCCAGAAAGTGCTGTCAAGTGCAGGGCATCTAGCCATCTTGCTTTGTCAATCAACAAAAGTAAAAGATGTTAGTGACAGCTGTGGAAGAGTTCTTGAATGTGCGTGCTTTGCCCTTTCCCTCCTGGTAGCTGTTGCCTTGTTTTCAACGTTGTTTAAGCTGTGTGCTGAAGTTCGATATGACTGTCCCTAAGAAGTTCTCTCACATTTTACATTGTGGATGTAAATAGTGGAGCTCTCCTTGTGCTATTTCAGCACTTCGGCTGCAGCACTGTTGCTTCAGAGAGAGGACTGGTAGGGTTAAGTAAGGACTTACATGAGCATCACAACATTTCATAACAATGGTGGCATCAAAGTGGCTCATTTGCAGAAATATCAGTCTTGTGATAATCTGCTCTTCCACTTCAATAAAGAACGTTTTATTCAATAGCTAATTTGACCTTGGGAAACCTGCAAAGCTCATTTTCTGCAGTTGGAAAAAAGCCTCAGTCCTTTCTATCTTGTTACTTAACAATCCCATACAATGTTTAAATTTTACTTCAGATGAAATATCTATTTCCATTTCTTTAGTATATTCACTCACCTATTTCTTATCACCTTTTTCAGCCAGAGGAATTTTGAATAGAATGTGTTAATATACATAGATCTAGAAGGAACCCAAATACTGATCTTTCTATTGGTTTTCAAGTACATGGAGAGATGGTCAAATTATTTTTTCATAGAAAATCTCAGTTAAAATAAAAACATACTCATTGTTAACACTTCTCCAAAAAGGTTTTTTTTTGGCTTACACTGTTTTTAAATAATAAAAATAAAATCATTTTGGCTAAGGTCAGAATATTTTTGTTTAGAAATGCCACTGCAGTTCCTCACAGTAGAATCCCTTTCCAAAACTTCTTATTGAGAGTCTAAATTCCTTTTCAGACAATATTTGCTGTAATGTCTCAGTTCCCTGCTTAGTGAACGCATCTTAATGGGAATTCCATATTGTTACATGTTATGGAAAACACAATGAACAGTCTCTGGAGTGACAGAAAACACAGCGTGGACTATAGTTCCCCTGAAGCACTGTGATAGTAAAGATCAGTGGTTTTAGGTGGTAAGAAAAATAATGCTCAAAGATTCCTCTAGTTGAAAACATAATTTCCCACAGGAAAAACAATATAGTTGGGAAAATTTCATTCAATTTGAAGTGGAATTATTCATATTTTAAATGACTGCAATGAGAATCTTATGAAAATTTTTACCACCCTTTTAGAATGCAACAAAAAATAATTCTTCCACCTGAGGTACTCCCCTTCACAGAGGACACCTATCCTGTGCTTTAACTCTCTATTCCTGGCAGGAACAGCTAGAACTTTGATTTTTCATCATGTCCTACTTAGCATTTTGAAAGTTACTTCTTTCAGTCATAGACTGCAATAACAGTTATGTTCCTAGAATGGAAATTTCTACAAATATGGTAAGTTTCCATAAATATTTAAGAATATCATAAAAGTACAAGCAATTAAAAAAATCTTTCTGAAAAAAAAAAAGGATAAGTAAGTTTCTCACCATCCAACTTGCATAAAAGTGTTTTTTTCTCACTAGCTGGTATGATCTTTATTGCACTGTGAAAATATCTGTGGCATAAAGAGATGTCACACTTCTTTAGCTTTTTACATGAACAGAATCTCAATTTAATTTTTACAGTTTTTTTCTATACTATTTAATAGATTGAGGAACCCTTAATTCATTCTAGTGAATGTTTGTGCATTTTGCACAAAATAATCACATGAAAAATGAGAGAAGATTGTTGGGAGTGATGATTAAAACTGAAGTGTCTCCCATATCTCTCAGGTACGACCCTCACCATGAGTAGAGTCCCCAGAACCTGGCAGTACCAGAAACCTCCCATGCACTCACCTCTGAGTAGTCTAGGAGCACAAGGTAAGAGAACTACAGTTCCCACAGTGCATGACCATGACATATTTACATTACATCTTGTAATGTGATGTGGGTGATGTGGGTTTGAACTTTCTTGAGGTAATGAAGACACCAACTCCAGCTCTCACACTTTCTAGAAAGTTATCCAGTCAATGAGACATTAAACAAAAGGGATGGTGAAAGCCCTGTCAATGCTTCTGACCAGATTTTTTAATTGTAGATGATCAAGTCTCCTACATTCGATATTGTCAGTACAGGTCAGTGCTTTTGGCATATACTGAATGGAAGAGGCTCCATGGGACTTCTGAACTGCTGATCTGTCATCCTCGGTGGTGTTATGGGGTAGGGGATGAGATACTCAACTCAGCCAAGATGAGACAGCCTTGTTTTGGTCAATAGCAGTAGTCTAATCCAGTTAGTGAAGATATTTGTCAAAACATAGCTTCCTACTCTTTCTCACACACCAAACTGGAATATACAGGGGACTCGCGAACTCAAGCATTTTCTTTCTACCTAGACAGAACAAAGGTTTTTCTTGGAGATAACCTTACCTATCTCAGTTCCCCATCTGTATTACAGCCATAACTGTACCTTCCTGGCTTACATAGGTGTTGTAAGGATAAATATTTTAATTAGAGATTTCAACATGCTCAGGAAGCAGCGCTCTGGGGCATACAAATTTCTAAGATGCAATCTACCATGTTATAATGTGTAATAGCACCTGTAGATTGTTCTAGAGGAAATTCCTGTACTCTGTGTTGACAGAGCTTAGATACTATCATTAAGAAGAGCAAAAATTTATTCTTATGTACAAAGATAATCAATTCACCTTGCTGGTGCATGTGATCCCTTGTATTGGTTTATTTAGGAGCCTTCAGGTGATAAGCACATTTCTTTTAGAGGATCTCCTCAGGAAACAGCTAACACAACTGGTAATACAGTCATAGAGCTAGCCTCTCACAGTCACATAGGTAAGCTCTTTTTGTTCTATATTTTATAAAAAAACCTTTATTTACAAAAGATATTTAATCAAATGATTATACATAATAAATGGAACAACTAATGTACTAACAGAAATTGTGATTGACTCTTCCATCGAGGAAAGAGATGCTGTACCATCTGACACCCAAGCTGACCGGTCGCACTATGCAGAAGCAGCATAGCAAGGCTTCGTAACGACCAGTGTGGGAGCACAGCACATGATACTGTTTGTCCGCACCGCTGTTTGCTAAACAACAAAAAACAAATGCATAGTCTCGACTACATTTTGACAATTCAAAAGCACTATAAGGATCTAAATTCTTAAACTGCTCACAGAGATCAAGGTCACAAAAATCTCAGGCCCTCAGGCCATTTAATCCCATCCCCACGCTTTCCCTTCTGCTGTGTGTTTTTGGGGCTACTTCTGAACTGGGTCAGGGAACTCATTAGGTTATAAATAACACGCAAACAACCCCAAACAGTGGCATGAGCATTTAAGAGGGACAGCATGTGGTAACGGTGGGAGGCAAGATGGCTCAGAGGCTATTTATGCTGACCTGTTGCTGAAAGAAATGTTCTTCAAACTGCAACTCAGGCCATCAGACTCTTCCATCTCCTGCTCTGTACTCTTTCATCCTGCTTGTCATTCATACCTCCTGCAGCTGTGGCTAAGTTTAAAAACTTCAGTTGTCTAACTGGAATCAGTAAGGACTGGATTTTTGTTGGTAGTGGTGTTTGGTTTTATTTCTTTTAAAAAAAAAAAATAATTCCCTAGTTGGCCTGTGGAATGTATTTCAACAGATGGTCATGGAGTTTTAAGTGCTGTGAGTGGATTTTTAATAAGTCTGACTAATTTTATGATCATTGCAGTTCATGTGCATTCCCACTGACTTCAACAGGAAGGGTTGAATGTGCAAAAAAATGTCATATTGCACTCAGCTGATGTAACTCTGTCAGCATAGATAAATAAAGGAATACTGGCCTTGTGCTACGGGCTGTTAACAGTCAGGTTCGATGATTGTTTCCCTCCATTCAGTTGGCTTAAATGTATTATGGGGCTTTTCCCCCCTCCCCTTGATAGCATCAGGTATCGGCCACAGCTAAAAGCAGAAGTTAGAATAGTTGTCTGATCAGTGGTGACAAACCCCATGTTTCTTAAAGTGGTGTAATTTGTGGTAACTCCAGCTTCTTTGCTGCACTAAAAAAAAAAAAAAGAAATCCCATCATCAATGTTAAAAACTCCTGATCATTTTTCTTCTTTCCAGTCTGAGGGTTTTCTCTCTCCCCTTCTTTAAATTCAGTGAATGAGAGCACGATGTCACTTTGAAACCTACCTGTTATTGTCTCTGTGCCAGAAGGTAATATGTCATGGAGAGATGGCCTACAGCTCTGCCTTACAAAGCTGAAGGGGAAAAAGATACTCTGCCCATTGTCAAATATTCTTCCTGCCGTATTACTACAGTGGAGATACACTGTCCTCCTGCATTTTCTTCCTGTTGACAAGTTCACATCTCAGGCCATCTGTCCTGATTTGATAAAGTGCTTGGTCATACTTCAAGTCAGGGGGGATCATCAGCACAGGTCTCCTGGAACCGGCTGCTTAGAAAATTCCTATCAAGTTCACAAAACAGTAAAATGTAATAGTTACCAAGAGAGTGCACCTTCAAATTTCTTTTCTGCACATTTGTTGGGGTTTTCTTGAATTTTGTTTACCACTGACAAGCATAATCTAGAAACACGTTACAAAACCCCTTTTCGCAGCCATAGAAATATATTTCAAACAGGTTTTGTTTGATATCTATGAGAAATCTCTGGGTTATGTAATAAAACAAATGTATGCAAATCTATCTTCCGATCCTCTAAATTATATGCCTGGAATTGGTAAGCAATACAGTAAAAGCTCACTAAGTTGCATTTTAGCTATCCACATATCCCATAAAACTGACATAAAAAACAATGGTTTCTTTCCCATTTCTCAGCAAATATTTAATAGCAGATACAATGTTTTATAAGGTCTCACATTATTGCAACTTCCTGACTTTTTACAATATATAGTGAGATTGATTCTTTATAAAAAAATACTTCACAACATTTATTATTACTCTGCAGTGCAAATATGAGCGTAAATAAATAATTTTGAACTGCATTATCAGGCAAATGTAGCTGTTGAGATGAATACATTGGTTTTGTGCGAGTATTTCTTCATCTGCTCCGCCATTTTTCACAATTCAGTAATTAACTGATAACTACTGAATTATTATTCAGTCTCTTAGAACAACATTTTCAAAAAAGGATATATGCCCAGGACTAGATTTACAACCTTCATTTAGGGCTAAATTCACAACAGATCACAATGCTCGTTGTTTCTAGCACCCCCAGTCTCAAATGCCTGTTACCAAGAGAATGCTCTACCCCAATTGTACCGTGGGCTGCTTAAGATGAGGACAACTGGGTCCTAAAACTTGGGACCAGAAAAGTATATATGCGTAAAGAAAGCCAAGTCATTCAAACTAGCCTCTATAAACTGCAGTGGGTACAGAAGTGTCTTAAACTCTGGTCCTTTTCCATGCCTTGGCCAACCCTGAATCCTCTTGAGTTTGACACTGGTGTCCACCCCACCTCACAACACATATTGAAGGAAAAGCCACTTCTACCTCTTTGTACCACCTTGATAAATGCCGAGAGGACTTATCCTTAGCCAGTGGAAGATCAGGATTCGTATTCCTGCTTTGTGAAAAGGGGTTTGAACCTACGACTCTCTATGAACCTGCCAGCAAAAAGTGTGTTCCTGGGTGGATCTCTCACTGGTCCATCCATCCCACTCTGCATGTTGTCAGTGAGAACTAAATGTAACAGAAACAGGGTGGGAAAAAAACCCAAGGATTAGCATGGCGCTCTCCTCTATTGGCAATGGGAGCTATTGGGAAGTAGAGAAACCGAGGGCTACTCACTGCTCCAGTAAATACTTACCACAGTATGTCTACAAATCTACACATGTGTAGATGCACATAGACTTGTGCGAGTCTGCTAACCATTGGCTACAAAGTCTTGCTCACACGCCGTTTTCCTCTATGGCGTAATGTCTGTTTATTATTCCATACAAAGCTTCAACAAGAGGGACAGAGTGAGATCATCATTCCCGAATACCTGTTAGCATAATGGTTGGAGTCTTCCCCTGGAAGATGCAGGTTTGTTTATGCTTAGAGAGCGAAAAGAATTGAACCTACATTTCCCATATGAATGCTCTAATCAGTGAACCCATTTAACAGAAGAATGGAGCCAATCTAGCAGGCGTGCTCAGAGAATGAGTACTGGGACGGGTCCTGCCAGCCGGATACATAGACGAGTGACTGGGTGCCTGCCTTCTGCTGCTACTGAATCTGATCCTTATTGCATGCTTTGAGCAGGGATCGTTCCTTCCTTCGCTGAATAAGGGTAACAGACTGTTTTGCAATTGCAGCGTAAGGTAAGAATTGACCCTACTTACAAGATTTTTCTTTGCTGCAGAGACTGCAAGGGTAGACTTAGCATCTGCTGCACACTGCTGCTTTTTCCCATTACTCCCTTCAGCATATTTATTGCAAAATATCTGTAAGAATTAGCATTACAGCGACAGCCAGGAAACTAAACCTTGTCAACACTCGCTGGTGGAATATCTTCCATTGTTCAAATGCTGATTTCCTGACAACAAACTTTCCACCAGGCACTTTGATATAAGAAATAAAACTAAAAAGGGCTTTTACTTTTCATGGTTAGTTTGTTTGTTTACTTTTAACAAAAGCTAAGGGTAATATAAAATAAAATTAATTTAAATTGGAGAAAAATGTTTTTTTTTTTCTCACAACTGTGTAGGACTGTGTATAAATGTCTTATTCACCAGGTATATGTCCATAGCATATTTTATAGAGGCATCCCAAAGTCATTTGGGATAAAGTACTCCATTTCTTAAACTTGTCAAGTTAGTTGTTCTTCACTAGTTTTACTGGAAGCTGTTTCAACAACTCCCACCAGTGGTTAAAAAGATTCATGTAATTTTTCAGCTGAAGTTTTTCCAGTGACCTTTTTTTTTCCTCTTGCCAGAATACTCTGAAACTTAAGAACTTTACCTTATCTAGCTATTTGGTATTCAACCTTTCACTATATCTATAAAAATATTCAAATCCTTTAACCATTGTCTTAGACAAGTGAAGTTCAAGATTTTGGGGAACTTGTGTTCTTACACGTGAAGCTAATTGAAAAGTATCCAGCTACAGTGGTGTAGTGCTCAGCCTAATATACCCACCCTCACGGAAAAACACGCTAGCTTGCTTCCAGCACTGTATTAAGTTGTGGCTGCTGGGCTACAGAGCAGCTTGGAGCACAGACACACAGCTTATTAGAGCATTTTTAATTTTCTCTTATGAAGTAGCGTCTCCCTTCTCCTGACCAACCTACTAGTACTTTGCTATATCAGTTCCAATTTACATTCATATTTCTTGTACGAGAATGACCTGAATTATATACAGCATTTCAGGTCTCACCAGGAGTTGTACGCTTGCACGGTGTCATTAATCACTTCTCCAGCTCAAATGCCTGTTATATCCTATGTCTGTATTTCCCTGTCTTGTTGCTGCATCGCATTTGTGGTTCACAGTCACTCTTCCTTCTCTTTGTCATGTTCAGTGCAGAGTGTACAGAGCAATTGTTTGTTTTGGCTTCTAAACACCTTGTACTTCCACTTGCTTGCTCATTTTTTTTTCCTAGATGTTTTTCTAATCTTGTTCCATACTGCTCATGCCTCCCAAATTTATCATCCAACTTCTCTAGTGTTTTGCTCTTTTTTAGGCTGGGTTCACCAGTGAAAGCATGAATTTAAACCAACTTAAAGCATTCCTCAACAGCCCATGGCAGTCTTACCGTTAGCCACTACCTTGTCTATAGTACCGTATCGGTAGGAATGGCTTCCCAGTTCTATCTAACAGCTACATTGCTGTTCTGTTCAAATCTATGGGAAGGAAGTTGCTCAGATCGCTCAGCACGTTACCTGTATTCAATAGAGATAGTAATTTTAATATTTTCTGTAGAAAAATGATGGTTTACATTAATGTTCACTCCATGTGCCAGCTCTCTCCAGTCTGCTACAGTGATCCTCTAGTTCTCTTTATCTGAGCACATTAACATCTTTAACTTTGCATGAGTGAGATATATTAAAATTATTTTTCCTGCCTGTGCAAACCCTCAGCCTCCTGCTTTGCCCTTACCTGCTCAATATATTTACTGAGAGGTGATGTCAGTTTCTCACTTAGTCAATGCACAGTGTTTTAATTTTTTTCTCTGAAAAATAAGATTTATTTATTATATTTCAGAATATCTGATTTTCCATGGGAAAAGATAAAAGTAATTCCTTTCTAAAAATGTAAAAGGTATGCATTCTGGGGTGGGGGTGGGGAAGCTGCTTGAAAAATAATAATTCCTCTTTGCAGAAGTTTAGCAAAACTCAGGTTAGCACATAATTTTGAGTACCATTCTGTGATCCAAAATACTATAAAATCTTACAAAACAAACTAGACAGGCAAGCTGGTACCAAATGCGCAACGTTTGTATAGTTTTTGTTAAGCAAACCAGTGACGTGTGCTATGGATATCTATTCTCTCCACTAACAAATAGCAAATTTCATAATGAGCTGATCAGCTGACAACACCTACAGAAGACAGATGGTAACAATATTTGGTTACTTCCAAAAACCTATTGAAGCCCAAAATTTACAAGGTAAAGGCTTTGAAATTGAATAGCAGTCCCTGGAAACTTCTAGTACCTCGTTATATACCAGAAATGTTTTTGGGAATTCTAAGAAGTGATATGGGAAATATTCAAATCATTCCACAGGGCTTCAGCTACATATCTTACATTGACTTCAGTGGAAATCACGCAGTGAAATCCCCACTTACTGCTTTGAAAATGTACCCCTTAGTGTTTCATGTCATGCTGAGAGACAGAGCAGTGATCCAAGGTCCAGATCCACAGCAGGTAGCAGTACACACAATGTGCTGGAATCCTGTAAGGCACCACTGTGTTAAAATATGCAGGCTTTAACTTAAAATGACAGAAATCAAGGGCATTCCAAATTAAGGTTCCTAAGAGCCTCGTCCCCTTTGTCCCATTTAGTGACGGTCATACCTTTAGAGCTCTAATATGTAAAGTTTTTTTGTTTTTTTTTTCTTCTTCCTTTTCTCTTTTCTATCCTGCCCTTTATATGACCTCTCTCCTAATTGGAATATATCTTGTTTTTCGATAATAGAATTTCCCCAGGAGATAGTCAATTTTTAGAGCTGAAAATTAATTTACAGACCCTGCTTGATTGCATGCATCAGATATGTTTGTCTTTTACTACATAGTGACCTTCTCCTCCCCTCTCCCTTTACATCTTCATAGCTAGGAACTCGCTTCAGAGTCAGATAACATGCCTTTTCACTCTGTGAGCCAGGTATTTGTGTCATGCTTTTCACATGCTGATGTTTGCATACCAACAGTACTCTTGGAGAGTTGTGTCCCGTCAAAAGATCTGAATTTCTATGATTCCTTGCACAGCAGCTTGCAGGACTGCAGCCTTCCTGATTTTGTAGCAGCTTCCACATCACGTAGGTAGAACCGCCCAGGGCAGAGAATGGGGTCCATACCCCTCGGAGATGATACTTTTGCCTTGCAATTTGGTACTTCAGCGTGAGTCAGTTCATAGCTCCACAGGACCTCTCTCCTGGGCCGTTTGAATCAGATTTAAAGGATAGGTCCCTACAGTTTGTGGCCACATCATCTGGGATACAGTGGATATGTTTCCTTCCAGTCCCTCTAATGCCTACAAAAAAAGGCCTCTTCATTTCATATGATGTCTTAAAAGTAGTAATCTGAATGCGTTGAGTTTTTTTTTCATTTCATAACTTCACATTTCTGGTTTTCAAGTATACTAGCACGTTTCCACAAAATGTAGTCCTATGCAGAGCCAATCTTTTATTCTGTTCAACTGATGATGTACTGGAGTGCTCAATTTGAAATGAAAAGTTGAGCAAACACAGATGCTATTCAGAGCCATGAGTTTGTTCATGCTCGGTGTTAAGGACACTTGTTCAATGTTATTTTGATGAGTTTGTTTAAGACAGCAAGTGTGGGATTCACCTCACCTAGACTTAGATGGTCACAGCATAAATTTGTACACCTCAGCCAGCCATCCTCAGTGCCCTTTCTACTCGATAAAGAGAAATATAGGCCCGTTTTTAGCTCATAACTCATCTGACCTATTTTAGACATTTCCAATCCTTGCAACTTAAAATCACTCTAGTGAATATAAAAGGAGTCTAAGTGGCTACATCAGATCTAGATGTCAGCAAGTGATACATTTACCTCTGGTTAAATGGATCCCACTCAAAGTTACAGGGCAATGTCTTCCACAAAGTGAAATCTATGTGGTACCCTTTGATTTTGAAAACTTGATTAGCCGATTATGTGATGCCTATAAAAAGGTCTCTGCTGGGGCTCAGCTCAGAGCTGACAATCTTTGGGTTAAAGAAGCAATCTATAACAGGTCTATTTTAATGACTGGTTTCTCCCAACTTTCAAATGTTAACGTGGTCACAAGGTCAGCCAGTGTTCACGTTACGTATCGCTGTAAATCGATCTTGGATTTTACATACATGCAGGCACAGCCATGCATACATGCACACACATTTTGCACAGAGTGAGTAATTTGCAAGTGTTAAGATCAGTAGACCATCAAACCTAAGAGAAGTTTGCCCTTTAAATCAAGTCATCCTAGCCTGTTTGGATAGACACAGAATTTAAGCCAGTATACGACACCGAAAGGAAAGTCTTTGGGAGCGTTGGGGCCAAGGGGGACAAATTTACAAATATCATAAAAGAAATTAGTTAATTAGGTGAATTGGAGAACAGCAATAGTCAAGTTGAAATAACATGTTAACCTCTAAGTGTGGGAAAATGAGATAGCGTGCATACACGCACGCATTGCTGAGAAAGATCCAACAGAGCCAGGTTTTCAGCAGCCATCAGATTTCTAGGCCTTATTTTGAATGTCTATAGAGCAGCACAGCACTGTTCCCTAACCAGAGAGCTCTGCCAGTTTATGCCAGCTGAGAATCTTGTCCCTAGTCTTCATTCTGGAAGGAAGAACAAATAGAAAAAAAGAACCATAATAAAATCTCTCTGAGCAAACTTTTATCTGTTTAGTGCAGGTGTGCCTAATCTTTCACAGTCCAAGAGCAAAGAAAATAAAATGTACAATGTCAAAATGCTGCAAGCTTTTAAAAAGCACTTAAATTAGTATTTCACTGATATTTTTATTGCAATTACCACTGAAAGTAGACAGTACAACATTAAACTTTGCTGACCTTTGTTTGTCACAGACTTAACGCTGATAAGTATTTTAAAACTCATTTGTATAATACTACAGTTTTGTTGAGTTTCTTTATAGGTAACCAACTTTTACTGGGGGAAAAAATAGCAACAACAAAATATCATTACCTTGCACAATACACAGTCAACAGATAACCTTATAACCAGCCTCCTGCCACAAGATCCTTAGATCTACTGCCTCTGTCCCCAGGCACAAGCTGGTGGTTTCCAGCTTTGGCACAGCCACAGCCTCCTGACTTACATGGAAAAAAGGTGTAACTGATCCCCTAAACAAAAATGTTGGCAGCCCTCATGTGATTTCAGGGTCCATCACCACAATGAGGGTTAAGTGGCTTAAGGAGCCAGCTGCTTCCTATTTCCTGTTATCTCATGGGGAACACAGAGGGGTCTTTGTGAGAAGCGAAGCTCTCCTAAATATAATGGCATACTGGACAGGGATAAAGTGGGTAAGTTATAACTCAGGTTGTTCTATACTATCTGCCATTTCATATCAATCACTATTAATGTTTGCTTCTCATTGTTAGAAGTATGCAAGTGAAGCTCATAGGTAGGGGTGGAAGTAATTCAGCTCATAGTTTTTCCTCTGCAGGCTGAAAGAAGCAGAGGAAGCTTCATAGACATACCTATTCAGATCCCAAGTAAAACCTTAGTCTCCTCCAGTACCTCTGAAATCTCTGTTATGGTACTTTATCATCTGACAGCTTCAGCACAGGTGATATACTGTCTGTTATGCAAAAAACCCCACTTCTTATACTTTTTCCTCACTTTCCCACCTGCTGTCTTCCCGTATGTCTGTGTTTTTTCTTGTCACAAATCTATTTTTTCAATTGTCATCCAAAGACTGCTTTCATTTGTAGAGTACCTGGCATAATAGGGTTTTAATATCTGATTGCTAGTCCTCAAGTGCTGCTATATTACAAAGAACTTATAAAACAATTTCAAAATATCTGCCATTTGGAGAAATTACCTTGATTGGGTTCAGAACTCCAGCTTTTAAAAAAAAATAATATTGTTATTTCTTTAGAAATTCTTGTGGATAAAAATAAAATTAAAATTCAGTCCAAAAAGCTGGTTTTGTATAACTCAGAGTGTTAGAAAATGTTTGCTTCTGGCTGACAATTTGTATGCAAATGAAAACAACAGAGCTATAGCTGGTGCTCTCCTGTAACCTTCACAGTGTTGCTCACTGGGTGCCTTTACAGTAAAGTATGATGCTTTTGTCAGAATTACCAACATTTTTAGAGAAGTAATTCTGAGTAGAATTAAAATGACCTTCTGCACCTTAAAAGGGCAATGAAAGGGGAGGAGAGGGAAAAGAGAGTAAATCGGTGCATTCCTGTTCATTATGAATAGTTATTTAAATCAGGCCACTCCGCAGAGTGAGACATGAGCTAACACTTCGTTGCCAGTATTTTGAAAGCTATGCCTCTCAAGGGGAAGAGCGTTTTCTCAGCAGCCATTGACTGAGTCCACTGTGACTGCATTCCTGTGTTATTTACAGAGAAATAGGTGGATAACATGCATAGGGGTAAGCACTCAATTGTGCAAGAAGCCGAGTGCTCTTCATTCTCACTGAAGACCACAAAGGTTCAAGACATTTTGTAATTCACAGTATTTTAATCCTCAGGTTTTATCTTGCAGTACTGAGTCTAGAAGTTTCTAGAGGAAAATATATAATCCATAATTTTCCTAGTGTATACATCTCTTCCTTCAGAAGAACCAGAAGTGTCAGTGGTTTCTTCCTTGTTTCATCCTACTGATTCCCTTACTGATTTAGAGAAGACTTGCATTGAGACTCAGAATAATATGTTTACAGGATGTTATTAATGTTCATGTTTCAAAACCAGCTGAATTTTATTTTGAATTTGAAATTTGGGGTGTGTTGCCTGCCTCAGTTTCTGTCTCTCACAATCAGCCAGACCATTGTACCAATAATAGCAAACATGCAAAACTTAAAAAGACACATAGACCTAAATTATTTCACTATTTTTGTGGGACCCCAAGGAAAGATGAGCCCTTGAGGTTTAGGGGGGTGAGGTCCAAATTAACAAAGGATTATTCTGTATTGGTGTTACAGCTAGTCGAACAGAGCAGGCTTTACATAGAGCATAGCGTGATCTGCAGGTGCTGTTGAAATGCATATAAAATAATCCAGTGAAAGCTGTGCAAAACTTTGGTAGAGTTTGATGGTAAGGATAATCAAACTCTGCATTACTCTCTGGAATACAGATGTGCTAAAAAGACCTTATGTTATGCCTCAGCATGCATTTCAATGATGATTTGGTTGTGATTTTGAGCAATCCTGTTAGCTGGCTGAAGCATTGCGTTGAGCTCATAGTCTGATTTTAAAAACTGGCCAAAAATCAGGTCTCAAAGGTAGCGGATGAAGAAGTTCTAAGAGTTTTATTCTTCAGGCTGACCTAAGTTATGTAGGTCACATTCATGTTCCAGAGTGAGAAAGTTCTGCCCGATATTTGTTTTTCAGCATTATTTTAAACGTGTGGATCGAGGTATTTTTATGGAGAGGTTAAAGCCAGAGTTGCTGCCTTGCTTTTACATTCCTGCTGACACCCAGTGGCTTGCCAGCACAACTGCACACCGCGCCGCACGCTGCGTAACCTCCTTAGCAGCAATGATATTATAAAAGTCACAGCAGCATCTCAGAGAATTTCAGTGAATCTAACTGACATCGACGTCCTCTTCTTTTTTTAGTCATTTCTTAGAGGGGGAAAAAATAGAGTAAACAAGAAAAATGGCTTGTTTGAAAACACACTGCAGGACAGCACTCAGGCAGGTGATGGTCCTGCTCCATCAGTTGGGACCTGGATCCAGCTTTGGAAAGCATAAATGGTCAAGCAAAACACCCAGAGCAGAAGTTCCCTCTGACTTGGCTTTTCGTACAAGAATAGGTGAGGAATCGTTTTAGTGACTGCAAAAAGCATTTGAGCATAAACTAATTTTTCACAGTAGAATATGCCATCACCTCCAACCCCCCAAAGTTTTCATGTACAGTTTAGGGAAAAGAAAAGGAAAAAAGCCTTCACACAGCTTCAGTTTTCTGAGGAAAAAAAAAAAAAAAGATGATTTCCTACAGAAAAAATTTCATACCCTGCCAAGTATGAGTACCAGGCCCTTGATATTAGTGGATATTTGATATTTTCTTTGGGTCCCTCTCAGCCTTTGGTAAAAGAAGGCCCAAAATAAAGAAACCCTGCTAAGGATCTTAAGCCTGGACTATTATTGCTTTCTTAACAACAGCCCTTTCTGCTTTAGGAGACAGCTGTCTTGTAACTCGTTCTGAGCAAAAGGGAAATGGGATTTGTATAAAATCCCAGGCATTTGTATAAAAACTCATTTATGTGCAGGATCCAGCCTTGTGAATGTAAACGGAGGCTAAAACTAAACTTCATATTCCAGAAATATGGTTAAAAAAGCAGCCTGTATAAAGCATGTGGAATTCACTCGAACAAAGTTGACCATCCAAATGTATTAAAAATAAAAAGCGTGAAATAATAAGTAAAAGCAAAGCAGTATCAAAAAACAATATCCACCCCCCCAAATGGCAGTTCACAGGCTAAATGAAGCAGCGGTGCAAAGAATGTGCAGGCACAAGGAGCGCGCCCACACATCGTGCATTTTAAGGACTCACCAGCTAATATTTCCTATCTTTTTCCAGAAGCCATACGGTAAACAGATAGCACTAACAAAGTCAAATATTAATAACCAAGAACTGCACATCTCCAAATCCCCTTCCCCCAACCAGCAAAACCCATAGAAATTTACACTGACCAAAGCAAATAGAAAATAAAAGTCAAAGCACTTACATGGTTGACATTTAGGGATAGAACCAAGTACCCTTTCCATCCTTTTGAATTTCCTAAGTTATAACATTAACAGAAAATAAATACACATTGAAATGGAGTAACTCATGATCGTGACATATAGTCACTGTGAAGTTAGAGTAATAAGATCTTAAAACAGAACATCCCAAGAAGAAATTTTGAACCATCTCCGGACAGCTCAGATCAATTTAGCATTTTGTCATGCTCTTAAGTGATCTGGTTTAGCTTTGTCCACCCAGAACAGCTTTCTCTGTATAATTACGTTGGAGCCATACAGTTCTTTCCTTTGAGGAGTGGCATATTTTCAAGTCTCCCAACACTGTGATTGATTTCTCGTGCAATGGAAAGAGATACAGTTTGCAGAACCATGAAAACAAATCTATGAAAATGTTGATGGAGGAGACATGACTCAACCCTGCACCTAAACCCCAAATAATGCATTGGAGTGGTGGTGTAGAATTAAGGAGGAGGAAAATCCCACAAGGCCTGCTCACAAAACCATTGGTGACTACTAACAGCTGCCTCAAATTCTCACACTTCAGTTGTGAAAAAGAGAGACTGACTATATTATGTATTTTTCACCCTCAACCTTAGCTCCTTGCTCCTTTTAATTGAAACATGAACTGAAAACTGGGCCATGTCTTGCAAACTTATTTTTCCACTAAATTGCATATTGAATTTAAATTCTGTAATCTTCTGAATGAAGATTAGTTCAGAATCCCTGGTCATTATTAATAATCTAACTAAGATTTTGTTACGATGGAGGTTGGAGGAGAACGTGGGTCCTTTACAGACCTGTTGGTTCACCAGTCAGTAAGGCAACAACTGCTGTTTACTGATATTAACTACTGATGTTAGTTCAGGCAGATGAGAAGCTTTCTTCAAAAATAGATGTGCCTAGAGAAGGTAGACTTTTTGTCTTAGTGGAAGTATTGTATTTCTTTCTCCTACTTCATCCCTGCTTGTTAATGTCCATTGTCTCGTTCCAAGAGATGCTAGTTTGAAAGTTAATGCCAAGTGTTACGGTAAATGCAGGTGTCAAAGGTGTAAGTATTTAGACAACAAAAAGTTAGATATGCTTTTGTGAGAGTTTTCAATCTTTTTCAGAGGCTACGAATTTGATGAGAACTTTCAGTTTGTTTCCTCCCTGAAGTGAAGGAGAATTTCCTGGCTTTCTAGATTAACTCTATAATTGAAAATAATCTTTTCTCTTTTCTCCTGTGGTAGGTTAGATGCTGCTAATCTTTATCTATATGGTCTCACGCAAAGAGATTCACTTTGCCATTCATTAGTTACGAGCAAAGCAGTAACCTAGTAAATATGCACACACACAAAATGGGTGGGAGAAAACCACAGCTGTGTATGTGTCACCGCTGCTCCTTGCTGCTATGCAAATACACGACAGATCCAGTTTCAGTAACAAAGCAGGGTCAGACAGCAAAAACATATTTGTACCATGGCTAAGGAAGGATTCCTTTCCACTGTCCCTTTTCTACCTTCTTGTTCATTATTATTGCTGTTTTTCCCTCATTTAGCATTGGTTTATAATTGGTTCCTTAGTTTGGGTGGGATTGGTTCTACTTGGATAAACTTATTGTCAACCAGGAAAACAAGGCTGTAAAATAATGACTGCTCTTTTCCATAGGAATACGGGATGATGTGGATGTGTTTACCCAGGCAGAAACTGCTGTCAAGGCCAGGGACCCAACACAAGGTGAGTGACACTGTGTAAGCTCTGCTGAATAGTACACAGAGGGCTCACATGAACTTCAAGTCCTGCTGCATCAACTGCGGGGCAACTGGTCCTCAGCCAAAGGACAATTTAAGCCAATAAGAATAGCAGTTGACTAGGCAACCACGCCAATAAAGATTATTTATGTGTATGCTTGCAAATAACCAGCACAAAGAAGTGGAGTTAACTTCAAAATGAATAGTCTGCCCAAGTTTGAAGGAACACCCACACCTGACTACTGGTGCATCGTTCAGGTACTGCTAATATGGTGTATCGTATTCCTTGGTACATACAGGCATCAAATATATTTTTTGCATCCTTTGGCATTGCTGAATCTACTAAAGTACCAAACCAGAAAAGAGAAGTGTTGGACTTTACTGAAAACTTAGACTAAACTTGGAAAGTCTTTTTTTTTACTGAACTTCTTTCCATGTTGCACTTTACACTTGCGACTTTCTCCTCTCTTTATGTATTTATCTGCATTGGGGCAGTGCTTGCAAGTCCAAGTCGTTGATGAAGAGTTCTCCATGGCCAGAACTATGTAAACCCCCACAAAAAAATCACTATGTGAATTACAACTTGAATATAAAACATTAAGTACTTGTATTGATAGAGACACGTGCGTAGAAAAGAGTAAGACTGCAAATTTCATCATCCTTACCTCTGGTTTTTAAAACAAGGAAAAAAAAAAAGCTCTGCTATCTCAGAATTTTCAGTATGCATTGAACATGTAGTTATCTTGAAAGACTTCTGTCCCCCTCTCTGAAACTCCTAAGCTTCATGTATTTTAAATGCCATTATAAACTAGATTTGCAAAGTCAGGGTCTAAATTTAAATTTCTCTAGCATATGGGACTTGTTTGTCCTAAATTAGGAAATTAAGCCAAATATCAGTCAAAATTCACCACAGATATAATTGGGAGGTTATGTTGTGCTCATATTTTTAGTATCAATTATAAATTTCCTTGATTTTGTTGATAAGCTTTTTGGTGTAGGAATCAAGTTTTCTCCTGACAGAAGAATGATAGATGGTATCAGTGCTCAACAAATTATGAATAATTATACTCAAACTAGCTGCTCTATTTTCAGTCAGCTACACATAGGAGATAATAATAGTTTAGGGAAAATGTGTTTAATGTGGGCCTCATTTTAGGGAAGGAATGTATGAAACTTCATCCAATGTCTGAACAGGTGAATATATAAAGAGACTGAGTAACTGCCTGTGCAAATGAAGGAGAGGAACTATCCTGACATTTTGTATATGGAACTAGGTGCTTTTTTAAAAAAGCAACAACGACAACACTAAAAACCTACACATCCATACATTCTTAAAGGACTAGAGAAATTTGTTGTCTGTGGTAAGCTGCTGTTGGATCCATTTGTCTGAGTACATTTGGCTAATATATTATAACAGATACTGCTTTGCTTCCCATGACATGATTGAGATCTATAGCTGAACTGATTATATATTATTTCAAAACCAAATAAACGGAGAGAATCCCTATTTCTTGGTGACAGTACTCAGGCAGATAAGTAATAATAAGAGGAATGCATGTGCTCTAGAAATCCATTTATTCAGAAAGATCCCAAAGCACTTATTAGATTATTAAGAGAAATCACTTGCACAACCACTTTAACGGTAGCAATGTAACAATACTACCCAGACATCTGCAATGAGAAGAGAAGAATGTCTTATCACAGTGATTGTCCCACTGCAGTCTATAGATCATCAGTAACCTCTACAATCGTTACTGTTAGTAATTGGTAGTAAATATCTTTGTTAGAGTCTTAGACAATGTATAGAAGATGAAGTATGTCAAAAGCCTGGTCCAAAACACTTTGGAGTAAATATCCAGGGACTTTAATAGGCTTTGACTCAGTCTTTTAGCTTCCTTTATTTCAGTGGGACTACTTGATTGCTAGAAGATAACTATATTTTTCAGAGCAATAGTGTTTGGATGTGTCATATAAACCATAGCTCAGAAATGTTTTGATTCAAAATAACAGTGAGAAGGAGAAATCATGAGATCTTGACAGCAGACTTGAAGTGAGCTGGAATGCCAAAGCCCTAGCTGCAGCAGAAGATGATGCTCTTGAAACAGTGATAACATAGTAAGAAAGGTCAAAGAAGTCAAAAGCAGTGCCTGCATATCCACAGGAGATAGATGGGGAGGTAGTGTAATTCTTTCTTTAAAGTAAGCAAATATAGAGAGTCTGCTGGTCACACACATTTTCATTTTTACCAAGGCTGCCTGTTACCCACTCCCAGCAGAAGGGTTTCATATACCTTGATGCTAGAAGTAGAAGCTGGAGTGCCTGGAGTGCCCATATAGTGCCCATATAGTTCAAGTACTAGAGACAGGAGCTAGAAGCAGATATGTAAATTAAACCTGTCACCATCTGGTTGCAATATGTTGCTGTTTTCTAGAGAAAATGGACATAAAGATATGACTCATTGCATACATATTCCATTATTCCCTCTGAATCCCATTTAACTGCTTTACATTAAATGCTAGTTAGTATTTTTTCTACTACAGCATCAACCAGATCTGAAATGGTGACAGCATTACCTCAGTTCTGCCATGCCAGTGTGAGCACCAACGTATATCAAAGGGCTGTTAAATTATCAATGTCTCTGTGATGCCCCTCTGATTTTAGAATTTAGCACACTCTAGAGGCAGCACAATAGCGACAGAGCAAGACATGAGCAGGGCCCCAGCTCCGCTTTCCTCGCACGGTTGGGAACTTAAAGTGAATTACTGCTGCTGATGGGTGCTGTTCCTCAGGGGGCACCACCCAGAGACTCACCAGGGTTCTAATACACCTTTGGAGGACAACCAGCATTGGAGGACAGCTTCCTCATCCTCCACACCTCAGCTGGTTGATCCATCCTCCCTTTACATGGTCCCTATGTGGGATGTTCCTCCAGGTAGACCTCCCTTCTGGTTTCTCAGTCTCTAGATTGCATCATAGGGTCAGCATCATGTCAAAGTATTTGAATGTCAGTGAAACAAAGTGAGCAGTACTGAAGTACTGAAGAAATGAAGAAAGTTAACTCTCCGTATAGCATGTGACGGAGTAGAAGGGAGTATTGGTACCCTGTGCAAGTGCAAAGGACCACAGGGAGACATTGGGGACAGAGTCATTCCTAGAAGTATGGGGTGATACGTAGATTAATTTGATCAAAAAGTCCCTTGGAAATCAACTGACTGTGTTAACACTACAGCAATGAATTTTGTTTATTCCAAGTAACTGTAGCAGTTAAATGAGCAGTGCTTAATATAATAGCGAATCAGCATTTCCATTGTCTGTCTTTTCCTCCTTTCCAAACTTACCAAGAGTTTTTTTGGAAAAACAGTCAGGCTACCAGAAAGCAAAGACATGCATGTGTTATGCTGAAATGAACGCACATTTGAACCAGCTTTATCCATCCTTGCTTTTAATGGGGCCCTGAACTCAGTAGAGGCTGTTAGGTGCTTTTGTTATACAGATTAACAATAATACTAAAGTTCCTCCCGTATCTCAGTCCTCCCAAAGAGAGAGACTTAGGCTAAGATACTTTAAAGCTCTCCTTAGGCTGTTGTGAGTTCAGTGTGAAAATACATCCGTTGCCATCTCACGTTAACACTTACGGCTCTGGAAGTGGGGGCCTTTTGCTTTTACTATAGCTTGTCAGATTATGGAACTGAAGGAACCATTGATCCCTGAAGGATAAAAATCAGTGGAAGGCGCCTTAAAAGAAAAATACAGTATATTCAAAAAGCGTTAGAGAAAGTCCTCTCTTTGTAGTTTGAGATGTTGAAGGTCAAGAGAAAAGAAAAAAAAAAAAAAGAAAAAAACCAAGAGTCCTACATAAAAGTTAAAAAAAATTAAAAAAAAAAAGAAAAAAGTTTAGGCAAAGCAGCTATTGCAAGTTAAAGTAGAAATAAAAATAAAACTTTAAAGGTTTTTCTGGTATCTGTCCTTTGTTTTTATAGTGTAAGCTATTTTAAAAAAAGGAAAAAAGAATAAGCCCTCTGCTTTCAAACTGCTGTCTTAAGGTGCTGATAGTAAATGAAGTATCTTATTTATTGCTGAAGAGCAAAAATGTTGAATTTATAAAAGACCAACTGAAAACTTTAGGAAAATCATTGTTGAGGAATTCTGCAGGATTTGGATATCTAATTGAAGAGAATACCATCAGTTTTAATGGGAGCTAGGGACCCATATCTGTCTAGAAGGAAGAGCACCTTTGGAAACTGTAGCATTAACCTGTACATACTCAGTCATAACTGGGATAAGGCTTTGCAGTGGGAGCAAGGAAAACTGGAGTACCTGGATGGTGCTCTTCTCCATATAGGCTTATGAATACCTCTCTTCTCCTGCCTTGTGTTACATCCTAAGCAATGACATCGGTGAGGTAAAACCTGGCTTTTTCAAATCAGAAGTTTGTAGGAGGCTTTGCTTGGGTGGGCAGGAGCAGGGAACGGGGCCACATCTCTAACGGAGAGGACTGCTCTGAACAAAGCCAGCCCTGCTTCCAGGCACGCGAGCCACCCGCGGTCACCTCCTGAAGGCTCTGGTCCTGTCCCCGCGGAGGAAGAGAGACCTGGCGGGGTCGGGCTGGCGGGGCAGCCGGCACAGCTTGCACCGTGGGGATCGCGGGGGGGGGCAGTGCAGAGAAAAAGAGGGGAAGCAAGCCGGTGAAAACTGTAAAACTCAGAAAACAAGTTAGGACTCAGCTGGGGAAAAAAATGAACCAAGTGAGGTTTCACAAAAAAGTCCGTTAACTTTCCTTCATGTGGTCACGGTTTCATACACTGAATGTATCTAGAAAACATTTCCTCCTGTATGAAGACGCTTTCACACAAGATCACTTTTTCTTTCTTTCTTTTTTTTTTTTTTTTGTTTTAAATATTATACTTTAAAGGAGGCTGCAGTCTTCTTTTAATAATGGGATCTGGGTTTGGTTTGGAATTTTTCCTTGGACAAACCATTTGGGTCTTATTTTCAGTGCCTGCTATTTTTACTTCACCAAGCTGAGAGTATGCTGTACTTAAAACAATGAGCTAAAGAAATCTTTTCTTTGTTTGTTTTTCATATACTAACCTCTGGCTTTTGGCCATGCCTACAATATGCTCACTTTATGCCTGACAATTTAAATGAGTTTTGTTTTAATTTTTATACAAGATGAGTTCTTTTTGTGGTCCTTAGAAAGGCTAGGTAGAGAGTTTCCCAGAAACCTAGCATTTCCAAATAGCCTCTTCAAGTGGAATCACTTACTGCAATTTAAATATTCAAGCACTTTTATTTTAAAGTTAATATTGTTTATAGGAAGCAAATGCAAATAAGTGGTAAAAACCTTTTGGTATTAGGTCATTAAAAATCCATTCTTGACTTCCTGCCCACAACTACATCTTTTTTCAGACCTGTCACCCATTTCATTTAAGCACTTAGCTTTCTCCTAATGAATGAATTGGCATTTCATATTACCTTATTATCCTATAAAGCAAAATGCATACTCAATAACATTAACGGTAATTTCTCATAAAGACACATTATCGATCCGGGTGCTACCTGTAAGCATTGAAAATTGCAGCCTGCACACAGAGCTTTTCACATCTGGGCCTGAAGAATTAAAGAAAAATTAAATTTGACAGCAGTAAATTCACAGGCACAATCTAGGCACCAATTTATATGCAAAATGAAATGCTTTATGAAAATTTCCTCTATTTTCTCACGGAGATTTGGGAAAAAGATTTCACTAGATGCTTCTTTCTCTAATATCCCTCTACTTAAATATTATACTGCAGTCACTGCAGACTCCCTTTGATGTATAAATAATCAAGTTAAATTATGTGCAGCAAGGAGACTAGTGCTCTGCCATTCTTATTTTACAAAGTAATATCTACCCTAGAGGGTCAAATTTCCCTGACAAATTCTTAATTACTATGTTGCAACAGAAGCAGAATCTATTTGTGCATAAATCCCGGGCATTCCCATGTGGTAAGTAACTAATATTACCAACCATTTCACTTGGCCTGTTCACTGAACTCCATAATTAGATAATACTTTTGATGATGGTACATTTGAAGTCTTAATCCATTTAATTTTTTATGAGTTTTTTTTATTTTAATAGGGATATGTTAGTGACCGCTGCCTATTTAAAAATCATTAAAATTCTGTCCACAGCAGTAATAAAGATTAAAGATTACTAATATGGCATTCATAACCTTGCTGGTTTTCTAGAAATCTGGGGCTTAAGGTAAATGTTAAAGGTCATTTAATATGTTAGTCAGTAATTATAATCCTGGGTAATAGGTTCCTTTTCTAATTATCCTGGTATAAAAGTTCTATTGTTGGGGTCTATTCTTCTGATTTTCTTATTTGGGTTTTTGGGGGGATGAGTAATCCTGGAATTAAGTTTCTGAACATTGATGAAAGTAGGTAATGCACAATGATTAACTGGATAAAAGCCATATGTTTGAATGCCGCATAATGTCTTGCCTTGAAGTTACTTACAAAAGATGCAGCATCCCTTTCCAGGAGAAATAAAGCAGGAAAGGTCACTGCAGAGATTAATACCTTTTTTTATTTTAATATCAAACATTGACAAATAAGATAAAGGCTTTGTGAGCAAGCTCAGAAGAAAGTGAGAGTGGTTAAACACTGGATGGGAGAGAATCTTAAAAGAATAATCTACCAGTCATTTCAGAGTCAGGGAAAGGAAATTTCCTCCTTGAGGCCTCGATCCAGGAAAACGTTCAGGCATGTGTTTCATCGAATGCAGCATATTCTGCATGCTGTCCTGGGGCTCAGCTTGGGTCCGCACCTAACTACTGCCCTGCGATACAAGTGGGATTGCCGAGGCTTGTGGAAGAAAATGTGCTTTCCCTTCAGCTCGTGCCAAAAAAATCTGTGTGATTGTGTCTTAGAAACACACTTATTTTCTATGATGTAGTTATTCTGAAATGCCTTTCTTCCCTTACCTGTACATATGTATAATGATGATGTTTATAGATGATGCATTAACAAAATTGACATACCAGGGCCTGAATGCTGGAGTAATTACATTTAAGTACAAGGAATTTGATTTAAAACACAATCTTAACCTTTCTTTAAGTTAAGTCTGTACTAAAATGCTGTATTAGGTCACAGTGCCATGCTGAATCAGCTCTGACCCTGCAAGGGGTCAAAAAGGACAAAAGTGCCCCTGCCAAACCTGGATTTCTGGCCAGGCATGTGGATCTGATGCCATCTGATACCACAACTGAGTGCCATCATGCTCTAACTGCGGGAGAAAAAATGTAAGGGAAAACCAGAACAATAGTAAGAAAATGTCTTTGGGAGGTGACCTGCTCTTTATAGTGTTTTTCAGCTTTAGCACAATACAAATACATAATAGCATTAAAAAACCCCACAATGTCACTAACTCTTATTTCAGCGGTAATTATATCTCACTAGCTGGCTTTGGGCAAGTCACTAAGGTCACATTTGAAAAGCATCTGTAGGTCATGCATGATTTTTCTGTGGGCACTGAGCAGCTCCTTGAACTACAGATTTGTGCTGGAGTTGACGCTCTGTACTTCTGAAAATCAGGCCTTCAACGTTTCAGCATGGGAGTAGACAAAATGTTGACAAACCTATGAAAATTCTGGTCTTAACGTCTCCATTTTAAAAGGATGACAGTGATATGGCCTGTTGAGATGATATGAAGTTTAAATGGTCATTTTTTTGTAAGACATTTCCCTTTTCAATAGAAAGGCAACTGCTAGTACACCAGTTGATACACCAGTGAAAGTCATAGCCCAAATCTTCTTCAGCAGTCCATTTTATTCTTGAAGATTTACAAATTCACAGCCTCTTGTACTTAGAGTTATTTCAAAGGAGCTAAAAAGCAGACTGATGAATATAATTTAACTGTGATTGGTGAAATTTCAAGAATGCTAAATCGGAATTGTATATAAACCCTTGATTAAGAAATTAATCTCTTATAAGCATTTCCTTCATACTGAAACTCAAGTAGCAAAATCTGAGGCTTTCTTGTGAAGAAGCAATAGCTGACTTGAGAAAAAGTTTAACTTCCTGATTTTATCAGTAAATCCATGTGAGCAGAGCTTCTTCAGAGCTTTTTTTGAAATACTAGATTGAAAAAGTCTGTTCAAGTTCCAGTTCTTTTATACTTTTCTGTCTCTTTTTTTTTTTTTTTTTGCCTTTTACCTAGCTGCAGCTTCCCAATGAGTCTTTCATACCAAATACTAAACAATGTTCATTTAAAGGAAAATAAAGATAGCAACAGCTTCATGTTTGCACACTCACACACAATTTACCCATTCACTCACAGAATTTTATGCCGGATAAATTTTGTGAGCAATTCTCATGGCTACTTCTGAACTAAAGTGCCACTCCGATCCCAAATTAACAAACTCAGTTGACATTAGTAACAGTCTAGTTATTATGAACATTCACAGGAGCCTCTGGCTCAGTATCTACCTGAAGAAACTGTGATCAAATGTTAGATCTTTAAACTGAATGTCTGTCCAAGAAAAGTGCACTGAAAAAGGAAAAAATGTGCATTGAACATCACCAAGCAAGCTGCCAGTCACTTCAATGACACAGTCAGATGATGCTTATCTTCTGGACCTGCATGGCACACCAGCAGCAGTCTCCAAGCCATCTCAGCACCAGTCAGGGCTCTCCAGCCCTTTTCGAAAGTTGGAGCAGCTTCAAGACTTCATTTAATCTATATTTAGCTAAGATATTTTGCCTTCTCTTGAGTCAGGATGCTATGGCCATGCTTCCTTACTGCATCGCATCTCCCATGTCAGTGACCAAATGTTATTGGACCTGCTTTGCCTGTCCCAGTTGTATTCTGTGGATAGAGGACTCTTATGGATAAACCACATCTTGCACCACCACATCTTGCACAGCCACAGCTGTGTACGGCTGATGCCAAGTACCTCTGCAAAGTGGAACAAAGAAATATTTTTCTTATGGGATATTTATTTTTATCTTTAGTGTGCTTCTTCAGAGTCTTCCTAAAATATTTTCCATTATTGTGCAATGTCACAATTTTATAGAAGATTTTATATTATTCAGTCATCTGAACATTAAAATTGTTCTTTTTTTTTTTCTGATTGAATTCCAAAATTAAGAAAAAAATTCTCTGATTTATTTTTAGTAAATTGGTCTTTGCTTTTCTTCTTTCTCTAGTTTTATTTTATAAATCTCCCCTTCCAGTGAGTCCTTACACTCTCAATCATCTTAACAGGCTAAATTCTGAAACTAATTGCTATAGCTGCATTTGGAAGGAGGAAAGTAGAGTGACATCTACCAGATACAAAAAACCCTCCTGCTGGTACATGATAGACTGGTGTAGAAGAGCAAGGCTTACTCCAACAAAAATAACCATTTGAGCTTGCCTGAGAAATGCAAAATTTTCTTCCGCTAGTTAGCACTTAGCCTGTCCTTTGCTTCATGAAGCAGCCTGGGATGTGAGCAGCTTTTCCTTTGCGGTTTGGAGGCAATAACTGCAGGAATAGTTCAGGGTGCTCCTGAGCTTTAGCAAAGAATGCTGCCCCAGTGGAGAGCAGGGACTAGGGACCTGGCTGGTGACACAAAGCTCTCACTAAAATATATAATTCATGGTCTGAAATAATTTTGTGACTCTGGATACATCTGTCCTCTGTGAGGGTTTGGATAGGACTACATTCATAATGTGATTTATTCATCACAAATGGAACTGAATAGAGGTATCCAAGCCATACCAGAACACATAACTTTGAATTAGGTGATTTGGGGCTAGGATGGGATACAGTAAACACTCTCAGTAGGAGAACTGATTATTGGTACAGAAAAGAATTGGTATACAGAACAGTGTTTCTTAAATACCACCAGTCTTTGTGACTCGTAAGTAACAGCTCTGGTAAGAGAGGAACATAGTGGCAACTGAGATACAGGTAGGTATCACAGTAAGCAATGCAAGATTGGTTACATGCAGAAGTGCCAGATAAAAATGGGGAAAGATTCAGACAGGCATAGGATGGAGGCATGGAGGCACTGGAGTAGTCATAATGAAGAATTAAATACATATATGCATATATGTACACATATATTTAATAGTCCTTTTCTTTGATAACTAAGTAAACTCTCTACTTGTTGTAACTGGATAGTCAAGGGATAGAAAATAAGTGCTACTTTGCCTAAGTTAGAAAAGGTATAGTTATGCATTTCCTTTGTTTTTCACCTCTAATGTAATGCAAATATTAGAAATGCAAATACTAGGAATCACCTTTGCATCACGGCAATCACCTTGTGTTTCTGTTCTTTGGTATTGTAAGATCAACAGAACTTGGTGTCTTGCTATAAATTCATGTGGATTATGCCTATGGAAATTGCTCGATTTCTGAATCAGCAGGACAGTTGAGACCAAGTTTTATTTCCTTTCTTTACATCACAGCAGTTGAAATCACCTTTCAGATACCTCCTTAGTCTCCAGGTTATAAAATACTATGAGAAGGTGGCAGAGGAAAGATTATTCAATTCAAGTGAAGGAAGAATGAGACAGAAGAGAAAAAAACACTCTGCTTAGAGGTTAGGATTCTCACTTGGGAAGAGTGAAGACACAACCTCCATCTGGTTTTTGCTCATATGGTTGCATACACATTTCACAATAGGATGCAATCTCTAATGGCTCTGCCATATAATCTAATGCAGCGTTTTCTCATTTGCTGATGGAAGTTATGTTTAAGAGGTCAGGAGGGAACTCTGGTTCTATACTGTTACTGTAGCAGTAATGAAAACCAATGCTCCTTGCATCTTTGGCTCTACTGTGGTGGCAGTGTGGGTGTGGACAGAGTCTATATGCCTATCTATAGGCTTGACTAGAGCTCGGGTATTTAGCTGCTGGTCAGGACAGATGACAATGACGCTACAGGTCTTGTCTTCGCTCTACCAGTCCCACGATTCCTGTTTATCCTCCTGAGGATGGAAGTCAGAGGTGAAAGGACTGAAACCCTTACTTTTAAAGATACCTTCACTGCCCTGCCTGGGCACATGATTTGGTCTTTGCCTCAGTTTTCCTGTCTGTAATATTAAAATATAGTTACTTGTTGCACTGGTGTGTCATAAAGATTATTTCAATGGTTCTAAACCCATTCTGGAATTGTATAGCGATAAGTATTATTTGTATGCAAGGACCTGAAAAGGGGGGATGTTTTGTATAACCTGGAGCTACTCTTTTTGTGTTTGTTTTGTTTGTGTATCTGGAGCACATCAGTAAACACAGTTTAGAGAGCAAACATTTGATAGCGTATTGTGGTGCATGAAAAAACCACAGGTGCCTAGGTATATGCAGATGTGAAAGAATTAATGAACATTTTAAATAATAGGGGAACCTTTCTGTTCAGAAATAGCTCCCGTATATTTAATTTTATATATATGCATGTAGAGATATACGTATTGCCACGTTCTCTTTCAGCTAACCTTTGTGTGAGAGAAACTTCTGCTGATGTCAAATGACCAGGAGGACATTAGCAGCTGATATCGGTGCCTGTCGGGTGCTGTTGGGTATGTCTCCCCACCACCAGGCTGGCTTCCCTCGCTACTGCCACTGACCTTGCAAACAGCTCCGACAAAGGTCGGAATGGATTCATTGATCAGCCAGGCCAAGCATATGACAGTCTGTGCCTTAATTGAATCCCAAAAGGGGGCAGACTGGGTTTTTATTACAGAGGCCAGACGATAGCACTCATTAAAAGCTCCACAGACTGTGTGGTTTACTAATTAGTTTATTATACAGACACCTTGACGATGGGCAAAGTTGTCATTTTGCCCTTTATCGCACAGGGGATGTTGTTAAAAGTTTAATCAGCTAACACTGACCAACTTAGCTTGGCAGGCTGTGGACAGTCATTACTGAGGTCACCCCTGCTGTAGCAATTCTGACAGGGTCACAGCATGAATCTCCAATAAAAAGCACGTTACATAAGGTAAGAGTGCACCTGAAAGGGAACCAGGAAAAGAGATGTGCTCAGTGGGGAGTAGGAAACAGATGGACTGTTAGGACAAGTGAAGCCTGTTATGGTTTCTTTTTGCTTACATTGTTTAACATATGCTTTTTGGAAATATGAGGAGCTCTGAGCTATTGCTGTGATATGTTCATTAGAACGCGAGATAGCCTGAACCAAGTGGTGTGTGAACAGGCATTAAGTATCTCTGGTTTTGAGAAAGCAGGGATGATTTCACTAGTTAAGCAATGCCTAACGCCCACGTAATGGGCTGGTCCAGAGGAACAGGAGAACTTGCACTGGGAAAACCCAAGAGTGAGACAACACAGGTTTCCCCCTAATGTTGCTTTTCTTTCCAACATACTCTGGGTAATTTTGTAGTGTACTTTAGTATCTTTATTCCCTTCAGGTGTGGGGCATGTGTTACACCTTAGATAAACTTTTCATAAGGTTAAATTACTTAGTTTTACTACAATGACATCTGGAAGTCCCAGCAGAGTTCAGGGCCTGTTAATACTCAGTCTTACACAAACAAATGTCCTGTCTCAGCTCCATGTGAGAAGACATAGAGTATAACTAGCTATGTTAGATTAAGGCTGGTATAAAAAACTGAGGGAAAATGGCAAATGTCCTTGATCTTCTTTCCAGAGTCCCAGTGACTAAATCATAGTGCAACTTGATCTTTTTTCTTATGAAACTAGCTAAAAAATAAAAATAGCTTGATCTGTCTGTCAGTCACACCTAAGAGTCAACTTCATTCAAATCTGAGACTGGATAGGGACCTCAGTTCCTTCGAGTCTTCTGGAAGTTGGTATTTTCCACAAATAATGGTAGAAGAGTACCATTTTTAATTATTTCCTTGAGGGAAAGACAGGGAAAACAGCAATCGTCCCTGCTGTTTGGTCGCAGCTGGCTGGCAAATCAATCGGTCAGCACACCTAATGTACCAGATCAGCCACGGCATGTGCTGTCTCTTATGGAACCACAAAGAAACTCAGGTAGGGAACACAAAGTAGATGGAGAATCTGTGACAGACCATATGAAGCAAGAGGGTATTTGAGGGCAGGCTGGGGAAACACCATCATTTCACAGGGAGGAACTGGGCAAGTGGGATGACACGGGCAAATGAGTTTAGAACAGGATCTTAAGAGAGGGATGGAAAGAAAATGAGTTTGTTGAGATTGGTAGCTGTAGAGGATATAGAACAAAATTCATGATAAAATGAGACTTTGTTAATTGCTGTGCATGGAACAAATAATTGCTTTGGGTGTAGAGCACTGTAACACGAAAAGAAAATCTCATTCCAGTCCTTGAACAGGATCATGACAGAAACAAAGTAGAGGTGACCCCACAAGGAATCTCCTGAGCCTGAGTTTCAGTTTACAGGGACAGGAAGACACCATCTTGTCATCTAGAACCTGGAAGTGACTGGGCCTGAATGCACACTTTGCTGGAACTAGTAGTGAACAAAGATATCCATGATACTGAGTCCCAGCTACAGCCTGCAATGGAAAAAATGCTTGTCAAACTGGAAGTGTTCAGTAAGTGTGGTGCCTTTGTTACCCTGATAGAGTATTAGGATATTTATTCCTGGCTCCAAGTCACCTAGGACAGAATAAGCTGGACATGACTGCGTTTTGGCATTGCCACAAAGCACGGTCTGTATTCTTTGTCTGAAATCTGGGTTAAGGTCTCTCATTACAAATGTCATTCACAACCAGCGGCTGTAATTCTAAGTATCAGTTCATAAACTAGAAAAAATACTAGATATACAGGACGTGTTATCTTCTGGGAGCTGGAGCTGTATATAAGAAATACTATGTTTGTTTCACTTCTAATTTTGGCTTTTTTATTTGTACATAGACATCAGCTGAAATTCTGACTTTGGTGAATCAGATGGGATATTTGGTTGTTGACTGTAATAGAGAATTTCATGTGGAATATCCCTGCATATATTTGAGACTTGCTTCCTCAAACCGTATGCCATTTACAATTGCATCACATACCAAATTAAGGTGGAAAGGTAGGAGACCAATTTTCTTCTTTCGCTTTGGCCTTTTTCCTTCCAAATGTCCAATGCATCCACTTTAATATTTCTTCATCATGGAAGAGATGAATGGCAGAGTCCATGTCAATCATGTTCAACCCAGCATAACGAAAAGACTGTTACATTCTCGTTTAAACACAAAATGAAACCTTGAAACAAATAGGCTAGTATTTGTGTCTAGCTAAGGCATAAACTATGGTCCTGACTCTCCTATGGCCAGGGTGAGAATTTTGTCAGACCACTCTGTAGCTTTTTACAGCTTAGAAACCTTGGTTCCTTTGCCAAGAAACAAGTCCTAATGCAGGGGATCTCATATGCATGAAAATCTCATGCTGTTCTGGAGCTGAGAGGTAGAGATGGGCCCAGAAGGCTGGCGTCACCATCACATACCCAAATAAATGCATATGGGGATACAAGAAGGTAAAGCACAACCTGGTGTGCTGCAATGTGTACTATTCATTTTCATTTGAACATTAGCATAAGGTGCAGTGGCAGCAAATTTATATCTGTCATCATATGGAGTAAAGATCAATGAGTGTGTACTTACAATATGTCCTGAGCGCAGAGCGCTGTGGGGTGTCCAATAAAGGGAACGTGAGAGGGAGCCAACTCTGTGACAAAACACAACAGATGCACCTCTATTCACGGCAACATTATCTGAATGCTTAGGACAAGAATAGAAAAAGAATATTGGACAGACCCTCAACTTGCATTCATCAGCATAGCTCCCTTTAATTTTCACTAGCTGAGTTTGGCCCATGTCTCTGTTCAAAATGTGGATCCGTTCACATTATTCACACAGGAATCTGAACAGAGTATATTGCAACACTGGGGCAAGCAACGGGTCATGTAAAATGGAGGTACCATTGCTAGTTAACATGTCTTGGTAGTCACCCCAGGAGTCTTCTCACAGTGACAGATTGCTCTGTTACAACCACACAGGCAAACGCTCCATCATTAACTCACTTTAAAAAAAGCTGCCTTAACTGTGAAACTAAAAGACTCCAACTTTTCCTTTTGCTGTAGCTCCCTCAGGCAATGAAAGAATTTGCGATGTGTGTCAATGAGACATTTGAAATCTCACACATTTAAATCGTCCCGACTTCAACAGCATTTTAAATACACTGAAACTAGCAGCATTTCTAAATTCAAACACTTACCAGTTTCCTTCCCACAAGCTTGCTCCTACGAGCCTCAAAGGCAGTAGAAAATGTTATTATGCGAACAAAGCGTCTCTCTGTAACTGAATTAAATATAAATCCATTAAAAAGAGAGAGATAATATAATAATTAATACTTTGTACTACTCCATTACCTTTCTATTGCAGACTAAAGGTATTAATTCAGCCTTAGCCCACCATTTCTCTTCCCATCTTATAAATAGAAAAATTGAGGCACAAAGGGGCAAAGTGATCTAACTGAAGGCACAAGGCAAGTCAGTACCAGGGCAGGCAAAAAACCCAGGAAGTCTGGTTGTCAGTGCTGCAGCCACTGTTCTGGTACCAACCTTACCACAAAGCAAAGATACAATAGAAACGAGGTGCCACCAACAGCGCTATCTGAAAATGAAAATACAAATGACTACAACGACAAGCAGTGAATCCTCAGTCCCCAAACCGCAGCCTTGGAAAGATGGACAGCTCAGTGGAAAGAACTCTCTAAGTATCGTGGCTGTGATTTCAAGCAACCTACCGCACGCGTTCAGTGGAGGGCAAATCACGATAGCTTTACCACGTCATGTGTGGCATTTCTCAGCGTACATGAAGAAAATCTCATAATCCTCTCCTCCAGTCTTTCACCATGCAAGTCAGTGAGGAGTTCCCACTAAGTTCGGCAGCGTGAGCCTGCAATTAAGCAGCAATTAAGAGTCACACAATGCAGCCCACTGGAGGGATGCGCTGTGTTCTGGCTAACGCGATCGGCAAACAAACTCCTTTGAAGTGCTTAGACATAGCGCGTTAGAAAAAGCACCCAGCACGAGAAATTACTGTTCTGCCCTCACACAGACATAAATCCGGGCTTCACTCAGCCCTGTAGATGGATGGACCTGTTTATCCTCCAGAGGGATTTTACATGGCACCAGCAGGCTGCCCACAATGCAAAATCGGGCCTTTAATGATTGCTTGTGAGAACTCAGAATGACAAAGCATTTCATTAATCGTCCATTCCTAATCAGTCTCTTAATAGATCTATAAATGAATAAATACCCTAAGGAAATTGCTGCTTTAAAAAAGGAAGAAATTGGGTACCACTTTGAATATTGGCAGACACAAGAGTTGCCTTTTAACTCTGGAGTCATTCAACTTTTGTTGGAGTGTTACATAAAAGCTTTTAATTTACCGAGTACCTTTTTGTGAGTCGAGGGGATCATTTGTGACTAATGAAGAGCAAAGAACATTTTAATAATAGTGACAACTGGCTTTGATATTAATATTGTCTCCAAAAAAGTCTCTTTTGAAGTCTCTGAGATTAGGAAAACCCTTTATATTTTATCCAACCGTGTTAATAAAATTGCCTTGCCTACATAATGCTCTCTCCAAAGCGAAAGTAATTTTCCCCCATTTAGTTCCCTGTGCTATCCTTTGGATATTTTTATATAAATTTTTTCTCACTCGTCATTTTTCTGTGCATCAACATTTCTAATTTTTTTATTAGTTTTCAGAAATCATATTTAAATGAAAACCCAAGTGTAATGCTCTATTTCTTACAAGAACTTGAACATATTTCATATCTTTAAAAATGGAAGCCTTTTTGCATGTCATAGATATTTCTTGTGACTTTTTTATGGGGGAAGTAGGATGATGTTTGTGATGCTTCAGTGTTTCTTAGGACTTCTGGAGTCTATTAAAGGATCAAAAAAAACAGGTCGCTGTTAGGTGAAGATCCCTTCACATGTTTACCTAGGCAAGGATATTTGGCTGATATGCAGAAATACAAAAATTTAAAATGTTGCTGAAAATGGCATTATCAATTTAAACCAGACACCCTCCCTAAAAATGCTCTGCAACTCCAATAAGATCTGCTCTGGGGATCGGAACAAAAGCCCAAATTAATACCGGGATCCTTCCAAGGAGATAGCATGCTGTCCCTGTATGCTAAGGGGCATGGTATTTCCAAAATCAGTAGCAGGCTTTATGATTCCTGACCACTTCCCATTTATTGTTTCCAAGATGAATTGCAACCCCGGTGTCACAGTTACGGTTTCTTTAAATGCATGGAATTACACTGTACAATCTTCCTGAATTTTGCCTACCTAAATTCTTCCTCCATTTCCAACAGGAGTTTGTTTTCTCATCTTTTTCATGACAAACTATTGTACAGTATACCCCATGTCCTTCAGTACGTGCCATAGTCTCCCCAGAGCGAACTGCATTTAATGCTGTATGTGACATGGGCAGGTGCTTTTCCCTGTAGGAGTGCTGAATTGAAGCCTTCTTCAGGAAGGTATCAGTTTTGTAGAAATTATGACAGAAGAGAAGGAAAACATTAATCTAATTCTGTTCTAGGTCTGTTCTATGAACAATGCCATACAAATGTTACTTATAAATGACAGACCCTGAGATCATGTCATCTATTCAGGTGGACATGGAGACGACCACAGCTGTGAGTATGTTACTTCTGTTTTGTTTGTGAGTTCTGCATCCCTAAAAACTTTATTGCATCTCACAGACTTGTTAAAGTCATAGTGGAACAAGACACATTTCTGAACTGAGACACACATCAATATTTAGTTCCGCTGAATGGGATTAGCAGTAAATGACTGATGTGAAAAAAGTGTCTCTAAAAAGTGGTGAAAACAATATAATGGACCCCGTTCCTCTTGGATCTAAATTCTGTCCTCACAGTCTTTCATTTTCGAAATTAAACACTACTCAATTTTCCCACAGTTTTCAGAGAGGGTTACAAGTTAAAGCAATACACTTGCTTAAGAATCTTGTTGAATCAGGACTGCATATGATGTATTGCAACTCATGAATCATTTGAAGCATAAACCAGAAAAATTTCTTTTTTCTTCAGTTTCTTGCCTACTGCCCATGATGTATTCCCTCCAGCTCTTCCTTAATTAGGGAAGTTAAGACCAGTAATTCATCTTCAGTTGTTTCCTCCAAGCAGCAGCAGCAGTAGGGGCATTAGCACAGACTGAGCTCCAGAAGCTTTGCCGTGTGCTCTAACCCTAATGAGCAGGTTCCCATCAGTCCCAAAAAGCAATGCTATTGCTGTTGGTAACTTTCCCAAAGAACAGACGACACAGCAGTCTACTCAGCACTTAAACACAGAATAAAACAAGTCTACAATCTTATGCTAGTCTCTTGGGGGAGCCCCTCATAGCACATGTTTTGGGTAGTTCCGACGAATTCCCAGTCCGGTTTCCTGTTTTGACTTTAAGTCTTTTTAGTTACAGGATGGACTGCAAGCTTTGTACCACCTTTAACCAGAAACTCCATGCAGGTGATAAATACGTGTAATTTTGACACAGAGAAGAGTTTGCTATGGGGTAACTAAACGTAGGCCTACAGCTAATATTTATGGCCAAGTTTCTAACAAAGGGATGATAGGTCTAAGGCTGCTGACTCAGCCTTCCCTACCTATATAGGGATGCTGTCACTAGAGTAAAGATAACCGAGAAGGTTATGAGGGGCCACAGAGGCCCCTGTGATCTGCAGGAGCCAGAGCGCCCGCAGAGACTCATTCACTTCTACTGCACCTCAAAGTGGGAGGAAGAAAGGACCTTGGCGAGTGTTCGCTCAGATGAAGAAACCTTTTATGGGAATTTCTGTAATGTTTCATTTTGAATGACTATGTGGTAACTAGAACTGGATGACTGTATAATAAGGCTCACCGGCTGTCTGATAGAAACTTTCATAAAGGAAAAAGTTACTGATGAAAGTGAACGGGATTTTGTGTGTGTGTTTCTTGTGAGGCTTGAGGTTTCATCTGGATTTCAGTGCCTGTAAAATGAGGGACAACAGGGGAGCAGGCCACAAACCTTAACTCCCTGTGCTCTCTTCCTGAAAGTGAAGCAAGAGCATCAAAGGGAATGAGAGTGACAGACTCTCTAACTGAAAGGCATTGTATATTCTTGCTTTAGGTCACAGCCATGGTTTGCATCACAGAGCAAAGTCTGTCTAATTTAACATTTATGAACTCTGCATTTCCAGGGTGCAGTCTTAAGTGGGCTTGGAAACTTAGGGTGATAGTGCAGAGTTACAGTCATGTGGTTTTATTTGGTTTTTACTTCTGGCAAATTTAAAACTTTTCATTTATGCCCAGGTATTGGATGACTCGTTTATTATGGAACCTTTCCCTCCTTTTCCTTAATCTCTCTTCTTCTCTGCTCATCAGGCTGAAAAAGTAAAAGCCCTACCATATCACCAAGTTTATACCAACACTTTTAAATGTATAGTTCATTCCTTCCAAAAATATACTAAAATGTTACAATATACATATGAATGTAAAGAAACCATCAATGAAGTGTGTATGAATTGTTCCCACCAAATACAAAGGAGAACCTTGCCTAACTGATGTTTCTGCATTCATGTTAAATTCACTTTTGCATAGGGCTCAATAAATGAGAAAGGGAAAAAAGAAATTAATGTAAAATATTTATTATAGTAGGTTGGGAACAACATGGCACAGAACTATAATTACTATATTTGTAGTTTTAAGAAAAAGTATAAGCTTTTTTTTTTTTTCCCAAGATTTTAATAATTTTACAGATGTTGAAAGGTGTTTTTGAAATAGCTTTCAAGCTATTTCATCTTCTGGCTAATTTGACTTTTCAAGTGCTCAGTATGCAATTTGTTATATATATTTGTATATATGTGTGCCCATACTGTAATCATGCCATTTCATTTCTGAAAGCAAATGGGTTCACATTTGCAATGCAATTCTGAACTGGCGTACTGTGAACATACTAAACTGGTGTTCCACTACTGTGCTCCAGTACCAGGCTTCAGTAACAAGGTGTCTTCTTTGAAATGCAAAATATCTTTTTTGTCTTATACACCAACAAAACAGGAAGATCAAACACACAAATCTTTTTTTAGTCAGCTGACAGGATGATTTGAAGGATAGGAGTAATGTTAATAGGAAAAGCAATAAAGTAAACCTCAAGCCTTTGGTTAAGTTGTTGGGGTACGTTTGGGATAGATTCTTCTGGTTTTGATTCTGTCCAGCAGAATCCCCCATTAGTCCCCTCATTAGCTAATGTACTGGCTAAAAGATGATGTTGAAATTCCCAGGGTTTTTTTGCTCTATTCTTCATTTTTTTTTAAAAAAGTTCCGCTGTCCTGCACAAAGAAATAAGAGATTCATATAAGCAAAGAATAAATTAGAGATCACTTTGGCAAATGTGAACTTTTCCTATTATTTCTGGGTGAGCTGAAATAATCCAGAATAGGTGAATAGGGAAATGAGAGAATGATTGGAAACCTAGAATACAGGAAATGGGCAAATGTAGTATCTGATTTTTAAACAGGGGAGAATTGCAGATAAAGGAATCCTAGGCCACATAGATAAGGAGCAATACTCAACCCACCTGTAAGCAAAGGATGTAAAAGTGATAAGCAACAACTGACAGATACATCGGACTGAGAATCTGTCAAACCAATCACATTTCCTTCAATGGCAGGGTAACAGAATTCGTGGAATGAAGTAGTTGTGAGTCACCATCAGATTCTGACATGATTTGAAAGACGTTACCATAAATAAACCAAGAAAATGCAGAATGGGTAAGTACTGTAAGCACATCAGGTTAGAAAACTGAATTTAAAAAAAAAAAAAAAAAAAAGTTATAAATGGATTTCTCTTAAAGTGGAGCAATGCAGAAAAGGAGGAGAGGAGTCATACTTTGACCTGTCCTGGGTTTGGTATTATTCCCTGTTTTCAGTAAGGAAGGGTGGAATTCAGCATATGTAATAATTATTGTGGATTATACCCAATCGGGATGAGTCACAAGCATCTTGGAGGACAGGATTGGGATTCAAAACATTCTCAGCACATTAGAATCGTAGTCTGGAAAAACAAAAGACAGTTTATTAGGGCCCAGACCAAGGTGCTATGCTTATTTTGATGCTTCCTGACCAAACTCATGACTTCTGCACAAATACAAGATGAGGGAGGGCTGCCTACGCAGCAGCTTTACCAGAAATGGTTTTGGGGGTTATAAGGGATCGTAATCTGTACATTAATCAATAATTTTAACCACTTGTACTAGGATGTATAAAATGCAGTGTCACATATAAATCACAGCAAGCAATCTTTTCAATCTTCTGGTAAAGCCCTCAACTCTCATCTCCTGTTCAGGTTACTACGTTTTAAGAGAGATGTGAAGAAAGCAGAGGCAGTCCAGAGGACAGTGACAAAAATGATCAAAGACCTATAGCAAAATGTCTTACAAGCAAAATTTGAGAGGACTGGGCTTGTTTAGCCTGAAGATCAGAAAACAGAAGGGAGATGTAATAACAGTTTTCAAATTAGTTGATTCCTGTGAAGTGAATGGCAATAAGTAAACTTCAATGTACGGTGAAGGTAGAAGGGGGAGGATGGCGAGGGGTGTTACATGGAATATCAGGGTCCTGTTCTGACTACGATTTTCCATCTCCTCTCAGGAGGAGGAAATAATTTCCTCCCCCTTCCTACCTCTGTCCTTTCTAAATTAAAATTATTCAGTAGATTTAAGTCCTGCAGCCTAAATGCAAAGCTTTCCAAAAAACACAGTCTAGTCTCTGTTCATTAGAGATTTAAGCATATGACTAAATTTAAGCCATTCAAGCACTTTAACTACTCAAGTGATCAAAGTTGGGTGCTGTTTGTTACATACATCTGAACTTAATCTAAATTTAGACCCATATATGTGTACTTTGCCAACTTAGTTCCTCTATGCTTAGGAATTTATACATACTTAAATAGAAAATTGATGCAGAGGAACTGAGGTCTCAAATTTCTGAACACATACGTTACAGACCTTCATCTCTTCCCCTCTTTCCCTCACTGGCAGGGGGTCTATACATCAAGAATTTGTGTTCTGACCTTACAGTTTGAAAGGTATTGAGTGCTTTAGCCTCCAGTATTGAAATCATTGGATGTCTGTTGCTGACTCAGATGGAAACAAGGTTAAGCCTGTAAATAGTAACATTATTGAAAATCACTTTTTTAACTGCAATTTCCGGACTAACGCTGAGGCTCATTTTATCAAACCTCTCCCCTAAAATCATGTGTGAGGGCTCGTACACCGACACAACTATTAACGCACTGCTGGAAAAAGAGTCAGCTTTGCCCACATTTTTGGGAGGACACTTCTGAACATGTAGCTATTAAAATAGTAATTTCTCTGTTACTCTGCAGTGCGGGAAGTGACCGCAGCCCAGACCTACGCTGGCACTGCACACCTGCGGGGGCCCACAGTTGCAGCTACCTAGGTTTTCTATGGAAACCCGCACGAATATGTTGCTGCTGTTAATTAATTCCTCCTTCACTGAGAAGGGTGGATGGGCGTCAAAGAATCACTGTATCCCAAGCATTAGAAAATGGGTGGAGTATCTGTTCCTGTAGAGCTACAGGGAAGCTGATGGCCAAAAGGTGGCATCTGATGATACACCATAAGGAGCTAAACTGTGCAAGTTGAGTGCGTGAAATAGTAGTTAGGTGCATAAATCCCTTTGTGAATCAAGCCCATAGAGAAGAGAGAAGAAAATTCTATGAAGCCACTATTAAAATTAACACTTCCTAATGGATATATTTTTTTAATCTTTAGCTTTGTAAATCTTAATGATAAATTACAGCATATCCTAAATTACAACAGTGGGACAGATTTTCATTCTCTACCTTGAAGTAAAAGATCATTTTTCTATTAAAAAATTGTGTAAAAAAATACTGTAATGTTGCATGCTTGCTTATTTGTTATGATTTTATTTTTTAGTTTAATATCTTTCTAATGGTTATTCAAAACATTTTCATTCTTTTTTCCAGCTGAGGACTGTTTTTTAAGCAAAAATACACTTTGATGCTGTCAAACTAATATAGCGTGAAACCTGTTGTGCATAAAACTAAGGTACGTATTAATTAAGTAGTAGAAATTGTTGCTCTTTGCCATTTAGACATAACCGTCTTTGCTGCTGAGAACAAATATAGTGATGAAAATGAAGGTCAGATCCTCATCTGATATGAATCAGCTTTGTTTCAGCTGTTTCAAAACAGTTACTGGAAAAGTCAGTGGCATATTGTGAGTTACCCCTGTGGGTAACTACTTTTAAGAAGCTCTGGTCTGCTCTACCTAATGTAATGTTATGCAATGTAATGTTATATACATATGACCACGTGAAATATGCCCACCAAATAGGAAAAACCTCTGCCGGACTCCAGAGCTGTCAGTGTACATTGTGCAATGAAAGGTTCAGGTAAAAACCTGGCTCTCGGGTTCCACCTGCCTGCAGTTGCCCAGCCCAAACTATTACCTTGAAGTGCTGCTTTTAATCAGTTGTGGGAGCAGCTGATTCTGTAGGAAACATTTTGGTGACATGTTGTGGAGAATCAAAGGTTGAAATGGACACCTCAGTATCTGTGCAATTTTGTTTATGATGTCTGATGATCTACACGATGTCTAATGATGTCTGATGTTCTACAATGCGTTTGCCAGGTCTTCCTCTGCTCACTACTGTCTCTCACAGTCATGCACTTCACAGGTGAATTTGTGAATATCTGTTTTGCACATATAAGCAGATAAAATAGAATAATCATAATAAAGGAATTTGAAGGAATTATTTGCAAACAGACACAGAGATCTGCCCTAGTTTTATTTTGGTCTATTTTTTATTGGTCTGAATTTTCCTCAATGGAGCAGGTGATTCAGGTGGGAAAGAACATGAATTTTATTTTTGTCTTAATTCTTTCACTTTTTTTAAAAAATCTGTTGATCAGATTTCTTCCCCCTTATCTGATCCAGTAAAGTCTGGTACTGAATGTTAGTAAATTCAAAAGCTGTTATGAATAACTAGTAGTAGCATTGCAGTGGATTTCCCAAGGTATTCCGTAATAGAAACAAACATGCTCTGGCAGTACAATATTAAGACATACAGCATTTCAGCACTTTCTGTGCTTCCAACAATTAAATTACAGTCAACCCTGTGCTGGGCTATAGGAGGAGGAGCAGAATTCTGTTCCCATACGACTCTGTGGAGTATTAAACCTAGTTATTTTATTAACTAAAGGCTCTCTTGGGAATGCCAACTAAAATTATCATATCCTCTCACACACATAATGTAATTAAGGCCCCTATACAAAAAAGGTACTTAAGCACATGCTTTACTTTAAGCACAAAGGTAGACCTCTTGATTCAATCAGGATTACTGCTGGGTTTAAAATTAAGTGCATGCGTAAGTGCTTTGTACTGCGGTTCCTATCACCAGAATAGCTAGAGAGCTATCAGGAGATAAGTTTTGCCTTGTTATCCAGAATTAAAATGGGTGAGCTACAATGCCTTTTCCTCTCAAGTTACTCTTGATGCCTACTCAAAACTTTCTGCACAGTGAAACCTGCAGGATCTCAGAGGTCTCACCTCAAAAAAAAAAAAAAAAAATTTGGTTTGCTGTGGGCACCACATCTTTATTTCCTTATTTTAGGCCTTTGGTTGGGATTTCATTGATTGCAAAGGCATTTAAAGGATTTTATCATTGATTTTCTTAAATGACTGTCCTAAATGAACAGCATTGAGAAAGTGTGAGAATAATTGCTCTGGGTGTCAACTTCTCAGTACATATATTTCTTTGCATGAACGCAAGGTAAGCCTCAGTAATCTAATATTGCCAGAATTTTACATCACTGACCTGCGAGACTGGAAGTTGGACTATACTCCAATATACTTCTGTGTCTATGGGCAATGGTGTACTGTTACTGCTCCAAATGAGAACTTCAGTCACACCCTGGAAATAAGACAGGAAACCTCAAATCAGGACTAAAGAAGATAAAAGGAGTTGAGTAACTGCTCGAATTCTGGATTAGAACGGTTCGAATGCAAAGCCGAAATGACCTATAATGTAATCTTCAACCGTGCTTTTATACTCATGTAGCACTGTACAAGAATGCACACCTATGGTCTCCTACAACATACACATAGACCAAAATACTCCAAACTCGTGAGGTTCTTGCAGCTGTGTCGGGGTTGGCATTTCTTTGGCAGGGTTGCTTTGACAAATTCAGGAAAATGAAGTAACTCATGATCTTAAGATCCTTAGCAAGTTTCTTTAATTTTTTTTTTTTTTTTTTTTAAACATCATGGTACACATGCTGAGAAAAGAGAGAAGACAGAAGGGCCAACAGACTGTGGGCTGCACTATGCTGAATAGGAAAGATCTGGAGATCAATTGAACATTAGCTAGATATTGCTTTTTATATTTGTGACTTTCAAATGTGACTTGCACTACAAACTTGGAGTAGCCAGGGGAAGTGTATGTCACCCCTCACTCCCCTCCCAAACATAACCTTAAGTGTTTGAGGTGTAATGCAAGTATTGCCATTCTCTGGTCATTCTCTGCTGGGTCCCACAAATTTGCATCCAGTCAAATCTCCTGATGGTGGTGAATCAGGGACGTCAAGTTTCACTTTCCATTTAGACATATCTTTGCTCGTCTGGGTTATCAGAGTCCTGTTGTTCCTGAGCACTGATTTTGGATAGAAAATGTTGAACAACCAACCACGTGTGTTGTCTTCTGTGCTTTTACATCCACCTGCTTCTTCCCTCTTTACACTTCCAGTCAGTCCTAAATGCATCTTTTCCTCATACTCTCCTGGCTGTCAAATGTATCTTATGCTTCAACTAAAGGAGAAAATCCCTTAAGCCATGATGCCACATGTTCAACACAATCAAAAGGAGTTTGGCTTTTGTTAATCTAGGTGTGCTATATTGTACGCACCTGGGGGGTTGTGTGTGAGAAACCATACATTACTTATCTCTGAGCTGTAGCACAGAGAAATAAACAGCCATATGGCAAATGAACTTCGTTTTTTATTGCTTGGTTTTATTTGCTTCAAAATAGCGCAGTGCCACAAATCCAGAATATTAACAATGCTCCATCTGGAAAGTGGAAGGTTTTGCTGCTTTGCCATCCCAGCATGTTAGCTTTCTTGAAAAACTTCAGTTGCTCACCCCACCTCCCTGCCTCGCACCTCAGGGATTTGCCGCAGCCAGGGAGGTCAGTGAGAACAGAACATCTTTCTTTTGTCTTTGCTGGGCTCATTAAAAACCTAGATGCACAAAGCAATATGTCAGATATGTAATAAAGGGAATCAAGTTAGATATATAGCTTGATGATTTCTTTACTCCGTGGTTTCTCTTTTAAAAGAGAATGGAGTCATTTCTTGTTCTGCCATTCTTTGGCTGAAAGAGCTGTTGGAGAATGTTAGAGGCCAGCTCTACGCCTTTGTTATTCCAATATAAAATGGAGGTAATTCAAATGACTCTAAATAAAAAGCAATGATTTCTACAGTGTGCAACTATCATTTGTCATTATTGCTATATTGAAATGCACAGCTGTATAACCAGACTTCTAAGGAGTGTGTATGTACAACTTAAGTTCTGGGTTACCATTAAGTTTACTGTTTCTTTCCATGTCAGAGTAACTTTTTGCAATCTAAATCACTTAAACTATTCTTGGCCTATAATTGTAACCATTATTACCTCTCAGGGCCACAAAGTTGCAGTGTTCATAACCACACAGTGATGTTCTGATGCATAGTCCATTTTGCAGAGTTTACAGTCTAACTTCCCTCGTACATAATCAAGTTAGCATGTATTAATGATTTACCACTTGTGATAACGAAATATGGGAAAACTCCGAGCCAGTAACATAATTGCTTAATTTTCCATACAAGAAGTTTAAGGTAGCGTGATTTTAATGCCTGTTGTGACAGTCAATGGAAACTTGTGACATATTGTGTTCAAATTGTAAGTAAGTAAGTCAAGAGAAAAGTAGCAAAATTTTTCCCTTTAAAAATGAGGCATGTCCAAGAGGTATGGCCAAGAGGTATAAGAACCCAAGAGGAAGCTTGTCTGAAGATACAGATTAGTATTTACAAGTAAATTATTTGCTGTGCTTATCGGTTATCATTTGTAAGTGGAGCAGTGGCAACTGGCTGTGTGGCCATGTGACTGGTTTCACATCTGTTGCAGATGCCATGTGCAATGTTGGAACTAGATAATCTTTAAAGTCCCTTCCAACCCAAACCATTCTATGATTCTATGATCTTCATGCTCAATGTGTAAAAGGGCCTGGGACAGGCCAGGAGCCAGCAAACAAGCAGGAACATAGTACAGAACACAAATACAAACACTTGTGTATGAAAATGCATCTGTCCATATGCTTGTTGTATGGAACCGAACACATTACCTAAGTTCAGATCCCATTTCTCAACTTGAAGATCATTATCTTTTTCTTTTATTCTTCTGCCTTTATCTCTTCTCTCCTCTTTCCCCCAAACGGAACCTGCCATTCCTTTCAGATTTTAGGAAGAAAAATTTTACAATTATGTGTATTTACATGTGATCGCATTTTCAGTGTCTTTAGCCCTCTTCATCCTTCCTCAAGCAACCAGAGGTGCGAGTGAGTATGTTAAAAACTTCTACAATCATGAACAATGCAGTTCTAATTATAGTAAAGTGCCATACTGTAGTCAATCTCTCAGCAGTTCTAATTATAAGACATCATCAGATTAAATTAATAAATAATGAAAATTAATTTAGAAGAAGTTCTGCAAAAAAAAGTAAATGACATTTTTACATACAAGTAGAATTTGTAGTTAAACCGAAAAAGTCATACAATAACTTCATAGTTGCATGCACAAGTCTGTGAATTCTTTACTTTGATCTTTTTCCTCAGATGTACTGGCAGATCATGTAGGCTGTCACATGGACATGCTAATTATCCATTTACAGAATTTTCTGTGCTTAGTAACAGATACAAACTCAGATCAAACTTTACCGCAATCTATTCTAGCAGCGCTTTGTCCTCTACCTCTGTACTCGTTCTTCCTATTCGCCTGTTGACCATTTCACCTTTCTGTATTTTAAGACCTATGTACCTTAATCAGACACAAGAGATTTAAAGTCCTCTCATGATGAAAGCAAACCATTGTAATATGCAAATTATTATGCATTTTGTTTATACCTCTCATCCAAACTTATATGGTTTTCTTTATTCTCTTTGTAATGCCATTATAAAAGACAAAGCACCCACTAGACAAGGTTTCTCTCTAATGCTTGCTTAATTTGGCAATTTCATTTGCTTTTTGTGGAGTCTCCTCCCTACAATACAGATTCCTGAAACCAGCTGCTAGAAGAGAAAGGTAAGATGTTCAAAAGTGATTAATGATCTGCAGAGTCTGGAATTTTATTTCTAATATTTTCTGGAAGTCAGGCTCCTTTATTTATTTGGTGGTACTCAAAGTCAGTATTCACTTTCCAAACTTCTGGTCAAACGGACAAAACATATTCCTATTTATAAATCAGTGTCAAAGAGGAGATTTGCCTTTGATTTTCATAGAAACAGGCATCAAAAAAACATTTCACTTATAAATGACACAAAACTTCAAGATGCCAAAATTCCTTACCTTCAATTTACTGCAGCTTTTTCTGGGATCCATACTCATACTATTACAATTGTCAGCAGCACACGACATGAGCTTGGTGTTGATCACAGCCTCAGAAAAAGTCTTTAATGATTTAATATCAAAGCATTAAATGAAAGGAATTTGTTCTGTATTTTTCTCCTTACAAGTGGTGAAAGGAATAATGGTGAAACAATGGGGAAAAAAATTCAAAGCATGGCCTTGCTTTCACTGCCTAGCAATGAGCAGCCTTGAAAAATATGTGCCTGCTGAATAACTTTTTCTGAACATGGTGCTGTTTGTGGCTGAGAATTCCCGTGCTAAAGACAATGAAATGGAATAACCATGAGGAAATAAGCACATTTATCTTCATCTCAATTTTAGCTGCTCTTGTGTATTCTTAAAGCTCAGCATCTAAAATCATGACAGATAGACTCTCTGCAACTGCTTACTGCTGTTGTCACCTCCATCACCACAGTGAGATCAAAGTGGTCTTTTAGTTTCATATAAACACTTAAGGTTATAACATATTTTACAGACATAATAAAAGAGATTCCACCACCAGCTTTACTTGGCTCTTCCAGTGCCTTCTCGTTTAAAATCATAACTAGTGTTTCCTGGAGGGATTTTTTTTTTTTTTTCTTTTTCTGGCAAGCACCTTTTCTATTCCCGCAGCTACCCAGTAGCACAACTGCCATGGCACACCCTCCCCTTTCATCCTGACCACAGGATATTCCTTCCAGAATATGATTTTGAATTTAAGGACTTGGTAAACTTACTGGAAAATCTTATTTCTTGTCAGGATTGTGAAAAGCACCCCAAATAAGTGACTTAGCAAGAGCTGAAAAGGCAAAGAACCTGAAGAACCTGCTTTTTTATGACATTGTAACCATGTTTTCCTGAACAACTCCATGATTTCCACGGGACTTAATTTATGGTTTCTGAATACTTTTAACTGGCTATAGGATAGTCAGCAATAAAAAATTAATTCATCATATACACTGGTAATTTGCATTAAAGGTGAAGGATGCCTGACTGACTCATTGTAAATTATCTACAAGTTTATCAAACATTTTGCTGGGTCTAAATTCATGCATAAACCACGGGGGTGGGTAAGTAGACTATGGCAAAATAATAGTGGTTTTTTTCTTGCTAAAGCATGTATTGCTATTATCAGATATTTTCACTCGGGGATTTTCAATGCTTCAATCTAGTCAGTAGCATTGTATCTCTTTTGTAGAAGAAATCAAAACAGAGAGATGTAAAAAACATAAAGTTTACTCGAAAGATTGACTTTTGTGTGCTTCAGATTATGCTGCTGGAATTCCACTGTCTATCAGAGACATACATCAGATTGGATTATCCTATACTTTTAAATGAATAGCTTTTCTTAATTTAACTACCTATAAAATGTATGGTTTTACTTACTTTTCTTCCAAGACTCTTGTAAAAGTGAATCAAAGTTGGTAGACTTCCCAGAAAACAAGAAGTGCTGAATTAGTGCAACAGCGTAACATAGATTGCATTAATCAGTGCTATTGGAAAGACAAATTTGATCTCCATAGGTTTCTAACTCCTGGACATTTTCATGTGTCCATAGAGTTGTCAAATGTTTTTTAAGATTGGGTGCTTCATGACAATTTGAATTCTACCCTTTCAGATATAGTTTTAGTTGAATAGCTTGGCTTTCAAAATCATTCGATAGGATTTCTTGGCATCAGTCACACGCAGAGGTTTCTGCAGGCTAAGGCTCTTAGCTCCGGACTTCTGCCATCAGCTTTACCGAAACCAAAATTGGACCAAACACGATGCAACACAGAGAGAGTTTGGTCCTAGGTTACCAGCAGACAACATTTGTAGACTACAATTATCATTTATGAATTTAAGTGTTTAAGAGAAAAAATAAGTTAATTTGATAGAAGATTGAAAAGTAAACAGTAAATTAAAGCAAAAGTAAGCTTTTGTACTTAGTTTATTTCTCCCTTTCTGCTTGCAATAATTTTATATTTCTCCCACCCGCATGAATGCAAATTAATATTAATATCTACTTCTTTGTAAGTTTTATAAAATTATTTTAATAAATATGTATCAAGTGCAGATATTTTTTCTTTTGGTGTAATAATCATTGAAGAGTAAAGCAGTGACAGCAAATGCTAACAGAGGTGTTAATTTATTTCTTGAGAGAGTGTGTGTGTGTGTACACGTGCGTGAAATGTAGTTTGTAATCTAAACCTGGCAGGGGGAGCTATTACACTTCAGTAATATTTGTGAACCTAACTTGCTGAGAATTCAAGCCAGATAGTTTGATATTCCTTAGAAAAACTAAGAGAGATGGTAAAATCAAGGCAGACAACACCCAAATATACTTTTCTTACCTCATACATCTTCTCTTCAAGTCCTAAAAGGAAGCCTACTCTCTCTGAATGGGGATTCTCATTTAATTTCTGGTCTTGTGGTTCAGCAAAATTAGAAATGTATTTTCCCAGCGTTGGTTGTATTCACATCTGGCCTCAGAGCAGCAGGTAAAAATCTACTCTGAACACTGCCTGGTTTATTTCATTTGGATTAAATGGCTATCAAAAGCATAAAGTATTTGAAAGGTAGATTTATGTATGTGCCAGGCTGAAGCCATATATGAAAATTAGAAATGGGATTTCATTTAAAGGTACTGGCAAATAATCTGGTTCTTCCAAACATTGGGAAAATTGGAATTTTAACTTTGAGAATTAGGAATGTTTTGATAATAGTCCCTTGAATGTAAATAACTTTGGGGGAAGCTTTGCGAGTGGATCACATTTAACATACGTGTTATCATTTCATGCAGGAATCGACTAAACTGCTTACAAAGATGGAAACCCAACTCAAAATTCTCTGGGGTGTTTTGTGAAAGTGAGAGAAAATCACAGATCCTAAGATCAGACAAATATTTAGAATTGGACTTCTGAACTTCTGTTTTTTTCTCATATTTTGAACCTTTTGTTTTAGAGAGAGATTCAAACAACAGAAATGAAAAGTGTTTCGTGGGTAAGGGGAAGCCCCATTTATATACAGTGAATAGGAGAATTCTCGCTTCTTTACCTTAGAAGCATAATAAAACTATTCAGATTCAGATAGGTCCTTCCACGAAAGCACCATGCAAAATAGATATTATATGAAGAAGTTCTTTGTTCTTTCCATTGGTCATCTACAGTCTTTGATTTCTTTAAGGTTCTCTTTTACTAGCCAATCCTTGCAAAATTAACAATAACAGCAAATTTTGCACATGTGACTGCTCATAAACAATATTTTAGGATATTTCCTCTTTTCTTGTCTTTAATTTATATTGCTTGTGAATCTTATGAACAGCATCTGTTTGGAGTGCCTATCAAATTATATTCCCCTCAATTGCTTAGGTTTAGAAAAGTGACTGTGTTTAGTCCCACTAAAGGTGTAAGTGGATTAAAATTGCAAGACCAAAAATCTAACTTTAACCTGTAAGCTCTTTGTACAGCACTCTTGGAAAGGACAGCACGGGAAAGCTTTCCCATATGCAGCATCAAGCGTGTTTTCACAAACTCTTACACCCCAGAAACATCCTGCATCCCACATACATTTCACCTGGCAAGAAAATCATTACTTTGGAGCAAATATTGGAGAACACATGGGTTCGAGGTCCTTTTTCTACACTTTTTGTGTCTTTTTGTCCTAACAGGTAGACATGAATTTGCTCTGCCCATGCTCTAGGCCAGCAGGACACAAACAGTCTTAATAGTGGACAGCTCGAGCTCTTCTTACACGTCAGCGGGAGTTAGTAACGCAGGCTAAGCAGCACTCTGGTTGGTGCCTTCTGCTTCGGAGCTGGTTTGTGTCCGGCTAATCTGGAGCATGGGGAAAAACTAGTCTGTAGTCTGCCATGTGCAGGCAACAGTTAGAAGCATTTCCTCAAACTTGAGAAAGTTACTTTTATTGTAGAAGAAAGCAGAGATCATCACCTAATCCCTTGACCACAGGTGCTGGGACTTTAAGAAGAATAACAAATATCACAACAGTCCCAAAGAAAACAGTGAGAGCTGGCATTGCCGCTGTTGGCAATTTGAATTTGTGAACAAAGTTCAGGCAAACTATTGGTTTCAGTCTCATTTTACATTCAGGGCAGTGTTGATTTTTGCGTACTTCTGTGGTGTGAGCTGAATAGTTTTTACTATACACTAGTCAGGATGATTATACCTTTGATGTAGGCTGTAGCCCTTGTGCTTCTGCACCCAGCTCAGTTTGCTTAAGACTCGGGTAAAAGATCAGCATTTCCCAGTCATCACAATTACCATTTGTATATACCAAGCACACAAGCCTCTGTAGACAAACAGGATGGTTATATGAAGCTCGAAATCTGACTGCATTTTTGCATTCAGATGAGACTTGGAGTACACTCTGTGTACACTCTGTGTACTCCAAGTGCTGCTCTGTTTTCCAACAACTTTGATTAAAATTAAATTTGGGTCTGTATGAGGACACCAGACCAGGGATCAGGAGAATTTGGTGTTATTGCTGGGTCCATTATTGGCCCGAGAAGTAAATCTATAGAAGTAATTTTATTCCTTGAAACCATCTTTCTAGTCCAATTTTACTCATTTAAAATGTAAATTGGAGATTATTGCTGACTCTGAGACAACGACATGCCCATAGATCTAAACCTAATAAACACAGTAAATTAAGATGTGGGTGTGCAAGTGAAGCATTTGTACAACTGCTTACCAAATATCTATACACAAATCCTCGTTTTATTTTGTGAATTCTCACCTTTATTGACAGATACATATTTTTTTACTGTAAGTCTATTAACTATTTTGTTTCTTGTAAACAAGAAGGATCGTGTCCTGGTGCTGCTGTTTGAGTGCAACCTTCCTGCAGGCTCATGATTCTTTGAATAAAATGCTGGCTTAAAAAATTTAATCAATACTAATTTACAGTGAAAACATAAAGAGTTTGAATCTGCATGTTTCTATACAGGGTCCTTGTTGTGCATGTTACCACAAAATGCAAAATGTTGTTGACTGGAAAATTACATAAAATAAAGAGCAAGACTATCAATGGAAAAGCTCAACAGTTTCTGTCATTTAATACAGAGAAATAACACTTTCTTTAACAAGATTTTTTTTTTTAAGTCTTCTTATTTCTTATCCACCTTTCCTGGAGAGAAGAAATCCTCTCCTTCCCTCCAGCCCCTTTCAGGCTAATCCTTTAAATTTGGGAGAGGTGGGTAGCTGTAGCTTAAGTACTTCCTTAGTAGCTGGAGTGCTGGTTGTGCTCTCTTCACTCTGGTGAGTACTCCAAATTTTTTACATTTCACCTTGTTTGTATTCAATAGGGAATGTATTCTCTCAAAAGGGAGAAGATATGAAGTCAAATTTTCAACAACTGAAGTGACTTAAAAGTGTAAGGCCTCTTGAAATGCATTTCTGGGAGGAGAAAATGTTTCCTTTTGTGTTTTGGAGTTGTGATGTTCATGTGGGATGAAAAGGGGGAAAAATTATGGATGAGTTTGTGAAGGACAGCTGCTAAGAATGAGAGTTAATTGAAACTAAGAAATAAGGAAATAATAAGCAAAAAGTGGTGTGAGTTCAAAACAGGGTAATTGTTTGTTTGTTGGGGGGAGGGTGGTGGTGTCACACTGAATTAACTTAAACCTGTTTTATAAGTAAATAAAATGAGTGCTGCTGAGAATATAGTTCCTTTCTAGGGCTGTATATAATTTATCTGTAGTACCTTCAATATCTAAAGTCTGAAGAATTGGGACTTAGTAAGAATATAAAAGAAGCAACTGTAATATTCAAAATATGAAGTGATTAGGATGGCAACAGAATTGCAGGAGAGGAAAACTCAAGGGAAAGACAGACTCAGACAGCTTTCTGGAGGAACCAATAAGCTTTTTCATACAGAAGGTCTGGCTTTTTTTTTTTCTTTTAATTTGTTGGCAGTTTCCTTGTTAATTTATCTTCTCACTTGAGGCCTGTCTGCTAATAACGTATAAACCAAAGTTTCTTGGGAAGGAGTGTCAGCAGCTCAATACATTTAGCTAATTCTCGTCCTAAACTGTCACGTGCTGTTGCAGTATACTGTGAAACATGTAGCGCAGTCCCCTATGAGACAATTGCATTTCGATGACGGTTACAGTGATGATTATCCACATATTAGGGAGGTCTGTGTATTGCATTTCAGAGTTACGTGATAAAATAAATCATCTTACATCTTTGCCACTTTGTCAAAAGTACCTCTAATCAAGCTTCTGAGCAATCATGAGAAACCCTAAACATCCACTTTTTTTTTTTTAGTGAGGTCCCAAATCTAAAATTGATTCTCCTTAATAGGGAACCTTCCTACCTTGCAGGAAGGTTAACGATTAGTCTGGGACAAGCAGGGTGTTGGAGAATCAATAGTAACTAATTTACTACTATTAGAAACAAGGAACTTTTCATTGCAGGAAAAGAGATGCTCAGTGGCACATTCTAGCGTCGCCGCCTTATGCACGGAGGCCCCAATGCATGGAACGTAAAAGCAAGGCATGTTTGATAGATGATGACTGGGTCGGGTTCATCTGATGGCTCTCGAACCTTACAATCTAACTATTATCTTCTGATTAATGTCAGGCATCAAATTCACCATTGCTATGACCGTCCCTGCCAGACATTATCGGTGCTGTGAGATGGAGGAAGTACTACTGGTCCCATTTAGATTGTATCAGCCTGCAGTGAGAATTATACTGAGGAGATCAACTACCATGCAATCATTTTAACAGCTAGTGTGGATATTCTGGGTGGGATGTCTAAAAGTTATGCGCCCAAGTTTGAGCAAGTCACCTAAGGCTCCCTTAATAGTCACGGAAATACAATAGATATCTCCAGAGTGTGATTTTTCTGACCTATTTTAGACACCCCCATCTCGTGATAAGATAAATTGCTCTCTGGAGATGCCTGTTTCTCTCTACTGATAATAAAGGGAACTGAAGGTACCTGCCTCAGACCTTGGGCAGATGGTGCCTAAATTAGAGCAGATGAATCACACCTTTGCTATCATTCAGGAAGAGTAAAATAGGATTAGCCTCTTCATTTGGGTGGCAGGAAGAAAAATAAGAATAGGGAATTAATGTATCTCCAAATACAATGAAAGAGTTCCAATGCTGTCAAATAAAAAGGTGAATGGTTTATTTCACTTAAAAAGTCTAGTTAAGATTTTCAGATCAGCCCTAGCTTAATCAGAAGATGAAAAGTAAGGAGCAGCTGAGTGTGCAATTAAAGGCAGAAAAGGTAACAAAAGGCAAAATCTTGCCCAAAGACTTTGCTTTCCACCCAAGGCAACCATTAGTCATGTGAGAAGGGAGCTCCTTAAAGTCCCTAATAACCTAAATTGGTGACGATGATTATTTATATTTACCTGGTGTTTTTTGTACAAAAGTTTCAAACCTCTTCAGAAATGGGGGTTGCCTTCAATATATAGAGGGAAAGGCTGAGGCATAGAGTGGCTATAACATGTCAGAGGTGATATGACTAATAACTACTGAAGTTGAAATGGAATTCACATATTTTACTCCCCATCATCCGACCTATACATTAGCTATTGCTGCATTCAGCAGTTGTCGCTGTCTTTCTTGTCTCTCCGTTGTCAAATGCACAATATGGACTTGTTCTTGTGGATTTTTCTAAAGAGTATTTTGGAATGACTTCCAAACTTTTTAGAGGCTCACCTATTTTTATTTTTTCTATGAAGGCTGTGAAAGGAATTCAGGATCTATTGCCAATAGGAGCTGCTAGCTGGAGAGAATCTAAGTATAAAATTGACCACTGAGAAAGCATTGTGGAACTGCTTTGAAGCACAGCTACGTTGTGTAGAGGGAGAAAAAGTTTCTGGAAAAAATTATATTTGGAGGTTTCTATTTGCTAGTTTCTTTTTTTTTTTTTCTTTTTTTTTTTAGAAAAAAAAGTAATTCTAGTCACATTTTATCAAATTGCATTCCAAGATGCATGTTGCTATTTCTTCCTGTTTGTACTGCAAACTGTTCTGTTAACTTAAGACAGGCTTGTTCTTATAGACATAGGCTAGAAGATGTTTTTAAGAGCAAAAATAAATTAAAAGTGGTCCAACTTAAGTATCGCCAATTCACTGCAATCAGCACTTGGAATGACTCTGCTGGCAGCTCCCTGGATTTTAACAGCCATGTCCCCTAAGCTTGCTGGGAGCACAACCAATCAAAATGATACTGAAAAAACCTAATATTCATTTCTACCACTCACGACATAATGGCTCACGTGAGAAATGTGTCTGCATAGCTAAGTTTTACTGTCCTGAGAGCAGAGTTCCTGCACTCTGAACTCAGCATCTATTTGGGATCAGTCGTCACAGGCATGTTATTCTCTTTTGTTTACTTTTGCTTCACGAAAAGACACTGAGCCTTTGGTCTTGAAGGCAATAAGAAGCAAAAGAAAATTGAAGTCAGAGTATACTGTGGTGGCAGAACACTTTAATGTGTGTGATTCCTAAAGCTGATGAGAGAGACCACACCAAGACAAGGTGCGTGAGAGCCTGACTTTTGTTGTGCAGCTAGTTCTAGCATTCATATTTTCTTGAAGCTGTACTTAAAGGTACATCTGTAGCTCAAAATTAAATTATGAAGTATGTGTTAGAAACATCAAATCACACTAGAAACATCAAATCTTAATTGAAACATAAATGTAATTAGAAGGGCAAGAACTTCTTGAAATAACATCCAGGATCTGCAAGCACTGCTATCTCAAAAGAAATAATTTCATTTCAAACTCTGTGACATTTGGTAGAACTATTAGAAGTTTTGGAGGGGAGTCTGTATGAAGTGATGCTTATCTCATGATTGTTTTAGGGGAGGAGGATTTTTCCATGGTAGTTATTACTCCAGAAATAAAAATTAATGAAATGGCATTTTAAAATTAGAATTTTAAGTGGATTCTGTGAAATCTGACAGACTGAGGGTCTTGAACAGAGACCGGAGATGACACGTGGGCAGCAATGTTACCATAAAGTCTATAAAATTACTCTTGCAGAGCACCAGTGACTTCAATTGCATGTACTACAGGCTGAGAGGTCTGTCAATGAGCAATTACACTGCAAGATGAGCAAGGGCACCAGGACTTCCAGGTCATCGCAGGACAAGTGGCTATTCATGGATGGTCTGAGATGTTTTGGAGGAATAGATGTCAAACCAAATAGGATTTTCTTTATGTCAGAAATTAATTCCATTTTTTACAGCTCGTGAAGTCCCTGTTGAGTTGCTTTTAGAAAGCAACCAACCCAATGAACTGATTATCCCCAAATATATTGGTAGAAACAGCATTTCATATTCTGATTCCATGAGATCCTGAGTGCCTTTCCACTCCTGTTGAAATCATTAAGTATGCTTAACATTTTTCAGGATTAAGCCTTTTATTTTATTATTTTCTATTTTATTTTTAGCTGGCATTATCTTCATAGAGAGAATTCTTAAAAACATCATAGTTTCCCTTGTGATAGGGAGGAAAACTTTTTTAAAGAGTTTGATTTTCATTCTAAATTAAACATCAAAATGAGGGGAAAAAAGGATCATGTTTTTATTTTTTTAAATAGACAGATGAAAGATTTTGTTATTAATAATTGACATGAAAGCCTTTCGTCTTGAACACTGGTATATGTAAACCTCAATAAAATCCTAAAAGTGCTTTTGTAGAACAAGAACAGTCACAAAAATCTGAATAAAGCCACCTTTTCAAAGAACACGATGAGAAAGGGGAAAACTCTTAGATGTGCAGAGCAACACATTTTACATTCATGCCCTAGTTATTAGGAAGCTTTGAAGTATTCACTGTTATTGAATACAGTGTATACTGTAATTCATTTACTGCCTTCATGTGGAGTTAAAAAGTTCTAGCCAAAGTGTTTTGGCTATTTTTGTGAGCATGAGAATTTGGATGAGGGGATAAAAATGGTGTTTCTGTCTAAATATCATGTAGTCCTTAAAGTTTGACTACAGAAAGTATCATAGCAAAGCTTACATGAAACCAAAATAATAAAGACTTGGAGGGGTATCAGTCAGGAAATGGACTTTTTTTTTGTCTTTGGATTATGTTCTTAGTTTTTTATTGTGAAGGATAAGAAAATAACAGTTGACAGTGTGAAGCTAGCCTCCAGAAGATGTAATAAATTGAAGATTCTGTCTGTCTACAGAATAAAACAAAATCATGTTTCAGTGAAATTGCTCTAGATTAGAACACAATTGGTTACCTTTGCTCGGGGTAATTTTAGGGGTAGATTCCAGACCATAAACCAATACTACCTTCACCTCAGTAAGATACTAAACAGATGGTATCTCTTAAACCAGTTGTTCTTGGTTAGTTGTTCCCATCTCTTGGGAAGTAGGGATGCTGCGTTATCGTAGTTGAGAAAGCAACGGTAAGAAACTCATTACTGACCCAACCCTGCTATTTTTTCACTTTCAGCAGACCCTTGTAAAACTACCCACTGGAACTTGGTAAACATCGAATAACTGTCCATTAGATGAACCTTACTTGCAGTTAGGGTCCACCCTTATCTGATAGCTTGCTTCTTCAAACCCATTTCCATGCTATTCTCTAATGTATCCCAGACATGATGTGTTTCAAGAGCTAACAGTATTTACTGCTCCCTCTTTATTAATCTCTCTGTCTCTGCAGAAACCCTCTCCCCACCAGGCGTTACAGTGCTTGCCATTACACGATTGGTGTGTTTGTGTGGACATACTTTCTGATGTGCTGAGATTATTGCATGGATTTTTTTTATCCATGGCACTGAAGAAATATCATATGATAAAAACTTCTGTTGATTTTTTTCCTTGATTCCAACTGGTGTCCCCAGGTAGGAACGTGTGATGCCTATAACAAGCCCTTGTATGGCATCTGTTTTACTGGGTTTCTTTCCTCCAGATTGTTTATAATCAATCTGGTATCAGTCTCTGTGCACTGCACTGTAAGTAGTTCCTATGGAAGTGAGTGTAATGGAGCAACCATTTGACTTTGGGGGAACTGCAAGTAACAGTAGGTTAACCCACAATGGAAATACTATTCCTAAACATAGGATGACCGTGCAGTAGACTTGCATTGTTTCTAACCTTCCTAAACACAGACTCCAGTTTCCTGTCTTCCCTCCTGCAGACAGACCATGAAGGTCCCTTTCCACCAGATATACTTTGTGTCTCAAGTGATGTAGAAGAAAACCAGCATATTCTTTCGGCTCTGTCTCTTTACCCTTGGACAACAAGACAGAAGGATTGGCTCAGTTTGGTTTTCCAGAATTCACCATTCTCAGGTTCAAGCCCCTGTTGGAGAAATGGCAGTACACTGTTCTTTCACTCTGGGACTGCCCTAATTTATTCAAAATAGTGAACAGACAACTAAGTTGTATGGTGCAGCAACAGATTATTTATTTTTTTTAATTGGTTTTTATCTGGATTCTTTTAAACATAATAAAATAGCTTCTTAGTCATTGCCTAGCTATTTCCCCAGTTATCCATGGTCATTTCTCAGGCAATGACTCTGATTTGTTGCAAGCCTGCAGGGCAAGAAAGGGACCCTTCAGCTTTGATAATTATTTTCTGGGAAAGGGGGATACTTTTTTTTTTTTCTTTGACTGTGGCCTTAAACATATTAAGCAAAATAAAGCATGTATTTTTAAAGCTGTTTGAATGATTATGGTAGGTAACTGAAACAACCATATTTCTTTTTAAGAGCATTGTGATTTCTAGACTGTTTGTTAGACTGCAAGCATAGGGAGTAACTGAATGTTCCCATAATACTCTTACAGAGGCATTTTAGCAGAAAAACAAAGGACAAACTTCTTAGGCATACCTGGATCTACCTCTGGTAGCTTGAGGATGTTTTCTTCCTAGGCCTTTAGTTCTCAGGTGACAGTAAATTAGCCCTAAAGTAGGAAGAAATTTAAGAGGAAAAGATTGGTTTGTAGAATTTTGGTTGAATTATCTTTTTTTAGATGCTGAGTGCATACGGACATAACAGAATGATCTCCCAAACAACCAAAAGATTTACTCCATCTGCAAGTAGAACAAACGGCTCTTTTTAATGATGATAGCACAAATCAGCTACATAAGACAAAATAGAAATAAAGAGGATTGTAAACAAATCTTTTCCTGTCCACTGATCTTGCGAGTACCTCCACGCAGTCTCCTTTTCATAGATGAATGGGGTTTTGGTCTACTTTAAGCTATTCCCATTCCTCTTTAGGCTCCAAGGAAAAGTATTTCTTTTTGCCACCTCAGTATTTCCCTGTTTTTTTCAGCAGCCTCTCAGTATCTACAGTATTGCCCCATTCCTGAGTTTTCCTGCTCTCCCAAATATCCTTCTGCCTGCCTCACCCTGTGGACTGCACGTGTCTCCCTCTGCTGCTACTAAACCAGAGGTAACTTCTCGTTTTTCCCAACCCAAAAGTTCTGTCCAACACTAGAACAGAACGTGTGAAGCGGCCCCACTGCTGCCCAGCCATCCTGAAAGGAGCATGGTGTGTCTTTTATAACAAAAAGAAAAACAAGTTGTACCCATCAGAACTCCACTGCCATAAAAGCGTGAGACTGGCTTAAATATTGTGGCATTTAAAGTAACAAACAGCGAACATTTCTTTGCTCACCTGTTGTTAGAGGCTAGCTGTTTTAAAGTTCATCTTGGCAACTACTACAGCTGGCAGTGTACTACTGAGTTGGGGGGGGGGGGGGGGGAGGAACCTGAGACGTGTGTGTGATTGCAAAAGTTGGGTATTTAAGGGTTAGAGAAAAGGGGGAGTAAGAAGTAGGAAGATTTCAGCAAAAGTAGGAATCAACGCTCATATATGATCATTGCCAATCACAGTTCTAACTTGTGGGACACCTTGCCAAAAGAAGAAAACTTAGATGGGTGGCTGTCTATCTGGAAGAAGTAATCAGCTCCGAGTAGGTGGCTATTTTGCCTCTTTTTTTCTTTTGTAGACTGTATGTGCGTTCCAGATGGTAAATATTTTTAGTTCCTATTTTTGTCCTTATTTCAAAAGAGATTTAAAGATCTCGGAGGAAGCATGTTCATTTTCCATTATGCCAGTGTAAAGCCTCTAATGAAGTTTGAGAGCAGAATTTGGCCCATAAAACATAGTTCTATATCTATGATACATATTACACAACCCCCCAAGGAACTTCAATAAATACACTTATTGAACTACTGTAACACTAAAATATGCTGCTGGGCCCTTTGGTTTCTTCTATACTAGGAGGTTTCTGAGAATTGTTGTTTACATCAGCACTTGTACAAATGGGAAATCAAATCATTAATTTATAAAATGGCATCTGGAAGTCTTAATTTCTGATTGATCTAGCTCCCTCTGGATTTTCCATGTCATCCAGCACCATAGCTTTTGAGCATAATGTAACTTAAGGAGGTTACCATCCCACAATTCAGGGCATATTTCAGGGAGGTTTCAACCCAGCTGAATTCTTAACCAAGACTGAAGAATCAAAATGATTCCTTCTTAAATATCTTTCAAGCATACTGGGGGGAAGAACGGGAATCTACCAGGTAAATTTAAAATAGCTCATAATACTGGCTCTCGATGGATTCCCTTTTGCAGACTGATTCCAGGGACTTGAGATAAACATAAGCTTTCTGCTACTGCTGCTGATGGAGCAGGACCACTGGATCAGAGACAAAGGCAAGGAAGGGGGGTTGGGGAGGCCGCCTATACTTTTAATTTTGCACCGCATTTAACTGTCTTCCATTTCTTACATACTCAAGCCCTTCCTCTCCTCTCCAGCTCTCTGAGGTAAGGGCATAGCAGTGTTTTCTCAGCTAGTGGCTACACCTGTGTTGCATTTTCTATGGGTTTTTTTGTTTTTTTTTCTTTTCAACCCAGACTCTATTACTGAGCTTTAGCACAATCTATCTGCCATTCCCAGATGCTCACACTGGGTCTCAGGTGGAAGGCAGCAGGTGCCAGCCTCCCTGAACCAGAAAACTTTGCAAGCACCTCTCAGCTGAGGAGTGGAGGCAGTCCTGGATCAAGACTGCTCAAGGAATATAATATCAAAACAGAGTGTTTGCTCTTCTCAGCAGCAGCTCAAGCAGGCAGCAGCAGTCAGAAGGCTGACCAGTAGTGAAGCGATGGGCAGCCCCTGCTTGTTCCATGCTCCTGCGCAGCCACGGCTGCTTTTGCTTGTGTACAAATTAGAGCTGCCGTGCTCCACACCTGGGTGATCAACAGGAAGAGATGAGCCTCCTTTAAAGCCAGCATCTGTCCCAGGAGGCCAGAGCTGCCAGCTTTGTGCCAGAGCAATTGCAGTGCCCCTCTCTTCTCCCTTTCAAGAGGGCAAATGTGGGTCACTGTTGGACTAGGGCTGCTGGGTGCGTCCTGCCAGGAACTGGGCAGAGGAGATGCACTTGTTCATTCAGTCCTGGAAGTGGTGGCTGAGAGCTGCAGAGGGGCAGAGAGGCACTGAAACGGTATGGTAACCCAAATTTAGGAGTTAAGTGTAGGCAAGCGAAGGTGCACGTATGGGCTTTCTCTCTGGTAGTCTGCTCCAGACTTTCCCTCTCCTCACAGGCACACTTACTGTGTTACACTTATGTTTCAAAATCATCTTCTGATGAAGCTGTAACCTCTTTTCCCCTCTGGCATTTCCAAATATGAGAGGTTTTTTTCTTAATCTGAGATGTATGATCTGCAACTGTGTACATTACATATCTTTTCTGTGACTAAAGTCCTCGAGGATACCGGTGCCACGTCTGCATTAGCAAGTAGCATGCAACAGGAGCAGATTTGCTGGCTGAAACAGCTTGTGCTGAGGGCCCCGTGCTCTACGCCTTTGGATATGAAGGCGGAGGAGAAATCGCACTTGCCCTGGCCTGGTCCTGTGAAGCAAAGGCCCATTAACAACTCTTCAGAGCCACTCTGAAAAGGCAGTGACTGCTCCAAATGAAAACAGCTATGTGGATGCATCCCTACCCTCCTGTTCAGTATTTTGATCCTTCTGCATATTGATAATATTTTCTGAATTACATGGTTCTCAAGAAATTTCAACAGGCCCCTTTATTGTGTGTCAGGTTATTGAATGAAAATTAAGATAGTTGCAGGATCAGCCATTGAGAAAGTCTTTTCGGACATCCCTCTGCCTTGGCAGTTACCCCTGCCAGCCCTGTTAACTCCTGGATTATACAGGAATCAGCTAAAATACCAGCTATATAGCTCCTAACCATGCAACTCTAATTCCCAACCTCTCCCTTTTAACTAGAAATGTCATGTGTAACACAAAATCCAGTGATCTCCTCAATATCAAATAGATCAGATCTGTTGTGTTGCCCTTGTCTAGAAAATTGTATCAAAGGAGGATGTCAAGTTTGTCAACTCCTACCTTTAGCAAACCTGTGTTGCATTTTATCTTACTCTCTACTTCTGTCACTATTTTCTTATTATGTATTTTCTTGTCAAAATTCTTTACTTCAGATTTCTTTTCTGAAGCTTTGTGTACTAGTAAAGTCAGATGATTCAGCAAGGGAAAGATTTGCTCGCTGCTCCCTCAATCCTTAAATATGAGTATGGTACTAGAGTTGCTAATGGTGTATCATACTGCCTGAACGTAGATTTTTTTTTTACTTTTTTTTTAAACCCTCATGAAATAACCTGCTATTTCATGTCCTTGTTCTTTTCATAATATTTGGACAGACATTAGCTGGTGCTTTGACACAAATGCATCAAAGTAATTTGTTTTTCTCCTGCTTCAGATCTATATAAGCTTGCCACTTTTCCATTAGCTATACTGTCTTTGACACCAGGTTTGGCAACATCATTTTATTGAAAGCCAAATTTTAGCTTATGGAAAAACATCTAAATTATTTTCAGTTTCTGCTGCTCCTTCTTTGCACAGCAGAGCATTTGGGGTTTTTTCTTCTTTATTTTGTATGGGTGAAGAATAACTTACTACTTATTTTCATTGCTTTCCAAAGTCTCAAGTTGACTCAGGTCATTCTCACTTAATCCTTATTGTCAGCTATGAACATAGCTTTCTATCAAGGAGTGGAAGAAGATATTTGTAGGAAATTTTTTCTGTTTCTCTCTAGTACTCTTTAAAATACTGTTACTCATCCTGTTTTGCTTCTCTTGTGCAAAATACAAATTCTAATTTGTGTGCTTCTTGGACTACAAGTGGAAAAGGCTTAGGCTTACCTTTTCGGTCCAACTAATTTTGCTAACTAGTTCATCATCCTCAGTCTTCTGAAATGAGAAACCTTAGCAACGGATCAGGGAGGGAGGGGTGTTTTGATGCTTCTTCCATTCAATTTAGGTTTAATCAGCTTGTCTCCCTAGCCACGCTTATTTTCTAAAATGTTTTGTAATTTATAAAAACAAAATATAAATAGCATCACCTGCTGTTAGTTTTAAGGTCTTCTGGAACTTCCTATAATTAGCCTAGTTTATTAGGTTAATCATCACAATAATTTTGTATCTTTTAAGGAAAACTAAGGGAGGTGCAGCAGGCCCAGAGAATCAACTTTTTTTTCCCTATCTGTATCCTGAGTGTTTTTGTGACATGAAATGGCTCACAACTACTGGAGCAAATTTGCACAGATATATGCACAGGTAATTAAAAAAAACCCAACAAACAAAACCCACAAAACTAAGTTGTTCTGTTGTTAAGAACAAATTATATTTAAAATTTTCATGTGTTTTAGAGGCCTGCAAAGAGGAAAAAATGCGCAAACCTGTTGAAAAGCTGAAAACTATTTTCATTTCAATTGTGACCTGATAAGGGACATAAAAGCTAATTGGACTCTGATATTTGCAGCAGTCTACACAGAAACATGGAAAAAGACCTCTGAAAAATGATACCTCTACCTAATAAACTATATTTCATCAGATCTATGAAGTGTTCAAGACATACACTTAACATAGTTGAGCAAGATAATTTCTTGTGCTTTAAACTGTATGTCAAGTAACTACTGAAAACAAAAACTAGTTTCTTAAAGGAGCCCTGAGAGAATCTGAGTTGGTGAGATGAAAAATCCCAGTGCCTAAATCTCCTGTGCACGTTCTAGATTAACGGCTTTAACGCCTATATGTGGTCTATGACCTCTGGTTTTCAGTCTAACCTCAAAGCTGTGCTAACACTCCTAAGTGAAACAGAGCATCCATTCAGCTCAGAATGATACAATCAGTGGTTTTTTCTTGTTCTTGAATTGCTGAAAAGGGCATATTCCAAAAACTGACTGCAACCACGAGCAGACTACAGAGAAACTAGGATGTAGTGGTTTGGTAAAATGCAAGGAAGCAGAGTGTTATTGTTATTTATACTGATTCTTATACCATCATTTTTTTTATTACAGAAAAATAGAGAAAGTTAAAAAATATGGTGGGAAGTTATTGTGTTGGCAGTGGTATATGTATTTTCTAAAACAAACAATTTAAAGGCCCATTAAACAAACATCTCTCATTCTTGACATAAGATCACAGTGCTGCTATCTGCTTTTTAAAGCCTGATTTACAACAGAAGGTGCAGGGTTGAATAAAAATGTGTGAGAAGCATCTGATTAGGGAAGTTGTAAACATCCTGACTGCCAAAGAGGTGTTTTTTATCTATAGGTAATGGACAGAGCCGTGTTGTCTGTGTCTTCCTTCAGAATGGTATTAGTCTATTCTGACCAGGCTTAAGTTAGAAATATAGGTTTGTTGCATTATTTTCCTGTGATTTCTGTATGAATAACTCTTGCTGAAGATTTGATCTTATTATTTCACAGGTAATATTGGCAATGATTTTATTTATGATACAGGAAGACAATGTGTGTGTGTGTATATGTTCCATTTCTATCTATTTATCTGTGACCCAACTGATTGGTGAGAGCAATATTATAGTAGTTAAACAGTGGCAGACAGTTATTTGTAAGTTTGGAATAAACTAATTTTAAGTGATCCTGGATTTGTTCTTAATGGAAGGTGAATAAAAAGACCATCACAACAGGTTATTATCAACTGTCCTGCTGACAACCTTAGGTGAAAAGGTATCAAGAATTGAAAGGTTTCACTGGCAGAGTACGTGGGGTCTGGGCCCAGGTGAGTTAGAGGGTATGAGACATTGGGGAGATGTTTGTAGGTACCTATATTTTTACTTTTGCACCTCAGCTGTGATTACATATCCCAGGAAGGCAGGGCATCCTCTGTGGTCTTGCTGACTTGACTGAAAACCAAAATACTCCAGAAGTTCAAGGCCATAATAAATAGCGGGCATGGTTTAAGGGCATGCTTGCCTTACCCACCAGTAGGTTGGTCAGCTAGTTTCTCCTGACTCCTCTCTGGCCAAGGGACGGCATGTTTACACTGCAAATGAAGCCCAGATGATCCCCAGGTTTGAGGCCTGAACTGCTTCCTGTTGACTTTGTTAAAACCAGATTTGAGTCCTCCTCTGCTCTGAGATGTTCTGAAAATTGCTGTGCCCTCAAGAGTCAGCACAGTGAGGTGCCTATATGCAATGTAAATATACTTGAAAAGCTCGGTTTAGCCTTGCTCAGCCTGGGATAGCTTGGATCTTGGGTCATTACTGCTTTTGAATTTTCTGATCTCCCTGCTGCTGCCGTGGGAATCCTGGCCTCAGCAGTAGCCAGCCTCTGCTTAACGGCTTGTCAGGTGGCTGCTCAAGCACTAGAAAAAAAAATCACAAAGTCCCTGTAGAGTTTTAAACTATTTATTGTTAGCAGGTAGCTTAAAATTAGCCCACCCACAACTATGCAGAACACAATGAGACATTAACACTATTAATTGTTTGTTTTTTTTTTTTTAAAAAAAAAAAAAAAGATGGGGAAGGAGGGCTGGCAACAGTCACTAGGAGCTGTCATTAAAAGAGAAATGCAGCACAACAGTGAAATTCCCACCACCCTGCTGTAGCCATGCAACTTCAATAAATTTGGCTCGCTGTATTCCTGGTGCAGGAAGCCATCCCCATAGCAGAGGCCTGGCAGGACTGGGGAGATTCCCACAAACTAATTCATAGATACCCACATTGGCTTTGCTGCATGGCATCTAATTGAATGCAGCGATTTGTTGTGTTTCTTTGGGTTGAAAAGTGTCCATAGAGGTAAGTCGTGATCAAGGTCACCACTACAACGCATAAGGGGGACTTCTGAGGGGATTTGAAGCATGCCATTCAGTTCTTGCTACAAGTATTCTCCACTTCTTTCTTGCTTTGTTTACTGCAGAGAGGCTGACAGAGTTGTCAGGTCTCTTGACTGGTGAAAAATATAATTTTACCATTCCTTACCTTTTGGGATAACACCAGCATGTGGAGGAGTCCTGACCTGCTCATCATGCCACTGGGTCCTGCTCTCCACCCTCATCACTCCCCCCACTTCCCTGGGCCAGAGGGACTCCTCTTTGCTTGTGCTGCTACAAATGACCATGGGTCTGCAGTGCAAGTTGGAAAAAAAATCACTGATCCAGGTTAAAAAAAAAAAAAATCTTTAAAAAAAAACTGGATTGAAAGCAAACACCCAGAAGAAATTCAAAGGAATTTGAGGCCAGTTTTGCCTCAAAAACTGGAGTTTTGTGAAACCATAGCCATAGCAACTTAATTCTTTAACTCATTTTGTCATCTGTAGGTTTCAGTGTTATTTTTTGAAAACTTGTAAATGATTATGACTGCACAAGACTGTATAGAAGACAAGAGTTTTAAATGTCTGGGCAGTAACTGAAACCTTGACTTCTCTTCCCAGTTCTCAGAAAATTATTCCTGCTTTATCTATAGTCAACATCACTTAACCAGCATCAAGCTTTTTCAGAATTGCAATGTGGGATAACTACTATGTAAAGATGTAGATATTGCATTCCTGTTTTGAGTACTTTTTCAGTAATTACCATTAACATAAATATAAACCTTCAATTGAAAGTCAGCAGTTAGCCATAAAATCATAATGAAGTCATTGGCAACTGTTCTTTTTTTTTCCTTACTTGCAATAAGGTGCAGGTAGTGTCCCACAGTATGTATTTGTAAATACTGACTAATAACAAAGACTGGATCTTCACTGCTCTGTTTAATAATCAGAAATAGAATAGACAAGTTGATAAAAGGCTAACATTCAATTCCAAGACAAAACGGTACTTGCTTTTCCAGGAAACATTTTTTTAACCTACGTCTCCATCCAAGCAAGGAACTTTCTCTTGCAACTGTTGGGCTCTGTGTTAGAAATAAATAAACAAACTGACCTCCTCTTTTTCCTTTTATTCAGAGATCTCCTGTATCAGTAACTATAGATGCACCCACCAAGAATACATTATGTCAGAGGCGGATCCCTTTCATGATGGTCTAAGTTCAACCATTAAGGCAACCTAAAGTGGATGAATTGCTAAAGATTAATTGGCCTGATGTTTTTTTCTTTCCTGATTTTCACCATGCCTTCCTCCCACCTTGAATTTCAATAACATTGCTCTAGTCATCACAAAAAAGATTTTTAGACCAGCAATTATTTTGGATTTCTGCAGGCTTATAGTGTAAGTTTTATTTAGGTCGTGATATTTTCTTCCTCTTTTCCATTCCCCTTGTGCTTTCGGCCAGTCCAATGCTTTTTCTAGTGTTACAACTTCTGCTCTTTTTTTTTTCCTGTTCTAAATCAATATAATTCAAGGAAGAGAACTTCTTGCCATCTCTCATTCTAAGATGTGGTGCTGTCAAGGGTTTATATCCAGTATTTATCTTCAGTGCACTTGTCTTAATGTGATCCCATTACTTACAGAGATAATCCAAGCAGTCATTTTCAATTTATTATTATAGGAATAGGAGAATTTCAGTGATATTAGTAATTCTAGTCCTAGTTCAGGACTTCACTGAGCAGGAAATTATGCAGTCACCCTCACCCCAGTCCCCTAATATTAATGATAGTAAAACCAGCTTAAGTTTGTATAAACACAGGTATGTTGAATTTTCTGACTGGAGGGGGGGCAGGGGGGAGTAGAGAGGCACAGCAGGGGGAAGCAATGACTGTTAATGTTGTTAATGAATAATTGCCCAAGATGATTACTTGTAAAAGGGATAGCTAAGCAGTTGCTTTTGTGTTCAAATCTGTGGTCTTTAATTGCTTTAGTGTGTGATTTTTATTATTAATTATTAGCTTTGGTGTGAAGGGGCAAGAGATTGTCTTGATTTTTCTTTTTCATCTGAATATGAGTGCACTGATGGACTAGAAAAGGAAGATAAGCTTAGATACATCTGCTATTAAAGTAAAAGCAGAATTCAAGGGACATGTGATTTGGAGGTTTTGGTTTGTTTGGTTTTGCCATGGAGTTAGTTAAGTTTGTAACTCTACAGAGTTGCACTGGCGAAGCTGAGTGGGTGGGAAATACGGGAACAGGGCGGGGGGGATAAGCAGGTAGGGCTTGCTGTATGTCAGTCCAGAAGTGACTCTGTCTCTCATGAAGCCCTTCATCAATCTGTACGCTTTATATCCCCAGCACGTTAAGCCAAACTGGTACTGATTTTAGCAACAAGACTTATTTTTCAGTATACTCCCACAATATTTTTCTGGAAAAGTGTACAGGAGAATGTGGTAGTGACAGTGTCTTCTAGTCCCAAGGAAAAGGAAAACCTGAGGGGTACACTCAATTTCCTTTAATTTTGTAGCTTATCTTTTTACCCATTCTACTAAGCACACTTTAAATCTGAAGGGTAGAAGTTATTCCTCGCTTCAAGGGAAAGAAATCCAAATGTGTGCCAGGCAACATCCAAGACGCAGGTTCTTCATGCTGACAGATTTTGCTTCCTTTCTACCACTATATCCTCATGGACACTGCAAAACCAAGGTCACTGTTTCTGATATGTTTAGGGTTGTGGGGAGGCATGTTCTCTTCTTCAAGCCAAATGATAAAGTGGAAAGGTGTAGCAGGGTCCATTCATAGCTGTTGTGATTTCATTTTTTTTTAAGCATATTTAATTTTTTTTATTCTTAAATGGCCTGTTTTGCAGCTGATTTGTTCATCGTAATTTGGCGAAATCGCCCAAAGGTCATGTGTCTAATGAGGCTGTGGTGATTTTTGAATGGTTTGCTACTTGGACGGACAACAGTGATGAATGTCTTGAAAAGTGACTTCAAGTATACATTCGTTTCTGATTTAACGGCCACTTCTGTCCCTTGAAAAATTGTAACTGGTCTGTAATGTTATCACGCAGTGTCAACCCTTTAAATAAAACCCTTTAAATAAAGTAAGCATTGTACATACAAGTGCTGTATGATGACTTGCAGACAGCCACGTACCTTTTTTGCTTTTTAGTAGGTTGGCTCAAATTTCCAGAGCTATTAACAAAGCAAACAGAATGGTTATATTTTTTTATATCAGAGCATAATTATGGCTACCAGCTAGCTGTCTAACTTGCTGTCCCTGGTAGCTGACTATAAGAATGATTCTTATCATTGGGAATATATTTGATTAAAACCCAGAATATTTGGAAACTTCACTTAAGCGTTCTTCCTCTGTTAACACTGCACGGAAGTGAAGCTCTTTCCAGATTTTTAATGCTTGCTTATCTGAACATTAGTCCATATTGAGACATTAGATATTCCGATGTGTGTGTTTAACCATTACTTTTAATGAAAAGGTGGGGGGAAAAACTTAACCTCTCCTGAAGGTTAAGTGCTAAGTGCTGAGCTTTGGTCTTTTTATATACTTTAATTCAATTAATACATATAATATGAACTGAACAATGAAATAATTCACCTATACAAACTTCACCCATGATCTCCATCATAGCAAAAGATGATCGCCTTCTGTGCTGATGCATTCTGTATTCTGAAGTTTGCCTTGAGAACATAATGCTGAGTTTGTAGGGGTTTAGGCACTGCAGTGCCTCTGAAGAGCTTACCCTTTTGCTGTTTTTCTGGCAATCTCATTTTAAATATCCTACATGTTAAGGGAAATAAATTGAATAATCTACAAAAAGTCCCTTTAATTGCTAACACTTCAGCACAGAGATCATGAAGAAGAGAACAGAGGTTGAGATATGAAAATGGAAAAGAATACAAGTTATCACAATTCTTTACCTACGCGTCTGAATTTTGTCCATCTGACTACAGGATCAGATCTTTGATTTCCTACCTATCAGACACTAGCTGGATCTTATTGCCAGTGAAGTTTCTTGTGAATTTGAGGTGGAAGAGGCAGGGGGTATTATATTTTTCCATAGCATAATTATAACTACATATTGAAATACCTAGAATGAACTTCCATGCTTGTGTTTCAATAAGATTTCTAAACATTTCTTGTGATGTAACAGTTTGAAACTCTTCACAGAAGTAACCCATTAGTGTTCTGTTATATACGGACTGTACTGGACTACAGCATATAATACTGTAATCCATCATATTCTAGGGGCTGTGCTTACTTCATTTACACCAATGTCGTCATACTACCTATGTGCATATTTTGAAACTTATGGGTTATTTTCTAGCATGTAAATACCAATCTCCTTGTTCTTACCACACACAACATTGCATTGAAAATATCACATCTGTTCCTTTAGTGTCATGGTCTTTGTAGCCCTACCTCATCAATTTTAGTCCCTGAAAAAGTTTAGCAAGGTTTTAAGTGTATTTTAGGCGTATATCTGAGTATCTCAAGGTCTGTTGTTGCTCATTACAAGATTAGCTAAATACTGGTCAAAAGAACCGGATGGATATCCGGATAATCGTGGTTGATAGTTAATCTGTGTGAGGACACTGGACAGCTCTTCTAACCCAAGTCTTTCTGTCCTGTGGTATACCTCTTCGGCCCTAAACCATACAAGAAAAAAGACTGAGCATCACTTAGCAAGCTTGATTGGCAGGTGGGACTCTTGCATGTATATCATTGGAAGACCTAACTTTCCAGCAAGCACCATGACTTTGGAATTTGGGAGGGAACAAAGTCTGAAACAGCTCAAACATCTCCCCATTTGTCTGGTGCCAGCCTCCTTTCCCATTTGCACTGCGCACAGGTCCTTCTATTACTCTAACAGCAGACATCAAGCTGGCTAGGACAGGGCAGTCTGTCTGGTCTTTAATTCTTTGTCACCTTTGGAAACCATTTGGATAAAACACAGCACTCTCCTTTCTACTAGGCTCCTTGCTTTTTGACCTCAGATAAGAGAAAGAGGCTGACCGCTTTGCTCTTATCCACCCTGTGTCAGGAAATGTCTTTCCCTTTCTGCTGATGGCGATAATACTACATCTGGCAGCACCAGTATGTAAATCCAAGGTTTGAAAGCCTGTACGGGGAGAGACCGTGTCCACTTTAAGTCTACTGTCATACACATACGTTCCCTGCTATGCCCCTGCTGTCTAGTTGTCTTGCTGCAGTGTGTATCTATGGAGAAAAGGGGAGAGTACTGCAACTCTGTTCAGTATTTGCCATCAAGCAAAATAGGCAATAACCTGTGCCAAATTCTAAGGCATGTCAGGAGGATGCAGAGCATGCACTTTCAAGTCTTTATTCCACCACTGGCTCACTCACTGTCAGTCCTACTGGTCTTCCATGTAACCTGTCATTACAGTCTCTTGGTGTGTTGTCTCTTCCATAAGAAGACAAAAAGCCTGTCTTAGAAACAGTGATTTCTGACAAAGCTGGAGACCTGAAAGCAAACACACACTTAACAGTCTTTGAGGAATTGTCTCCTACTTGAGAAATTGTTTCCTGCTTCAAAGATCTATGGGGTTTAGTTTTGTTGGGTTTTCTTTGTGTGTTTTTTTGTTTTTGTTTTTTAAAAAGTGGAAGAGAAATTCCTCATAATATAGGCAGCTAGCAGCGGAGTTCGTGGTTAGAGTAGTACCATCAGTTTTGTGTTACGCTGCCACCTCAAAGTCGCCCTGCTATGCTGACCCTCTAGATACTTATAGTCAGCGTGGCACTGCTGTTGTGTGTTTCCCCCACCCTCTGGGCATGGTTCAAAATCCTCTGCTACAACTGGAGGACCTAAACATTTCTGAGTCAGCTCTCTGCTCTCTGGCCTGGTGAAACAAGGGGAGAGCGCTCCTGCCAAACCGCAGCAGTACCTTGATATTGCTGCTCCCTGCAGTGACTGAACAAACCATAAGATGAGGCTGTTCCCCTTAACATGCTGTTATCAGGCCACATCATGCTCCCGGACAAGTGATTGCTGGGCATGCAACTACCTATGTGAATTGATATCTGCATGCGGGAGGCCAATGTTGTGTGGCAGCCCTCCTCCTGCAGCGGTACAGCTGCTACTGTAAGGCTGGGATCAAAAACTGATTTAAATGATGCATCCCGCAGTGATCAGTGTCTCCGATCTGTGTCTGTACCTCAGTCTAATCTATAGATTACATTTTCACTCCTCATCTAGTTTTCTGTTTCCAAGATGTAAGACACTCATCAGCACTCAGCTCCTGCTCATGCCTGTATGGTGGGTGATCACTCCAAAATCTCTGAATCGGTCCTGCAGCAGGTTGCTTGACAAGTTAATTCTTGGCCCTGTGATGATGAGCTAAGGCAGATGGTGGCTTACCTTAGCCTACAGCAAGAGGGAGGATCTTCTTAATATCTTTACTGCAGGTGTCTCTACAAATATCTTTGTGAATGAAAGTTCAAGAATCTCTTTCTTTTTCCTCCTGCAGGGTGATGAAGTCTAACCAGTAAAGGCAGATTCTGTATGGATATCGTGCACTTCTTCCCGAAACATTTCTGGGGTCCATTTTAGCTGAAGGACAGCATTTACCTTCCTTGGTGCCGTTCCAGTTTTGTTTCAATTTCTTTAGTTTAGTTCTCATACCAAAATGTATCAAGGTCAATGCATGCAAAGCTGTGATCCCCATGCTCTCCTTCAGTGAGGATGAGGGCACAAGTCTGCTTGTGGGACCAGGTGGCACAGCGGGCATGACACCTTCAACCTTGCTTGAAGTGTCTGTGTAGTTTCACATTGGTCTGCTCAAACAACAGGAGGACACCTTAAAGTCAACTCAAATACAGGATTTCTTTGTAGAATGCAAAAGGGCCAGTAGGTTAAGGGAGATGGTTTCTTGGCCATGTTGCCTTTGACGCAGGTATTTTGACTGGACCCAAGATCCTTAGTAGGAAAATAGAGGATTACGAGGGAACTGTCTGATCCCTCCCCCTGTTCTAGTGTGTGGACTTCTTATTTAAGGGACTATAACCTTTATCATACAATTTTTTATTTCTTGTCCTTCTGGAGGATAAAAGGGTCTGGAGGAAAAAAGTTTGGCTTGTTGGTTTCTACTGCCCCTCAGCTGGCTTTGTAATCTATTACACACAAAATAAGAGAGGATCTTTCCCTTGTTATAGAGAAAGCTGGGGGGGGGAGAAAGAAGTATTTTCTTTGTTTGAAAACTGTAGCAGATGTCTGTGGCAATAAAAAGGCAATTATACTTGTATTATCATGAGAATTTCCAGCAGGAAATCTTGACAAACTCAAAGTTTACTTAACTGAGATAAATACAGTAGATAAATAGCAAACTGAATTTAGTTTACTCTTGTACACAGGTGTACTACACATTTCCTCAAGCCATGATTCACAGCTATAACCTTTCCTAATCACAGGCACAGCAAGATATGTCAGGAGTAGGAATGGGCTCGTGTTATGAAATACAGCTATAGATCCAAACTTTCTTTAAAGTTTGGGTGTATTTGGAGCTTGGACTCAATTCTGTATTTCTAATGGGGGAAGAACCAAAGGGACCAATTTGTTTTTCACCCTAGACATTATACACCGCTCTGAGGGTGCAAGTTTTTGATTGAAAATATCTACAGGGTGTCCTCCACTGGCACAGAACCCATGGCACAGCTAAGAATTGATTATTTTTTTTTTCCCCCTCTACAGCAGCCTGGGAAGCAGCTACTCTCTAAGGCTGCTTTGATTTGTACTGGGAGCAAGGGAGACCCTGGCAGCACTTGGAATCTGGGAGGCCCACAGATAGCATGAGTGCAGTAATATAAATAAGGGGTAATACTCTGGGAATTTGGAGAGTTCTGCTCTTGGTGTAAGGATGCCAAGCAGTACTTCAAGAAAAATTCTCTGTTCAATATTGTTTCCAAGCAGGCAAACAAAAAAATATGTAAAAGCCACCTGTACTCTGTTTTATTAGTCACTTCAACTGGAAAATCACCAGATATCTATCTGATAACACACCAAATTCTTCTTGCATTTTAAGTTTGTTGAATTAGTTCTTTTCACTTCAGTGAGACTCCATTTGTATATCAAGAGTGGTCTTAGCTTGCAAAATCACATTTGAAGGAGGCTACTTAGGCTTTCCATTTTCTTTATTCTCAAACAGCAGGTCAGAAATGTGTATGATATTTACTAGTTATGCTGCTGTACTTGTGATACAGATTTACCCTCTGAATGTATTGACAGCAGAAAAGCCATTGACTTTAGAAGCATTGTTGAATTATTGAATAATAGTTTTATTATTATAATAACAATGAACTACAGTGGAATTATTAAATTAACTGCAGATGAATATCCAGTCTTCTCAGCTATCTTCCAATAGATCAAGTGGTATTCAAAAAGTGAATACTTTTGCTTACATGGAGAAAAAACATTTTATGGTAACTTAGAAGCTATAGCACTTTAATAAAATATACAGACCGTTGGAAGACTTGTTTTGTCAACAACTTAATCTTGTTTGATAGATAGCATGCTGTACCACTTCAAAAGACTACAAACATATTGTTACTGTTGCAGTAGACCATATCAGAAAGGATGGAACTTAAGGCTATCCCCCAACATTCCTTTTTGCTGTTCTATATGTGTAAGTGTATCTGCAACTTTGTTCTTAGATCCTCAGATGCTGCCAAACTGTGTGCAAGGATTTTAAGCCACCTGAGTATCTGCCCTTTTGTCGAGGGCGTTGTTTGGCTGTTGGAAGAAGCATAAATCAGAGCAGTCTAAAGGCTATTCTGTCTTATGGCAACTGCTGCCAGCACACTATTCCTGTAATCAGGGGTTGCTAACCATAATGATCTTCCTTCCATATACCGTTTTGTCTAGCTGCATGTCCTGCACCACCAGCAAGGAAAAATATTAGAGGAGCATCTTTATATCATGTTAGGCTTCCCCTGTGTGGAGAGAATCTCCAAGTGGCCATTTAAGGCAGCCTTTTGCTAATAGAGAAAATAGGCCTGAAAGCAACCTCGAAATCTGGTCAACATCCCAACCTGAGATGGGACCATTTGTGTATTGACTGTTGTCTGCCACATCCTGGCAAGAAGGGATGGTATAGCCATGCTCCTGTGAGATTGAATCACCCTGTTGAACACGAGCCTTAATATTTAATTTCATTCCTTTGTTAGCTATTGATCTCTGCTTAGATTGTGGCCACCTTTAAATTGCTGCACACAGTGGACCAAATAAACCTTCATTCAAGGTACTCCATAATAAGCAGAATTCAACCATGAAGGGCTGAAATAAAAAAAAAAACTTTTGAATTGAGCTGTGACAGTATTTAACGCATTCACTCTTGCAGAGCTGTACACTGGAATGTTTGTTAAAACATTTATGCTTATCAAGTCAGGGAAAAAGAGGTTATTTGTATAACTGCCATATATACAAGGACACCCAGCTAACCAGAGCAGTACAAGTAATAATATATACTGCAATTCTTGTTAAAACCCAGGAATAATCTGAAAAATGCATGTTAAACAAGCTCAAATGATAAATATAGTTTAGGAAATTGACATTTATTTATTGATGTTCTGTGTGTAATAAGTAATGTATGATTAACTATTCATTGCCACTTATCCATGCAGATCTGCGAAAACAAATAGGGAAAAATCCGAAACAGAACTTACAAGTGTTGCTTCTTGTCAACTTGTATGTGCTTGCTCCCATTGTTTCTCTTGTTATTGTAACAGACTGGATAAAAAGCCTCAGTCCTGGGACTGGTGGTCAAGGCCCACTTGCATGGCTGAATCACACATTCCACACCTCTTATGGGGAAGAAGTTGTTGAACTCACCATAAACTATGTGGAAGGGCAAGAGAGAAGAGACACTTTAGACCATAGTTCGCGCTTTCAAAAGGAATTAGCAACAAGTGGGCATTAGGCAGAGAAATAGTCAAACAAAAAAACCAAAAAACCCCAAACATTGTAGTAAAGGCCACAACTGTATTACTGAAGCAGAAAAGATCAAGGTCATTATCAATTTTGCAGTGAATATCAGGCTCTGTACCATGCTAAAAAACCCAACCAGGCAAAAAACAAAACAAATGCAAAAAACCCCCAAAACCCAAACAAACACCAAACAAAAAACTCACCCCCACAAAAAAAAACCACAAAACCAAAACAAAAAAAACAACCAAAAAACCCCCACCTTTCTGTAGCACCTACTGCTATGATCTGAAAAGGAAAATTTCCTTCCCCTCCCCAAACTTCGGTCAGTGTGATGTGAGATCCGAATGGTACTTACTAACCGGGCACTGAGGACGTTGATCCCCCAGGGGACATGGGAGCCCCTGCCATCCTCCCTGCTGGGGTGGCCTTTAGCAACAGGACTCCTGCTCTGTCCCCAGTTACGGTGCACATCAGCTTACTGGGGCTGCTGATTGGGGTGGCAATGGCAATGGAGTGAGAAAACGATTTCACTTGTGTACAGCTTTGAGACCCTAGGGAAGTACAATGAACGGTTGGCCCAACTCCTTACCTACAGCACAGGTAGACTTGGGATTTACACTGCTTCTCCCCTCCCCTGAATTTCCGAGAGTCCCTGGCAGTTGCCCAAGTTCCCCGTCTAACCCAGCGCAGCTTTAAAGCTGCTCTAGAGCAGTTTGGTTGTCTGTGAGATGCTGCCACTCTGCAGCCTGCAGAACAGCATGGTTCTGGCATCCCCACGCCATGCTTGGGAAGCAGATGCTGCGGATTCAGCTTTACGAGCTAACCGCTGAGGACTGGATTTATGGTATCTGTACACCACGCAAACGTGGCATGGACCAAAACGTGACTCAGAATTTATGTCTGCGTTTACCCAGCATTACAACAAAGGAATATCTCCTCCCTGCTTTCCCAGCTCTGGAGCCCAGCGGTGCTCAGAAGATGGGTGCACAGGTGTATTGCCTAAAGATCAAAACATGGCCCTCTATTTTTGTTGGTGTGAGGCAAAACAGAAGGAAAGCCAGGAATATTGTCAAGGAACAGATTGTAAAAACATGTTTAATTTTGTTTGCAAGAGAAATAATCGGTACTAGATAAAACCCTGCAAGTTGTAATTTCTAGTACATTACTGCTAATTAGTAAATGTATTATAGCCTAATTTGATCTCTCAGAGAAGACACCTTTTAAGAAAAATATATTTTCTGTGAAGTGATCAAACAGGCAGGAGGACATTGTCAGGATTATTTTTTTTTTCTCCTTCTTTTTTGCTGCTGAAACACTGTGCTTTTATTTTATATCCTTGGCATCTGTTACTGACCTTTTCCCTAGCTCTCTCCACTTTCTTCCTCCTTTCAGGAAAAATTGTTCTCTGCTTCTCATCTGTTGATCCTATTACTATGCAAATAGTACATGCAGAAGCCTATTAATTCTGCTCTATCAGAGCGTGCAATGGACAGTATACCAGGGAAAGCAGGAGTTTTGCACCACACTGTAAGGGCTTATTCCTAGTTTCATCACTCAGGGTTTGTGGGACTTTGAATCAAAGCAACCAAGTCAATGTTTGGTCTTGTCTCACTCCCATACTAGTTTTCCCCTACAACTGCCTCAGCCAAATCACCATCTACCCAACGTGTACCTTCGTGTACCATAATGTGTATCCCCATGTCATTCTAACTGTACAATCCAGCTGTGTTGGGTTTGCGTGGCAAGGTTTTGGTAGCGGGGGGGCTACAGGGGTGGCTTCTGTGAGAAGCTGCTAGAAGCTTCCCCTGTGTCTGACAGAGCCAATGCCAGCCGGCTCCAAGACGGACCCGCCGCTGGCCAAGGCCAAGCCAATCAGCGCCTCTGTGATAACATATTTAAGAAAAAGAAAAACAGTTAGAGAGCGCTTTTGCAGCCGGAGAGAGGAATGAGAAGATGTAAGAAACTCTGCAGACACCAAGGTCAGTGCAGAAGGAGGGGGAGGAGGTGCTCCAGGCGCCAGAGCAGAGATCCCCCTGCAGCCCCTGGTGAAGACCATGGTGAAGCAGGCTGTCCCCCTGCAGCCCATGGAGGGAGGATGAGGGGGTGTAGAGATTCCACCTGCAGCCCGTGGAGGACCCCACGCCGGAGCAGGTGGAGACACCTGAAGGAGGCTGTGACCCCGTGGGAAGCCCGCGCTGGAGCAAGCTCCTGGCAGGACCTGTGGATCCGTGGAGAGAGGAGCCCACGCCAGAGCAGGTTTGCTGGCAGGACTTGTGACCCCGTGGAAGGGACCTCACTGGAGCAGTTTGTGAAGGTCTGCACCCCATGGGAGAGACTCACGTTGGAGAAGGTCATGAAGGACTGTCTCCCATGAGAGGTACTCCATGCTGGAGCAGGGGAACGATGAGAGGAGTCCTCCCCCTGAGGATGAAGAAGCGGCAGAAACACCGCGTGATGAACTGACCGTAACCCCCACTCCCCGTCCCCCTGTGCCGCTGGGGGGGGCGGAGGTTGAAGCCGGGAGTGAAGTTGAGCCTGGGAAGATGGGAGGCGTGGGGGGAGGTGTTTTAAGAGTTGATTTTATCTCTCATTCCTCTACTCTGTTTTGCTTAGTAATAAATTAGATGAATTCCCTCTCTAAGTTCAGTCTGTTTTGCTCGTGACAATAATTAGTGAATGATCCCTCCCTGTCCTTATCTTGACCCATAAGCTTTTCGTTGTACTTTTTCTCCCCTGTCTAATGAAGGAGGGGAGTGATAGAGCGGCTCTGGTGGGCACCTGGCCCCCAGCCTGGGTCAACCCACCACACCAGCGCTGTTAACGTACTTTCTTTGAGTGACTTCTGTACTCGAAAGATTTTTTTCCAAGCATTTTGTCTTCCTGAGCTGTGTTAGTAAATGGCTGCTAAGGGAGAAAGATTGCTTTGCTACTTTAAAAATTATGTTTTGCTTTTGATCAGGCAGCTGTTTAAGATGTTTCCAGAGGCTCCATTTTTTGTGCTGCCTTTTGGTGGAGACAAACCCCTATCAATAAGTGCTTTTTATTTATTGAAAAACATGTTTTTCCTTGTTTCTGCCTTAAGTGATTCTATCTGCACTTAAAACACACAAATGCATGCATGTGCGGACACTAACAGCCCCAAGAAAAGCAGGAATCAGGAACAGTACAGAAATAAATTACTGCATATTTGTTTCACTAGGAGTAGATATTGGGTAACTTTTTATTTGTGATTCAAATATTTCTGAATTCAGTTGGATTACTCACAAATGAGAGGTTATTGAGGGATGGAAGCTTTTGCAGGTTTGGAGCTCCAGATTTGCTTTAGTTCATTTTTTCCTGTGTAAAAACACTGCTTAATTTTTTTAAAAAAGTATGAAACAACAGAAAATATCAGAAAAATAACTTCACCTAATAGCATCATTCTTAGTCATTTTTTTAATGTTTTTTTAGCAGTATTGATTTATCTTCTAAAAGACTTCCTCTGATTTTAGACAGAACTGAAATCAAATCCCTCAGGCTTTAACTGTGAAGCTGGAAAAGCTTATTAGGATTTTTAACATTCCAAGTTGCTTTCTGAACAGATTGCACTAGCTAGTTGATGAAACTTGAGCTAATTACTCTAATGTTGACAAATGCACTGGCACAAAAAAAAGTCACATTTAAAAAAATAAAAAAATAAAAAATTGCACCTCTTCAAGAAATGCTAAGTAGGTTGTGATTTGTGGGTGTAATCGAGATATTTTTGCAGAGGTTTCTTTAGGAAGGGAAGAAAGAAAAAAAAAAAACAAAACACACCACCACAAAAACAAACTAGTATTTATAAACAAAAAATGTGCCATCACTGATCATTTGAGAATTAATGAAAAATGCTTAGGATTTTAGAAAATTAAAACAAAACATTTTGATGGTTGGTAGGGTGAGAAACTACCTTCATAAAGCAGTCTTGCTCTGTTAGAGGGGGTACTGAGAATTACCACAGAGCCTCTCAGTCTGCAGTGTCGTACCCAGGAGAACTGGGTCCTGACCGCTGGGCGCAGCACTGGCTCCGCAGGGTTCTCCTCTCAGCCGAGTTTGCTGGTACTGCATCGAGTTCCCTGAACTTTTGTTACCAGAGGTAGGTGAGCTTAGTCGACAAAGTAGACCGGAGTCGCCGTCACTGAAAGCCTCTTTGCACTTTAGCAGCACACAAACTATTGGATCTATAGATTTGGTTAAATACAGCCTTGGAATAAGTATATTAAAATCTAGAGAGATCCGTAACTCCTGAAATAAGGATTGATTCAGGCTTGTACTCATATTTTTTTTTTTTTAATCTGTGCTTGTCTACATAGATGCATACTCAGAAATGAAAGGGAAGAAATTAGTAAGGATATTATACTATGATACACTTATTTTAAAGAAAAACTTTGCAAAAACAAGTATAAATTTGAAAACATTAACATGCCTTGGAGGTAATCCAAACACCCTTAACCCTACCTAAATTTTGCTTGTCAAAGAACAACCAAAAATGCTTAACTAATTGCTGATGTTTCAGTTCAGTACTCCATAAGCTTAAATGGAAGCAGTGTGGCTGTGACATGAAGGTTTCCTGCCATTTAAACTTACTATGCCTCAGAGAAATGTACCGTCTTCTCTCTCTTTTTTTTTTTTTTTTTTTACTATTTACTTAATAGTTTTGACCTTTCAGCCAATTGTCCTTATCCGTCATTACAGTGCATGATCAATCATTTCATGTCTTGTCATCTATAAAATATCAGTAAGAGTGGAAAAGTTTTATGTTCTACTGCTTTTCTTGATGCTTTTTTTTTTTTTTTTTTTTGGTCAAAGTATCTTCCTGTTCATTAGGAAGAAGGAAGAAAAATGCTTCAAGTTGCACTGATTTAATCAACCTTATGGATTTCATGAGTGCAAACGGATGAGATCACTTGAAGCTTATCATTTTATTTGTAAATTTTTGTATTGGTTAATGGTCAGTACTTGAATATGCACCAAATAAGCCATGTTTGCATGTTACTAACTAACCTCTAAATTTTTGAGCTACAGAGACAGAAGTAACCAGTGACACTGTATACCTGTGCGTACATACACATGTGTACTCTTACGCACGAGCATGGTCTGTCTGAAGACAGTCCTTCAGTTAGGACAGGGTTTCAAGTTTCTGGAGATTTAGGTAACCTTCATTGCAACCAACTTGTGCAAGGGTAAAATTTTCAGGAACACTTGTGCTGCAGGTGCCTAAATGGCACTTACAAACTCAAAGCATCACTGAATAGGATTTAGGGGTTTTTGCAGCAGAAAGCCAGAACGGTGCAAGGACATGAGCTAGTAGGAACACTATAATGCAGTGTGGCACCCTGCAGACATTTCAAATTGAGGCCTGAAATCAGTCTGCTGTTCTCAGAAAGGTTTTTCTAGTTTAGGTGTAGTGATATGTAAACACGTCTAACATTTCTTTTTCCAGAAATGGCATGCAGGCTGCTCCCCAGAGGAGCACTCTGCTGTGTTCCAGTGAGCGGTATAGAAAAGGCTGCTGGCTTATCCGTACTGTTACTGAAGCACAGCATAATACTGCTTGTAATGAGGGTTAAGTGGTTTAGGATCTGAAGTACTTTTGGAAACCACACTTTGTGCTTCTCTTGTCTTCATTTTCCTGATTATAAACCAGAGATAATAGCACTTCTTGACTTCCCATGGGGTATTGAGAAGATGAGTACGCAAAAGATTGAAAGCGCTGTAGCTACTGCGTGGTGACCCAGTAATGGGGGCACCTAAAGTACCTTTAGGTAAACAACTTCAGCAAAAACATCCACTTGCATCCCTGCACTCAAAAATGTCAAGTGTATGTTTAAAAACTTCTCAAATAGTTTATGTGTTGTTGTTTTTTTGCGGGGTGGGGAGCTATTTTGTGTTGTTATTTCAGGGAGGCAGAGTAGTCATGCAAATGATTTGGAGAGAATGAGAGAACTTGAGGGAATACACATCAGACAGCGAAAGAAGGAAGGAGACCAAGCATGTAACAAACTTCAGGCATGTATTATTTGTGCGATTATTTGGCATTCCTTCTTAACTGAAACATGTTAGTCTCCCCAGTGCCTATGAACACCAAGGACATCATTCATTTTCTGAACCTTTAAAGTGTCTTGGTTTTATTTGGGATAATTGGGGTTGTTCTATCAACAGTTCTTCTGTGATCCTAACACAGCGCATGAAAAAGGTAATATAAAGAAAGGTGAAGATACAAACATACCGCTAAGGTTTAGGGCTTGTAAGGCAAGTTTTGCACAGCTCTAGTTGTAATTCTTTAAAATATACATATGTCCCTTTGATGTTGCATCGAGGTAGCAGCCAGACATAATACTAGCAACTTAGTTGCTGTTCACTGCTGAAGCCAATAAGCAGTAGAGAAACAGGGGAGTGAGCTTTGAAGTGCTTGGTATTACACAGGAAAATATGCACTTCAATGAGAATGTACCATGTGCAGGAGGCTGCTGTTGAGATGAGCTTTAAAGTCAAAAGAAGGGCAGGAGCCATGAAGTTCACCTTCAGGTTTGTATCTGAACCTTCTTGAAGCTTGTGGGAATATTTATACGCTCAGCCAGCGCAACTGATACAAAGGAGTAAAGTCTGAAGTTGAGGTCCAAATCAAAACTTTCAGGGACGATGGAGCTGTGTTTGCAGTTCTAGTCTGGTTTTTATCTCTAATACATTGGTCTTCAATGGCTTTTCAGCAATGTAGTTCAAAGGGCTCTGTAAAAACAGAAGAGGAGATCTGTATCATTAACTCTATTTTGCAGAACAGAATCCGAGGCAGAAAGCAATGTCCCAGGGAGGTGGCTTGTGCATGTTCCCCCAGCTCTGTAGTGGTACAGGTAGGTCTGTGCCCCTCCTGTTCTAGTCAGAAGGGCAGAATACTGCCAAAGTCATTGTCTCCTTATAGGGTCAGTTCTCTTCGGCTGATTATACTTAATACAGTTTATATTAACAAGTCTAATGCATATTGAACACAGAAAAGAATTAATGTAGGTGGAATGAATGTGCAATGTCCATTGTCCACTGATCAAAAGATAAAAAACATTTTCCTCCCACTTTCCTTAGTATTTGATTGTTCCTTCTCCAAGAAGAGTAATCCTTTGTAGCATTTTTCTAGCATTTTATTAATATTTCTGAACTCAGGTGCCTGATTCTCTGTATTGTCTTGCACTTTGTACTGTTACTTACAGCACTGCAGCATGTTACCAAAAGAACATTCATTTCACAAGATGAGAAAAGGGGTCTTTTGTGTGTTTTTTCACATGACATCTCCCACCAGTTAGTGTAGTGTGAGGTCTGAAAAACTTGATGTTCTTCTGTCTGGGAGTGAGGGACCCCATCATTTTACAATCTCTGTGTTATTAAACAAAACTTGCTCTACAAGACTCTTTCGTACTCTTCCTATCCTCCTTCTCCCAACCCCCAAGAAACATTAAGACTTCATAGTGTTTTGGCAGCTGGACATAGTCTTGCTAACACTTGCCTATTTTCATACAATCAACACATTTGGCAACTTTCAGAAAACTTACACAAGTATTGGGGAATCTTGTTCTCAGGCTCCATCTGGCCCAGCTCCTGGCAATGGCCAGGAATGGTGAAGCACTTACTGATGCGTGTCGTGTCCCGTCCCGTCCCATCCGCCCCCCCCCCCCCCCCCCGGCTTTGCTATTCCAGCTGATTAGGGTCTTTGTGACCCTGAAGTTATGCATCTTTGCTTTAAAAGCCCCTGATTGATAATGACAAAAAGTTTAGGAGGATTCCACAAATTAATGTTAGGAGAGGGAAGAAAATTTAAAAAACAATGTGTTGTGCCTGTGAGCAGCTTATTTATGGGGAGGGGTGGGGAAGGAAAAAATAAAGAAGCTTTCTTCTTTAAGACAACTTCTTTCAATCTCTGTCAGCTCAAACTGAGAAATTGTGAACAGTCATTGCCTAGTCACTTTGTCTGTGCCCCTCATGATGTTTATTGCCTCCTCTCTGCCACATCCTCCTTTATGAAGAATCCCATTGAATCACTCCTTGCCCAGAAGTCATGCAACCTTTGCTACTCCTTATTGCCTTCCTGCCGTGACTTTTTTTCTAATTCTATAATACCCTTGTTGAGAGAGGAGACCAGAACTGCATAGATGACTTGCGATGTGAATACACAGTGGATTTATACAGGAACATCACTGCGTGTCCCATTTTGTTCATTGTTCCTCTTCTCATTTCTCCTTAGTCTACGACTTAGTAACATGTTGTCTTCAGGAGTGGTGGGGTTTGTTTTTTTGGGGTTCTTTTAAGTGGCTTTGAAATTGCTCTAGCTACCAGAACACCTAACTCTTCATTAGGATTTAATTTTTGTATAAAGCTATTGATACAGATACAATGCAGAGATGAGTTTGAGTGGTAAAAGAGAAAGAATCTGCTCATGCAGAGGAGCAAATTGGAAGGGAAAAAAAAGCAAGCAGTGACAGAGAAAGATTTGAATAGTGCAGCTGAACTATGCCTACTTGGCACAGGGGAAGGAGATAAAAATAATTCCTTTCCCTAATTAGCAATAACACAGTTCACTGTTACAAGCAGGAAAACATTAACTCCTTACTGGTACAAACATTGCTGTTTGGTTTCTTTTTTGGGTTTTCCTACCTATTGCGTTGGAATTAGACCCACCCAACCAGCCCTTGCAGACAGGAGCTAGTCCAGCTGTTGCTTTCATTACAGACTTTCTGGCCTTTGCTTGCTCCTGTTTTCACTAGGACCACCTATTCTTGCTCACTCGGTCTTTGAATAGTCACTAAAGAGTTAATTTACATCTTAGCACAAATGAAAGGATGGAGATTTCTAATGGGAGAACGGGAAACAATAATGATTTTCTTTTTCCGATCAGTTACATCTCTAGTTAGGAAGGATTAACTGCTCTCACTTCTTGTTTTGTTTTCATTCATCAGCAAAATGCTATAATGCTTGGTTTGCAAAATGTTCTGTAGAAATGTATTTGCGTATATATCCATTAGAGGCACCTTTTTGGGAAGGAAAAAATAATACTAGTAATAAAGAAAAAACAACAGATCTTGAGTTTGAGAAGGTTTCTTTTGGGACTAATTTACAATTCTGCTTATTAATCTGTTTAAGTAATACACACAGATGGTGGGAGAACTATACAAAGATAATGGGTAAACTAGCAAGGGGGAGGGGGGGACTGTATTAAAAGGAAAGGCAACCTTAACATTTGTATCTAATCGATATTGAAGTTATAAGTCAGCTAAGCCTTATGTCCCTAGCCAAATGACTGAGCATAAGTGTCTCTTTATATGGCTCTTTAATGTTAAGTGACAAGGAAAGGCAGCCACTTAGAAGTATTTGACATTCATAAGCATCCAAAAGACTTTCTGTCATCTTCTATTTATTCATTCACTAGACTAGAAAAAAGCTATAGTGCTTTGTTTTTTCCTTTTCAGGGCAGCAGTCTATGCATCTGTGTCAAACTGTAGCTCTTCTTATCTATGCTTCACGGTATCCATAGCCCTTGCTTCTCTTTCTCTTTACCGTCACCAAAGAGCTTTTGTGTGCCCATTAACAGTGAGGAGTGCCACATATGGAATTTCCAACTCCCAGTCTGAAAAGATTGGAGGGACGCGGAATGTGCTCCTGCCCCTCCTGAAGTCAGTAGCACAGCCCCTTCAGCGGAACCTGAATTAGACTGAGTGCCAGTCAAAAACTGTATGAAAAAAACCAGCTTAAGATAGGTGCCTTATTTTATATATTTGCTTTAAGAGTGTTTGGGTGCTTTTCTGACACATTACAGGAAGTTTTTAATTAAAAAAAAATATATACAGTGTTCTTTGACACCTTGAATTTTAGCTGGTGTGCACTAGCTTTGTACATTCAGCTTTGCATGTAAAATGTATTCAGATTGCCTGTAACAGTCAGAGTAGAGTGTAGGCATCACCTTTTTCTTTTTTTTTTTTTTTTTTTTAAATGAAGGAAACGGTACCCTTTCTTAAACATCAGAACTGATTGTATGAAACATTTGTAATTATGTCTGTTCAAGAGTATTTCAGCAGCTAAGCTACCAAGCTATTTGTGTTGGAATCATTTGAAGATTTTGCCATATCTCAGGAATTTTAGATGTTTTTTTAATTTTGTCCCTATGAGTTTCAAGAAACTGGACAGTCCCACAAATGTCCTTCACATGGAAAGACTGTAGTGACAACCTCAGTTGTGTCAGCTGCTAGAGAATTAATACCTGAAAGTGTTGGAGTCAACCACAAGGAAAGATTAAACTTCCCTTTGTACCTTATTACCAGAAAGGACACAAACACAGTACATGAAATGGAGCTACACAAGATCTGCCCTGTGCTGCTGCTCGTGAGAGGGTTGGTTTTTTTTAGGATTTGAGGTTTTTGGTGTTTTGGGGTTTTGTTCTTGTTAAAGGCATAAATATTTCAGCAGTTTACTAGCTGGCCCCAGAGAAAGCAAGGCCAAATGTCATCTGTTCTCTAGTTGTTTGTGGTTTTTTCCTCTTCTGTCAGAAGAAGAGAAAATTGAAGTTCTGTGGGATTCCTTAGTGTCTGTGGAAAAATGTGTTGCCGTCCCACTTTTCTTGCTGTCTCCTACACGTTGTCGTAACAGAAATCTTCTCTCTTTCTTTGGAAGAAAAAGAAAGCACAGCCAGGGCTATTCAGCTGCAGGATTGCACAGGCAGGCAAATACAGGTGGCAATGATCAAGGGTGCAGGGGACAAGGATGTTCAAGTAATCTAGATGTATATCCTCTCGTACCAACAGCTGCAGGGTCTCAGGAATCACCGTGCGATAATGCATCTAAGTGCCTCGCTCCAAAGGTGGACAGGAGCTAGTGCTTCGAGAGAAAGAAAAGGAAAACCAATAGCTGTTCTTCTAGCTCATGCAACATAAGTGGGGAAAATTCTTAACGATGCTTCCTTTTGGAATGACTCACGTTAGTGTTTCAACTGTGAGGTTAATATTACAAGCAACATGCTAATACCTAGAGTCACACTTTCTGACTAACCTCCACGTCTCAGTGTTTACAGTGTGTGTGTGTGTTTGACACTTCCATTTGTAGGCACAGAAAGCGTAATTTAGGAACATGCAGGAGGTCAGTTAAGACCCACGGAACCAAACTGTGTGAGCAGACAGTTCGCTTACGTAGCAAGCACTGTGCACGCTTGCAGTTAACTTCTGCCTTGTATATTTAATTTCAGTCTCAGTCTAAACATACTGCATTGGACCTGGGAAAAACAGGGGCTGAACAATGGAAGTGCTACTGATGACACTGCTGCAGTCGCAAATGACGCTGTTTTAATATTTAGCTGATATTCAGGAGCTTTCAGTTTTGGGTTGAAGAGATCTGATTTTCAATCAGATACAGGCATATATGGAGAATTCCAGGTTCCCCAGTTGCCTTGAAGTTAAGTGGAGTGGGCACTTGATTATTATGAAGGCTAGAATTGGATTGAAGAATCATACTTATAGGTGTAATAGAGCTCAGAAAGTGTCAGACCTTGGAAGTACCTAGCCCTTGATTGTAGCAGCTGGAAGTGATTTAACAAGTACTTGAGGTGACAGAATCAAATGCTTTATGTGATGAATGGGCTGTTTCAATATAGCAAATGATTTTGCTCTTTAAAAATCAGAATTAAACAGTTTGTTTTTTGTGAGCAGTGAGATCATGGAGCAATGAAGTATATGTGTGCACGTGCCCAGAGGTATAGCATTTCATGTTAATCTTGTCTTTATAATAATAATATGTTCACTTATTTCTGAATTTACTGCTGTGCACTGGTCCTTCTCCTGGGGTGGGGTGGAGTGTGTATTTTATGCATGATGATGTCCTAAGAAGCTGAAATAGCATGACCTAAGTAGAACCAGCTCTTTTTTAGTGACTTATAAGATGAAAAATACATTTGCTAAATAATGTTATCAGCCAAATTCAAAAGGCAAATAACTTCAAATATCTGTCACATAACAGTATTTGGCAATTGGGTATCCGGGTGAATATATAGAGAACTGGATGCAGAGCTGGGAGGAGATCCCTCAGATTCCCGCAAGATGGGGCAGGGGAGTGGGTGGCTGTCTCCAAGTTGTGCCCCACCTTAGTTTCAGTCATATGGTTCACTTGACGTTGTTGGATCTATGATTTAGACATCCTGTCTTAAAAGAAGTTCCACCTCACTTGACACCCCCACAACACAGCAGGAAGATTTATTCCTCCATTTGCTGTGGCCAAGACTTCAGTCCTTATATTCCCTATTACAAGAAAAGAGAATCACACACACATAAGCCTTCCTTAAAAATGAAGTCAAACTTAAACCTGATCCTATAGCTGTTTGGTGAGCAGAACAGTTAGTTAGAATGTTAAGATCTCCTGCATTTTTGTATAGGAAAGGAAAAGTGCAGAGAGGAAATTAATGTTGGTTTTTTGCTCTTGGTACTGCATAATTACTTGGGCTTTTATTGTTCTGCTGTTCCTGAGGTTCAGTTTTGAATGTGGTGGGTAGCAGACACAGCCAGTCCCAAGGGACAAACAGAAGACAAGTTTCATTTTTAGGATCAGTACTTTAACATACCAACTCTGGAAACATCTTTGCATGTCAAGGATGACTTTGTGTTGAGGTGGAACCACACACGCACAATTTGTTCACTGCCCCTTGTGATTTATGATCTGACATGGGATCTAAGAGGGTTGCAGAAGGCTGGAGGTTCTTGTAGGGCACATGGCTGCGATTGCTTGAGGGATAACCAGTTGGCAGTAAACGATCTTCATGTCTCTTTTTGCTTCCCCTAGTCAGCAATGAGACAGACACTGACCTTTGAGCAGACTCTGAGCTCCAGCACTTGGATGGACCCAGCCTAGGCTCACAAATGCATAATGTCTCTCTTGCTCACATCTTTTGGGTTGTGTATTGACTGCTGACCTGAGCATCGCTGAGCAGAGACAGCAAATCTCTGCAGACTTTAGGTTTTTGGAGTCAGTACTGAAATGCCTCTGACAACTATGCACAAAATCAAGTATATAGAGGAACATTGTTCTCCTTTAAATTACATAGTACCTCTTCATCCCTGGCCTACCATGCTCAGAACTCTCAAATGTCTTCTTCTCTCATACGTGAGACAGCAACGTATCCGATTGCACAGAGGGGGACAAGTCTGGTACATCAGGTCATTTGACAGGGCAAGGTCTCCAGTCTGACACTGGAGTACCTCTCCACACAGCATCTTCCTTTTTCTCTAAAAGAAGGCAACACCACTGCTTCTCTTCCATCATTTGGCTTCACATCCCAAACGTGCCTGGTATATGAGGAAGTGCCAGACACTGACAACCAGAAAGCCAATACAATTCCCAAAACTGGGAATATAGCAGAGTATCTCCTAAGCAATGAGATATCTTTAGAATAATTAAGGATAGAAAGAATTTCACCAAGCGCAAACTCCTCCTCACGGCAAAGTTAACTTCAGCATTAGGTCAAGGTTAGATTCAGGTATACAAAAAGGTTGGGTCACACTGATGCTAGGAAACCGTTCAGTTTAAGTTAGTGAAATGCTGTTAGTGGTGTATTCGTAAGTGCTACCTTTCAGTATCTGAAAAACATACGTTGTTACACTTCCCCCCCAGACGTAAAAAACAGATTTGAAATGAACATATTTTTTTTCTTCAGAGATATTTGCATAATTACACAGAATGTGAGTGTTAATGAAGAGCTAGTAATAAAACTGGATGAATTAGCATGACTGAGTGACTTAACGCAATCCTGTTGATCATAGAGTTAGGGGTGGCTTGCATTTTGCCAGACCTTTTTTTTAGTAATCTCTTGCAATTGCACATTTGAATTTGAACTTTCATTAATTATAGCTTTATTTCATGAACATGAAACTTCATTGACTTAAGTGTTTACATCAGTAGAACACCTATTCTAAAATATGTGCACCTGACAAAATTGTTAATGAACATACCACCACCCCACCCCCAACATGAGTACATTCTGGAGTCACTCCAGTTAAGCGAAGCTACATTTTCCTCTTTTAATACTTAGTATGGTTTTTTGGTATGCTTTCAGCTTGCAGGCTAAATTCTTTTTTCTTTCAAAATTAGAAATAGCAAAGTGTGTGATCTTGGGAAGAGAGAAATAGTTGTAGAAACAGGATACTCCTTCAATAACATTATCCATTTGCCATGTCCTTGTCTCTACTGCTTGTTCATGATCCATAGCTGAGTTGGTTACCTCAGCTCTGGTACAGTTGGGTAGGTGAGGCATGGAAGGACGTGTAAGAACAGCTGAGATGAGAGTATTTTCAATACTCTTGCATTGAAAAGTGAGTATTGAAGCCACTTACAGGTTTTTTGCTTCTGACCCTATTGGGGGGTAATCACTGGAAGGTAGTATGTGGCAGATTTAGGGAGAAATAATGTGTTAATCTCAGCAGGAATATAGCTGCCAAATCAATTGGGCACCTATGGCTTTGGTTCTTAGGTACACTTAAACCCTATTGTTTTCAGTGGAGCTTGAACATGGAGCTCGTAACTTCACCAAAAGTCACGTTGTGTCACTTTATCTGCTTAAACGTGACTGAAAATACCACAAAGCACCAGTGTGTATCAATAGATGATGAAATAACTTAGAGTTGCATTTTTTTTTACCTTTGGGCACTCTCAAAAAACTTACGTTTTAGCTAATAATCGCAAAACTGATGGGGGAAAAAAGAAGATTTTGTTATGATATGTTTGAAATTTCTGCTGTCACAATCATTTTGGCAAAGAAATGCTAGACATTTCAAATGAAGTTTGTATGAAAGACATTTTTGTTCAGAAACTTTAGACATGTTATTTCAGTTAGAAATGAGGTTTTCTAATACAGTTTTCTCACTCTACATTTTTGTGATTCCTCATAGTGTCCCATTTATAGGACAGGAACACTGAGATCATCAGTCCCTGAAGCTAACTGCTAAATATTCAAGCACGAAGAAAAATGCTGAAACTTAACACTCAAAGCTTTCCTTCCCTGTTCTCATTCTGCCTCCAAAAATGGAAAAATCAAGGAGATCTGTATCAGCATCAGCTTTGGCTTTTATTAAATCATATGACAATGATGACTTAACACTGAAAAAAAAATATATATATATATGGTTGTTTGGTTGTTTTGTTGGTGGGGTTTTTTTTTGTTTCTTTAGTAGAACCAAAGACAGATTTTGGGTAAACAATGTGACTTAGTATATGATTTCACTAACAAATATGGAAGGTAAGATTATAGCTCATAGATAATTTCAAGTGAAAACCTTCATAGGTGTATAGGAAGAAAATTGGAATTGCACTCAAGTTTAATGGCCAGAAATATGTATATATCTACATACAGCCTGTGAGATTAATACTGTCAGAAAGTCACATGCAAGGGTGAAGCCAGTCTGAAGTGAAGTTGAAATAAAGTTGGCAGACCACACATTTTTTTGACAGCAAAATAAATAAAATATTTTGTATGGTTAATGCACTGTAAAATAGCCAAGTCCATACTGAATACGAGGAATTAAGAGATTCCTTTCTGCCTAGTCAAGTGTATCTGAGCTCTTATAAAGTGTTTTTTGTAGAAACAGATGAGCCAAGCTGGTTTAGGAATACTCTGGTGTCTAAGAAAATAGGTGAAGGGCATCCCAGTTCAAAGCAGGGCATTATCATAAATGAGGATGCTCTGCTAATTAACAATCCAGGCAGAATTCTGCCCCAAAGAGACACTACACAGTGTTCTCCACATTAAAAACCAAGACTTTGGGGCAACAGAGTCAGACTTCATGTCTTTTCTCACCTGTTATAAATCTATGCTAATAAATTACCAAAATGTTGTAACTCTTGAAGATGCTTGTGTCAAACACAAATATAGAAAGAACACGGGAGAGAGAGAGAGACAATGGTGTTTAAGTTTAGAAATTTGTCCGGGGAGAATAGGTCTGTTTTAACAATGGAAAACCTAGGAGTCACATTTTTCTCCCTGTGAATCTGTGCCTATGTTGAGCCTGTAATTTATTTCTACAAAACAATTTTCATTGTTAACATGTGGATACATCCCCATAGATTTTTCCAGTTTAGTACTCTTACGACAGATGACTATTTACCTCAGTATTTTCATTCCTAACTCAGTCTTTTTCTTAATCTTTGATTTTGTCATCTAACTAGCAGTAGCCTTTTGACTTACATCATTAAACACACATACTAAGTGGTAAGAAGTCACTGCAAACAATTAACAAAATTCTTAAAATTGTCATCGCTTGAAATTATTTGCCCAGCAAAATTTGAAGGGCACTAAGCAAAGTCAGCATGGCATTTCTATGGCTGCTCCTTCCTGTTAAGGACCAGGAATTTTGCCTCTCATACTCTTGACCTGGCCTTGTTCCCCTTCCCAAGATGGAGATCTACACTGAAATCTTACAAACATCACGTTAGCCAAAGAAAGCTTACAGAAACAGTGACATTTTACAACACTATTTGCCTGAGACCGGGTTAGCTGGTGAAACACCATTGATATATCTGGGACAAAACAACAACAATAACAACAAAAGAGAGGGCTTTTGGTATGGGAATAGGATGGGACATAATTTGGCAACAGTTGAAAATGCTACTGTTTAGAGGATGGAACAGGCTCTGAGTGATGAACAGATTTGGCAGCTAGGTTTATATATGAATTTCTTCGCATCTCCATGAAATTCAGGCTGAGAGTTTCAGTTCAGGCACTTCTATGGAGAACTGTTCATCTGAAAGCAATATGCCGCAGGATCCTCTAATTTCTTCTGTGCATGAAAAACTCCTTTGCTGCTTAGAGCTTCTGGCTTAAAACCATTTCAATCTCTCAGCTTTTGAATCTAGTCTTTCCACTTGTCTTCCATAGGCCAAATTATTGCCCTGCAGCTTATAGCTGGCAGGGATGCTATATACCAGTCAGTTGTCTCCTGCAGCTAGGTCTATCTAGTGTGTGAGCGACGTGAAGGCAAATGTCGGTACTCTAAAGCACAGTGCCCCCAGGGATGCTTGGAGAGATGGGTTAAGAGCAGATCTGGTTATCTGTGCAAAAAACGGCATGCTACTTTCTCTCATGCTCGCTGCTTTGATCTTGCTTATCAGTCTGCAAATGAAGGACATGTAGCTAAAGCTCCTCCACTGCTCTCCTCTCCTATTGTGTTTCCTGGTGTTTGCCTTAGACTGCTTGCCTCTTGCTGATGAGGAAATTACCTGTTTCTAGTTAACTTACACAGGAACAGCCACGTTTTATGGCATCTTGACTTCTGCTCTTCCATTTGAGAATTCAGTAACCGTCATATTTGGTTTTTCCCCTTTAACAAACCCAACATTGATCTTGCAGATCATGCACACTGCACTGTCAGACAAGATAGATAATGACTTGAACTGCAGCAAATGGGACCATATGACATCACACTTTTGTGAGCAGACAAATCTGTAATCTTATTTAGTTTGACAGGTATAAAGGGCATTTCAAAAACTGATTATATCTGCTATGATTTTTAAGAAGGTCTGGGGATATGACTGGAAAATCTTCCGCCAACCTATTCCCCAGGGAATAAACTCTTCAAAAGAATAATGCAATACTACTTATTTGGGGCATTAAAACACACGTTTAGTGTTTGTTTATGTCCCCACATTGTGAAAAACATATATTACCCCTGTTGAAGACTCCAAGGTTGAGAGTGAGGTGCTAGACCTTAATCTCTATCAAATTTGGGGAGTTTGGGTCCACAACCAAGCTTTGCAGATCAATGTGAAAGAAAAAGCTGAACATGAAAATCATTTGAACTGTTTAACGAAAATGTGGATCTGTGCTGATTTTGCAGACCCTCTTACTGTGAAAGCCCCATCACCAGCTGGGGCTAAGATTCATAAGCATTTTCTGAAGTTTCCATTAATAGTCGTACTAAAACCAGCTGTGACTGACTTGTGGAGCAGCATCAGTCAAGATCAATATGTGTAACAGCACCTACCTGCAGGACCCCACCCTTGGGAGTGGGATGCACAGACCTCGGCCGCATCCTTACTCTCACAGAGGAAGTTCTTTGGTAGCACCTGGACTGGCATGGCTGCCCGGCTGCACTAGGGGGGAAGGCTGGTGAAAGGAAATGCTGAAATCCAAGCTCATTTTCCCAAAACTTGGATACCTCTCTAAAACTCAGCAGCTGTTACGGCTGGGATTCACAAATCCTTTTCTGCACTTAGATGTCGAAATAGTCTCTTCATACACGGGTGGCATCTTCAATTATTTTCTTTTAAAGTGTACCTGGTGTAGATGCCCATCACTTACACAGGGGACTCGTATTTAGGGTACTTGGGGGCAGAAGGGTTTTGTTACAGGGAGCGGCAGGTCTGCTGCTGCCCGCATCGCGCAGCGTGCCCTCAGCAGCTGGCCACGTGTACCTCCGCTCCTCTCCCCGGAGCTGTACCTCTGAGAAGGAGGCCCAAGCAAAGGCAAGCGAGCAGAGGGAATGGTCCGGGGCTGAGGGATGACTCCGAAGCACTGCCCTGGGACACTCAGGGGTTTTACAGTTTGGGTAGGATTTGAGGCCGATCTCAACCTTGCTCTTTAATCCTGTTGCTGAGCCACGCAAGTACTTTTTGTCCCGCCCAAAGCTGCTAGGACATGGTCCTCAGTTGTAAACAGAAAACGTTTCATTTCTCACTCCATCTGCATCACAACAAAGTTTTCTGAAGTGTAATACTGAGACAATCTCTCAATGAATTAAGCGTGGCTTGCATGTTTCACCCTAGCCTCACGAGTATTTTGGCATGGGAAGGTGATTTACCCTGCAAGTTGTCTCTGGTGCTCAAGGAGAATATTTCTGTATGGTCTGAAGAAAATGTATTAAAAAATATTTATTTTAATAAGCCATAAACCATTAGAAAGTGTGATCTGTCATACTGATAAATTTCTAGATGTGTCTCTATGGCTGAAATTACAATCCTTTAATCTCTGGTTTCTAGTCTAATCTTTACAAAGGCAATTCTATTGTAAATATTTTTGTTAATTCCTCCCTCCTGGCTTTTGGTATTAGCTATGTACCCAGTTCTGCTCTCATTGAGATGAATGGAAATACGTTACTGATTAACTCTGTGAGGACAGAGCTGTGTGTGCCTTTCTGTTGTGTCCTGCTGGAACATGATGACTTTACTAATTGTCATAATATAAATTTTAAGTCTGCATAGTGTGAATTTTAGTGAACTGATAAACTTCTGTAAGAAGAGATGCATCTTGTCTATATAATGCACCTAGAGGTGCTCATGCAGGATGAAATTCGGCTTCGTTTTACATAATTTGGGGGTTTGTCCCATAGGGCTCTTCCTTCTATTTCTCCCTTCGCTTCGTGCCGTTGGGAGGGTTCCTTAGGCGTGTCAGGCCTATATCCTTAAACATATTGCACTGAAGAGCACTGCCACTTAGCAGTCACTCCTCATCTGAACAGCCTGGGAGCAAAGGAAGAGCAGAGCAAGCGTCACCTCTCTGCTGCAAAAGAGCAGTCAGTGCTGCCGGAGTCCTGGCGCAACATGTCTTCAACAGAAGGGTGCGATTCACTTGCTGACAGAAACAATCTTGACAAGTAAGCCCTTAAGCCTGCCTGTGTGTATGACAGGGATTGAAATATCAGTCCTTGAAGAGCTGGACGTGTATTTTATTAGCCCAGTGCTTACTATTACATGTTAGAATTGCTTTTAACTGGGAGGGGGAACACGACATGACACCAAAACACCATGAAGCATATGTATGATGTCTTTAAGAAATCACAACTTTAGGAAAAAATGCTTATTACCGAAAGCTATTCCCTGCAACTTCACTTATTATCTTCATTATTTTGTAAGTTCTGAGCAAGGGGCAGCTTTGAATGCAAAATCATACAGCACTTACTGTATAGTTTGAAATATTCTCAGTCATTTGGTAATTGTGAAAGGACAAAGAACAGCTTGGAACTGGAAAATCCCATTTCAGTACAACCAGATTTTTTTAGTGACTCTGTTAATTTTGGATATGAGAGAGACTATATGTCTTAAAAATAAGAATCTTTTTCTGCCCTTTAAGAAAATAAAAATCCCAATTAAGGGGGGAGGGGAGGGGGAAGACAGCATTACCTGATATTCCAAAAGGAAGTCTATAAAATGGATACTGAAAATCAAACCCAGAAAATAGTCTTAAACATTTGTAATGTCCATTCTTGTGGGGAAAATAACCTATTGTGTTAATACTAACAATAAATAATCATGTTAACATCCATATTCATTCACATTCTCCTTGACCTTATTCTGGCTAAATCCTCTTGATTCCAGTATGAATTTTTATTTGGAAGGTAATTTAAGCTCAGTCTGAATTATTTTACTGATCAAGCCTTAGGTATTATAGATGGGCAGAAGAAGAGAGGAAAAAAATTGCCTTATCTGGGTATGAATAAAACTCAATAGTGTTTTCTAGCATTGGTGTGCATTATGTGCACTTTATTTCAGACATCGAAATAAAGACACTAGCTAGTAAACCAGACAATACAAGGTCTTTAAAAGATTGTCCTCAAATACTCCAGTAAACTTTGTAAATAATTTCTTCATTTCTTTTTAAATTAGCAAAAGCCTAAATAATTTCTCTTCTTTATTGCTTTATTCCTTCATGGGGTTTTATAATTATTATGGTTTTTAAGCAATCCCGATCTCCTACATAAAATTTCAAGTCACAATATTCTGATTTTTACTTAGATATCCATGGTTTTCATGAGTGAAGTTCATGGTCAATGGCTAAATCCTCATCAGCAGCCATGTTATTAGTCTTTGTGGAGGAGAGGTTATTTTACTAACTCATTATTTATGGGAGCAGGGTAGTCCTTGTCCTGTACAAGCATGTAACTGATGGGCTTAGCTTCCAAAAGAAGCTTCTGAACCCTGTAGTTTGGCTTGTTTTGGTGGGTTTTTTTAAAGAAAAAAACCAAACCCAAACATGACAGGGAAGATGTGCATGCCTTAGGCCATGCCTCAACCCAGACTATTTTACCCCTTAAAAAAATTACTTTGGTTTTCCAGACTATTCTTGGAAAGGACTGAATTTCTACCAAAGAATGTTAAATTCCCTCACAGCCTGTCAAGTGACACGCTGTGACAAAAGTACTTTTTGCTTCTGTGCCTCTTCTTTCCAAATGTTAATGAAATACTCCCCATGAGAAAGTCTCAGTTAACAGGCTTACAATGAAAAGATTTTAACATAAATCTGTAGTCAAGCATGAAATTTTTTTTAGATATACAAACATTTTGATCTAAAATAAGACAAACAGCTGCCCTACTTGCCTTATTTTTCCCATCACTTGCTTGGTTCAGAAAATGTGAATTAATTACTTTTCAGATTTACAAGTTATTTTGCAAGTCAACAGTGCCAGCAACTTCCTAATTCTGTATGAAACTGGCTGTTTCTGGTTCAAGGGGAGGGATTAACACAGTGAAAATGTGTGGATCTGACATATAATGGATCTAAACACATTTCCCTCTGAAGCCCTTGATGCAAAACCATGGCAGGCTTCTGATTTCTGTTCTCTGAATGACATGAGCCCGTTGCAATAATTCTCCATCTTTGAGCAGAAAGTCACTGAAGTCGCTACGTGGCAGAGACCAACACATATGCTTAATTTTGCACCATGCACAGTGTTATGGCAATCATGGGGACATTTGCCCAAACTGTCACAGGCATTGAGCCACAAAAGGAAAGATTCTAGTAACAAGGATGAGGAAACATGACAAAATGACAGGGAAAGACAGGAACAAATAGACCTGAGTTAGTCCTTAACAGTTCAGAGTCTGATACTCCTTACTTGGTTGAAAAGAAATGAAAACAAAAGTTTTGGCTTTCATTGAGGGTGGTGAGGACAGTGAAAGTTACTTTGTAGAACACTTTCCAACTTGTCTTCTGCAAAAGTCTGTTAAAGTCTCTTTGGAGCACCTGTCTGTTGTGAAAATAATTCATTTTGTCATGCCCAGTAACACACTTGTGGTCGTTTCATGAAAGCTTATGTAGCAGTTTCACCTCTAGCTTTACCCTCTGTTATACTACATCACAAACTCATTTAAATAGTGATATTAATGTTTTTAGAGATCACTACAAATGGTTGGCAGCATCATTGCAGTTAATGTCTCATGGGAGCTATACAAGGGAATTTTATCAGCTTGAGGCTGAGGTATTTGATGAAGTAATAACAAACTAGCTTTGAATTGTCTTTCATTACCCTTTATCTCTCCTAGAGAGAATATAATCTTATTCAAATTATAATGGCCTCTGTTATCAATGTGGTTTACTATTTATTTACCTGCACATGGACATGCAAATGTACATGCATTCTCCTCTTTTTACCGTACCTGTAATGAAATTCCTTCACTATCAGAATCATGCGTGATCACAAATTACAAACTAGTTACTCAGAAGTGTAATTTCCTTAGCATTAAAAGCATTAAAAATAAAATTAAAATCCAACTTTTTTTTTAGGGAAAAAAAGGTACCTCGATAAGGAGTAAAATCCAATCATTAGACTTTAAACGTACCTTCATTTATCTTTAAGACAAACATGATATTCTACCTCAAGAATAGATAGGCTGCCTCGTGTCTGTGCAGAGAAAGAGACAGGAAGAAATGTTTAAGTAGCGCTACGAGGGGAGGGAAGTCCTGGGACCGGAGTGAAGAAGCAGATCCAAATGGCAGAGCTGTGGCTCTCGCTGACCAAATCACCTAATTTTTTTCTGAGGCTAGGCTTATTTCAGCCAGACAGGTAAGAATGTGAGACACATGCAATATGGTTTTAAGATATTTTTGTTAAGTACTTAGTGGTTGTCGAACACTCACTAGAGAAAGGAATATATAAGTGCAGAGTTAGGGCACGACTGTGCAGATAGAGGGAAAATGTTTTTTGTTGAATGACTAGGCAGCAAAACAACTGGATATATGCTGGTAAGCATCTGCTCTATTTAGCTTAAGTGTGCACTGAAAAAACCTGAAGCCTACAACCTTGCTCCAGTGGCTGTATCAGCTGCAAGTCAGAGAGCAGGTATCAGAGCATTTTGGTACTCGTTGTTCTTATGAAAGGCTACTGGGATAAAAACAGGCAGGTGGACTTGAACTATTAGACTGCGTGTTTTCTATTATCACTTCATCTCATTCACGTGCTGAGTTAGGGTCTTTTTGCCCTTTTTGTTAGCGTTACGGGATCTAACTTCTTCCCGTCCTGGCACAGGCCGCACGGCAGCCTGAGCACTGGCTCTTTGGGCTGGTCTTGACTGACGCACTAGATTTTTCTCCGCCACTTTGCCATAAGGCCATTGATTCTGATCGATTTCTAGTCAGTGTTTACTTACTGTCACTTTAATTAAAACCAGGCAAGGGGAAGTGATTATTTAAGCCTGCCTTATCAGACCAGCGCTCAGAGTGAGGACAAACACTGCGCTGCAAACGACAGATATCTTTTACCACATAGTCTTCAGGCTTCTGTCACACGGAGATGTTAAATATGATTTCTATTCATTCTTTTCAACAGAACTAGATAGAAACCAGGCATGTAACTATAAACAATACCCAATAATATTTATAGCAGCATCTATATTAAGCTTTCTTTGTAACGTGAATAATTTGTTGTTGAAATGTATCTGAAACAACCAGATGTACGTAAATACTGCATAGATAATGGGGATATTCAGTCCTGAACAGATAAAAGGTTTACTGGGCAAAGTGGTACCACAATTTGAGAAGAATACACATATGTATCAAGGAGTTTAAGGAGATTTAAAATAAGAAATGCAGTTCAAAGTTTGCTGAATGACAGAGAAGCAAAGATGCTCAGCAGAAAGTATAGAAACATCAGATGTGTAAAAGCTGATCAAGCCAGATTTTCACTTAAAATTGAAACTGGAAATAATCTGGAATTGAGAGTTAGAGCTCATAAATTTTAAAATCTTGCCAGGAGATTTAAAAAAATAGTTATTAATGAATAACAAAATAGTTGTTTGAAATGGAAACTAAGGTGAAGCTGGCCTTTATAACTCTTGTGCCAAGATTATAAAACAGCTTACTAAATGTATTATGTGTTGCCAAAGTATAATTAATTTTTCTATCTAGTGATAATTTTTAAAATTTTTCCTCGCAGCATGGAGAGGAGTTCATAAACTGATTTTCATCTGCTTATTTGCTTCACTTATGTATAGCATTATTGCCCTCAATGATATTTAGACATGAAGCGTAGTGAAAATAATAATCTTGAAAACTTACACATTTAATAGCAAGAGAGGCTCAAATCACAATTTGGAATTACTTTGCTCTCTTGAGTTGCTTAAAGTTTGTATCCTGAGCCAACCTTTTTTGGTTTGAGCTTTTCCTATAACCAGTTACAGTTTGTAAGAAGTATTGCTCTCTTTGTAGGTATAAAGAACTTTAACTTTTACTTAACAGAAATAGTATTTCTAATTTGATGTTCATGTTTGTAGTTCCAGCATTTTTAAACAGGTGCCAGTGGGCACGAAGCAGACAAACCTACACCTTGGAACTTATATTCCTTTCAGGCTGAAAAAATCCAAGTCTGTTGACCTTTCAAGCTTACCTGGAGGCTTATGAATATACTCAGAACTTTTGATGGTTAAAGAATATAGGATTTTGTCTTTTAGCATCTCTTGGCATTTGTGAATTCTGAATATTGTATGCGCTGTCTTACAAAATGTTTACCTACTTACACATTTATCAAGAAATGTCTCTCATAAATGAAGAGAGTAAGCAAATAACCTAGGTAGCCATAACATGAAGGAATTCTAGTCAGTATGTCCCCAGACCAGTGTGTTTCAAAAAACTTTTCTCCTAGTTCATCCTTCCTCTAAAATACCAAGGGCATTTCTGTATTTGTTTCTAAATATCTTTTTTTTCCTCATCTGGACTTCCTTCTGTACCAAAAGCGGGTATGCTCACTCTTAATTAGTGATGACTGCTTATCTCAGTTGAAAGGTAAAGATCAAAAAGCATTGCATCTTCCAAGAGACAAACAAGGTCAAAGATCAGTCTGAGCCCCTTTAAGGGCTAACAGAGTGAGAGGAGGACTTTTCCTCTGGCTACAACAACAGGTTTGGAGTAAGGTTCGTAATTTACATCCAGTCTTTAACTGAACTAACTGCTATCTCCATTAATGGGAGTGAACCCTATCAACTGTACCATTCCACCTAGTGGTTTTGTCAGTAGGTCTGTCCATGACAGATGCATTTCATGGATATTACCAATGTTCCTAAACATTGTGACAATGTTGTTATTGTCAGGCAATGCAATGCAGAAATACATCTGGATATTCAACAAAGGTAAGCCTAACCTGTAGAAGTAAAAAATTAGTTCAGATATGAAGCTATCTGGAATGTAAAAGATATCTAAGCAAGAATTTAGTTTGACTTTTTACAGAGACAACATTCAGTCAGAAAACTTTACTGTTTGTGAGGACATACAATTTCCAAATTTTGTGATGGACAATAAGAAAGGATTTTATGTGACATAAGTGCGTAGGCTGTTGCCAGTGAGGTATAGGACACTTCCCCATAAATTAGTCCCCCATAGTTAGGGACTAGCAAAAATGCCTTGATTCAACAGGCCTCATGTTGTGAAAAATGGAAAATAATTGATCACTTTGAGGATTGACTAAAGTTTCAATACCCCTTCTAGTAGATATTTATCTTTGAAAAACTTTTGGTTTTTTTTCTGCTCAAGGTTCATCACTATGTATCTAATGTGGTCAATGAGCACTTGCTCGAAACAGCACCCAGGGGCACTGGGATTCAGCACTGAACCCCAGCCAAGTGTCTCAGCAAAAATAGGTTGGTAATTAGAGATTGTTTAATTTTTCTCCCTCTGCATCTGGTCAACTGACAACACTGGACCTCCTCTACCTCTTCTGCTTCCCAGTTGTTAGTTCTCTGTAATAGCTAGCCTGTGACAATGATATTATCCATTCAATTAGTAGTTCAGTTCTAGCTCATGAGATGAAGAATGCAAAGAAAATTGGTTTGGCCTCAGCTAATCTGGAATTTTCATGGCCAGTGTGCATGTTCTGCTTCCCCTTCATGTGAATTCCATTCTCTGTGACCAACTTGATTCGGTGAAGGTTATGGGAACTCCACTTCTTTTTCTTCATATCTGAAACAAAATGTCTTCATAAGCCCAAATCTGCACAAGGTCTGTAACCTTTCTTGCCAATTTATCTTCTCCATCCCAGCACCTTAGGAGGAAATGACTCACCGGGGGATGGCTACCATCCTCATACATACCATTAAAATCCCCCACCTGAACTGTAGGTGCAGCATTCACTTTGATCCTGCCTGACAATAACATATCCTAGTACCAGATATTATTTATAGCACATTATGATACATGACATTATAGAATTAAGCAATATTCATTCATTAGCATAAGTAACTAATTCTGTCGCTACATATCCAATGTCAGCAGCGAATTGTTTGTCACAGCAACACTTGGTGGAATCAGTACTGAATCCCAGCTGAGTATCTCTAAGGAAATTGGTGATTTCATATCAAGTGCCTCATTTTCTCTTACTGCACTGAAATGAACCCACAAAAAGCTAAAGACTGCTTGAGGATGCAACATGAGTGGGATAGCTTCCAGCAGGTGTTTCATATCAAAGCTTGAATATTCTGGCACTCCTGGTGCCCACCTACTTCCAATCAAGTTAATCCTATGGGGCATTCACTCAGAAAGGCACAATGTCTGTGCAGTGTCTGCAGATATAACTTGCAAAACTTCCTGTGTTAACTGTGTGGTTTAAGTGTATAAAAGTCGGGCATCAGGTATCTGCTCAGGCTGTGTTGCAGTTGAGAATAGGAATGACTATATTATTTTTGAATATTACCAGTGTCTGAGCTCAGTTTCTGCTGTAAGCTAGACTTCTTCATTCATTCTTTTGCTCAAAAGGAAGAGAGTTGGGAGACTATCTCTGTTTTATCATCCACCTCAAACCATTCCTAGGGAGAAGAGACACTTCAATGTACTTCTGTGAAGTGAATTAAAGGGTCAGTAAAGCAACTATACTTGAATTATTTATAAATTAACACTGGAAATTTTCTAGTCACCCCTGCTTGAGTTTCCAGGATATTAAAATGGGTCTTGGAATACATCAGGATCACAACACTAAGAACAGAAATCAATACAGGTTTCTTTTTGGACCTCACAGTTGGAAAAAAAAGCCCACTTTGATATGAATTGTGCAAATGAAACATTCTGATGCTAAAGTGAGTAGACAAGAGGTCTGATGCTGGAGTAAAGAGCAATACTAGTTGTGTCATTAGAAAAATTGTATCACTTTCAAATGACCCTATTATTTTCAGTCTTTTAAAAGGCAGTAATTTGCCCATATTATCCTAACCCAAAGAACCCTCTACAGTATAGTAATGAAAATTTCTGTTTTGCAAAGAGACTACAAGCATATAACACAGCTCTTCCTATATGTGTCCAGAGGCACTGTTGCTTATTTTAATAACATAAAAATTTCATGTTATTTTCCCTTCAGGATCCATCACCTAGGGAGAGAGCATGAGGTAGACAGTATCTTTTCTTTTTACTCCTCAACAGCAAAATTGGTTATTAATTTCCAATCAATTGTCATCTAGAAAACTGATTACGGTAACATATGTACCAAAATGTTATGCAAGACACAATTTTGTCAGTGGAACTTTTAGTATTTGTGTTGCTGGTTGTCACTATTAATATTTAGGAATTTGCTTTATCAATTAAGTAAGATTTTGAATTTTCCAGACAAACTCTTTCATTAAAGCACAAGTGTGCATGCTAACCACCGAGCTATACTATAATGACCTGAGTTGTGAGATGTATTTGGCAAATTCCATTGCTTTGTAACTGTAGTTGGTAAACCCAAGAATTGCCAAGGGTCTTTACTATGGACAGTATCTATAACTTCCTCCATTTCAAAACAGGAGGATCATTGTGTGATCTAATCTAGCACCAGCACACATACAGAGCCTAAATCAGGAATTTCTACATTAAGCCCATAATTGCTGCAGATCCATATAAATTCAGTACTTCCAACATTCAGGAAGAACCCTCCAGTGGGATGCAAAAAGTTTAAGAAATATTTTACAATATGATTTAATAAATATCACATTATGGCAAATTAAGTGCTCAATGACAGAGCAGATAGAGGTAGTGTTATTGTGTAATTTCGTATGGAAACAAGTGTTCAAAGCCTGAAAAAAATACCACTTTCCTCAACGATGACAAAAAAGAGCAGACTGTAACCTCCTGGGTTACAGCCTACAGGCGCTGCCGTGTGACGCTAAATGACACAGAACACTTCTTGCCTTTGACCACCAGAATTTGTAACCTCTTTCCTATCTCTACCACCAGTGCAAATAGGTACCGGAAACACTGATTTTCACTGGAAAATCTGATGTGTGTTTAAAAAAAAACCAAAACAAACCAACTCGCCCCCCCCCCCCAAACCCCCCAAAACTAAAAAACCCTAAAAGAAGTAGAGTATGAAATACATTGGATCTACGAGCTATTAAACTGTGCCATATATTCATTTTGTTACTAACTTTAATACTCTCTTCATTGAAATCTTTAGTTTTCCAGTGCTCCTGGAGGGAAGTAGTGCATGACAGAGTTCAGTGCTGAACTCTTCAGGATCTTCAGGCCTTAAAACATGCACATGTTCAAGCTGTTCTGTGTTTCCCCATCCAGGATCCCACCAAAACACATCAAAAACAGAATTCCTGTGTACAAAGGTGAGGGTTGGGGCCTCTTTCATTAGCCTTTCTAAAGGCCTGGAGAAGACTTGGAAGACAAAGGTGGAGGAGCAGTCAAAGAAGAGTTTGTTGGGTTTTTTTCATTACTTTTATTATTAGATAAAACACAACCAGCATCTCTATTGATCATACCCCATCCTGTAGCAAGCTATCAGCCTAGCAATCGTATAATGGAGATGGTCTTGCATGCAAATGAAAATCGTTTAATGACACAGAGAAAAACAATGAGAACCATTGGTTCCAGATAATTTATACAGATATTGAAGAATTTTTTTTTTTATTTTTTTTATGAATTGAATTCACAGGAGATTTGTGAAAGTTGCCTGTCAGGTCAAAGGCTAGTGATTTATCTACTTAATCATTCATCCCTACTTGATTAATAGACTTTTTAAACAGAGTCATATATTAATAATGTAGGCTTTAACTGGGCATCTCGATCAAAGACCAGATTTTAGAAGTTGATTGGTTTGTATCCTCTAGGCCTGTGATAAATGTCTAGAGATTTCTTGTAGTCATTTTTTTTTTTTGTCATTTTTTCATTCTGATATTCATTTCTCTCTTCAACATTGTCACATGAATATTTAAAACAAGAAATATAATCAGTTCAGTGCTTTTTCTCCAGTGCCAGGATCATAAAGAGAATAACTGTCATTCAATACAAAAATCTCTTTATTATAATATTTAAGCACTGTCCCTTTTAACGTTCTTGTTGGGAAGCATGAGCTGAAAAATCTTATATGCATCAATAAGATTACGAATTGAAAGTTATTCTTCAGATTTGGGGTTAAGTGGGATTAAGGAGAAGAAAATTACCTAATGATAAAAAGACTATGCAGTTAGTAATTAGAGGGGGGTAGAAAATTTTCAGGAAAACAGTTATTGTTGGAAAATTCTGTCTTGTCCAAACTGAAATGTTTTCTGGGAATAGGTCAGTGTTTAGGAAATTCAGATATATTCAGTTAAATTAAATCAAAATGGACACTTTTTTGGGTTTTTTTGAGATTACTTTTTTATTTCCAAGTCTTATTTTCCTCAGAAGTCAAAATCTGCAGTGAGATTACTTCAACTAAAAGGAAATACTGTAACAGAGCTAAATATTTTTGAAAACTTTTAATGAACATTTTCATTTCTTTTCATTTTCATTACAACTTAGAACAAAATCAGTACTCTGAGTGAAAGGGTAATCCTAGTTCCAAGTTTTCTGCAGCATTCCTCTTAGCAGCAATAATATACATATTTAGGATGTAAAATTCTGCATCTTAAAGGCCTAAACAAACATGATCACTTTCCTGATGCCCTGAGCTTCAAAGATCAATGAAGCCTTCCATTGTGGAGCAAAGCAAACTGACTTACCTGGTATTACTCACACGTGAATAATCACCTCTCATTTCTAATTCATAGTGTATATCTCTGCTGCCACTTCTGTACTTGTTGCATCTATAAAAGTTTCAATGACACCAAAAGCATTTCCAAATAATTCTCTCCCTTGTAAGGCATGGATTTACAAAGCTTGCCATGTCTTGCTTTGCATGCTGTTTTTTCTGGTCCAGCCCTGCCAGCCCCATGCAGCAGGTGTTGCTGATGAGCCAGCTGTCCAGCTTCATCCTCAGCAGGAGATAAGAGAGCAGGATGAAATGGGACCTCGCTTCTGTCTATACCACAGTGGATGAGATATGTGACGCAGAAGTGATCCTTGTTTCATAGCTTCTGCCTCTATACCATTCCTAGGAGGGAACTGAAAATAATTGAAAGCCCCAAACTTGCCATTAATGAATGACTCTAAACCTGAAAATATTTAGTAATGCTTTGATCTGGAATAGAAAATAGATTCTGCAGAATTTTATGGGTGTGCTCTCCAAGAGCAATATTTCTCTTTACCATCGTTTACACTGCTGAGAGCTTGGAGTTCCCTGTACTCACTAGAATGAAGGACTTTCTGGAGGATCCCATTACACAGCTACCAATCTTGGTTGTTCTCTGCAGAAAGCATCTTCAAGCAGTCAGTTCATCACATGTTGTCTCTGCTGCTCCTTTGTCCTCAGGGGGAGGACTCCTCATGCTCTTCCCCTGCTCCAGTGTGGGGTCCTTCCCACAGTCTTCCATTAATTTCTCCATGGGCTCCTCCAGTCCTTCCCATGGGCTGCAGTTCTTCATGAACTGCTCCAGCGTGGGTCCCTTCCATAGGGCACAGACCTTCAGGTACAGACTGTTCCAGTGTGGGTCCCCCACAGGGCCACAAGTCCTGCCAGGAGCCTGCTCCAGTGTAGGCTTCCCACAGGGTCACAGCCACCTCTAGGTGCATCCACCTGCTCTGGCATGGGGTCCTCCGTGGGCTGCAGGTGGATATCTGTTCCACCAGCATCTTCCATGGGCTGCAGAGGAACAGCCTGCCTCACTATGGCCTTCTCCACTGGCTGCAGGGGGAATCTCTGCTCTGGCACCTGGAACACTGCCTCCCCCTCCTTCTTCACTGACCTTGGTGTCTGCAGATTTGTTCCTCTCACATCTTCTCACTCCTCTCTGGCTATAGTTGCTGTTGTGTAGCAGCTTTTCCTCCTTCTTAAATATGTTATCAGAGTCCTACCACCATCGCTGATGGGCTCAGCTTTGGCCAGTGATGGGTCCATATTGGAGCCAGCTGGCATTGGCTCTATCGGACATAGGGGAAGCTTCTGGCAGCTTCTTGCAGAAGCCGCCCCTGTAGCCCCCCACTACCAAAACCTTGCCACACAAACAAAATACAAGCATGTAGACAAGTTCTGCATAGCTGAGAAGCAAGAGAGTCCCTCTTAGGTATGCAGCACTCCCAAGTGTGGGATGAGAGAGCCCGTCTAAGTACACCTCAACCATGACAAAATGCAGATGGGGATAAGGTACTCCAGACTGAGACAGTGTCACAGAGTATATTCTAGAAGTGCTAAAAGTCTCTTCTAAATATCATCACTGTCTCTTTATTCCTGCAGTGTGGTGCTTCTCCCTGGTACAGAAATGGCTGGATGGGAACAACCCTTTTCTTCAAAGCATGCAAGTGGTGATGGCAAGTAAGGGTTGCTTGATAGCTGATCCTAATATACCCTGCGGATGAACTGTGCCATCTGAATTGTTTTGGTCTTGTCATAATGGCTTTTGCTGTTTGTGTGTTCTTGGTGGGGAGAGCAGACCAAAAACTGACCCTCAGGGTCATTGACTCATGTGGGAGTATTTAAGACCTGTATGATTTTTTTGTTCTAGAAGTCCTCTTTGCAGGCTAGAAAGGCTCAGTGGGTGTGTATAGATATCTAAAAATAATAATATGTACTAATGCTGAGATTCACAGCCCTTCAGGAAGCACAAGCCCAAGTTTACTGTGGCTTAATCAGGACTGTGTATATATATACAGATATTAACGAGAATTTTCCTACACTATAAATATTTCACCACCATGAATTTGGGTTGACTACATTGCTTCCTGGCTTCTTTTTTCATTTTAATTCATCAAACATAATGTTGCAGGGATGCAGTTATCCCACTTAATAGGTAGCTTGTAAACATCATTATGTTCACAAAGTTATCCCTTCCTTTTCTATGTCCATCCACAGATTTCTGGTTTGATCCTTCATCTGAACTCTGTAGAGTTCAGTTTGTTTAATTGTTTCTGAGGTTTTGGTTATTTTAATGAGTTGGTTTGTGCTTAATAAAAATTAAATTTGTGTGATGAAAAAAACAGCTATCCTATTCTTTTCCTTACTTAACAGTCATGGTGGCAGCAGTAAGGTAATATATTTTTGAACAATTCCATTACTTTGTGAAGAATAGATTGCCAAATGCAGTAGTTTTTTATTGTCTTCCAGGTTTTCTTTTCTCTTCTTCTGCTCTTCGCTTTCCTTTGGCTGTTTCTCTTCTGTGGAAAATGGATTTTTCACCTCTCCTCATGCAAATAAACTGTTTTTTATTTCAGCCTCAATGAATGTTTCCTCCAGTCTTATGCCACACTAAGGACTGCCCTTTCTGTCCCATGCTGCCTTCTCTTCTGATAATGTCTCAGGGAGCACAGTCTGTCTGTTCCATGAGATCTTTTTGTCCCATTAAATTCATCTTCCTCCCCCTAAGCTAGCTGCTTGGCAGCTGTGCTGTGAGAAACACATAAGCCATTAAGATGGATGGTATTGACATCTTCTGCTTTCTTAGGGATTACAGCAAGACTACCTTTCAATGATCCATGGTTAGCTTTGGTTTTTCTACTAACGTAATCCTGTGCGACTGAGAGTGCCACAGGCAGAGACTGTGGAGAGCTGAGCTTTGAAAGCCAAGGGGGCCAAACCAAACCTTATGCCTGGTACACCACTTGCTTCTGCCAGAGGAAAAACTGAGGAAAATATTAAGTCACATGAGTCCTATCAAGCCAACAAAGTCTGCAGTAATAGCGAGAAGGGAGCCTGGGGCAAGGTGTGAGAGACAGTACGTAAAACACCGGCTACTGCCCATTTGGGCTTCTTGGCTACTAGTGCTGCTGAAGCTGCTGCTGATCTGGCAGCATTAGGATTTCTTTCAGATACTGCTAGAAGCAATAGAGTTGCCACGTTAACTTTCGTAGTAGAACAGCACTAACTGACAAACAACAGTTTCTGATGAAACTGTGGATGGTGGGTGACCCACTGTGCTTAGCGCTTCTACAAGCAATATCCAAGGTGATAGCACAGCTAGATTCTCTTTTAGTTTCAGTTTTTGTCACATATGATGAAGAGTTTAAAAAAAAAGTGTGAGTGCATGCAGGTGTGAGACAGACAGATATTTTTTCAATTTTGTTTCTGGTCCGACCCTAACATGAAGAACAGCCTTTGCATGACTCAAGCCATTAGGGATTGCCCATGCACCAAAAGTCAACTGTTGGAACAGAACAAAGAGGATTCTTCTTTTCAGAGAGATTTCCAGTCAGGGACTGTTGTAGTGTCAGGACAGAATCTCCCAGATACTGGGACTGAGCATGAAGTTAAATTTTAAGTCTATGCCAACACCCATAAGCCTGCCTGTCTTTAAACTTCACTATGAAAAAAAAAAAAAATATTGATCTAAAGAAAGAAACTGAAACTGTTTTTCAATTTTTTTTAAATTCCAAAGGTCTTTTAGTGAAATTACCTTTGTGGGGTTTTTTTCCCTGATAATGTAGTGGCAGGAACATGAGCAGATGATATGGGTGGCAGAAGAGCTTCCATCTCCTTGACTATGTCAATCAGGGCATGCCAAAACTGCTGTGGTCTTGGAGCTTAAAGTAAAACCCATTAAAAAATCCAAGTAGAGCTCCTGGGGACATTTTCTTTGTATCAGACAAATGCTTGTCAAGCCTGAGATGTTTAAAAAATAAAATTAAACTAAAAAAAAAGAATTGGGGATTCAAAAAGGCAGTTTTTCAAGTAGTGCATCTTTAATAAAGACACTTTGTCCCCACAACAGATTTCAGGAGCGTCTCTCAATGCAATGCAAGTTCCACCTGCTTGTTTTTCCACTATTTCCCTCAAAAGTGGGATCTATTTTACAGACAACTTATATACTTCAACTAAATCTACTGTTTCATGTTCTAAATTGTGAAGATGATAATCTTTACATTTCTTCCATAACCTTATCTACACAGCAGCCCCCGTGAATAAGCCTCTTGACCTAAGGCAGAACAAACAGATCTTGGAGGGGGAGGAGAAACTAGTGGGTTTGTCTTCCTGTTTCGCCTTAGATTTGTCTGTTCCCTTTCTCTCCACTTCTAGATGACCAAGAGTATTGGATTATCTTCCTTTTTTTCTTAATATGCTCAAAGCCAAAACAAAGCTTGATGGTCTATTCAAACCCAGATTAGTTTCTTACTGTTGAATATCTGAAATGTTTCTAAACTTCCGTGGTTTTTGTCATTGTCGTAGTAGCTTTAGATTTATTTGGGCATTGGGCTGTATACATGGTGCCAACTTGGCTTATAACTTAAAAAAAAAACCAAACAAAAAATGAATTTACAAGAAAAGTTGTCTAGTTGCACAAGCAAGTTGAAAAAATGTAGATGACCAAAAATTCAGTTAGAAGGACTTTGAAGCTTGTCAGACCTCCTTAATGGAAGTCGTTGCTATTTAGATGGAAAGGTATAACATGAGTTTAGCTATTAGGGATATTCCAAAACCTTTGGAGTAGAAAGCAAAAGCTGTAATAAGAAAGTTGTCAGAGATTAAGGTGCTGCTAATAGAACATTTTCTCTTTTAAGAAAAATAAGGCTTAAAGAGCTATGAATGGTCCTCAGAAAAATTGCCTGGTCATAGAGAGAAGCTTGAAGGACTTTTGCTTTTCATTGGAATGAGGAAATTTCAAGTTCAGACACTGTTAGGCTGTGCAAAGTCTCTGAACTGAATTCCAGTAACCCTCCCTCTCTTTATAGAAAGGCCATATTTTCAAGATTTCATTTTGGCAAGAAGAGAGGAATTCTATAAACTGTGTGAAACAATGCGGTTACAGATTTTTTTTTTTTTCAGCTAAAACAAGTGGGTTTCATATTTTAGGCAAAATGGGTGTATGTGTGCAAAATATGATAATATTCCCAAAGAGCTGAGCAGATATAAGAAAGCAAGTGGTAGTTAATTTCCCATCCTTGGTTACCATGCCGCTGGCAGCAGGACTCTCGGCTGCTGGTTTGCTGGTTCTGTGATGGAAAGGGTTTGCAGAGGCCATGTGAGAGCTGGTGCCTCATCCAAAGTGAAATCAGCAGGATGGCTCCTGTTCACTTAAAAGATCAGTATGTTGACACATTGAAGAAGCAGACTGCTGGGTTGTTTTTTTGGGTTTTTTTTTTTTTTGCTGAAAAGCGGCATAAGATTAACACTTGAATAATCTAAGTAACATAAAAGTTTTGTATAGCCTTGGTAGAAGTGGTTGGTTTTTTTCATCATTGTTACAGTAGCATACCTAAATAACAAACTGCAAGGATGTGGCTAAGTGACAAAGGGTTTTTTTGGATCTTTTTTTTTAAATTAAACTTTACTATGATTACATAAGTGTGGTTAGATTGATGTATGTCCTTTTGGAGTTAGTTTATGTGTCTTTAGAAGTCAGGAAAGCACTATTTTAAGGTTATTTTATGCAATATATGTTTTCCATAAAAAACAGTATCTATCTGTAAAGCCTTAGTTACTGAAAGCATAATTCTGCAAGGACATATAAAAATATGATATATACCATATTCTTATTACTGACATGTGTGGGTTCCCCCCCCCCCTTCCATTCTCTACTATACTTTTCAGATATGATGCCTTGCTCTTTGGTACCTGTTGAGAAACTAAGGACTGTTCCATTCAAGGAGATATCAGTCCAGCTTCTGACACTGTTAAGTCCAAGATGTAGAATGTTTCTGTTTTACTATTAATATTAATAATAGTAATGTTATAAGTCCTAGAGCTAAATTTTGCCCATAGTATTAATGTGTGTAAGATCTTTCTGAAGCAAACACCTTGTCAATTTTGCAGCCATCAGAGACAATTTCAATTAATTTTGAGAATAACTTTGTAATCATTACTGGATGCTGGGTAATGCTCAGAATTACAAGACTATATTTTAAATGAAATGTAAAAGAATGAAGGATTAAAACTACCACTTAAAGGAAGGAGGAGTAATTTTCCTGTAGCATATCTGCAAACAGATGTGTATGTATACACGTTACTCAGTGGGCACACTTATGATCCTTCTGTTTCTTTCCCTTTCACTCTGTACATCAATATATCCATCAATCACTTTTTCTGCCATTTGGAAAGTGACACAATGCCTCAAAATCTGACTGTTTTCCTCTGCTCTGTGTCTTTCACTGACAAAGAGTGAATCAAGGTTATGTCTTTAGAGTTCAGCAATTCATTAAATATTCCAATGGTTCCAACATCTGCATCTGCACTTTCCACTACTCCTTATTTTCCTTTTATGTAGTAAATAATGCAACAGTTACTGAAGTTCTCATGTGGTTGACTGTGATTCATATCTTAAATGCCTTGTGAAATCTGTATAGGTAGTTATATTGATATACCCTTAGTAGTTATATCTATATACCCTTAATGTCTAGTTACATAGAAATACAAATTAAAAAATGACATGGTAGCTATTTCGTATTGTTTTCATAAGCATTCCCCAGCATCAAAACCATGACTCTAGATTCACAGTGTTTCATATTTGTGAAACTCACAGTTGTTATTATTTTTATGTGCTAACAGTAGATAATTGATATTAGTCCTCTGTATGCCGGGGATCAAATTCATCCATGGATATGTAGTGGAAAGACTTCGCCCTTTGAGTTAATGCAAATTTGCATGTAAGTTTTTTTTCATCTCGCAGAAGTATTTTTATGTATGCCTGTCAAGAAAAATACATTTATGTGAGTACTCAAAATTACCTCAATGAATCTGTGATGTGTAAGAAAAGTAAAATCAGTATTAACAAGAGAACAACATTTTCAAAAATGGGAATTAGTTGCCATGTTCACAGTGTTAGAATTGTAAAACATGATATATATTCTTAGGTGCTGCTGAATATCAGAAAAGTTACCTAATTTCCATCAGTAGTCACCCAGAGGTCTTCGTTTTCACAGTTGGACCCTTAAAGTGTCCGCTGAGCTCCTATCTTGAAAGAAGGGCCTTTTTTCAACTACTACCTCAAGGTTCAGTATGCAATTCATTTTATGTAGCTGATAACAGGAAAGTAAAATACAACATTTTAGACACAAGTCGTCAAAAGGTCATCAACCTATGAATTTAGGCTTTAATTACAGATGATGTTGAAGATGAGGTCCTATGTTTGGGGAATTGAGTGTAAGTTGAGAACAGTGTCTGATACAAGTAAGGATCGAGCAGTTACAAAATTGATAGATTCTTTCACTAAAATAACAGGGAGCTTTTAAGTAACAGCAGGAAACAGTGTAATAATTTTTATAAGCATATTAGTGGCTTTGCTTTACTAGAGAAAAAAAAATAGGAATTGATCTGTGGATTTTTTTGGATGGGCAGTTCTTTCATCTTAGAACATCCAGTCAGAATTGAGGCAGAAGAGCAGCTATGCAAAACTCTGGAAGTTGGGAAAATTGTGTGGCAGGTTGTTGGAGTTTTAGCTCACTGAATTGGGAGAAGAGCATGGGTAGATGTTTTTTAGCTGAGAAATGGCCTGAAAGTTCTCTTTTGGATGAAATTTATGAGAAATGGCATCATATAAACTAAATATAACTGTGATAAAAATAAACCTTGCTTACTGAATACTATGAGCAAACAAGTTATCTTTCCAGTGTTCCATTTAATTTAAAAATTAATATATATTAGGCGACAGGAGAACCTATTGTGAAGTATGAGAGAGATTACAGACAATTAAGATGAAGTGGCTATTGAGAAATCCCATCTGATTTAAAATGAACTTCCTTTGTTCATATTGTGAAGAGAGAACATTTTTTCAGGAAGAGTTAATGAAGAATGGGTAAAAGTTAAATATATTTCCATTACATTTCTGCCCTGTTTTTTCTTAAGACCCAGTAATTTGAAGTATACATGGTGCATTTCTACATTTTCTTAACTTTGTGTTTTCATTTCTCCATCTGCACTAATATTTTTGTGCATAGAAAAACTGCACAAAGAAAATGAAACTCTAATCCAAAGATAAGGGTCCTACATAGCCAGCCATCAAGATATTTGGTTGTTATTTTTCTTAGGAAAAATAGTTGAGGAAGCACATGTTCCTCAACTCATGTGATTACTTGGAAATGCAGATAAACCCTCCATTAAGCCTTTAAAAAAAAAAAAAAAAAAAAAAAAAGGCAGCTAACTCTGGAATATTGAACACTTGGCAAATTATGTGGGCCAGCTTCTGAAAATAAGGTGCTGCTGTTTGGCATTGGGAACAAAAGGAAAAGATTAAATCTACTACAGTAGTATTTTGTTTGCTTGTTTGTTTACCTGTGGAAATTCAGTAGCTAGGGATAAATAGATGACTGTTGTCTTTACCATGACCTCCAAACATCCAGAGATACACAAAACTGAGTGGCACAGGCAGTTTACAGTGCTTCCTCTTGGAATGGGTAAATGGCAGATATTCCAGCCCTGGAGAGGAAAACTGATGTTGACCCAAGGTCACCTCCATGGTGTAAATGATCTGAATTGCCCTAAAATCAGTGGAGTCCAGCCAGTTTACTCGAGCTACAAATTCAATGCCATGTGGAAGAATTTACTTCTTAATATCTCTTAAGTCCTTACACGAAAGGCCAAGTCAAAACTTTAGCCTGTTTTTTTCTGAGAGATCACAACATAACCGGCGTTTCTACCATAACACAGATGCTTTAATTAAGGACAGTATATGACACTTTTGAATGTTGGGGGTTTAAGCATAGTAGTAAAACTGCGGAGGACGAATTTACTAGGCAATTGTATTACCTTAATTCACAGAGCACCATTTTTTTTTACTGCAAATACCAGAAAACCAATAACCTCTAAGTAGGAATCAGAACTGGGTTACGATAGGAGTGCTAAGGTTTTTGAATAAAAAGCTTTGTAAGAGATGTCAAATATTATTTGAATATTCTTTTACTGTTTGAAGTTTTGCTCCATAAAACATGGGACAAAAATTTTGAAAAATAGCATCTGCTGTCATAAATCTTGGGGATTCCTGTAAGAGATGCTACAATAAAAAAATAAGCAGCTCACCTTACAAAGTCATTGTATCAAGAAAAAAAATGATCAAAGTTCTTCGTGACATACAATCGCTGTTTCCATTTCATATGCCAGAACAAGAAGCAGAGATGACTGATAATTTCTATAATCATTCTTAATAATTCCAAAAGGCAGAAGAACAGATAATAATAATATGTATTCTTGTGGTAAGCTGCTCTTCCTCTCTTGCTTTTTAGATTTGGCCATTGTGCTCTGTCTATTGCAGATAATCTGTCAGGTCAACAATATCAATAGTTTTTATTACAGAAAGCAGATGTTATCAGCTTCCTATCTGTCCATTTAATTAGAAATGTGGTACTGCTGTTAAGCTTAAGAACAATTTGAGGAAGGAAAAAGAAAAACAATACATTTCAGAGTTCTTAAAGAGGCCTAGCATTTCCAAAAGGAGAAAGGTGACAATTTCTTTAGGAAGCCACGCACAGGCTAAGCATATGGTTTGTGGCAAACTATAATAATAGCTTAATGGCTATTACATACTAGCGTGAGGTGACTGCAAATTGGTGTAGCTCAATTTACTTCAGAAGGAGTAAATGCATTTTCAGCAGCTGAAATTTGTCACTTACCAGCCTCTTATAAAGGTCTCTCATGATAGCTGGGGTTCGCAGGGTGTCATAGAGGGTGGAAGAGGCAGGACCAGCCAAACTTCAGACCTTGGAAACAGGGATTGCAGAAAGGGACAGAAATGAGCATCTCTCCCTCACCCCTTCATTTTGAGAAGCTCCCATCCCGCTGGCAGCCCAAGTCCAAGTGCCTGGTCGCATTTACTGCTCTCTACCCTGTCTTCTCCAGCTTGCCTCACCCCACCAAATTGGCTGTGGCCCCGGCGCTGCAATTGTTTCTGTTAGTGCCTGGTTTACACTGACTAAGTTGTCCTGATGAACTTGGAACAGTGTGGCTTTTAGTCGTCTTGATTTACGCTAGGTTTCATAGATTTTAAGTTCTTTCCTTCCCTTTATCTGCATTGAATGCTCCATCCTGGTTATTAAGCTTCTTAACTAGTGCATTATTTTTTTAATTTTATTTTATTTAATGTGTATGTGTGTCTTATGGCCTATGTGCATCTTGTGAACATGGATGTACTCTCTCTCCAACTCATAAGGAAGTTTCCTATTAGAGAAACAGGCTCGCCATGCTCTGAACAGACTTGTGGCAATGTTCTTGTGCTGAAAAATGAACCATTTAAGCTAATGGGCAGGGTTGATTGACTGTGCTAAGAGATGTATATAAACTAACCTCAAATAAAATTGGCTTGAAAACAAGGGGAATGGAGCTGTAGAACAGCCTTCACCTGGATAGGAGGCAAAACAAATCTTTAAATGAAGTAGTTTTATGATAGTGTGATCAATTACTGTACAGGATTTTTTTCACTTTTTTTAAAAAATAAATAGACTCGGTGATCTAAGGAATCACTCCCAGTCTTCTCTTGTGAGATATTAAATTTTTTTGTTTAAATATTGTCTGGATTCTTTTTCCTCCTAGCAGTATCACTGAGCTGTAGATATGAAGACTTTCAGAAGTTTGATAGGTTGAAATAAACTCCATTGCAGTTACAACACTTTGTGCTAGGTTTGACTGTTCTAGAAGGAGTGCTGGAAATTTCTGAGGCTGGTGGGTCTGAGTGTGTTTCAAATAATGGTGAAGTAACTTGAAAGCATCCAGATGTTTCAAACACACCATGAAGTTTTTCACCAACTCAAGGACATGAAGTGAAAAGTTAAGTTTTTGCCTAGTTTTGCATTTAAGGCTATAGGGTAGGCAAGAAGAACAATTTTGGGTATGCCATTTTGGTCTGCACAGTGCTGGGCTTGGCAATGTCTGCAGGCTCAAGTGCGAGCTGGAAGCAATCTAAGCCCTGTCCAGAGGAAAACTCCCACTAAAGCACATTTTAGCCAACATTATTTATGCCGGTTTTGTTAGCAGCAGGGTGTGTTTACAGAGAAATGGTGGTTGAGCTATGGTGTATACCATTGCACTTATTTCTCCAAGTAATATTTTCTTTTTATGTGAACGAGTACTGAGTACTGGAAAAACATAGATGAAATCCTGGACCTGCTGAGGTTTATGGGAGCTTGCCTTTTACCTTTTGGAGATATTGGGATATTTGTCATTTTTGTTGTGCGAGATATCCTTTTAGTTGTGTGTGGTTGTGTGCAGTGAGAGCTTTGAAAATGAGGTAAGCTGAACAACATCGTTTGAGGGTTTTAGTTTTGGTTTCCAACTGGAATCAATTCCGGAGGCAAAGCTGTTCCTCTGATTGGCATTAGTGTTGTATTGGGACTGCAAACAGAAGGAATTTCACTGTATGGTATCTGGTAACATCAGATCCAGAATACTGAACGTGGTCGTCCAGGCTGTGCACTACCGATTCCTCCCACAGAGGGAGGGGACCCGGGCAGAAAGGTGGCTCAGAGAGGCACAAGTAGGAGCGCATCAGCATCGCACGTGCACAGGCATACTTCAGCACTCACGCAGAAACATTATTTTCAGACATTTAGAAAAAGCCATAATACAGCACTACAATAAACGGGTTAAACCATTTCTAGCTCTCAGCAAGCTGACAGGTACGGTTATTCCCCCAGGCCCACACCATTAGTTTGTCTCTTAAAGGCAAGCATTTCCTCTGGTTTATGACCTGGGGAGGGATTCAGCCAATTTTATAGAGAAGTCTAAGGGGATAAAGAGCAAAAAGATGCCTTAGGTATTGCTTCACGAACAATCTTACTTGAACCCTGAAGTGGAGTTTAAGTGGAACTCAAGCATCCTACTAGGTGATTGCAGTCTGCATTAAAGAAACAATCTCTTTTCTGTACCTTACTTACACAGGTATTTACATTCTGAAAGTTGCACCACCCCATCACTTTTTTTATAACATGTATTCACAAGTACAATGTTCATTATGTAGCCAACATCAAATGCTTCAAAGGTGTCCAAAGAAATTCTGCATTGTCTAGCAAAACTGGGAGGCAGTACTTTCATCATTACTGTTTAAAAAAATAAAAAAGAAAAAAATAAAAAAAGAAACAAGAAGAAAAAACACCTCATCTGTGGAAAAATGCTTGTTGCTTAATAAGAAAATACAAAACCCAGAAAAATTTCAAATGTTTCTTCAAAAATTGACACTTCCCTCCATTTTTTTCCCTAAAAGTTAAAAAGTTCTTCAGTATGTGTGTGACTGAATAGGGAGCTCTGCTACCATAGATATGCTCTGTTATGGTAGATATTTGTTCTCATCTTTCCCCAGCTTTTAATAGTTAAAATAACGTGGCTGAGGATCAGCTACACAGTACCTTTTCTATGACTACCCTGCTGTGCGCCTCTTGCAGACAGTGTTCTTTTAATAGTCTATCTGAAGACCACGAAACCAAAAAAATTCAGTTCCTGTAAAATCGTGACTCTGTCCATAACTCATCTTGTTACACTGAGGTACGGGCAGAGTTTTCAGAGTAGTGTGTGATCCTGTATGCTGTTTGCATTATATGATATCCAAGCACAAGAAGTGGTTTTTACAGCTGATGGAGAAAAGAAAGCAGACTGTCAGTTTTTGTGTTTATTCGGGGGCAGGGGGGGAATTACAGAAATTAAATGATTTGTTGCTTGACATTACCATGGACAGATAATGTCGCTCTGTTTTTTGTTCGTAGTCTTGCGTATCTGTGGCTGCCCACTGGAAACAGAAAGCTGAAGAGCATCAGCCATTCATTTCAGTGGCTCTGAATTAATATGCTTTTTAAGTGATCATAGTCATTTTAAATGCAGCTTGATCAAAATACTGCTATTAATTTACAGTCTCAAAACAGAGTCTGAACTTATCTGGCATGTCTTTGAAGGAGGCAAACTGGGAAAAAAAGCCAGTGTTTTTGTGCTAACAGCAGAAATGGGACTAATTAGTGAAATAATGACAGTAGTTCTGTTGTGTGAGTGAAATCTACTTCAGATTTAATATCACAGAACAACAGCAGAAAAATTTCAAACAATCTGCACATCTCAGGCAAAATATTTTTAGATGCTTGAGAATAAATATGTATTCTTATCTTTTCATTTAAGTGTCCTCTCATCTTCAATATCTTTCGCATTAAAATACGTATGTTCTATCTGATATTTATCACAATGAATTCCAGTTACAAAGCATTGGTCTTCAAGGGCAGTCAGGGAACATTTAACACTCCTTGTGCAGAGGCGTGGATCTGGTAAGAGTCTGTGGCAGGTTTCTATCCCCTTTTCTGATCCTGCAGTCCCCCTCCACTGGTGTCAGCCCTCCACCACGCATGGAAGCAGATCGCAGGCTGTTCAGGCTTACCTGAGCAGCCGGTGAGCATAAGGGACTTTTCTGGGAGCAAGAATACAAGGACTGCTTTCTTGCTCTTTTCATCAGCTAGGAGAGCTCTATATTAAAAACTGAAACTTGTTAATTGTTTGGTTTGGATTTGGGTTTTTTTTTGTTTGTTTGGGGTTTTTTGGGGGTTTTTTTGGAAAGTGAACTTTCAATTAGTATATTTTATATATTAACCCATAACTAGATTCCTTCTTGTGAGGAACTTGTCAAAGGCTCTGTGAAAGCCAAATTGATTATTTCAGTGCATACATTCACTGCTATCCTGCTAATATTTTCATTCTGAAATATTTAAGGGATGTGATTTTCTTGTACAGAATACTGGTAATCAATCTTAATATCTTTTCCAAGGGTTTTCCTTTGTAATTCTCTCTCATTGTTTCATCTAGTTTGGCTGATGCTAAAATTAGTAATTGACTATTTGTTGTTCCTAAATTCTCACCTAAAACAACTTTATGTACTGGAAATGAAAATATTGAATTCCCAAGTCTAAGAAGATTATTGGAAGTACTTAACTATGTCCTTGTGAAGCTGTCAAAAATGAAAGATGCAGAGATAGTAATCATGGTACTAAGATAAATGAAGTATGGCTGAATCAACTACATTTTATAATTATTATTTTTTTTCTGAGCTTGTCCTGTCGATAACACCATGTGTTTTCAATGCTGTTAGGACTTTATAAACTAGCTCTGTAAAACTTAGGAAATTACAGCCGCCATCTTTCTGAAACATTTTTCCGTACTTCTTTTAAGAAAATGGCTGCATAATTGACAATTCATATTTGTACTTAATTCTGCCATTAACTATACTACCAAAATTTTGCTGACTGAATATAATTTCCTAGTGTTTTCAACATTAGAATAGGTGTTGGTATCTAACTACCAAGTAAAATGGATTTCGAGTTAGATTCACATAATCCTTAGATTAAATATATATTGGTATCAAAAGAACAAAAAAACAGATACAAGATGATTTTTTGTGAATGAGGTATAGATGGGGAAAAGGCAGGACAGTATTAGTGTCCAGACAGGGAATCTCTCTGATTCTGGAACCAGGGTCCAAACAAACCACACACATGACCGCTGGTGTGGGATGGAGGGGGGGACCTTGGGGGCACAGCACTGGGTGTTGATGTAGTGGGTTGGAGGACAGACCATGAGACCTCATCCACGTTGGTTTCTTCATCATCACACTTCACAAATAGCCAGGCACTCCTCCAGCCCAGTACTTGGAGTATCCAAGGTAGTCTCAGGAATTCAAAGGGAAAGTCCTTGTGTCAGCCTGGAGTATGCATTTCGCTTTCCCAGTTCATTCTCCTTCTCATGCAAAATTCAGTTACTTTAGCTTCATGCAGTTTAAATTAATTTCCTTCCATCAGTATAAATAATGTCAGGGAGATATTACATCATACATCTGTGTCCTTGCAGCCTGGGGATATAGTAGGCTAGCAGTTCTTGGAGCGTCTGAATGCAATGGAACTTTTTTTATAGGATTATGCCAAACTATCCTTCAAGGCACCTCCAGGTTCTCTTTCAGCTGAACCAGAACTGAGGTGAATAATCCAGTGGGGGTGGGTAGAGAGAGGAAGACAGAGAAAAAGGAAATACTGGGATAAATCTGCCAAAGAATAAGGGCCTAAAGGGTACTGCCAACAAGGAATTGTAAAAGCTTGTAGAGCAATTCTGGTCTAAAGCACAATAGCATGCCTGCTATTTTATTCCTTGCTATTAGTTCACATCAAATGCTACTCCATCACCTCTTTGAGAGGCACTAAGTTAATAGAGCTAGTGATCTCAAGGCAACTCATGTTACAAGCACAGGACTTAAAAGTATTTCTTGGCAGAATTACTTTTTTACGGATCTCCTGTTCTGAAGTCTGACCCAAAAACTTGCCATCCATAGATAAAATTTTAGGAATCCCTGTCCTTTGGATTAGTCCCTCTTATTAATGATTCCTTTACAAATTTTTATGATCAAACCTATCTTTTGATCCTTCAAGATTCTTGTTCAAAATAATCTTTTATATACTGACAGAATATTTTTATTCATTTAATACAACTTTCATGACTTATAAGACTATAAAATAATTTATTGTTTGTTATCACATCTATGAAGAACTGTCAGACCATACTATGCTTAGATAGATAAATACCCACAGACATAGATTGTCTAATACACAAGGCCTAAATTTCTGATCTTGCAAATTATTTCACATTATCATATTTCACAAGTGAAGATATAACTGACTTTTGGGAAGTTGGGAGGAGCATATGCATGAATGGCTTTCATGAACTGTGGGCATTTTGGTAGTCACAGGTGAACCTACTGCTAGCTTCTCCAAAGCTCATGGGCTTTGGATTTTAATTCTATATTAGCAAAGCAAATCTAGTTGTGAAATTCAGAAACAGATTTGGAAATGGTCTCTGTGACTCCATTGCATCTGAGTTTGCATTAAAAATTATGTCTGGAATAAATATAGGATGAAGAAATGAGAACAAAGACTAGTGAATTTATAGAATTAATACATTGTTAAAGTATAGATATCATATGTTTCTATCTCTTCAAATCAAGTGGAATATGGGGTTGAGACCAGAACCTACATACATCTTGGGTTTGTTGTTTTTTAAATCATTATCTACATGAAGCCATCAACCATCATTGATCTCAACGCAGGCCGTAATTCATCTTAATTCATCTTACTGTTCTGGGTAGTTGTGAAGAAATTCTTCTGAACATGTCCTGAGAATGACCAATATGTTCTTGTCAACCTGAGTCTTCTCACGCAAAAGTGAAAATCGTTATAATGGAGTGCTACGTTTATGACCAAGAAATGCAAGCAGAGTTACTACCACTAGTGCTTTTACCTGTGGAAACAGGAGGATTGCAGCCTGGCCATTTGCTTTCCAGTGCAATGAACGGGTTAGGATCACAGCATAATAGGAGACACCTATATCATTACATGCCTTCAGCTTTTAATTGCTTTAATCTACGCTCTGCTGAAACATGGATGTCTCTCAAGAAGTTAATAGAGTTGCACAGAGATGAATTTACTCTGAAACATAAGAAATGCTTGTGTACTATAGCGTGAATCTAAACTAGCTGTGCATTGAATTTAGAGAAGGCAGTGCATAGCCCTATCCAACAAGATGTTGAAGATGCAAAGCTCTTCTTTATGTTACAGTTCAGGGCCCTAGTTACTGTAGCCACAGGATATTTGTCATAAATTAGAATACCAATTACATTCATGTACTCTTCATATCTGAGAAAATAGATTGGTTTCAATGTATTTATTATTCTATATATGCTGTATTAGGACATAACAATTCTCTGCAACACTTCCAGAGTGTTTGCTCAATAGACATTGAGCTGTAGAGGTTATTGAAAACATTGTTGAAACATAAATCAGACAAGAGCAGAGAGACTTGTGATGGCCTTGGGACAAAAAGTTTAGAGGAGAAATAATATTTTCATAGGTATGGTCCTTTGATGTGGTTCTCTGTATCGCAGGATGAAAAACTTGGACTTTTTTCTCAGGTTTGATTTCTCACTCTGTAAGTTTTTCAGATGAATATGCACAATTTTTCCCTCTAGATCAGATGCATAAAACAAGGATAAAAAAGATTTGGTTTGAAGAGGCAAAAGAAATAGCTTGGTTTTGGTGTAAAACAATTGCTTCATTACAATGTAACTAGTAATTTATGTGTGTATTCTTTATATAGTGAATAATTTGATGAAAACATGACTGAAAGAACTGAGAGAAAGTTTGGGGAATTCCTTATCTGTTGCATGTCGGTGCACATTATACCTTAATGTGGCATCAGATAAAAGTTTCAATACCCTCTTAGGTGAATGGAAAAAGGAAATGAATGCATGTATTCCTTTAGATCATATTGCTGTATGTACCCATTAAGTTTACCTAGATGGTTTTCAAAAGGTATGATGATTCCTTGGTTACGTCTTCAGTTGTTCACTGATGATTATGGTCAGATCAATGAATTTTAATAGTTTTGTACTGTTGCATGGCAAAGTTTCACTTTTCCTAAAACAAGTTTCAGTTGAGCATTGTGAATAAAGACCATGAAATATGAATCTCCATGTATATTTACACCACCCAGTATATATATTAGAAATTTCAAACTAGCTCTGAACGGGCTGGTCTGTCTGTATCAGCAAATGTATTACTGCACAAAGGTATTAGCTCAGGTCCTGGTAGTAGTATCAAGAGCAAATTTGCAAGGGGAGGAACTAAAAGGGTTGTGCTTTCTTTGACCCCTTAACACTGGTGGTATGTTCATTGCTATTCACGTAATGCAGTAACAGGTGTACGTCCATGCACCAATTCCATGCAGTTGGCACAATGTCTAGTTTTGCTTGTATGTTAATATGAAACCGTGCTCAGACATATTCACCTTGCCTCACAGCAAAGCAAAACAGCATATTGCTGTCCCAGTCAGTGCTGCGAGTTTCAGAGCTCTTTAGTTCAAAGCTCTCTCAGATACCACCTCTGTTTCTGCACCATCCTCCACTGCATGCTATAGGTACACTTAACATTCTCTCGTGTGGATTTGGGCTCTTATATTACTGTGCAGCATCTGAAAAATGTATTCAAGACAACCAAATATTTGTGGAAAACCATGATTGATTTTGTTGTTGTTATTATTATTTAATTTCTAACTGTTGACCACCACATCAAAATTTCTGAAAAAATTAATGACCAGTCCCGCCCTCTTCCATCTTGAAGGCTTTATTCAAGAAGGCTTCCTTTTCCTCCCTCATCCCCCCTCAAGGTCCCTCACATCCGCATGTAGATCTTGATATATTCATAATTAGCTCAGGTTTACTTTAAAGATAAGCGTATGTGTGGTATTTCCTTGAACAGGATCTCCAAGGACCTGATCTTCCATCACCGTGTACCTCCTGTATAATTTTCCATATTTATGCCACTCTGAATGGAACAGAGCTATGAAAGGACCAAGGTTTTCCTGTTTATTTTCTGAGTTATGAATTGAGATTTCTGATAATTTAGAAAGCACTGCATCAGTCTAACAGATCTTAATGAACTTACACAACAAACTGCAAACAGTTGTCCTTTAGCACTTGACCAATTTTGGGGGCAGGATGGGTGGAATCCTGTCTACTAATTCCTGTGAAAGTCAGAGAAGGCTGAGTATAGTTTAGGCCAGGGCTGACAAAGTAAAGCTATGAAGTTTAATTTAAAATCCCACAATGACTGACTCTCTTAGGAGCAGAAAAGTTTATTGTAGATAACTAGGGAAAGCAGCTCCCACACATTTCTTTTTTGAACTATACTGAAAAATAGAGGCAATATTTCAAATACGAGAATGTGTTTTGAATAGTACTTATTTTTAATACATCCATATAATTGTCTTTCAATTTGTGCAGTTTCTTCTTTCATTCTGTCATCCACAATCGCAGTATTTAGGTAAAATGAGGAAGGGCAGAAGGACAGATCTGAGCTTAACTCAGTTTCAGCATTTAAAAAGCTCTAAGTTGCCTAGCTATACTCAGTCCTAGTGACAGGCCAAAACAAATCTTCATATGTTGACATATTTTGGAATGTGAGGAAGTCCAGATTCTTGTAGGCTTGTGTTGAGGTATTGAAGACATAGGGCTGCTTCTGTCTGTTACATTCATCACATGATATTTTCAAAACCCTTTTCCACTGAGCGCTGGTTTTGATTTCCTCTGCAAACTCGTGAAGAAGAGTTGAGTGGGATCACTTGGAATGTCTGAGAAGAATAGTCACCTCAAATACAAGTAATTAGATGATATTTTATATGTCATGAATTATTTAATTTGGGAACTATATCTGAAATTAAACTCTGCATAGCTCAGAAAAATGTTGTCCTGTTGCCAGGCTTCTATGTGACTTCTTTGCAGCCTTATGAATCATACATCACAATCTCAGTGCAAAGTAGTCAGTATAACTTTAAAAGCAAACAAATGCAAAGTGTACTAAAACTTTCATTGAATTCAGTTACTTGCAGACAGAAATGAGCAGTCTGCGTGTATCCGAAGGACAGCCATAACTATTATCAGTCTTACCATATCTCTATGGAAAAGATCAGGCAAAGCTTAGCGAGTGAGCAGCTATCCTTTTGGATGGTAACTAGCCTCTTAGTCTGCAAAGAATCCCTGGCACATTTCACAAGAGCAAAATTATGTGTCTCGGGGTCCCATCCCAATTCCTGCTTCAGTCAGTGTAGTCTAATGCCTGAAAGCCAGGAGGTTTACACAGGGTGAACTATTCATCCCCTCTCCTACGTTACTGTGTTTTCAAAGGCTGTTTTACCACAATTTCATTTACCCAGCTGAAATTATTCCAGGTTTGCAATTGGATTTATAAAGTTTTTCAAATGTAGTAGGTCCATAGGATAAAAGATGTTTCATTAATATAGCAATAAAGATTAACGCAGAAATATTGTTAACATGGCTGTCCAAGTTAATGATTTTAGAAGCTTTGCTGACTGGGAGTTAAGAGCTCGGAGTTGAGTGCTGAGGTTTCTCACACTTCTCCGTGCACGTCAGCCCCTAGGAATAGAGTCTTGCAGCATTTATTTTCAGCTTCTGCATGGTGGTTAACTGAAGTGCCGAGTTCTGCAGGTCCTCCTGTGATAGCAGGAGCTAATGAAGCTGCTCTATTTTAAAGAGCTTCTTAATCTATGTTAATACAGTGAAGATTATTATAGAAGCAATAATAATCATAGAGAAATTGATAATGACTAGAAATCAATGTCTGGCTTGTTAATTATAAAGCTTTTACTATAAAAAGAAATCATTTAGCAACTGCAATTAACCAGTTAGGAAGAATTTTTATTAGAAACTCCATTTAATGGGTCTTGTGGTTTTTAATGTACTGGCTGAACTATCGCTATTTTTACTCTAAATCCCTTCTCTATTTTGATGGTCGGGGTGCAAAGCCAGGTGAAGATTAAAACTTCCATGTTTTTGTCTTAACAGAACAAAACATCTTTGCTTTCATGCACAGCCATTCACCAAGACACATGAGTTGCCACTCTCTCTGCTTTGCAAGGGTACACACACAAAACTCACGTTCAACAGATGTGCTCTTCCTTCCCAAGGAGGTAGGGTCTAGTACCACTGAAGATCTAACAGAAGGGATCCAAGGGGCAGCCAAGCTCTCCAACCTCCAGAAAATAATTTAAATAAAGGAAATGGAGGCTGCTGTAAGGCCAGTTTGTGTAAATGAATCTCTGCACATTTTTTCTCCCTTTTGGTGAAGCAAGACTAGGCTGTTGTTATGCTTCAGTCCCGAAGAAGGGCTGAGTGCCCAAAAGTTGATGTAGTTCTTCCCAGCTATGTTGTTTGGTCTAATAAAAGATATTCTCTGTCTTCAAGTTTTCTCTTCAAAAAGATATGACTGGTTCTGCTACAAACACAAAATGCTGGTCAGATTTACTTAATTTCTGTAATTGTACATATTGTTTTAATCACATCTAAGTTCCTTTTCCAAATTTCTTCTACTTTGTATTGTTTACCCTGCAAAATTTCTGGTTGGACAAGGCATTTACATAAAATAAGATGAAACACAGAAGTCTTTCTTTTGGCTGGGCTCTTTGGGTTTATTTGAATCTCCAGGCTAACAAAATTGGACTGGTAGAAGCATTGTTGGGCTGAAAATGTCTAAGTGGGTCTTGAGGAAACTGACCTGCTATAGCATTGCTTTCATCATTTTGAATTATTATTGTGTTTCTCCCCTAACCCTGCATCTTGGGTTAGGAGCTGGATCCAAGCTTGCCTGAAGTTTTAGTTTGCTCCAGAATAATCTGTGAGAACTTGATGGAAATTGGAGCTACACATGCAATGCCTGTCAGGCACTGACATCCAAGCCTTGGAAGCCCAGTCTCTCTAACAAGCACCAGTGCTCTTGAACAGAGGCTGAATGTATCACGCTGTAAACGTTGCTGAATTGGACACTATACTTGATAGGTAGCGTGCCCACAAAACATCCAGTCGCTGTCATAGCTGCAAAGTTTGAGACTTCGAAGGTTTCACTTGAAATTCTGACTGCATTTCACAGTGGCAATAAAGGATGCTTCTGCTTTGCTCCTGCAGAGTTGTGATGGGGTACAAACTCTTCTGCATTCTAACTGAAGCTATTCATCCAACTTGTTATCTCTATAACTTAGAGTTTAAAGATACGATTTGACTGCACGCCATTGCGTTGATTGGTTCTGCTTGCAAATCAACTGAATTTTGTGGCCTACTTCCCTAACTAACTTCAAAGTTTGGAAATGCCCTGGGTATGCTTATGTTAAGCCAGCAAATACTGGTCTTATATTGTATCCCTCCAGGGCTCCCTGCTTAATAGTGTAAGAATTATATTGCAGCACCTAAAAATAAAGACAATCTGCAATATGGAGCAAAATTCTATTCATAAAAGCCCCTGTACTTTATCTAAAATTTCCAGGTGCTTTATGACTCATTAATTTTTTATTTTTTTCTGGAGCAGCTAGTCACTTTTATTTACCCAGGGGATTCACGCAAGGAATTGGTGTAAGTGTCAAAACTTAGTTTTCTGATAAAGACATGGATGAGAGAATCTATGAGATTCCCACGGAAAAAGAAAATGCAGTATGTATGTAGGAGTCTGATTAAGAAAGCTAATGCTAAAGGGGTTCTTGCTTATCTACTGAAGCTATGAGAAATGTTTATGATGAAACAAGAAGCTACATGAAACATGTCCAGGTTTTCTTTTTCTTCTGTAATGTGAAATTCACATCAGGTATGACAAAAGGTTCATGAACCTCTCAAGTAAATCTCGTGTCAGGTGGCTGGATTTTTTTTATTACTGACACTTTTCTAAAGTAACAAACAAAAAAAAATTAAAAAATTTCAATATGGATCAATATAACAATTATCTCATGCACAAAAAGAGAGACAAATATACGTCTATTGACTTAGGCTCTTAGCCTTTGGTGTTGTGAGTTTTTTAAATAACTAATAACCTGTGTAATTTTAGGTATTTCCTTTGAATGATGCCATGCCATTAATGCTTATTAATATATTCCTATTTCAATAGTTTTTCTCAAGCTAGAGCATATTTCTAAGTATAAATATTTGTCCTTGCATTAATCAGATATTTAGAATAGGTAGCTGAATTAAATCTTCTAGTTAACATCAACAAAATATGTGTTCATATATTCAGTAAAAAGATATTTAGCCTTCAGAAAATGGGAGAATCTGACATACCCCTATTTTCTGCAAAATATTTGAACATATTGATCCAACAGCTTTAGTAAGGGTGCTTATAGCAACCCCAAGCTGAATTTTGGTTCCTTGTCAGATTTCTGTTTCAGGTGGTTATAATCTACTCTTCAATACTTCTCAATTTTATCTCATGATTTTTTCAAATGTGAAAATAGAACCAATGCAGAACCAAATCCTAAACGATCACGCAAGTGATGATAATGATAAAACTCTTAACTTGGAGTATTTTGAGTGCAAAAAAGCTTAGTGTTTGTGTCTTTTTCTCAGACACTGCTTCAAAGAAAGCATTCAGATAGCCTAGTGGTTTCTGATGAATTTGGAGCTGTAATGGTTTATGTAAACTATATGATGACATGCTTGTTGAGATGCTTGCTATCAAAATATTCTGCAGGAACCTGTCTGGAAAAACTGGTAGGAAATTATTAAAATTGTTTCAAATCATGCATCTTTCAGAAAACTCAGAAGCTTCTCTGGGTAGATCTCAAAAACTTAATGAATAATTTGTACCAGTTTTCAGGGAGGATGCTTCTACAGAATATGGAGGCAAAAGCAAAATAAGTACTGGGAATGACGGCCTGAAACAGAAGTCCATTCATCTAGATTGGAAGTGAATAAGATAATATTAAGTTAGCGGGACTAGATAATCTCCATCCCCAAGTTGTACAGGAAATGGTGCATGACAAAGCAGGTTCAGTAGAAGGAAGTTTTAATAAACCATTTGAGCCAACAGCGGTACCATCTAACTGAAAAACAGCAAATGTAATATTCATACTGGGAAGGATTATGAAGGGATAATGCCAGCATTATTAGCTTTGAAGATTTTCCCTATCTCTGGCCAAACTATAAATCTGGTTTGGACCAGAGTCGGAGAAAGCCTGCCAGCAGAGAACAACAGTAGACCCTAATGGGACTAAAGGGACCGTCCTTTAAAAGAGGAGGAGTTGTCCGAGATCCAGGTCCTCTTTAGGGAGTAGGAATCTGAAAAAGCTAGGGCCATCAGTCATCAAGATATGATAACGCTTTGTAAAGTAGGTATTTTGGAAAACTGATTTTGGTTTCTAGGTAGATTTATCCTTCTTACATCCCAGCCCTCTTAGATTTTAGAGGGCTCCTTTGCCACTGTGTATAGGTATTTATACTCCCCAAAAGAAGAACCACAGGTGTCCAGACTCTTTCAATCAGGCAGAATAACAGCAATAATCCTCAGAGTGCAGTAGCCCAAGCCCTCCCCTTCACAGGGGAGAACCGTGAGCACTGCTGCCCCAGACAGGCGTGCAGAGACAGGAGAGGAAGCGGCGGTGAAAGGATCCCTGCAGCCCCCACAGTACTGAGACACACCAGCTTCCTACTGTGCTGTGGCACGTAGGCACAGAAGAGCACCTGTGACGCCAGCTTCACGGATGTTGTGATATACAAGAGGAAGGATGGCTTAGGAGTCAGGCATTGAAAAAGTGCCAGGCCAGGGCATAGGAGGTTCTTCTTTATTGCTTCCCTTGGAAAACTGTGGATGTTATTGAGGATAGTGGCTGCACTGAGGAATTTTCTAATTTACTTACACTGATATAATCCTCTCTGTGGATATCCTTATTCTGCTGTAGCAGTCTCCACCTGGAATCTTACCTGCTGATATAACTCCTAGACAAGACCCTAGTCTGTAATGTGCCCCAGTTACCCATCTATGAAATGAAAATTATGGCACCGCCATCCCTCACAGAGATGTCATTAGGATTAAATGCATTATAGACTGCGAGGCACTCAGGTATTATAATGTAGTCCTAGAAGTACGATAAGGTGGAGAAGAGAAAAAATGTGTGCCTCTGTAAATCATAGCTCTAGCAGCGGCATGTCAAACTCGTGAGATGCAATCAACTGAGCTCGGATCAAGTCTTGGTCACCAATAGTCCAAACTGTACAGGGTCTTTTCATAAGACTTTTTCCAGCTTTGAATCCTTCTCCAGAGTTTGAGGGGTAGGGGAGTGGGGCAGAAACAAAGCTGGATTTGGCTTCCACTTTATCTGATACTTTTATTTTAATTCTTAGAGAGGATGATGGAAAGAGTAGAAGACTTTACTGTTAGATGGGTGGGCAGATGAAATATAAGGAACTGTAAAAAACTGTCCAGAGGGATGCTCTAAGGACCAAATTTAATTCTTAGGGACTGAAAGGGTTTGCAGTCCTTTGGATGCTGTAGTGAAAAGTTTCACACAGGAACTCCAGTAATTCAAGCTGCATAAGTTCAGAAGAGATACCGTAGACCACAGAGATAACAGTGTGTATCCCTGGGGGCCCTGGCTGAGCAGGCCACTAACAAGCAGATCCAAAAGATAGCAAATACCACCATTCTGATAGTAACAACATTGAAAGAAAGGGAAAATATTTCTTCTTTTGATGAGGTCAGACAACAACTCAGGACCTCAGGATCTGAGAGGCCAGACAAAGAAAGGAGGGAAGGTTGCAAGGAGGAAATGGACTGCAGAATAGACAAAGGAGGTCAGACAATTAACCCCTCTTATGTGGAGTTCTCCAAAACAAAAGGAGTGTTTGTTGCTATATGCAAAGCCCCCACTGACACACAACTTGTTTACCCCTAATGTTTTTCCCCATTGGAGAGCTGAGTTTAGTAACGGGGAGGCAGGCCAGATGAGCTGCCAAGATGCTGGCTGATGGGCACTGATTTTTGAAAAGGGATTGTTCTACATGTCCTTAATGCTGCAGAGTCAAGCTGCAGCACATGACAGGGCTGTCATGCTGCCACCTTAGGGTGTGTACTCCAGCAGCCCACTCATAACCAAGGGTGCAAAAAAAAGGCTTCTTCAAAATGTGTAAATCCTAGTCTCTAGGAGCACGTGGGTCTTCTGGAAGATAAATGCACAGTTATAATCTGAAGTACAAACTTAAAGCTGGGACTATTAGAGACAGATGAGAAAGCAGTAGCGCATACAACTTTAACGTAGCCTACACTTCTCCACTGGTATCACTTCATGGGACTTCATCTGGATTTGGGACTTTGGCCTTGTTTTAAGGTTTTGGGGTGGTTAAGGACATGCTGGGTGAATTCGGTTTAAAATATTTTAAAATGTTGAGCAAAAGCTATTGGAGAAAAAAAAAATCTATGAGGCACTGAGAAAACAGGAGAATATAAATGAGCTGTCCTTTGCTCTGTTTAGCAGTCTCAGTGGAGCAAAGGATGTAAACTCACACTGCAGAGGAGGCCTAAACCTTTACAATCTTCTGGTCTGTCCTTCAAGTCTTATTTTCTTTAGCTGCCTATTCCCATTTAGTTACCTTCTCATCTAGTTCCGATCTGGGTAAATAAAATTTCTGTCTCTGCCTTACTTCTCTTTATTGTTTCTATGAAAATGGAAAGTCCATTTAAATTCATTGCCACGCTGGATCTCACCCCCCGCTGGGGAAGCTGAATGCTAGGGCTCAGCACTCCTGCCTGCCTTCAGCTCTGCAGATAATCCTTTTAAATGGAAGTTCGGAGAGATGGACTTACTTCTAAAGTGTTTGCAAGGCAGGGGAAAGCATTTCAGATTGCAAAGGGACCTGCCCATTGCTGGGAGCACGGGAGGGGTTTGGCGTTGCTCTCCATCCCTCTCCAGCAGCAGTGTACAACACGGCAATGGTCGTTCTATTTTATATGGAGGTTTTGGCCCTAAAGCTTTTCCTTGCTGGGATGTTCAACTGGTAACATTCAGTTCAGATAAAAGCAGGGGAAACTAGTTCCCAGATTGGCACTTTTGGAAGCTTTGGGAGTGTGCAGAGAGAGGTCACCGGGACCCTCTGCAGTGCAAGTGGCCAGAGCATGTGCCCTCTCTTACCACTCCTAAGCTTGTGTAGAAATGTGAACCGATGCTTCAAGCTGTTTGCTCTGCACATCAGAACTGGTTTCATTTCAGCTTACTGTGAAAAGATTTCAATAATTACATTGATACTCTTGAGTAAAAAAGTTATGTATTTGTCTATTGTAAATGCTAGCTAGGATAGCAAGTAAAAGACCGTTCAGAAAGATGTTTATGCGTGTGTGCATTTCTGTATGTTTCTGTGATTGCAACTACTGTGTGTACTGAAAATAGAAATACATTAAAACAAGAAGATGTTTTAGCTTCTGTAGATTTGATGCAATAGTGTTAAGCTTGCTTTATAGGCTCTATTTATGAGTATGCTGAAAAATTAACTTTTATCCTGCTAAAACATACTCTCTGCAACTCTAAATTAGAAAGAGACAGATTAATGAGGTGAAATATTAACTCTGGAGCGTAAGAATCGCTACCCGTGGACATGTTTGTTCCATTAAAACCAATATTTTCATTCTATCAGCAGCAAAGAAACTCCTTGCCCTTATTGTTACACTGAGGATGGGAGATTTAATTCAAATTAAGCGCGGGAAGTTTTTAAAAGATGCTGTCAGGTGGGGGCAAAGGCTGCTTTGATGCCACCTTCTGAGTTTTCCGATTGCTGTGTGAACTTAAGGGGGGAAAAAAAGAGGACGACTTATCAGATATTTCCCCCCTTGATAAAATTTTCTTGCTTTTTCCGTCGTGATCTGTTCGGAAGCCCATCAAGTATTTTAACCTGCTGCTGCCGCCGGCGGAAGGTCCGTGAGCCGAGCCGCGCCGCCAGGGGGCGCCGCCACAGCGGGGCAGCGCCAGCCGCCGCAGGGCGTGGGGTGGCACGTGTGGGCGCCCGAGGGCCCGTCTCTTGCCCTCTGACAGGAGAGAGGCGGGGATCAACCACGCCTGCAGCAGGGCTGCGGCACTGCGGGGAAACGGCAGCTGTAGTTGGGGCGGGGGAGGAAATGACACCCAAGACGTGCGTGGGGAGGAAGGCTGAACCGGCCCGCCGCGTCCCCGTTCGTGCCGGGGACGACTGTCCCTGAGCCGGCAGCGCGGCCGTGATGCCGCCTCTTCCCGGGGTCAAGGTTTCCAGTCCCGCCCGTGGCACCCCCTCGGCTGCAGCCTATGGAGGTGCTGCTGGGTTTTATTTTTCCCATGGTTTCACTGTCCAGTCCAAAATTTATTCCTGAAATAATGATAACTTTCCCAGTTGTGCGGTCAACAGAAGTGTTTGTATTGGTATTTTTGCACAAATACTAGTTTGCATTAAATTTTGGATTCCAGCAGTTCTTGCCTTTGAGGTTGCATTTAAATCAGGCACCGCACTCCCTGGAGGTGTCAAGCAAAATTCATCTCCTGCAATAGCCAGATCTATTAGGTTAAAACTATGCCGAATGTTACACCCATAATCAGGTTTGCTCCTACTCTCACTTGCCCCCCACCCCCCAAAAAAGTCCCAGACCACCCAGGGTTTCACTCATGTTACTTTCAGGGAACAGTTCCTGGCTTACGGTGTCCCTTGCGTCGTGTCCTGGTGCCATTGGGGAGTGCTGTGCGGTGCAAGCCAAAACACGCCTGCTTAGTTTACAGGTGCAGATACAGTGGCTGAGCGTCACCATAAGTCATCCTCAGTGAAGTTGCCAACCATTTATTGTGCAAACTGTAACGCGGAATTTAATTAGGGAAATATCTCAGTAGCTTATCGAGAGAGAGCGATGAACACGCACCGTCTATGTAGCTCGCATATGATAACAAAGGAGACATGTACAGCCCACTTCCACGTCAAGCGCTTGCTGAAGTTCCCTAACAGCACCACAAAACTCAACCTGGGCAGAGCTTCAGATGCTGCTAGGCCTCCAAACCAGCGATTTCCATTACATCTTGCTTCTGTAAATGTTTACGGTGTTATTCTGCTGGGGTACATGGGTGTCTGCGGGAGTGTTCCATCATGTGGTTAGGACTCTGGACTTGTGAATTTTTTTAACTATGTGTTCAACATTTGAAGTACTAGTGAGCATTTGCATGCATGAAAAGTGCTAGGTAAGACATCTCAGTGTGTACCAGATAGTGTGTCATTTTATTGATGTCATGAAATAATTGAAAATGTGAATGACATGATGTACGCAATGTCAGTAGCCAGGACATCTAGCAAATAACATCTCTTTATTTTTAAAGATGTACATTTTTTTCAGTTAATCAGCCCACGAGATGTGAAAATACCTCATTTTTGCTAGATCCCCTTCTCTCTTACAATACTTTTGTTTCTGTCAGGAGAGCTTTATGCCTTCTATGTAGATAAACGAATATACAGCAGAGAGAGAGTGTGTATAAAGCTGATCAATATTTAAGTGCTTATATTTAAGATGGAAGAAAAAATCCTTATCAGTTTTACCAATGGCATCCCCTCTTTCAAGATGAAAAACATAGGTAAGGTTTTTCAAAGTAGCCTGCGAACATTGTGCACACAACTCCTGGAAGGCAATTCCTCCTGCGTGTTAAGGGGATTCTGTCAGCTGCTGATCGTGCTTTCACTTTTAAAGGTTGTAAACCAACCCTGTGTGGGTTGCCCAGTGCTTTTCTGTGCTTGGAGTGAACCACATCAGGTGTTTGTGTGTTGTTGGCTTTTTTTTCTCTACAGTTTGGTCCAAAATTTCACTGAGTAGGGAATGTGTGGGTCCATTAAACTATTGTTTCTAAAGGACTTAGTGATCTGTTTTCTACTGAGTTATACAAACTGGTTTTTGTGGGTTCTGAAAACAAGATACTGAAAGGCAGGTAGAACAGCATAAAATATTACAGGAAAATCGAAGAGTTTTTTGTTGAATTGAACTGTGTTTTGTTGATTTTAAGTCATGAACTGTTTGTATTCATGTTAATTTTGAAGAATAACCATGCTTTTTCTTTACAATGTGAAGTTTAGAACTCAAAATTATTCAACAAAACTCAGTAAGATATTAAAAAGACTGAAAAACTAAATACTAAAAAGTATAAATACACAAAAGACATTTACCCAAATATTTGGATTAGTGTTCTGAGAAGCTGACAGCCCCCGTGAACTGCACCAAGAATACAAGTTGTATAACTAGCATATTCCAACCTCCAAATGCCTTTCATGTCAATATGAGAGATACCATCAGGCACTTTGAAAGCACCAACCTATTTATAAAGATACCATCAAAAAACCTGCCTGATGCAGCTGACTTATGAATCAATTATCTGGACTTCACCAATGATATATCTGTTCTGAATTTTAGAGCCATATGTTTAGAGCAACACTGTACACAGATAGTCTATTCAGCATCCCAACAGGGTTCTTATCTTCATGTATAGGCCTGTCAAAAAGAGGGAGAAAAATATCCTGACTATAGGACCTGTTTCCCAGAAACAGTTTGTTAGGAGGAAAAAAAAAAAGTTTGTGGATATCAAGTATATATAACTAGAGTTAGAAGGAAAAGATTGATCAGGAGTAGTATGTATGGGATTGGTCCTGACAGCAGACAATAAATTTAATTTATTTGAAAACTATTGAAGATGGTCAGTCAGATTTGTATTTTAAAAAAGTTTGTCTTAAGTGTTTGAGTGACTTAACAGCGAGACAATTTTTTAGCACAAAATCTAAGCTATTGTGAGAAAGCATGAACAGTCCTACTAAACACTTAAGTAAGTGAATAATTCTGCAGACATTTCCATGGACATTAAGGCGCAATGAAAAATTTCAGAAAGGCAACCATCTAAACTATTATGTCTTGGCTCTTTTCAGTTCAGGCAGCTTCATTTCCTTGGTCCCAAATCCTCTTTCCATTTCTAGATACATTTGGAAATTCAGTGTCTTTATATTAGCGTGCTTATGCTCAATTAGAGATTTGCTACGGCTTTGATAAAGCCGTATTAAAAAGGTAGATGAAGGGTGTTTGTGGAACTCTTCGTGTGCAGGACCTTATGCCAGCCGTTACTTCCTGCATTGCCCTTACGGCAGGAGGCTCCAAGCTATGGCCGCGTAAAGATAACGCCTTGATCTGGGCCGCCTGCAAAATAACAGGCAAGGCAGCTGAGGCTGGCAGCACACAGTGGCACAGGTTGCTGAAGCAACTTATCCAAGGTCACTCTCTCTCTGTTTCAGTTTAATTTGTTTACTTCTCTGAGGAGATTATGGTGTTGAGCTGTTGTACTGAGTATTAACATTTTCCGAGTTCTCATGGGAAGTCTAAGTTGTTACACACCGGCAACTAGAAGTGACAAAGCTGGCACATCGTACCAGCCCACAGGAGTCTGCTCATCTTCCTTCCTATAAGAGTCATATCTGCACTTAATCAGTCAGCAAAATATCCTGCCACGTTACATGACACGACTGATGTTCTTCACTGGCGAATAGAATAACTCAGAAGAAAATAATGGGACTGTGTGGATAGTTGGCAAGGGAACTCACAGAAACATGACAAGTTTTAGATTGGAATTTCATATGTGACACCAAGCTGTATTTTTCTAAAGTTAATGGACATAATGATTATGCAGTTTGAGACAGATTTTCAGGGGACAGGTGTTTGGTACTTTGGCAAATCAAGTCTCCTGAAAGGTGTAGCAAGCTGTATATCAGCCTTCTCCTCCTGCTTCCACTCTCCTTAAAAAAAGCAAACACACGGAAATTGTATCACCAGCTTTCTGAAGATCTGAGTTACTAACTAGGTAAAACTGGTGGCTTTTTATGTCTTTTTATGATTAGTAACTGTATTTGGAATGGAAGAAGAAAAACTACCTGAAAAAAGCTGTAAATCTCTATTTTTTTGCTAATATAACAGATTGCTGAAAATTATAAAATGGACATGTGCTCACACTTGTAAATACGAACATACTGGTAATTTGAGACGATTGACATATGGGTGTGGAGCAGAAAATATAGCTTGGGAAAACTTGTTCTTTCTCATTAACTGAGTGATGCCAGTGTCCTGGAAGCTGTATTCATTCAATACTGGAGACAATACTGTCCGTAACCCCACAAAATAACTTAAAAACAAGATGACACATGAGCCTATCCATATAATCTAGTCACGGTTTCTGTTTCAGTTACATATAACTTTCTACAGGCAGGAATTTTAAAGATAACCTCTCTCTAAAGAAAAAAACGACCAACCACACAAACAAAAAAAAGACTATAAATGTTCTTATCTAGTGACCTTATCAGCACATGGAATTCATCTCTTTCTTTGAAGTAAAATTCTTCCCTGGGAATGGAGATGATCCACCACAAAATCTATGGAAATGGTCACTATAGGTAAACTCCCAAAAGAGATCTGAAATGGTCCCCAGGTCATGTCCTGGGCCTTTCTACAAGGGGTTAATTCTGATATTAATAACTTGGGATTTATAAATGGTATGCATGTTGTGTAAGACAGGGTGGGTGCCTTCCTTCTGCAAGGTGCTCTGTACTGGAGCTCCCACCAAAGTCAGTAGGAAGCTGCGAGGGCTTTAGAGCACCTCTGAATTCTGATCATTTAAGCATTAATGGATTTGAGGAATTAAACAGCATCAAGCATAGCAAATATTGACCTCTCCTCAGAAAATATTTACCATCTCATTTATTGTTGTATGTCCCCTGCAGTAGGATGATATGTTGACATTAGCAGCTATGATTTGCTAGGTGCACTAATGTTCTAAATTGACAAACTCAGCTATTTACTTAAAGGCCCCTTGGATTGATTTCTAGATGCTTTGCTCATTGTAAATGCGTCTGTTCCATGTTAAAATGTCACTTTGTTTTTAGGTATTTCTGGCTTTATAGCATAATTTTGAGCCTCATTTATTTTATATTAACAACTTTCCAATTTTGTGAGTAATAATATGGCAAGTGTTCATATACATAAGGCATGGCATGTTTTAAGCTGAACATTTCCAAGCCTTATTTAAAGAGACATTTGAAGTAGCACACAGATTTCGCAAACTGGGAAACTGAGGCATGCAGCAATAAAGAGATTCACTGTGATATATTTTCACAGCAGCTAATTCCTCTCTTCATAAAAGACTTTGGGCCTTAGTCACTTGAAAAGTGAGGTGCTGGGGTTCCATGTATTCAGGTGTTCTGAAACATGTATTTCTATGTAGAATCTGTGTTTCCTGCTTTCCAGAACCTGGATCTACACTCTAACAAATAGCACATATTTCCCACATCTCTTTCTCTGCCCATTGCTAGAGATCCTAAGTATTTCTTCCGTAGAATAGTCAGAAAGCAGAAGAAAATTCTTCCTGTTGTAGTGCTTTGTTCTGCAAGAGCTTTTCTGTGTTTGAAATTAGGGTAAGCGCTGAGTCCATCACTTCACATTCTCATGTTGTATTTTAGCTCACCTTTACCTACCCATCTGTAACACTCGGAGGAAGCTGGAAGAAAGAATTAGGGAAAAGAGAAAGGGTCAGGTGACAGAACCTGATCAAGGCCAATTACACATTCCCTTGCTGTGACTTGAAATGAAATGTAGCACAGTTGCCCGATCTATCCTGCATTTTTGGTCTATCCAACTTTAAAAGCTCGTTAGTTAAGCTCAGTCTGTAGAAACGCAAGAACCGGTCAAGATATCACTCATAAAATGCTTTATGCTTTGCTTCATAAAAATTGGCTGATAAAGAAAAATACACAAGTCAAGGCTTAATACAGGTATTTACAATAAGGAAAATATTTAGACTTCTGTTTCTGTCCGAAAGCCCCGAACAGAAAAATGGTTCTTCCTTTAAACCTCTCCCCGATTGCCTAGAAAACATCTGTTTTCTTCTTTAAAGAAAAGCTTTGAAAAGAGTGTTGAAATGATTCACAGAGACAGAATCAAGCACAAGTTGGTACACAGTGTAATTATGGAGAGCACATGTTTTAATGGTGATAGTCTATTAAGTTTTATAATCTGAAATCAGTGACATTTGCAATAATTATTATTAATAGCCCAGTTTCTTACTAGTCATATTTAAATGGAGCTTTATGGCTTAACTAACTAAAGTAATCAGCTTCCAATGGTGTATTATATTAGCCTAAATCATAGAACAGTTGGGTTTTAAGATGTGCATTCGGTAGTTCTCTCTAACTACTTACTATGCTGTAAATAAGGTAAAAATAACTCTCAACACTATTTACCCTAAATTACTCAGAGGTCACTAATGGAAAGCCCCACTGAAACCCAGATATAGTTTTCCATAAAGAGAAGGAAAGACTATGGCTGTTTGTGACCCTTCATTGAACCAGAGATAATTTGAGCCAATGCGCAGCACCTTGATGCCAGGCAAGAGATTTTCAGTGATTCCAACACCTTGGGATCAAGTCTCTCACCACCTAAGCCTTGCATAACATGTTCTCCAGATGTTGTGCCACCAAGATGATGTGTGTTGTGCTTATTCCTAATTTCTTTAGCGCTGACATCTTTGCTGGGAAGACTGCTGCTAGTCATCTGAGAGAAAATAAATGAGATTCAAAGCCACAAGAATAATGCAGGTGAACAGAGGGTTATGAAAAATGAGTACAGCAAAGGACAATTTGGAAGACTCCTCTCAGAAACGAGTGGTGGGTGAAAGTGCCTGACTGTGTCCTAGTCACACTTGCTGGGGACCTGAGAACTGAGTTTTAAATTGTCTGAGGATCCTACAAAAAACTCTTTTGATACAGCATGGGCTGATGTGCTTTAGAGAGCCACTGAGAGCAGCTTTTCTGAATAGAAAGGTGACACTTTAAGAGCTTTTTTTTTTTTTTTTTTTTTAACTATAATCATGCTTTTATCAAAGGCTTTTCTTAGAAACTGTTTTATTTCTTAATACCCACACAGCATAAGCTGGTCTCATTTAAACAGTTTAAATGTTAAATTCAAAGTAAAAAGTTTTCTATTCTTTGGGGGTTTGTGTTGTTGATGTTTGGGGTTTTTTAAGGACATACAGTATCCAGAACACTTTTCCTAAAGCAGTTTCTGCATTTGTAAGCAGAGTATATCCATTCAAAGAGATAGATCAGAACCTTTTGTAACAATAAGTGAAATAATTCTTAAGAGGTGAGAAACTAATTGAATCTTCAAAGCCACTTTTCTCAAGGGAGTTAACATCTACAGGATGCATGAAAACAGCGTATTTTTTTCTTCACCTTTACTAACCTGGCACCTCTTTCTTTTTAACTTGCCTGTGTGTTTTACACTTATTTTAAGTGAATTAAAGATGAGCAATTCACAGAAGTAATGCATTTTCCATCAGGCCATTACCACTTGTTTTTCTCAGCATGTTCTGCAGATCCATCTAAAGAATGGATCCTGTCATTGCAAAAATCAATTGGTGTGCAAGGCGGTCAGCATTTACCGACAACAGATAGTTAGCCCTATAGTAAATATAGAGTGTAAAGGAGGTACTCAAAAGATGTTTTTGTTGATATGTATTTTGGTATGTTAAATGGTGCTTTGTGCTATAGGTAGTTGGTGAATGTCAAGATTTGCATTCATTCTAGCTATTGTATGCTACAATGGCTGCTAGTAGCTGTGCACCTGGCATACCTGTCAATTTTGTGTCTTGACCTCCAGGTTTGCTACAAAAAATATGCTGTATACCAAGTGTAAGTGGAGCGGGACAAGACTGTGTTTAGAAGACAAATGTCATAGATGAAGTGAAGGCAGATTTATTCTATCACAATGTTTTTTTAATATCATGTGATAACTGATATCCTAGCTATTCCTATTTTCATACTTGTTAAGACACACTCATTTAGATCTTTTTCATCTGGTTGTCTTAGCTTTCATTAAGAGTACACTGAAATTCTTTATAAATATCCTTGCAACAGGGTATTGCAAGGAAGAGGAAGAAGTTTGTAGCTGCCATATGACCAGACACTTGTCCATGACTATTCTTACAGACTTGCCAGTGATTGTCAGTATTGTCCAACCAGGTGGTCCACAAAAAGTATCCTTCTAGCTCACTGACCTTCTTTTAGACAGGCAGAAATTTCCCACTAGCTCAGATCTTAGAAGCTATGCTATCTCCACTGCAGCTCTGAGAGGTGAGCAAAGGAAGGATATATGTAACAGAATCGTATGGTTCGACAGGGTAGCTGGAAGTCAGCTAGTCCAATCCCTGCTCCAATCAAAGCTAGAGCATTTTACAGTCAAGATTTGAACATCTCCAAGGACAGAGGTTTCACAACCTTTCTGGGAAACTTGTTTCAATACTTAACCACTGTCATGGTTAATTTATTTCCTTATATCCAGTCAGAATTTCCCTTACTGCCACTTTTATCTGTTGATCTATGTCCTTTCACTGTGCACCTCTGAGAAGTTGGTTCTGTCTTCTCTGTAGCCCCCTAGCAGGTAGCTGAAATGAGCAATTAAATCCCACCTTAACCTTCTCTTCTCCAGGCTAAATTAACCCAGTTCCCTCAGCTCTGCTTGCTCGTCATGTGCTCCAGCCCCCTAACCAGCTTCGTAGCCCTGTGTTGAACTAACCCCAGCCAGTTTCTCTTGCACTGGAGGGCCAGAAACTGCACAATCTTCCAGAAGCAGCCACACAAGTGCCAGGTAGAGGGCAATCTGCTCTCTCCTTAATCTGCTGACTGTGCTCTTACTGATACAGTCCAGGATGAAGTTGGTCTTCATAGTAACAAGAGCACACTGCTAACTCATGTCCAACTTATACACTCGGGCCACCAACTCCTTTTCTGCAGAGTTGCCCTCTCACCTGTTCAGTCCCCAGCCCATGTTGTTGTATGGAGCTATTGCATCCCAGATGCACATCACATTTATGTGAACTTCCTGAGGTTCCTTGTTAGCCCAGTCCTCCGTGCTGTCTCTGTCTCTTTCCAAGGGTGTCTGAATGGCAGCTTTGCAGCATCTCAACGATACTCTCGCCACTCGGTGTCATTCACAAATGACACCCTTGGTAAGGGTGGGTTCCTCCTGTTGCAGGGGCTGTCACGCAGCTGAAGATGCTGCATAGTGTCAGTCTCGGTATCAGCCCCTGACAAATGACTGTAGAAACCATCCCCAGTTAGACTTTGAACCACTGAGCACTATCCTTAGACCCTGACCATCCAGCCAATTTTCCACAGTCATCCTGTAGAGTCCATCTCTCCAATGTGCTTTTGACTGTGTAAAAAGCCTTGTGAAATTCAATGTGAATTACACACGCTGCTCTGCCCACATCCACATAGACACTAATTTCATCATAGAAAGTGATCAGGTTGGTCAGGAACAATTTTTTCCTTGGTAAGTATGTACCGGCTGTTCCTAGTCATGTTTCTATCCTCTATGTGTCTGGAAATGGCTTCTAGGGAGACTTGCTACATAATCTTCATAGAGACTGAGGTGAGGGTGGCCACCTCAGCCAGGTGCCCACCTCCCTGGTACAGCTCTTACTGAGGACAGCTGACAGTTGGGGGAAGTTGGGATCTTAAAAGAGACTCTTACACCTGCAGAGGCTGACCATAGTACAAGAAATATGAAAACACATGTAGTTAGCTAAGCTGGATTCAAGTGTGCAGTTTCCTCATCAGTGAAAGAAATAGTCGAGATATATACCCTAGCTATGAAGTCAACTTTAGATAGCAATTTCAAATTGAAAAAGAAATATTCTCCAGGTTTATAGTCCATCTGATTTCTTTGATCACTGCTTTTCATGTACCTAGGGTGAAAATGGAAAATCTTGGCAATCAAGAACAGCAGGTTCTATTCCTAACTTGGCTTTCCTTGCTTCCAGAAGTATCTGTACAAAATTAAGATCATTTGGTGACAGTGAAATGGAGGAAAGCTGAAAATTTTAATATTGGATGGTTAGAAAAATTGCCATCAACAGCTGGTTATTTCAGTAGAATAATTTTTTTTCATTGCTAAAGTGTTATTGATTTCTGCTGTATTTTTTTTTTCCCTTTGGAAAGTACAAAGCCCTTAAATAATTTGAGTTTTCCCTTATTCCTCAGAATTGCAGCATATGACTGATAACTGCCTTTAGAACTCCTAATAGCTAAATTACAATTATTATGCAAAGACCTACAATAGACAGTTATATGGATTGTTAAATGACTTTGCCTTTTTTGCAAACCATAATCATTTTCCTTTATTAGCTGAAGGATTTCATAATTTAAGGAAGATGAGAACCTATAAGTCACACTTTCAAATAAGGAACATGGATATTGCAAACATTAAATTCTCCCATAAAAATGTTAAGGCATCATTAAACTAGGATCAGATTAATACAATTCAGTCAACTCTAGATAGATATCTCCTGTAATAGGCTGAAACAATACCTAGTGATATAAGATGTATAAGATTTTACTACAACCAATTTATAAACCTATAAAACATACAGGTATCACTCAAAGCCATCATTAATTTTGCATGCTGTGTATTAAATCAAGTGAGTTTGGTAAGGAAAAATATTCCCCTCCCTTACTGTATCTCCCTTTCTATTGTTAGATGCTATCATAGCATCTTACTTCTACCGTAAGTCAGATGAGAGATTCCTTCTGGTAGAGGTTGCCCTGAGAATCTGTGCTTGATTTATCCATCTGTTTAGGTGTCTGAAAGATTTTTATATGAATTTTCAGGGCATAATTTAGTTCTCGCTTGTACCACTACAAATCTGGAGTCATTCTGGGTTTGTTCCAGAATAACAGCAAGCAGGATTTGACCCCAAGTTTAGTCAAATTAAAAACAAAAGCTTGCATCTCTTCTACTCAGCTGGGCAAAGGAAGGGAGATAGCTGGGAAAAAGAGGAATTGGACGAAAGGCTCTGTGCATGTTCCTTCCAAAGGTACAAGGTAGCTCTGTGGATCTGGAGAAACGGCAATTTCAGAAAAGCTGAGTGGAACCAATGAGTCAAGCACTTCATTTATCATCGTGCCTTCCCAGTCCTTTGAGTGGATACCTGCTGTGAAGAGTACAGGTGAGATTGGGCTGGACTGCTGCTAATTCCTAACCTGCTCATTCAAATTTAGCTTAGATCAGTTTTCACGTGATTCTCAACAGGGCTCGTGTGGAATATGTCTGTGTTATTTGGATGGTAATTTTGAGCCAAAGCATTGCCTAGTAAGCAATCAGTGAACAAAGAGTTTTGGTGCAAAAACGATCCCTTCATTTGCGGTAAGGGGAAGTAAAAATACTGGTTAATACCAGGGGAGAGAGTTGCTGGCTATGGTGTCCTCTTATGAACAACCTTCAGAACTTCTCTTAGTCCAGCATCTCTCTCTCCCATTCCGCATGTAGGCATGTGTACCCTGTGGCCAAAGTGGAAATGCAAGAGTTCTGAAACATGGTCTATGTTATCTATTCGTTCTGTGCCTTGTGCCTGACAAGTACTAGTATACATATTTAAAATGTTTTATATATTGCCCTACTTTGACCTTCATTTGAATATACCTGTATTTGAATATGTTAACATGGATTTCCAAAACCAGAGCAGATTTACCAAGTGTACATTTGTGTGCGCATATGGAAAGAGAAAAGAGAGGGAGATGTTTCTTCCACGCCTCCTCTTCCCCATCACGTCTCACTGCATTATGTTAAAAATAGATCAGGGCATGATAATAAGCTGCACTATACCTGTTCTATGTATTAGTAATTGGAGTGTACATACCCTCTGCTACTAAATACATCATGATAAGATCCAGAGGTTGAAGCTGGACTGAGAAGGAAACAACAGAAAGGAGAAAGTAACTTGCTAAGCTGAGCACAGCTGGCGTGGCTCCTTACAGTAGCAGCACAGAGAAAATCTCTTTGGAAGCACTGTTTAATGGCTAGATGGGGAAAAAAAAAATAGCTTTACTAGTTCTGTGAAGCCAGACTGGACCGTTCAGGACAGACAAACTTGTATATACTGGCCTTTTTTTAACATAGGCTAAACTCCATGCACCCTGTATGCTTAGAGAGAGAAACACCTACATGCACAATAGTATTTGTAAATGATTAAAAATACAAGCAAACAGAAGGAAATTTCAAACGTTGTAGAAGATGAGTATAGATTAGTTCCTTTGTCAGGCTTTTCCATTTGCATCTAAGATATGTGATTTAGCTCAGTATTTGCAGTATTCCCTAAGGTCTGTATAGGACAGATCCCAGACTACCTCAGTCATTTATTGAATCATTTAATGCAATTGAATTCTGAGTGACAGCCAAAATTATATGTAGTTAGTAAAAAATGTTGTTGTATTTAATCATATAATTGTGCATCCATTTAGATCAGCCCAGCAATCATAAGAACCCTTATACACAAGTAGCTTTACCTATGTGACTCGTCGTTAGTAAGTAGGAAAGCTCACTCAGAGGGCACTCTCATGCAGAGAATTTGAAGAATGAGGCCTAGCTATATGCCAGCAAGACACATTTCTAATAAACCACTGTTGTGGATGAGGATTGTGTTTAAATTAGCCATCTTGTTGCAAAGTAAAAGATGCTACCCTGGTGATACCTCACATGGAAGAAATTATGAAGAATTTTTTGGTATATATTCCCAATTTAACTGTATAAGGAGGGGAAAAAAGTGTTAAATAATATTTCAGCCTAGATTCCAGCCTAGATACCCATTGAACCTTTCCTGCCAGTACCCATTGAACTGCCCTGCCAGTCCATTCGCTGACTAACAACTTCTGAACCTGTTAGTAAATATCAGCCAAATTTGAAAGTATAAGTAAAGTTTCAAAATGCATTGTTTTCCCCCTAAGATTTGTGAAAAGAATTCTTAGAATAAAACACAGAGAAACAGATTAGCGTTCTCGGTGAGGGAAATGCATTTACAATTCAGGTGCTGCATATACTCTATAGCAGCAACCATCTGGTCCAGCAGCGCCATGCATGCTTCCGGACTTCTCATACCGTTGGTTGGCTACTGTAGTTCTGTAATAGCTGAAGGTGTGATGAGAAACTGGTGTGACCGTGGCCTCCGTCAGTAGTCTAAAGGAAGTAGCTCACTGCACAACTTTGTTGTTTAGTTAAATTGCCTGTTTAATGAAACATTTTAAGGTTAGAGCCATTTGGTGCAAAATCCACCATTTGAAAAGAGGAGGATATCCAATGGCAAATCAAGGCATAAGTGATGCAGAGATTTTATGATGTCCGCTTGCAGGTAATGTGCTTGGTTCATTCCATATGGCTGGTAATTGCTATCAAAGTCACAAAGTGAGCCAGTGTCTTTACTCACAAATTGTTGAAACATATTTTCCAAGTCAGAAAACAGTCAATTACTTGAGCTTGAGAGTTCTGACACCTGATTTAACTTTCTGCTCCACCTTAGACTTTTGGGGTTACCATAGGCAAGCATTTAAAATATGGCTGTGCTGCAGCCTGCAGTGAAGCATCAAGGTCTGCTAGCTAGTTTTTAATGAGCTATCTTAGAAGCAATCTGTGGCAGTACTCAGTTAACTTATCCTCGGCTTCATTTCCAGTTCATCTGTTAATTTAATGTGTGACAGGTGGATTTCAGGGTGTTTCATGAAGTTCAGCAGGGATCAAATATAATCCAGCACCCTGATCAATCATATAAAATAAATTTAGCATTAAATGACCCAATGGTCAGCTCGAGTTAGATGTTAATTGTCTAACCATAGGGACTCAATTGACTTTGTAAAGATGGGCTCTGTAGGGCTGAAGGTGAAGGCAAAATAGCTAGCAAAGAGCCCCAAGAGGCCATATTTGGAACATGATTCATTTTGCCTAACGTCAGAGGTCCCCAACCCTAGTTACCTTTAGAATTGGTGGAGAGTTTAATGCCTTTTGGAGAGTGATTAATCTACATTATTTGAGGCATCACCTTGATGAGGTAAGCTGTTCAGTAAACGGGCATCTAGCTGAGATGGGAATCTAGAAGCAGACCTCCGTACTGGGCCAGGTGAATCCAACCTTGGAGTCTTTCCAGTACGTGACCTTGCTTATTTGAAGACTGAAGTAGTGTATCTGTACTACAGCTTACAGATAAGAGAAGAAACACTCTTGCCTGACTCTGCTGTAGCTCCCTGCTATGTCTCTCTGTCATGTTCAGGGAATGAATACCTTGAGGAAGCTGCAGAAAGACAAGGTGGAGGTCAGACCTCTTATCAGACCAATAGGTGTAGCTGGGAAAATGATAGAAGCTTTCAAGCCCTTCTTGAGGATATTAATATGCATGGACAGTATGTTAACAGGAAACCTTTCAGCATCTGCGATGAGATAGCTGAACTTTATTTCAGTGAAACAGCTGAGCTCAGAAGTGTCAGTCGTGAGAAAAACCTCATCAACATTTGCAGTTTTATTAGTAAGGATGCTGTCAAATGAAGCCTACGAAATGTCATATTGTTAAGATCAGCATAATCGATAGCAGAATTTTATAGCATTGGAAAGGAAAGGAGGGTTTTTACCTGTACTTTGTGATCAGCGTTCTTGGGTTTATTAGCATCGCTGTTTCAACCCGAGGAGAAGCGAAAAGGCTTCCCTGCTCGCCGAGGAGGATGAAGTGAGAGCAAAGCGCCACGAGAGGGAGCTGCGGGAAGCAGGAAAGCTGTCGGGTTTCTCCTCATTGAGCAGCGTGTTACTCGGAAAAGGCACTCGGCAAAAATTAGTTAAACTTTGAGGCTTACAGCACCTTTAAAATAAAGTTTCTTCTGGGAGGGAACTCGCCTGAAAAGTTAGAAGACGCTATTGAGAAAAACAAGCAAAACCCCACAAAAACTCATTTTTGTGTGAATGTGTGAAGCTCATTTAAAATGCCTTTTAAGTGTCTATTAAAAATGAAATCTTCACTAGATAGCACAATGCCTATAATCTTAAGGTAAAATGCTTTAATTTCTGCTTCCATCATATTTATTTCAAACAGCAAAATACATTATGTAATATAGACGTGATGCTGTTTTGCTGCTGAATACGAACATAGGAGCATACGAGGGGACAGACCTGCTTAGATCATTTGGCTCCAAGCCCCATGATAACAGCTCCATTCTCCACTTGTCTCACTTGTAGTACTTATTTCTCTGTACTGTTAAGAGTCCTCCACTGGAAAAACTCCGGATGTTTTACAGACTTCAGCAGGAATTAAATGCATATCTGAACTCCTAGCCAGTCTTAAAAAATGAATGTGGCAGTAAATGGCTCAAGTCATGTCAAATATATAGGGCTAAACGTGGATATTAATTATATAACCAGAGGGACTCAATTTACTTTGTAAAGCAATTAAAAGAAGACAGAAACTTAGAGTCTGTTTCTGGAAAAGAGTAATGTCTGTTTAAAAATAACTTCCTACCCAGAATAGCCTGCCTGTCTCACATAATATCAATTGTGGGGAAAAAAAACCCCACAAAACCAACAGGCATTTACAGCACTGCTTCTTTATGGGAAAATCAAACCCAAGTTTTAAAACAATAGAAGTTGACAGTTAAGTGCCCAGATCCATATTTAAGCATGTAAACCAAGGATTTGCTTTTCAAACTGGCTGAACACCACATTAAAATTTAGCTTCCCCTTGTGCTTATTCTCCATGGGCAAGTTAAAGCAATGAAAGAAGCCGTTGCTCTTGTGGACAGGTTTAAGGAGATAGAGGGTTTGTTTTTTTAATATCAAGTACAGTTTAATATTGCTCTGGATTAGTCTAGTAGTCTGGTAGTCTGCGTCTCTTTTTTTTTTTTTTTTAAAGTATTTCTCACTTCAGAGTGGATAGGCAAGGATTCCTTTTTCAGCACACTAATCAGAGCTGGAGTTTGTTTCATAAACAAAGTAGATCTGTATGAAAACTTCATTAACCTAAAGCACTTGCTCCAACTGGCATCCTGATGGAAAGTTAGTGTATTCTTGGATACTTCACTGCATTTTAGTTTTGCTTTGAGTGGTAGTCATAATACCCTCTTCTTTATAGTGTACACTCTGAAACCACCATTGAGTGATCTGGACCCAGCAGTCAGTGAGAGCATCTGGCTGGACAGAATGCCAGGGTCAGACATCTTCAAATATCTATATCTGGAGCAAGTCCAGAGGAGGGCCATGAAGATGATGAGAGGGCTGGAGCACCTCTCCTATGAAGACACGCTGAGAGAGTTGGGGTTGTTCAGCCTGGAGAAGACTCTGGGTAGACCTTATACCAGCCTTCCTGTACCTGAAGGGGCCTACAGGAAAGATGGGAAGGGACTGTTTACAAGGGCAGGTAGTGATAGGACAAGGGGTTTTAAACTGAAGGAAGGTAGAGATAGGTTAGATATGAAGAAGAAATTCTTCTCTATGGGGGTGATGAGGCACTGGAACCAGTTGCCCAGAGAGGTTGTGGAGGCCCCATCCCTGGAAGTGTTTAAGGCCAGGTTGGATGGGGCTTTGGGTAACCTCTTCTAGTGGAGGGTGTCCCTGCCCATGGCAGGGGGGTTGGAACTAGATGATCTTTAAGGTCCCTTTCAACCCAAACCATTCTAGGATCTACTGGTGCACCATCTTCAAAGCAGCATAGTCATATAAACAGAAAGGAAAGCAACAAGACTCCTCACATGACTCACAAGGTCTTTGCGCTTCAATGTTCACCCTTCATAATCACTTTAGAAATCAGCTGCTAGCAATGGGCTAAAAAAACTAGAATAGTTATTTTTGTCTTCAGAGTATAGCACAGCATCAACACTTCTGATCCACCTTTTTTATTGCTATCCTGATTTAAATATATTAGAAAGAGACAGCATGTTTGGTTGGTCTACTCAATACTGCACTTCATTAATCCTTCTTCCAGGAGCATCATCCTTTAAGTTTTTCTGTGACATTTTCCCCTTTGCCCTGTTGTGAATGTGACTAGAGTGGAATTTACAAAAAGAGACTTTAATGCATACAGGCATGACAGCAGAAAAATGAGCTGAGGTTGTATTTGTCTTGATTGTTTATTTCAAAACTATAGTGAGAAAGAGCTTCAAAAACCACCTGAAAGCTCTCTGAGAGACAGCATTTGGGAGCCAGGGGCTATTACCTTTATACTTCAGTAGAATCTCTTTGCTTTTATGTCACTGTTTCTAAAGTTAAAAAAAAAAAAGTTGAAGACAGGGAGAAAGAACATCAATTCTGAGTGCCTTTCTCAGGCAAAATTTTATGGAAACTAGGAAGTTCATAAACAAGGACTTCCAGACATGACAGAAAGAAACTTTTAACTCTTGTCTGACACTTTCAAAATTATTTGGTGAGAAAGGATGGGGTTGTATGCTGAAGCAATCCGTGGCAACACAAACAGCTCCGTTTCCACTCTCTTCAATGAGTTCAATACGCTCCAGGTGATGCCACTGTTAAGGGTGAGCATCAAACATCAGTTACATTATTTACTTTGTTATGCCATCAGGGTTCTTGCTTGCATTTTCAACTGTGACTCAGCCAGTAACATATTACCTTCAGCATTAAAACTCCAAGAACACTTAGCAATATGTATCTATCAGTCTTTTAAATATCTTATTTTTCTTTTAAAGGCCTTCACTTTTTAAAAAATAAATACTAATAAAATACACTTGGAAAGGGAGAACTGTTTTACTGCTTTAAAATTTAATTCCTTCCCAAATTCTGCACTCCTGTTAATCTGCACTTACCAGAAATAAAACACAAGTGAAATCCTGATCCTTAGAACATCAAATTATGCCTATACTGCGTGTACCTTTAGTATGTTTAAGTCTAAATGCATCCTGCAGCTGTTTCAGCTGGTTTTCAGGTAAGTGCAGCCTAGCACAGGGGCCAGCAGACAGCCACTCTGTGTTCCAACACTTACCACAAAAAGGGACAGAAAACTGGACAAAAAGGGAAGGAAAACTGTGCGGTATACTGCAGATTCCACTTATCTGGAAGTCCACATTCCCATTCATAGAGCAAATCGAAACTAATTAGCTTCTCTCTGGCTGTCTTGACAAATTTTTAAAGAATAAAGAATATTTTAAAAAAGTTCTCTGCTGTTCACTCTATAAAGATACATGAAGGCTGCTTTGTTGCATACAGGAAACACAGCTAGAGACTCTCTTTTGTGCAAGTGTCTGACTCCCAGATTTACTTTTTCTAATTTGAATTCCAGATCTGCACAGTGCTTCACTTTTACAGTAGTCAAAGAGTCTGTAACTTTATACCACAGTAAAGAAAAAAAAAAGCATTAGTACATCCATCTTATATCCAGTTTATTTAATACCATAGCAGTAAATACAGATAAGAGTTCTCAAATCTGGCAGTGCTAGAGCTGGTGAGATACAGCTGCCTGACACATCAACAGTCTACTAGTAGTTCTGGAATTCCATGTGTGCTGGAAACCTGAAGGGTATACATGAGTAGTCTTCAAGTTCAGCCCACTGGATATTGACAATACAGTTAAATACGTTACTCCTGATATGTCAGAGCAGCATCTGCATAGAAATAAAGTAACACTGTGTCTGTCAACACTGAGAACTGTATTCCAATATTTGTAGTCTTAAAACAAGTGAAATAAACAGTATCTTTACTTAAAAAAGGAAGTGATCTTAGGTCATCACTTATTAAAATGTGCTTTAGTTTTATTTTACAACAGTAGTGCTAAGATTATGTAACTTTATGTTATCTTATGGGGGTGGACATTTGAAAATCAGTATTCTGCTGAGAATGATAAAGTAATCTTACTAATTTCAATGCAGGTAAAATTTCAGAGCAGAGATAGGCTTCAACTCAGCAACTTAGAAAGACTGAATCCCAGCTGACCTCTGGAACAGGTAGGAGGCAGTAATTCATCTTCAGCTCACTTCTCTTCCCTTTCATAATTTCTGTATGAGCACAGAACTTTCAAACACGCTGGGCTAAGCCCTTCCTTAGTTAAGTCTACACTAAGAGCTCTGAATGTCAGTTGACAACATATTTAGACCCATCTGATGTTTAATATCCACATTTGAAAAGTGTGGCTAACATTCCTTGGTGCTCTCTCAAGTGGCATTTCAATACCTTAGCGATGACTAGTTTTAAAGACATCAGTCCTTAAGAAAAACACTCTATGCAGGTTTGGAGCACAGGTCTTACCAGCAGGCTGACCTTTAAATCCAGGCAGGCATCCTAAAGAACTTGTGCTCCTCACCGGTCCATATGCTTTTCAAGCTTCTAATCCCATCTAAGAATTGAACAGTCACATCCACCTTACAGGTAAGGAAACTGTTACAGCCCATGAAAATTGCTCTGTGAAAGGGATGAGCCCCAGATGTTACACTGGCCCTAGGCATAAAATTACTTCACTAAACAATGACCTTGCCAAAACAGTCCAACGCTCACTAACATTCCACTGACATTGCAGTTCCCACCCTCCTCAACCCTCTCTACTTTCTTTCATCACCTAAGGAAAAAAAAAAAAAGATACTGAAACAGGAGACAATACTGCTTTGTTTATCTGTTTCCCTACTTCTGGTGCTTCTGCAAGGCAGCTTTGCAGGTAAATACCTTTTGTAGATTTGGTGTCTAAGCATTTAATTCATATGAATTTCAGCAGGTGTTAGGCACCTTGAGGCACACGAGGATCTAAGCCATCCTTCCTTGAGTTGAATACAAATACATCATCACATCCAGCAGCAGTATTTTGCTTTTCTTTAGTACAAGGGTTCTTGCACCAAAAAAAACCCAAACTATTTCTCACAATTCTGAAGAATTTGATCAGCAAGGCTGAGTTTATTGGAAATAACTGTTTATATTTCAGTTGCACCTAGAAGCTTTATCCAAGACCATGCTGGTATTGAATAAATAGAAACTAGAACTCTCCTCTGAAGAACTTATGAGATAAAGGGTGAGAGGAGCATCTTAAGAGTTTAAGTGACATAGCCCTAACACAGTAAATCTGTAGTAGAACTGGAAATAGAAGGTCAGGTCTTCTAGGTCTAGACCTTGTCGACTTGACCATACTATCTCCTTCCTTTGGTTTCCATTGTCTTACTTCTCCAGACATTAACCTTTGGAAGAAATTGACTGAATCCCAAGAGCTGCCTGTGCTCCATTATTTCAGCTCGCTCCTACTTCAAGACTAACCATTTTTACACAGATTTCCTTCTCTTTCCAAATACATTGTTGATTAACTTGGCCATTGACCTTGATCCACTTGGTCGTCTCTTTTCCTTCACTTTGAAATTTGAGGTGATATTCCTCAGGACTTTTGTGAACATTGACATAACCTCCTGACAATGTTCTGCTGCAGACAGTTCCCAGAATTGGCACTTGTTATCCATGGCCAGCTTTTGTCCTTCATCCCAGCCAACTTCTCTCATGTGGCATAAATCCTGTTTATTACCAACCAAAAATACTGATGACTCAACCATTCTGAAATCAAAAAGGTTCTGATTAGACAAAAGATACATTACAATATTATGTTGTATGCTGTGCTATATACAGACTGTATGAAAAGTATGTATGTTCAGGATAACAGGCATTGCATGCTGTGCTATATACAGACTGTATGAAAAGTATGTATGTTCAGGATAACAGGCATTGCACAAAACCCAAAAGAACAAACCAACCCCCTAACCTTGCCAGGTAGAATTACAGTTTTCCATTTCCCGTAGTCAAACGTCAAAGGATTTTCCAGACAAGCTATTCTCTACTAGTAAATTTTCATTTTAGTTCCTCTACTCCGTGAAGTCATGTATTTTTCATCCAGTGCAGTTTTCATACTCTTTACTGCTGAGTATATTGTCAGCTTCTGGACTTCATGAAGAAGCAAGCTGATCATTATCTCCATTTGTAGATAACAGAATAGAGTCAAAGAGATGCATCAGTGTCAGTGGCACAATTCAGAAGAAAACACAGGAATCCTAATTTCAAGCTTTTGCTAAAATTACTCCTTCCAGAGAAACCTTAATTAGGAAAGGTCAGCAGTAACACAGACAGAAAAGTGGTTTGTGGTGGTGTTTTTTTTTTATACTCCTGATACAAGGAAAGGATTTCATTCTCATTTAATTAGAAAGCCCTTCAGCTGACTCATGCAGGAATACACGCCACCACGTGTACTCAGAATTGTAATTTTAGTGATTCTTTTTGAAAGTAGTTTGTTTCTTACCATATGATCACCCATGTGCACAAATAAAGTTGGCATCACCATTAAAGGCAGTTGAGGAGACATTCATGGTATTATGTTCATTTATTGTCAGAAATGCTTTCTTCAACCCCCACATTGGTGCATCTCCCTTGGTAACAGAGTGGGGGAATAAAAGCATAGACTGGCTATGCCAGCTTTTTACCCATGTAAATCATATCCAACAGATTTATGGCAATTATTTAAATAGTAGTGCTGTAAGAAAGAACAAAAATCCTGACGTACTTTGCTTTGGATACAGTGAAATAGATTGCAATTTGCAACAGAGTTTACCGTCAGGCACCTTATTGTTGGTATTGTGTTCTACCCCCAGGATGCTGCTAGATTTTAGTTGCTACTAGGATACCTACCGCTCACAGAAATGTTCTCAGATTTTTGTATGTTTGCTGAGGGGAAAAAAAATAATGCCACTTACTTTTTACAAGCTCCTAGATGAGACTCTCGGATCCTGTACAGCAATGCTTTTGCAAATGCAAATGATGCTCTGTCACTGATGTCGTAAACAATGATAAATCCATCAGCCCAGTGGAGCTCGTCTGTGAGGGAGAGCTTCCCCCGCTGTGGCTGAAAGAAGTTCAAATTCACATGCAAAAAGAATGTTACTGTTGTCACTTCAGAGCATTTTCTTTGTTACTGTGAATGTGAGAATGTTGTATCTTTTATTGCAAAAGATATTAATAGGTCTAGGTGCTGGCATTGAATTCAGGTGAGTCCTGCTCCAAAAGCCTAATAAATAACCATCACTACAGATGGCACTTTGGATCACTGACAAATTCATTATGAAACATTTACACTTTGTTTAAGCAGGAAAATTGCATAACCTGTACAGCCATTGCTTATGCTGAATAATCTGCAGAGTTACATGAGAATGAAACATACAGGAGCCATCAATATTTGTGCAGTTTCTGGTTATAGCTCTGTTTTGCAAGTTCCTAATATTCTGACTACAGTAAGCTTATATGTTTTCATTTGTTTTGTCTCTTCTTTGCATTGTTCAAGTCTGAAACAGTATTTACCCATAGGATAAATTTCTAGAGAGCTAGGGAAAAAATGTCTCCTTTCAATCTGCAGTTGACTTTAATAAAACTAGTGACAAAAGTCACTCAAGTGATAATGGGGTTATACCAATCCTTGAGCCCATTCACCCCTAGAAACTGTCACACTTACGATTTCTAAAAAGCAACAGCTGCAAACTGTCCCATTAAGCTAAGAAATGTAATTTCAAAACTGTTTTAAATTAGCTTATCCTTGCAGAAGATTAGGCAGCAGCTAGCAAGACCATACGACTCAATATAGGTAAAATACTGGAAGCTGATCAGGAAAAAATAAAAAATTGACTTTTACTCTGTGGAAACCCCATCTCGAATAGTAATTTGAGGACAGATTAAGTTGTTCCCTCACTAGTATGTTACTACTTGCAACATTTAACCTCCACTGACATCCTACCCGGGCTGCCCTGATTAGCTCAGCATCATAAATAGCTGGATTGGGAAGGCTGTAACTTACCATGAGGGATGGTAACTGAATGCTGGCAGTGAAAGGGGATGCATGAGAAAGAAAAGATGAAACAAGTTTCCAGAACTGCCTGAAGACTTCAGTATCTTTAATACAAGAGTTTTCTAACCCTGTGGTGACTGAGCAGCAGGTTTAGGGGCAAGAAAGGTGACTTGTGTCACAGCTGTTTCCCGGATGGATGAAGGGACAGTGAGCTTTGCAGTAACAGCAATCCAGCTACTGGAGGGAAGCCTCAGAGAGCAGGAAGATTTCAGGAAGTAGAACTAAAAAAGGCAACTCTTCTTTCCCCAGTCTGGCCTCCTCTCAGGACCTGCTTTTCTTCCCCAGTTGGCATGGGATAGACGACCTCCATACCCCCATCCATCTCTTTCTAGAATCACTAGTTCTATCAGACAAAAGCAATATAACCACTACTCGCTGCCTACTCCCCTGCAGGCACTAAGAAGTCAGGAAGAAAGCAACAAACAGTGAAAGTTAGTCCTTGTTCCTAAGGAAGAACTTGTACAAGACAGCTCAAAAAGCGCTGGCAGAGGAGTTGCCTTTATCACAGCTGATCTTTGGTCTCCTTAAAAGCAAAAATGTACCCAAACTATAGCAACCAAAGTCTCTACCCATAATGTAGTCTAATCTGCTTTACCATAGCTAGCTGCCACTCCCAACATTTCAAATATCTTAATAAAGATTTGTTCACATGCCACAGAATTTAATATGACAGTAAGTGGAAGCAATAGGTGGGCTTAGGAAAGAGGTCTGAGATAGCTGGAAGCAAGTCCACAGAACAGTATCTTCTAACAGACTGTATGGCAAGGGCCAGCTCCATGGAATAGCACGGCACAGTGGCTATTGCAGGATCCCTGTTGCCTTGGGACAAGCAATGCTGTTGCTTGTCTCTAGGAAGGCTGATTTGTTCAGTGGTTCATTTTATGTGCTCACTGTGTTAAGTTTTTAAGTCCTTGACTTTATGTCTGAGTCAGACTTTCAGTGCTTTGGCTTTAGCATTCATTATCCTAGTTGGTAAGAGGCACGATCACTGCCCAGAACAGATCCTTGTGAGCTAATACAATCAGACAGACCTACCTAGGTCTGCATGTGTTACACAGTACCAAAACTTCCCTATTCCTGTAATAGCAGGAAAGAAATTAATACAAAAAACGTTGTAATAAAGTGGTTTATTGTGATCAAAGTTCAGCTGTCAACACATACAAGCCTGCATTATGGCTTTCCGTGGATCTGTTCTGTGAATGCAAGTCTTACTTCCAGGCCTAACTACTTTGACCATTTCTGCAGACATTTAATAAACTGCTTGCTTTACAAACTAAATTTCATCCATATAGGGCATTTGAGAAAACTGCATATAGTCCTATAACTTATCTCTGCATTTACCTATATAATGCAGAAGCAGGAAAGTTTATTTGTTAGTAGTATTCCAAAGGCCTTCTTCCATGAAATGAGAAAGTTCTCAGCAGTTCTGAGCCACAACAACTACAAAATGTCGGTCTTTTCAAAAAAACAGCACGCACAAATTCAAGGAACCAGACAAAGGTTGTAACCCCCCCAACACTTTCTACCATTACACAGGTAGAATGAGGAACAGCCTTTCTTTACCCCCTTAAATTCTTACCTGTGAACAAGGGTCATAAATTTCCAAGTGTATCTGTCTCCCATCCAGGCATAAGTGTTTGGTGTAGATGCATTCTAAAAGATTCAAGGCATTGAAAGAAGATCAGCATTAGAGTGACTGGAGATGGTAAGAAAAGGCAGCAAAGGTGAAATTCACTAATACTGAGGGGACATTTAGTTCCTTGAGTATTGTTTAGTTTGTGGGGGTTTTGGGGGGAGTTGTTTTGGGTTTTGTGTTCTGTTGTTTTCAGGTTTTCTTGACACACACTGGAAACAAACCTATTTCATTTTGCAACACCTGAGCTCCCCAAGCCTTTAGAGTGACCAACACCACTTCACTGTGGTGTTCCCATGGAAATGTTGGTGCAATTAATGCTTTTAGACCCTAGTTTTCCTCATCCAAAATGGAGGCAAAGGGGATGCACAATGCTGAGACTCAGCTAAATACTGATGACTACTCAGCTTGCTACCAAGGTTCAAGATTACGAAAGTAGTAAGCCAGCCTATGTGTAAGTTCTGATTCTGCACAAAAGTCATTATTTGGTAATAATGTTTATTTACCATGAAATCTGGTGCTTTGAGAGTTCTCATGCTAAGTAGCATTAGATCAGTAGTATTTACAGGATCATGTCCCAAGACTAGATCCTAAGATATTTCCATAGTGTCAGTTCTCCAATTTAGGACTCCCCACCAGCACTAGCAACCCTGGCAACTCTAGTGCAGAGAGATCATCACTATTATTTTAAGCAGTGAGTTGTCCTAAGCAAGTGTAACCAACTTTTGTTCATGGCACTGGTCACCAACAAGCTGTCTACAGTACAATTCCTCAGAGTGACTGAACTACAAAGACGAGATCTGGTGTTGACACTACTGAAAATACACTTCAAACCATGTGTAATAAGGGCTATGGTCTCTGGAACTGAGCATCTTCAGTTCAGCACCACGTTCACCGTAAGCATTCTTCATGCATGTCTTAAGAGTTCATCTGATGAGCTATCAGTCCCAAGCATCCCAGTGTATCAAATCTGCAGCCCCTTGGTAGTTTCCATGATTAAACAAATTTTAATTAATACTTTGATTCCATTAAAAGTGTTCTAGGAGGACTTATCACCCCTATTCCCACTTTTCCTTTCTAGAAATAGAACTAAACTTATCTTCCCACAAACATTTGTTTAAAATGAAAATGTTCTGGGGGGTTGACATGTCTTTTCTAATACTTGCAGTATCGGAGGGTCAGAACAAGGAAACCTGGTTTTAGTTGTAGGTGGCTTAGAACACACACGGAGCACAGAGAACACTACATAACTTAAATGTGACAGCTCAGACTCAGACAAGCCATCTGGGACAAACTGTCTTTTCAGTCTGTATTTGTATAGTAATAACATTGGTAAAACATTTATGTAACTCTGCTTTCAGAATAAGTTCATCTGGATATATTCAGTGCAGTTTGGCTTAGTACTACAATTTTCATTTTTATTTGTGGATCATAGAATGCTACTCTGATTTTTGTTAAAAAATGCTTTCTCTAAAGTCCTTGACTTTAGCAGGGGAAGTGAGGTAGATGGCAATCTCTTTTCCTTGTTAAGTTTTGGGACTCCTCACACCCCACCAGCTGGAGTGGCACATTTCTAAGGGCGTACATGTATCAGTTAAATAGTGCTTCTACCCGGGATGTGAAAGTTCAAGTCCTGCTTTGCTCTCTTCCAAGATCTTAGAAGTGACTTAAGAATCAGCGTATTTGTTCTGGCACGAATGAGAAATTGTATCCTCAGCACAGCCAGGCTTTCTACAAAGCTATCAAATCTGTGCATTCCTGCAAAAGCAGGGGGCTTTGCATTATACTTTGATTAACCAGTAGTGCCTGATAAACAATCTGTTTCACCTCTCCTCTACAGCCAAGAAGGAGATATTCAATCGAACAGGTGTTTGTTGGTTTGGGTTTTTTTCAGTCTATTTCTTTACTCTCTTCTTTATCTCCTCTGTGGTTGAGCTTACTATAATCTACCCGCGCTTCGCACATGCGGCCCGGTTATCTTCCCTTCCTAAGTCCCTTCACAGCTGCTTTGCGACGAGCACTTCGCCAGCCCCCGTGCCCGGCTGCGCTCCTGGAGTTTGAAGTGATCTCTCCACAGATACCTGGCTTGCCTTTTCCCGTCTTCAAAGCTCACGCTTAATCAGGAACTCTCGCTGATAAGCAAGCGAAAACTTAAATCTCTCCCCAAAGTTCTGTGAAACTGTTTCTACCCAATTTCTTGTTCAAATAAGTGTTTGAAGCGTCGGATCTTGCGTTCCCCAGAGAGCCCGCACCGCCAGCCCGAGGAGGCCGCAGGCAGCGACACCCCCCCGCCGCCCCCTCCCCGGAGCCCGGCGGCGGCCCGCGGCGCTCACCGGCGTTGGACGCGTACTCTCCGATGAACCTCCTGGTCAGAAACCGCACCGCCAGCGCTGCGGGAGGGAAGCAGACGCCAGGTTTAGCGGGGTCCCGCCGGCCACCTCGCCGCCCGCCCCACCCTCCACCAAACCTGAGATAAAGTCGGGCCGGGGGGGTTACCGGAGCCGCCCCTCTCCCCACCTTACCAGACTTGCCGGCTCCACTACCGCCCAGCATGGCCAGCTTCACCTCGCTCATACCGCCGCCAAGCCGCGCCCCGCCGCCTCCATTTCTTTATAGCCGCCAGGGCCGGGCGCAGCCCCTCCGGCGACACCGCCCTGCAGCCCGCCTCCTCCCTGCTCCCTTCCAGCGGCTGTCCCCGCCCCACCGGCGAGGCCGGTAGGTATAGCTCCCTGCGGGAGGTTGGTAGTTTTCATCTTCTTTGACAGGCCCCCTCCTCCTCGCCCCCTCCGTCCCCGCCCTCCTTGTCCTCGTCCCCTCAGTCCCACCGCTTTGTCCCGCGCCGCGCAAACTTTCCACGGGCGGCCCTTCCACCGCCCGGCCCGGCCCGGCGCGTTTGCCCCCCGGTGAAGCTGGCTGGCAGGTCCCTCGCCGCCACCTCCTCCCCTCGCTCCCAGCCCCGGCCCCGCCGTGCGCAAAGCGGTTAGAAACTAAGGGGAAAAGAGGAAAAAAAAAAAAAAAAAAAGTAATAGGAATGAGAGAAAGAAAAGACATTCTCCAGCTGGTGGGGTGTTTGTTTACTTTTGCTGTAAGTTTGTTTGCAGGCTGTCATCCTTTTGTACCAGGAATGTGAAAGTGAAGAAACTAAAGTGATTCTTTTTTCTTTTCCTTTTTTTTTTTTTTTAAATTTTATTTTAAACGCTTCTGAGGTAACTTGCTAAAAGTAAGTGTTTTGCACTTCTTTGGTGTTCCCTGCCTCAGGTTTCAAAACTCTCATCACTCTAAACTCCTGGTCTTGCAAAAACTTCGGTGGGCCTGCCTTTTTTTGTCTGCAAAAGTTTTTATTGAATTTAAATTTAAAGTTATGTGGTGGACAGTGCTTAGCTAAGGCTTTCAACACTCCTCTGAAACAGGAAAATATGACAGATGTGGAAGGTCAGGCACAAAGGGCTAAACCCGCAGAAAAAACACCCTGTGTCTGATTTTGTTATGAGGCTCCTCAAGTGCTCTCTAATTGCTGTTTAGCTCTGAAAGTACATAAAATACTTGGGTGCGTAGGTTTAGTTAGTCCCCTGGTGAATAGGAGACTGCTCTAGCATCCAGGTTACACTTGTATACTTACTCTGTTCATGTTTATTTTATTTGGTTTATATAACTTGAATACATGTATTTATTCTGATATTTTTACTCTCTTCTGATGGAACTCTTATGCATTGTATAAATTCTTCAATAAAGCACTGCATCAGTATGCTTGATGATGCGTATTACAGATACAACAGATTTACATGAGCTCAAAAAAAGAAGCAGACAAGGTATTTGAACATATGTTGATTACAGCTGAAGGAACTACTTAGTGGAGGAAAATATATTTAAGAATAAACATGCAGACACAACTTCGCTTTGAAGTCCCTGAGTTACACGTTGCTAATGGCTGGAGGTGTGTTCAGGGTTGGATGCCCCTATCTTGCTTTATGGGGTTTTTTTGGTAGTTTTCTGCTATTGCTCACTCACAAGACAGAAGTTACTGTCTAAAAAGAACTTTAGTCTTTATAGCTATTTTAACATTAGTTTTTGAAATAGCGGTATGCTGAGATCACTGGAGTCAGTATTGGTATAACTGGTACAACTTAATATTTTACTATTTCATATACATTGAAAGCACTGCAACAGGAAAGTCTAAAACTGCTTATCCATGTGCACCCATTATCAAGGTTGCGACTTTTGCAGGCGATTTAAATAAATGGTTCTGATGTTCCTTTCAAGCAGAGGTGTGAGGTTTGAACCTGGCTTTCTCACAGCTTGGGAATGTACGTTAGTTTCTGTTGAAGTACGTGCAGATTATCACTATGCCATAGAAAGGCTGATTAACACAGTTTTAACCCCTATAAAAGGTCCATTGTACAGTAGAACAGAGGTTAACTCCTAAAAGGAGTGCGCTCGAGATGTTCTCCTCAGGTTGGCTTTTTCTCCTCCCTGATTTTTTTTTAATTTTTTTTTTCACTCTTTGCGCATTCATAGCAATGTTGGCTTATTATAGTCCTGTCCCTTATTCCTGCCCCTGTGGCATGGTGGGCCAGCACAGCTCTTTGTGCAGGGGTGTTGTAAAACTGAATAGAAGAACAATTGCGTTGTTTCAACTCAATAAATTCTATGATACAGCCATAGTGGAGATTTCCCGGTAGCTGAGGAAAGATGTGAGTCTGTTCCAGACACTCTAGCAGCCAAATGAGCGGAAGTGAAATCAGGAGGTGAGAGATGCTGCTGTACAGGAAACTTAGGCATCAATATTAAGGATGTGACAGCTCATTCAAAATCAAATGCAGAAGTATTGAATGTTGTACTTGGGATGTAAATTGTACAAATGCTTATTTTATACCCTTGGCAAAGTGAAAAACAGAATTGAGCTCTCCTGTTCCCATTACTGGGATTGAACTATAGGAACACTTTTCTCACCTAGACAGCAGATATGATAACCAAATTAGGGTGTTGCCCACGTTAAAGAATATAATACCTGGAACTTTTATTTCTTTTAATAATACAAAAAAGTTTCTTAAGAAAACTGAGACAGTTTGTTGTGTATGTTCTGTATGCATATTCCTTAAAGCATTAGAGAAATTAAGTTTTAATCCAAGATTAAACAATGTGGACATTTCTTTTCTGAAAGACTTTCTCCATCACTTCCCAGAACTAAATGGAATTTAGTACTGCAACATGTACAGTTGTCCATTTCAGTTCCTTGCAGTACCAAATCCATGCTAGCCATCCCTCTGTTCTGCAGTGGTTTTGATTTCATTACCCACAGGTGTAAATGTCTGTACAAAGGTAGAGGTACATAGAGAACAGTTCATGTCTCTAGTGAGCAGAAGCTTATGGTGTTACTTTCAGGTCTGGTGATCAAAAATGATTCAAATCTGTGATGCTCAAGTTAGAAGTGAGTAAACTTTCTTTACATGTGTAAAAATCTACTATGAAACTAGTAGGCTTCTCACAGGTATAATAGAAATAAATTAATAACCAGATAAATTACTTTTGCAGTGAACATGATGGAGGATTGATTTTGAACTGTTTAAGCTAAAAGTTTTTACAAGTCTGCAGATCACTGGTCAGGTGAGGTCACTTTGCATTTCAATCCCAGTTCTGTAGGTTAGGACTTCTATGGCTTGATGCCAGACCTCTGAGAGGCAAAAATGCTTGTGGAGAAAAGTAATATCAGAAAAACATTTACTTTCCTTTTTACCTTTTTTCATGCAGCTTAGCTGCTGGAAATATGGTGGAATTGGGAATATATGACGATCTGTTCTTTGTGTACAACCATAATACTTTGACCCAAAAAGCACAGTTAGAAACCACTGGCTGAAGCAGGTGCCAGTTGTTTGCTCCGTATACCACGGGATTTCTAAATCTGAGGTTTGCATCCCTACAGAATTAGTCCCCTTTTGGCTTATGGAGTAATTTTTTCCAGAGAAGATCTGTCTTTTAAAGCCCACTTTCCACCAAATCTTCAGGTAAATTTTACATCTGCTACTCTAGCTGCTTCCATAGCACATGAACTGGCCAACTAGAGGTCTAAAACCACAATAAACCTAACAAAACTAAAAGAATGGGATTTTCAGCTAAATGTGATGTTTTCATAATCTATAGACTTGTATGTATTCCTCAGTGGGATACTCAAAAGTATTTATTTATGACAGAAGACGATACAGCATGCCATCCAGAGGGACCTTGACAGGCTGGAGAGGTGGGCCCGTGTGAACCACATGAAGTTCAACAAGGCCAAGTGCAAGGTCCTGCACGTGGGTCAGCGCAATCCCAAGCACAACTATAGGCTGGGCGAGGAATGGATTGAGAGCAGCCCTGAGGAGAAGGACTTGGGAGTATTGATTGATGAGAAGCTCAATATGAGCCAGCACTGTGCGCTTGCAGCCCAGAAAGCCAACCATGTCCTGGGCTGCATCAAAAGAGGCATGACCAGCAGGTCGAGGGAGGTCATCCTGCCCCTCTACTCCGCTCTTGTGAGACCCCACCTGGAGTCCTGCGTCCAGCTCTGGGGGCCCCAGTACAGGAGAGACATGGAGCTGTTGGAGAGAGTCCAGAGGAGGGCCACGAAGCTGATCAGAGGGCTGGAGCACCTCTCCTATGAGGACAGGCTGAGAGAGAGTTGGGATTGTCCAGCCTAGAGAAAAGGCAGCTCTGGGGAGATCTAATTGCAGCTTACCAGTACCTGAAGGGGGCCTACAGGAAAGATGGGGAGGGACTGTTTATCAGGGAGTGTAGTGACAGGACAAGGGGTAATGGGTTTAAGCTGAAGGAGGGTCGATTTAGATTAGATGTTAGAAAGCAATTCTTCCCTGTGAGGGTGGTGAGGCACTGGAACAGGTTGCCCAGAGAGGTTGTGGAGGCCCCATCCCTGGAAGTGCTTAAGACCAGGTTGGATGAGGCTTTGGGCAGTGTGGTCTAGTGGAGGGTGTCCCTGCCGGTGGCAGGGGGCTTGGAACTAGATGATCTTTGAGGTCCCTTCCAACCCAAACCATTCTATGATTCTATGATAATCCCAGTTACTTTGTGTTCTCTTTGCATGGTGTAGTGGAAAAGATGAAAACTGCCCTTTTCCTCTTGAAAATGTTGAACTGGTCTTGGAGACAAGTTGTTATATTCAGTGATTTAAATTTTATCTTGCTGGCTGTAAGAAAGTGGGGGTTTTATCAGAAATTACAAAATTGTTCTATGCTAAAGTACCATTAGTACTCAACAAAAGTCACTTTGGATGTGAAAAACAAAACTTCGTAGCTTCTCACACATTTCTCACAGACTCTGAAAGTGCATATCCCCCATGGTATCATGAAGGATTCTGCAGCCTCATGATATCCCTGCTAGCTGATAACGCTTAGTATTAAGGACAGTATGACAGGGTCAGTTCTGTTACAGCTGCCATTACCTTACAGCCCGCCACAGGAGTGCACCCAGGTGGACAAACACTTCTAGGACTCCGCTCCCAAAGTTTGGACAACACATAGTCTAGTGAGAATAGCTTACTGTCACTGTTGTGGGAATGAAATCTGAGGCATCTAGACCTAAACATTTATAGCATGTATCATCTACTGTTTATATAAATACATGTCTTCATAACATGAAAAGTATGCTCAGAATCTTTAAAAAACTGGGTTGAGTGATTCTTGGGTAAACGGTATATTTTGGGTTGTGGAAGTCCCACACCAGTGTTACATTATGGAAAGATAAACTGACAAGTTGATTTTCAGTTTCCTACTTTAAGTAATTAAGTACATAAACCATCTATTTGTTTAGTATCTCTTCTACACAAACGTTGGGACACAGATTATCTTTTGAATGTATAACTATGAAGGGACAACTAGCACACACTAAAGGCCTCTACATTTCACTGTAATGCAAATATTAAAACATAAAAATAGTCTCATCATATGGCTTCAACTGCCGTATGGAAGCTTTAAAAATCCTTCTTGAATAATTAAGGTGTTAATGACAAGAGACAAGAGATTTTAAATGGTATATGTCTTCCTTATATATAATTATTGTAAATTCTAATTTTAGACAGAATTCTGCTCTGCTTGACTCTCATATAAGAGACTTTTCCCAGAAATCAGAAATCTTTTTCTATGTAGTTAAACATTCAACTTAATTCAAGTTCAGTAAAATCTGAGTTGCAAGGCTAAATGCTTGCAGAGGGTGCTTATACTCAAATCCCAATATAAAGATTACATTTATTTATTTTTAGTGCCTAGGGGAATGTTATCTCCAATTAAGCAGTTCTATTTGTAACAAAAATAAACCCCACATCTTTAACTACGGTCTATACTAGAATTTAATTTCTGTAATTTACATTAACAGATTAAACACAGTATACAGAGAAAATTATTAATAATCTCAGAAGAAGTAAAAGAATTGAAATCTCTTTCTGTAATGTAATTGGCCAGAAAGCAATATTGCTTGTTGAAATAATTCAGTGTTAAAGATTTTTCCCCCCTTTTGGCACCAGAAAAAAACAGTTACTTTCCAGATATGCTATGCCAGAATTTTAAAATATGACAGGGAGTATCATCCTAGAGTAATTAAGCAATCTTGTCATTGAGGAGTATTTGTTTAAGATTTAAAAAGCCCAATCTCAAGTCCTGAATCACAACAAAGATTTAAAATTCTATCATCTCCTACATCCCAGGTAATTGCAGTGCTCTTAGGGGATGAAAATTGTTCTTAATCTCTGTCATTGATCTATTTATGCAAGAAGTTTTTGTTTTGTTTTGTTTTTTTAAAAAAGCTACATTAAAATATATTGTAAGGAGCCCTCACATTCCGGGCAAGAATCACCTTTTCCACGAGGTTATTTGGTGCATTGATTTTTTTTTTTTGCCCTCACTTAAACTTCCATCTCTGATTTGAGAAGAATTTTGACCAAAGAAAATTGTTCTTTTTAAACCATTTCAGGTTCTTAAAGCTCTGATTGAGATTCTAAAATAGTTGTCATTGGTTGCACTTACAGATTAAAGTAAAAGAGAAGCAATCAGATTTTGTTGTTTGTATGGAGAAACTGTGAAGCAATATTGAACAGTGGAAATATTTCATTCAAATTCTCATTCACAGTCAAAATTACAGAAAATCTATCTTGGTTTCCCTAATGAGTCTGGACCTAAGGGTCAGAAGGCTTATTAAAAAAACCTCAGGGTGATCACTGTTGATTTTCAAAGGGCAATTCCAGTAACAGATATTGGAGTGTCCTGGCTAGAATAACATACAAGGTTAGTATCGTGTATGTTCATGATCTCTATTGTTCTGCCTGTTTGGATGTTCACATATACAAAAAATAAAAAATTTTAAAAAGTGAGCTGTCAAAAAAATCACACTCAGAAAAGTACATAGTGAAAAAGTACTTATACCATTTCCATCAACTGGAGAAAAAAAAAATCATGAACTTGCATCCTAGGAGCAATTAAGCATTGACTACTTTCAGGAAAGAAAGAAAGAAAAAAAGATAGTCACTACTTTGTTTAATTAATGTTTTTTTTTGTTTTTTTTAATTCCTTAGGAAAGAAATACATTGTTTTGTGATGTGAAGAGAATTTAGCATATTAGAAAAGCAATCCAACCTGTATTTATATTACTTTTCCCACTATCTAGAAAGAAGTGTCCCATACACAAAAAATGCAGAAACTGCAACTGATTTATTTTCCTCAAAATCTATGAAAGAAATAGGGCCCTGGAAACAGATGATACGAGCACAGCATTAGGTTACAAGTTTTCACTGACAATGAAGTAGGAAAAACAGACCGTCATGAACTTTGAAATTGATTGGAGAGCCAGTCACTATTAAAGCTTAGGGCTGAAAATGACACCTAACTGTCATTTCTGCTGTGATGGCAAATGCTTTTTGGTGGTCATTGATGTTTGTTCAGTCTACATCATGATTAAAGTCCTACTGAGAGTTCTCAAATAAGTTACGGGGAGATAAACTAGTGTTTGAAATTACAGCATTTTAATCATTCTGCAGTAAAATGCCAACACATATGTTCTTATCTCAAGTAAACATTTGAGATATGTTGATCTGTAATGGAAGTACAGTCTTTCTGCATGGTACTTAAGATGTTAGTGTTGAGCTATAATGTCTTACCCTCTGCTTGGGGCCCTTCAAGTTTAATGTCAGCTCTTTCAATAATAAGGAGAGGCTTGAGGTTGCTTCCATCGTTTTAGAGATGAAGGAAGACTCCAGCTGAGCATGTTCCTTGTCATCTGCAATTCTCCTGACTCTCAAAATCACACCTCCTGCATTTTTTGATTGTAGATATGTTGTGCAAAATCTGTGTGTTTGAACAGTATATATGAAGCTGAGGATGGATTTTTTTTTCCCCAGTGAGACTTATCTCTCTATAAATCCATGACTTGAATCATTATGGGGTGTGAAAAGGAGGAACATGGTTCCTTTTTAAAGGTTTTATGTTTTCTAATTATATATTTAATATATTTTTAATGCTTGCCTGTGTTATATATGTTATAATGTTTGTCTGTGAGTGATAATGGCACCTCATACTAGTAACTTTTTGATGATGTTTTTATTAGATCACAACATAAATAAGCAATTACTGAACTCCTAGTACTGTGAAGTTCAGAGTGCTTTCAAGCTAAAGTTGTGTTATGTCCCACACATATTAGAGCAATAAAGTAGAAAATTAAAACAGCCAACATTTATTCATAACTTCTTGTTCTACAGATGTTCGGTCTCCAAATACAATGTGTTAAATGTATCAGAATCTAAACTTTTCAGGAAACTACAGAGATGTTTCCAGTCTGTGGTTGCTGTGGTTTGGATACAAGAAAACACTCAAGAGAAGATTCAATGTTCATCTTAAGCTGATAGAAGATACTTGCATCAAACTCTTCCCTTGTTCCTTCCTGTGGACTCTTGTGACTGCTATAGCATTAAATCTTATGGTCTTGTGGTCCCTTGATTGAACAGATCAGCTTGCTAATCTGATATAAAAATAAATTTCAAAAAAATGTTATTGCACTTGGTTTTATCTTGGATCAGTTAACTGACTTGACTCAACACTGGATCACAAACAGTGGTATAAACAAGAGTATGGAGTATATAGCCATGAGCAGGATGGAGGGCATGCCTCCTACTTTCAGAAGCAGCCTGCAGTTGAAACAGCTTAAGCAGTGTTGGGCAGATACTAGCTAAACAATCCATGGGACCAGCTGGTCTGAATCCCAGGACGCTGCGACAGCTTTCTGTCTTATTTGAAAGATCATGGAGATTGGCATGTCTTTGATGGTGGGAAAAAGGTAAATCTTGCACTTATCATCAAGAAGAGCACAGAAAGGATAATCCAAGGGACTGTAGGTCAGTCAACCTCACTTTGGTTCTTGGGAAAATCTTGGACAGAGTCCACTTGGAAGTTGTTTCTGGGCTCACGAAAGAGAAGACGGCGATTGGGAACAGTCAGTGTGGATATCAAAGGTACCATGATTTACCAAAAGTAATTCACATCTGACCTGCCTTCTATTATAAAAGGCCTAGGTATGTGAATAAGGGGAGAGCAGTTGGTATTATTGCCTCAACTCCAACTGTCTCCCACAGCACTCTTCCATCCATGCTGGGACATGATGGTCTAGATGGGTGGGCAACCAGATGGGTAAAAAATAGGTTAGATGGTGGGGCTCTGAAAGTGGTGGTGAATAAGTCACGATCTACCTGGTGGCCAGTAACAAGAGGAGTCCCACAGAGGGCTGAGCTGAGATCTGTCCATGACCTGGAGGAGGTGGCAGCTTGCACTCTTGTATAATTTTCAGATGACACTAAATTGGATGTACCAGTTAATAAACTTGAGTGCAAAGCTGCCGCTAAGGGGAACCCAGCGAGGCCGGAGGAAGGGGCCACTGGGACCCCATTGACCTTCAGCGGGGCCAAAGGGAGAGCCCTGCCCCGGGGAGGCTGAGCCCTGCCTGGGGAGCAGCTCTGCCCAGCGGGGCTGGTGGGCAGCGAGCTGGGCGCAAGCCAGCGGGGCCCTGGCAGCAGAGGTGGCCAGTGGCCTGCGGGCCGTACCGACGGGGACATGGCCAGTAGCTCGTAGGAAGAGAGGGACCATCCCTCTGCTCAGCACTTTGTTAGACCATGCCTGCAAAACTGCATTTGTTTTTGCCCTTCCCTCCCATGCAAGAATGCTGACTAACTGGAACAAGTTCAGCAGCAGACCACCAAGATGGCAAGGGGCCTGGAGCACTTGCCCTGTGAGGAGAGGGACCTAACAGCCCTCTGGTAGCTATGAGGAGCTTATCAAGAAGTTGAAGCCAAGCTCTTCAGTGGTGCACGGTGGGAGGACAAGAAACAGCAGACTCGAATTGAAAAAGGAGACTTTCAAACTCAATATAAGGAAAATCTTTTCTGCCATGAGGACAGTCAAGCAGTGTAAACAAATTGCCCATCCTCTTAGACAGGCTGATGAAGTATAGGCTAGATAAATGGCCAATGAGGTGAACAGAAAACTGGCTGAACTCCTGGGCTGAAGGGGTTGTGATCAGTGTCATGAAGTCCAGCAGAAGTCCAGTCGCTAGTGGTATATCCCACTGGTCAGTAATGAGGCCATTATTGTTTAATATCTTCATTAGCAACCTGAATGATGGGACAGAGTATCTTGCTGTACCCTCAGCAAATATGCAGATGCAAAACTGGAACAAGTGTTGAAACACCACACAGTTGTGCTGCTACTAAGAGGGGCCTGGACAGGCTGGAGAAATGGGCCAGCAGGAATCTCATGAAGTTCAACAAAGGGACAAGCCAAGTCCTGCATCTGGAGAGAAATATCCCCACGCATCAGGACAGACTGGCAGCTGACCAGCTGCAAAGCTGCTTTACAGGAAAGGTGCTGGGGTCCTGGTGGACAACAAGTTGAACATGAACCAGCAATGTGTCCTTGAAGCAAAGAAAGCAACAGCGTCCTGGGCTGCCTCAGGAAGAGACCTTATCATCATCTGATGGGAGGGTGTAAAGAAGATGGAGCCAGACTATTCTCAGTGGTATACAAATACAAATACAGTACAGGAACTCAGTTGACCTGATTACATTTAAATTTGAGACTGCTTTTAGAAATGTATTTTTATAATGTAATGCTATGTCTGTGTATAGAACTGTAACATGTAATGAGAGAGCTTCCTGCCCTTTAAATCTAAACTGTAGGAAAAATTATAATGAATTGGACCACAGGATGGCTAGTTTCACTCTCTTTTTTCAGGTAGTATCATGGTACTTGAAATTCTAAAACTGCAAGACTGTCCAAACAGAAATGGTTATATTTGTTTTAGTATAACTATGCAGTTTTGTAGAAACATTTTTGATTTGATGGTAAACTTAGTTGAGTGCCCTCTTAAGTTCATTCCCATTGCAATTATGATTGAGCCACAAAAAAACATCTTTAAAAGACCTTGGAAGGTCTTTAAGGTAGTTATTACAAGATGTATTTCATATGAAAAGATGCTGAGCACTCCAAAATCTATCAGCCAGAATAGTCAAGTCATAATATAGCTATGTGACTTTGCTTATGCTCTCTAATAGGCTTGTGTGCCTTTAAAAAAGTCCCAGAGAATTTGCGAGTAGAGTATAATTAGAGTTATTAGTGTATTGTAGTGTGTCATTCTAGCTAGAACACTCCAGCGGCTCTCAGTAGAATTTCCCTTGGAAAACTAGCAGTTAAAACCCTGAGGTTTTTTTTAAATAAGCCTTCTGTCACTAAAGCCTACAATTTGGTTTAAATTTTTATGGTCATTTTTTCTAATTAAATGCATCATATTTTCATTTAATGCTACTTAATGTTTTACTAAATGTAGTTTCATCAGAATAAGATGCTTATAGTCTAAGATAAGGGTTCAGATGTAGAGTTCTACTGCAGATAAAAATGGTAACAAGTAGTTATTTTTGTTATGTTTTGGATATAGATAAAAACTGAGATTCTGAAGTTATTTTTATGATCCAAATTACTATTAATAATTGTATTGTTTATGTACCTTTTGAATTTTTCTCTGTTTGGGCAATGGAAATTGTCACAGTTTAGTATGGTCAGCATTACTTTCAAGTTCTCGCTAGGGGTTTTGTTTTGCTTGGTGCAGTGAAGAATGCAAGCATTTCAGGGCTAGAGTTACTAATTTAGAAGCATTGCCATTGGAATTAAAACAAAAGCCATGGAATATTTTTCTTGGTCTGAAATTTAGTAGGAGCTGGTCTGACTCAAAATTGACTTGATAGTGCCACGTTAAATGTGTATCTTGTTGCTAAGATCTGAAAAGGACCTAGTTAATTAAAACTGACTGAGCTGCAGTGTATTGAAAAACACTGGGTTTTTGGTACAGCATGAGAGATCTTGCATCTTTCTGGCTTGGAAATGAAAAGTGGAAAACACAGCATGTTCACAGAAAGCTTCTGAGTTTGGGTTGTGTTTGGTTTGTTGGTTAGGTTTTTTTCTTTCTTGAGGGCAATGTGTATATTTATTACTGAACCATTCTCTGGACTTTATTTGACGGTGAGAAGTTCTTGCACATAGACTCATGAGAAATTTATAAATTATGTTATTCTCATGCATATAGTGAAGATAATAGTAGTACAAAAAAAAAAAAAAAAAGTAGCTGTAGGATTGTGGAATGCAGGAATAGAAACAAGCCCCATGTATATACCACTACAGAGCGTGCTGTAAAGACACTAATGGGGCTTATGACTGTGAGGAAAAAATACCTCAGGATTTAACATCTGCAGCTTGAATTGTTATAGATGCTTCATGTGCCCACAGCTGTTGACTCTGCTGCTGAAAGAAGCAGGAGGGAAAAGAATAGAAACACATTCATCGGCAGGTATCTGCATCATGTAAATACTCAGTTACAGCTAGTTTTCTTCATACTTAATTTGTTGGGGTTTTTAATTAGCTCAGGTTTTATAAGAGCTTTAATTAGTGTATAGAAAACTGTAACTGCTCAGAACCCTTGGATACAGTGATGACAACTCAGTGTGTGGGGTAAGAAGAATCCCTTTGTTTCTGATAGAGCTAGACAACTTGAAAAAGATGTACTAAAAGGCAGGAACCAAACAGACTGTTACTGAATGGATTTGCAATAGCCGACAAACCAAATAGGTGGAAAGACATCCATTTTAGCATGTTATGCTGGGGACAACTTTTTGTGGTAAAATGTTGCAGTGAAGGTAATGAATTTTGAATTTGAAACTTGCATAAGAATTAATTATGTCTTTGCTTGTCTTTTTGTTCTGTTTCCCTTTTGAGGCTTGTTGGTGTCTCAGAATCAATCGTTGCCTAGAGGGCAATGAAATGGGAGAGTTTTAGTAGTCCTGCAACTTGATGATTTGCTTTACAATGTTGCTGCTCCATTTAAAGGGCTCAAGTGTTTTCAAGGTAATTGGGGAGCAGCTGGGTATAGTCTGAGTTTGGTAAGCACGGAGTGTTGTGCCTGTGTCAGCTGACTTTGAGGGTGGCGAGGAGTAGCCGGTAGCACTCATGGCACATCCTAATGCATTTGCAGTTGAACATTCATTTTTCTTTGACCATCCTGATAAAACAACAATGATGTTGCCAGAAATTATCAAGTCAGGAGGAAAACCAAGACCGGTCCCTTGCGATTTATCGCTCATTGTGCATGAAAATTAGCAAAAGCAGGTTTTCATCTGAAAGGACCATGGAGCATCAGGAAATTACTTAGGTTTAGAAATGGTTGATGCAACATTACCTGCTAGATAGAAAAAGTACAGCCGCTGACTTTTCCATACACTTACTTTGAAGTTTCGTTATTTTCACAAAGTAACCTAAATAACTGATCTTCCCAATTTTACATGCCTGATCTTTTTCTTAAAGGAAATAATGATAAATCACATTTTGGTTCACATGGGAACAGCCAAGCTCCCTGCAGCCCAGAAATCATGACCTTAATGTGTCAGGAGTTGTAAGACTGCTTCCTCACGTTTTGGAGGGCAGACAGGAATGGCATTTTGTGAGTACTTCACAGGAATGATATGAAAGGAGGTCTCACTGCTCCATCGCAGAACAAGTTTGGGCATGGCTGTGCTGTGTATGTGACTCTGTTCCAGACTGGCCTCAGCAATGTCTTCTGCATCGCTTCTCCCATAGCCTCGGATTCTGATTGCCCAGAAAGTGCAGGTCAGTGTAGGCTCATCACAGCTTATAAAATGCAGCCTTAGGCTAGGGGCTGTGTTTGCCTGCTAGATATGGTTAAAAGTCAGAGATTTTCTACCTTAGTACAAAACTGATGTTCAGATTCCACCTGAGATAGAGTAGGTTTTGTTTTCTATCATATCCTTGGCTTGGTTTATAAAAAAAAATCAGAAACTGTTCTGCTTGTTGAACACAAAATAAATGGATGTAGGTCTCTAGTGATCTGAGTTGGGTCAACAGGGATATCTTCTACCTGTCTAAATCATACTGAGATTTTTTATGATCATTTTGTGTGTCATAAGACTATCATTTATAAGATAAGCACTATCAAGAGCCTCATCTTGTTCCTGGTGAAGTCAATGGGTGTTTTTGCTATTGCTTTTCAACAGTAGTAGGATTGATGACTGAAACTGAGCAGCTGCTGAAAGGTTCGTTTTAAAGTAGAATTGTGGTCAGAAAAGCAAAGTGACCTGTCAAGCTGACATCCGGGGAGCACTACATTTATTTTTTCTCAGTGATTTCCAGACCAAATCTGCTCAGTTTACAAGTTAAACATTTTTTATTGACTTCCAGAACTGCAAAGTCAGCCTCAGTCTGAAAAATCAAAATTGTTACTTCTGCTTCAGTCTGCAGAAGATTCTGCATTTAGAACTTGGTTGACATGTCGCTGATGCATGACTGAATCCAGCCTGTGTCTCTATGTCTGTCCTAGCTCTGGAGGGTGAAAGCTGCCACAGAAAAAATTTGTTAGGAGAGTAAACAGATGTGACTTGTAGAGATAAGAAGATATACTGGGGAAGGGCCATTTTTATATCTTCTAGCTGCACCTACACTTTACTCCTTAATTTCTGCCATGGTAATGATTTAATGTTTTCAGATTGCTTTAGTCTGGGACTATAGAGTCTAAACTACCTTCATTGTAAAATACATTTTCCCAAAGTCCTTAAATTTTATGATAAAAGTAATGATTTCAACATCTGTTTAAAACTTAAGAAACCACACCTGAATGAGCTGACTCCTCCCAGGTCATGTGGTTCCTTGTTTACTCTCAAGGGTTCACTGAGTTACACAGGGATACGGATTGGAGAACTAATTTACTTTATTATTTAAAAGCTCTTAACATTATATAATCACAGGAGGAAATTTGGCAGATGCTGGCCTGTCATATCTGTGTCTTAATCTGACCCTGACCTCAGAATCTTGATTTGGCTCCTCAGGCAACACGTACATCATCTGATCTTAAACTACTCGTTTGATTAATATATTGTAGTTAAAAATGTATGCTTAGTGTTAAAGTTAAGGCCAAAGCTCTTCCCTTCCATCACAAGTGCACCAAGGGCAAACAGATTTGTTTAAAGCTTCACAGTGATTAAGACAGTCCAGAACAGAATGTCATCTTTCTAATAAGGGGATAAATGAGGACTATTGTTTCAGAGTTAAACAAGTGAAGTAGCTTCCACTCCTGTTTTTTGCAATGTTCGTGGGCTCTTCTAGAAGTTCCTCTGGATCTTTATTTTGTCGGTTTTCACAAAGAATAGTAGTCATTCCAGTGCCTGAATGTGTGCGTGCATGCTTGTTTATGATGATATGCCTATGACAGATGCACATTTTTAAGACATGTGCTAATTTCTACCATGCTTTATACCACACATACTGTGTTGAGTAATGCTTTGCAGAACTTACGTCTGCTGTCTGAAAGTATAGCTATTTTTAAGGGCAGCCAAGTATTAATGATTCTTCTGAAGTGTGAGCGTATGCTAATTGAACTCCTTGGATGCTACAAAAACTTGTCAGATTTTTACTGTAGGAGATTTTTTCATGCTTTCTCTAGGTATTTTATTTATTCCTCAAATTCACCACCAAAGAGGGGTCACAAAAGTATCAGTGTTTGCCTTCATCTCTGCAGTTCCTCCTTTCTTCTGTGGATTATAGAATTGCTTAGTGAGTTTGTTAATCTACTACAGGTGAGAGTTTTTTTAAATGAGAGTGTGGCTAGACAGGGAAAGGGCTGCCTCTTGATCTCATTCTGCATCCGTGGTTGCTGGTAAGCCTTTGAAGGACAAGGGAAGATTGCTCCTCCCCAGAGAATGACTGAGTATGCGTAGGTGAGAAGAGTTATGTGAGACAGCTGGGTGGTACAAAGAATGGGATAGAGGAAGTGAGGAGCAGGTAAAAGGCTGGAGAATAAGAAGCTGAAGAGGAGCAGGGAGCTTACCTGTAGGGGGGCTTCAGCAATGATTTGGAGGTGGTAGAAAGAAAGAGACTTTCCTGAAGATCTGGAGGTTTGTTCTAGCTAGCAGTTGCTGGATGAGAACAGCCTTTTAGCTGTTGGAAAAGTTCTAGTCTTCAAGAACAGTGCTCTTGGGGTACAGGTTGGTTTCAAGCCTTTCTGTTTAGTGTCTTACTCTGCAGATGTGAATTTTCTTTTTGAGGCTTGGTTTTTTTCCTTTGTGCCCTTATTTTGGGTGCCCCCAAGTAAAAAATTGGAAGTGTTTGGTATCTGTTGGTGTACTAACTTTTTAAAGAATTCAGTGATTTACTCTTCAAACTGTGGTAAGGTATGGTTGTACGTTCACGTGGTGGGATCCTGCTTTCCCTTTGTATTGACTCATGTAGTCTCTTCAGGAACTGTGATCTCTTTCTAGTTATGTAAAAAAGCCTGTTTGCAAACATACGGTAAAACTGGTCTATAGATGCATGTGGTTCAATGAATCAAATCCATTGATCCACTGGGTTCTATGTTACTGTTGTGCTATGTGTGCATAGCTCAGCTCTGTAGTACAAACAATGAAGTTTGTTTTCTGGAAATATCTTAAAAAAACCGAAACAAACAAAAAATAAGAAATAACCCAGCAGAAACAACAAAATGCTCTAAAAATCTCTTCCTCTCCCTCATTTGGGAAAACGAACAAAACCACTAGAGTGTATGGAAGTACTCAAGTTAATGACATGCTAACTTCAGCTCTGCTTCTATGCTTGTGCAGTAGTAGAACATCCAAGGGTGGCTCTCTAAGATAAAAGAACCCCTAAATCTTTCAGACAACAGCAAGCTTATGGCTTAGAGACAACCTCATAGCAGAATGTGCTTAAGCTTATCGACTCAGATTTTTCTACTTCAAAGAAAGATAAAGCATAGTTGTATGTAAGTGAAGACATTAATTGGGAGGTGTGTTGTATAAAACTTTATATATGTCCTGTATACTGTTACAGAAGTAGATGAGCCATAAGAAGCTGTTTTACATGATCAGAAAATGTTATGCACTAAGTTGTCCTGCAAAAGGCCTTGTTTTAGCAGTTTGTAATGACTCATCCCCTTATATGTGCCATTAATCCAATTATGTTTGCCAAGAAGCTCTTATGAATAGGTACGAGGACAACATGATCTTGTGAGCAGGGACACCACATTGGTAAAGCTGAAGTATCATCATAGTTTAGGAGTCAAGAGGTACATTCTCAGGTTTTCTTCAAGGGAGACAACCGAATCAAAGAAGTCGGTGCTATTTTACTTTTCCGTCAGTGTCATTTCTCTCATAATACCTATGTATGAGTTTGAATTTGCAGTTGTGGTGTTGCTGATGTTAGACAGAAATGCAGATGAATGGTGTTTATCTATTTCTAATTTGTGCATTGTAACAGTAATATGCTCTTCCTATACACTAAACAAATGCGTTTACCCAATTCTTAATTTACACCTGATTTAAGTCTTGGCTGCCATCCAAACTCATGTGAATACCATTCATATACTAGAATTTGAGAAAATGTGTATGCAAATAACCATATGGAGTTATGGGGGGGGGGGGTGAGAAACCAGGTGAGCAGGTTTGTACTGCATTAGTGAAAACTGTAAACTGAGTGCAAAAAGTCATACTTAGGATTTAGGCCTGCGTGCATGTTGCCTGATTCCCTAAAACGTCAAGAATGCGTAGTTTTGCTGGGCTGCTTTTTAAGTCGTGAAAGATTACTTCTGCAAAACTGACACTGTTACATACAGCTACCTAAATAAGCAGGTAAAAATTGAATTTTGCCATCTTGAGAAGAGGGTTCTGTGCCCTCTCCATGTGTATCTCCTTTGTGTGTGATATTTTAAAGTAATTCCTGCCAATACACTTAATACAACATGAATCAAATGTTTCAATGTCATATATTATGGCTGTTATGAGTACCTGTTGATGTGGCATTTCTAATAAGTAATCTTGATATATCTAGTGGCTGTTGAAATATACACAGTTAAATTTCTCCTATATTTTTTTTTAAAGGAATGTGTTCATATGCATTATTTAAGCTTTCTAGTTTTTAGTGGTTAAAATCTGTCAATGTATTGGTTTAGGTTATAATATTGTCAACTTCAGGTTTTTTGCTTTTACAATGGTTTGCGCAGTTTATTTTCTATAACTAACACATTATAAATCAGTAGGAAGCATCTCATTTTCTTGCTATAAAACTATATAAAGCACAACTCGCCCAAAGTCAATGATATTTTTCATCTTGTTCTTTGTGGTGTTGAGTAGCCTCCATTTCTGTCAAAATCAATTGGATTTGCAGTTTAGTATCAGTTCTGCGAGAGCTTTTGTAACTTCAGGGCATGTAAAACCAGACTGAGTCCTTTGGTTAGTATAGTCTAATCCATATATAGTTTATAAATCATGCTATAGTCCCCTCAATTTGACATGGTTTACTTATTCCATTAGGTCCTTTGACTTCTGTTAACTTTAGCTTTAGTCAAACAAAGCTATTCATATTTTCCAGAAAGGCTTTCTGCCTAGGTTTTGAGATGGACAGAAATGGAGATCTTGACTTATGTGGTTAGCTGGTTCAAGTAAGTAAATCTCCTCTATGGTTTAAAAATAATAATTATGCATTCAGTTCAGACTGGCTTCAGCTTCTAGCAGTCAATTCTGATGAGTATTTTGGGTCTATCTGCATTAGCATGTCAGTTTGGATCTGGAGGGTGTTTTGAAGCAAGCTTGCTCTTCCCTTTTTTTTTTTTAAATCTCTTCCCCCCCCCCCCTCCTGCTGCCATTCACATCAGAGAAGGTCCTGGAGCCGGTAAGCAGATTCCTTGGGAGTGAGCCTCTCCTAGCAGATACATTCCAGGAGCAGGAGCGTAGCTAATGTGCTCCAGCTGTGGAGAGGCATTTGGGGCCGGGAAAGCAGGCTATGGCTGGTCTGCAATATCTCTTCTACCTCCTTCCCTCCCCCCTGCAAGCCCCTAATGGGTGGGCATCAGGCCCTCAGCACCCTACTGATCGTTTCCTAGTGGGACTGTGCTGCCTGGTAATGTAAACAAAGCCTTTGTTAAAGGTCAGCTTAGTACATAATAACTTCTACCTGTGAAAGTATTTACATACTGTGTTGTAGCACAATCATGATGTTCTCTTGAATGACCTAAAAAGATTTCAAACTCTTAAGTTTTCTGAAAGATTTGTTCTTACTTCAAGGTTCTTCTGAGCACAATTTTCCATTTTTTCAAAGTTCTTTAGAAGTAGTCTTTAAATATTTTTGAAAATATTTTTATTTTAATTACAAACATTACTCTTTAAAAAGAGTGCTGATGAGAATATAATGGGGTACTAATTCAAATGTGATATGGAGGTAAAGGATGTTGCGTTTAAATCTAGTTGCATGAACCACAATGAACCAGACCTATGTGGAATCAATGTAGTCTTTTTTTTTTTTTTGACAGCATAGCTAGTGCCAATTATCTAAGTATTTATTGACCTCTTCTTATTACTTCGTTCAGGATTGACATTCAGCCAAGCGAGGTAGATATTTTTTTTATAGTGCAGGTTTTATGCTTGGATTCAGATTTTCCTTTTGGAATATAGGTAGATTTTTAGCTCTTTTCCAGCTGTATAAAATATATTCAGGGCATAAATTGTATTAGAAATGGATGTAGGTAGGCTAGAGAAGTCATCTGCTGAATATATTCCAAATATTAGCTGTGAGTTGTCAGAGTATACTAATTTTAAGAATGTTTATTTCTTGTAGATGTTGTTTAACATCCTCCTTAGTTACTAATGGACTGGAAAGTACTTCATCATCTTGTTGTGATACTAGCCTGTCATCCCGTTTCTTTCCAAGCATACAAAAAAAATGCACTGAACTACTACTCCATTAAAAACGTTTCTGTCTTCACACAGGAATTAGCCTATTGCTAGGAATTCTAGTTCTCATATAGTTTAAATTTGCTAGCCATGTTATAGCAGCAGAAGCTTAGATATTAAGAGGTCTGAATTAAAATTCTTGGCTTCTCCACAGGTTACTAGTTGGCCCAAGACAATTAATTTAGAGTCAGATTTTCATAGAATTGTTTGGGTTGGAAGGGACCTCAAAGATCATCTAGTTCCAAGCCCCCTGCCATCAGCAGGGACACCCTCCACTAGACCACACTGCCCAAAGCCTCATCCAACCTGGTCTTAAGCACTTCCAGGGATGGGGCCTCCACAACCTCTCTGGGCAACCTGTTCCAGTGCCTCACCACCCTCACAGGGAAGAATTTCTTTCTAACATCTAATCTAAATCGACCCTCCTTCAGCTTAAACCCATTACCCCTTGTCCTGTCACTACACTCCCTGATAAACAGTCCCTCCCCATCTTTCCTGTAGGCCCCCTTCAGGTACTGGTAAGCTGCAATTAGATCTCCCCAGAGCTGCCTTTTCTCCAGGCTGGACAATCCCAACTCTCTCTCAGCCCATCCTCACAGGAGAGGTGCTCCAGCCCTCTGATCAGCTTCGTGGCCCTCCTCTGGACTCTCTCCAACAGCTCCATGTCTCTCTTGTACTGGGGCCCCCAGAGCTTGACGCAGGACTCCAGGTGGGGTCTCACAAGAGCAGAGGTGTTTTAAATGTGTTTAAGTTGCTACGGATTTGAGGTTTTAGATATGTGTATAGAATTTTCTTCAGCTGCTTGCAGCCATGTTTACAGAATAAGTCTCCTACCATTTTCATCAAATAAAATGGGGAGGGGAAAAAAAAAAAACAACAACCTAAACCACTGTTGAGATGCTGTCACTGCCAACTTTGGTAAGAAATCATTGTATTTACTAGAGCATGCTTAAGAAATAAAACTTAAGTTTGGTGTTACTACGGGTAGGGGAGCAATAGTCCAAGCTACCCACTTCTTTTTTTCTCTTGCTGTACTCAACAGGAACTGAGCAGGCTACCTTGTTTATCTGCCTGTATAGCATTGAGATGTACACTTTGTAATCATGTTAATATTTCTTAGACATACACTTTATAGTCTGAGGAGATTCTTGTGGATAAAGGAACTCAAAATACTCATTCACTGAAGATTCAGTTTAGTGTAACAACGTCTTATTATTGAGAAGTATTTTAAAAATGGCCAGCAAGTACCCTATCCTCTTTTAAAATCTTTAGAGAAAAGTTGTTGCACTTCAGTCTGTGTGTTTCCTTGTTTTGAAGAAATGCTACAAACTGTGAACCCGTCCTATTTATAGCTGGCATTTTTTCTGCAATTAAGAAAATTGCTCATGCCTCCTTTTAAATGCAACTTGGCCACCTCCTCTGTATTGTTCTTTCATGAGGAGTCTTCTTGACTTCATTGACATTCAATAATGTTGAGGTATGTTGCTAATTATTCCCAGCATGAATGCCTGCTTATAATTGCAATTTATCATCAATGCATAAGATTTGTTAATGATTTTTTTAAAAACTTTTTTGCCTGAAGTCTTGAGGGTTTTATTGTTTCTAAAGCTGCTGAATAACCTGCTGTTTGAAAATAGTAGTTAATGCATACCACCTACTGGTAATAATTACATCAAAGCTTTTTGCCCCTTCTAGTGTGCTAGTACTGCAGAGCTTTGTGTTCTTTCCAGCTAAAGAGCCCAGTTTTCTTTCAGTACATCAGTTAAGAGGAGATTTCTACCAGAAAAAGAGTCTTTCCAATATACTAAACAGGCATATATATTGCATCTGACCCCCTGGGAAGTTCCTAGACATAGTAAAGGCATTCTCTGCCAATATAGTGTCTACATAACGCACCAATTTAACTTTGTGTAGGCATCAAAGAGCTCTGGAAACAGTTTTGCTATGAAACAGAGCGCTACAACGAAGATGGAAAAGTTGACTTCTCTAAACTAGTGGCAATTTGAATGTGTGGTAGATATATGCCTGGCTATGGGCTTTTAATGAGCTGGGCTTTCATACAGCTCAGATCAGGGCTGTGCTCGATGCAGTTTGGTTTGTTTGAACTGATTCCTGGAGCAGCTATTTAAAACTTGCTTCTCTCCAGCTGTGTTCCACACTAGCTTGACACTTCTCTTGGGATTAACTCCAGTTTGAGTGGCTCCACTGCTCTGGAGATTTGTCTGGAACTGATTGCTTGTGAGTTTGGGAGTCATAATTTCAGGCTTGGAAGGAACTCTTATAGTGGCAGTATACTGAATTTTATTCTCCTCTTCCTTCTATGTTTCTGGGTAGAGAATGTGTTCTGAGGTGGAAGTGACAGCAAATACAAATACTCTAAGTTCTGTTAATAAAGATTAACTTTGTGTATTTTAAACTGTAGACACTGAAACAAAATTCCTTGACTGTTCATGATGTTTGTCTCCATGCTCTTGGACTTTCTTTGAGGTGAAGTAGATCTTTCCAAGACTAACCAAAGGTATGACTCTGGAGATACTTTACTCCAAGGTGCAGTCTTTGCTGGTAGTATAGATAAGACTGTTACAGATTTGGCTTCCTCTTTTATAAAATCTTCTAATGCTAGCCCTGAAGGCTCTGGATCCTCAAATACCTCCACCTCATCTGAGCACGAAGCACTTGCTCTTGGCATCAGGCAGTGGAAAGCTATGATGGTACTCTTGTTATTTCAAGGTAAGGCCTGTGGGCAACCCAGGCCAAATGCTGTGTGGTGTTGATGGGACCCGTCTGACTTGGAGGCTGTAGATGTTGAGGAGTACAAATATATGTGATCACTCAACGCTGGCTGCTTTTTGTAACACTTGCTAATGTCTGCTGTTCCAGCTGAATATGGTTTCAGTGCAAGTAGAGCTGCTACATGATGAGGCAGGTGGGTATCCCATTGATATGTCTCTTCTGTACCAACCTAAACGCCACTTTATGTACTGAAATAACTACACTTCAAAATAAAACCAGTTATGTTGTAATCACTTCTAGAGGAGGAGAAAGCAAAAAAGATGATTTTTGGGGTAGGACTTTATTCATCAGTGAACTCTCAAGTAATCTTATTATGCGTTTTGGACTTGGTGCTAAGTACCATATTCTTGATACTGCTAATTGAATTCAGGGCATAGGCATCCAAAGAGCTTTAATTCTCATTATATTGTCTGTATTTGATCTATTTGATGTTGTATGTGAAGATTCACTGAAATGTGCAAAGCAGCAAGGCATATAAAAAAGGAAAATGATGATGTGAACTCAGAGTGACCAGACAGATTCAGAAAACAATTATGAAAAGTTATGTTGTTTGTGCTCTGTAACTTCTTATCTGGACTGTGACCTTGAAAGTGGCATTTCTATTGCCTGCCTGTGAAAAGCAGCTTCTTTCTCCACTGTATTTCTCCATACGCTGATTAGAAAAAGAAGGGATGCAGAGCAACCTCTATGAAATTTAAGCGCATGTCTCCAATTACTTTAAATACTTTAATGTACTGTAAAAAAGATGGGAAAATCTTCACATTAATCTTAGGTTATGCGTTGCTTTGAGTGTGGCTTTTGGAAGGATGTAGCTGTGAGTGTGGTGGAAATACTTACTATCTGAAGTTGTGTAAAATGTTGAGAAGTAGTTCCTGCCTAAGAAACAAATGCTACTGTTAGGATGACGAGACTCTCTACTGGCTGCCTAATTGCTGTGTGCCATGGAGTTCCCACACGTGAGTTATAATATAGTTTGAGCATGCCTAGACTCCGTTATTGTTGAGCCTTTCTCTAGTGGGGGATGCACATGAAAGGCCTGAGGGAACTGCTACCCTTGATAAGAGGGTAACAGTAAGGATGGGGTAGGTATGCAATGTGTAGAGAGAGAAAGGGCTCAGCTGTGAGCAGACTTGTAGATCTCTGTATCATGTTGTCATTAGTCACTTCTGGAAGATTAGCCGTGTGAACTTGTCTCTTGTCAGAGAGAAGGTGACTTTCTTCTCCTATTTTAGCTGGTAGGGCAAATAGCATGAGATACAACATATCTGAAAGAAAAGTATTAGGGAGGAATGTGGGTTTTGCTTCACATGCTCAAATTCAAAATTATCTTGTTAACTGTTAGTTTATTTTGAGTCAGTTAAAATAGCTGGAAAGATAACTTTTTTCTTAAGTGAAAGCACAGTCTGAGACTGCAAGGGGTACAAGTTGTGGCTTTTTTCTGGTTGCTATGTTGAGGTGTCTCTTACGTTTTGATGGCAGTATACAGTAGAAAAGATGTCATCCAGACAGTAGTTGCCCTCTGTGCAACTCAAAGTAAAGGTGGGTAAGGCCTGTCTTGCTTCCAGATCTGGCCATAACAGTGCATGGGCACAGGGAAGGAGAGGGGGGTGGAGAGTGGGAAACTGATGCTCAGAGCATGGTACACCCTTCCTGTGAGTTAGTGTCCCAAGCAAACACAGAGCTGATCCTACCCATGATATGGGCCAAGCATTCTCCTGACTGATTCTGGCACAAAAGTCACGCCAAAATTACTTTTCCTCTTTTCTTCTTCTTTCTATCCTAGCTGCAGTTTGATGGATGGGGAAAAACAAAACACAACACCAAGTGATTTATTTAGGGTCCTGAACAGCCAAAATATTTAAGCAGATTTATTGTTATCTTAGAAAAAAAAAAAAAAACCAACACTGCAAACCATGCTATTTTTAGACAAGTCTGCTATTTTCATCTGATTCAGATATCCTTAAGAAAAGAGGGCTTGTGTTTTCCCAGAAATATATCAATATAAAGTTCATATCTGTAGAGGCCAAATGCAGACAAATAAAGCAATTAATACTGGCCTGTGTTCATGTAAAATCTATAACATCTTAGTAAGGAATAATTCTTATGGCTAGATGAAAATGGCTTTAAAACTTGGGGATCTTATACTTAGTGTTTTCAAGGGCTAAAGTAATTCCTATTTTGCAGTTGTAATAAAAGGTTCAGCAAAACATCAGGTTGCTGAAGCTCAGCTTGACCAGGAAAAATTATTCCCAGTTTTTAAAAATAATAATAGTTTGCACTCTTGTTGCTATTTCAAGTTATTAATGTAATGGAAAAAGTTAGGCATACTGCCTGCAGTTCAACTGCAAGTGACAGACAAAGGCAGTCTTGGTGCTGTGGCTTGCTGCAGGGGTGTGTGACATAAGATGCAGAGAGGAGGCTGTAGGTCCCTTTGCCTAGACTGCCATGGTCTGCTCTTTGTGCCAGTTAGCTCCAGGACATGGAAAGTATTGCTGACTGATCCTCAGCATGAGTTCCCTTGTGCCAGGGAGGTTTTTTAGTCAGAGCTCTGCACAAGCCTGACCTCTGTCAATTCAAGATTAGCTCCAAAAATAAAGTCTTTGGCATCTGTTTATAGTTTACCCCTCTCTTATAGAGAAGACAAGGGGAAGAAGGTGCTTTCCTGGGCTATGTGTCCTGACTCACGCAACTCTCCTGGGTGCCCTGGAGAGTTTCACCTCTAGCCACAGCCTGAGGAAGCAGGAGTCTAGTAGAATTTTCTAATCCTGTCCCAGCAGAGACTGTCAATCCTAGTGTGCCCTGCACAGCACTGCAGGGAAAGCTGAGATGAAGCAGGGCTGATGGCTTTTATTTCTTGGCCTGCTCACACATGTATCACATTCAGAATCTTTCTCTTTTGGAAACATCCATTGTACATAGTTTACTTTCATCAAACTTTTTAAAGTATGATAAATAAAGTGCATTATCTTTTTCATTAAAAAAAATGCTCTTAAGCAAAAAAAAAAAAACCCAAACCTTTGCTGCTTCTGATGTCCTGCTGTTACTCCCCAGTGTTCATGTCTGACTTAAAGATTAATTAAAATAAATATCAAGTACTACTGAAATAATTAATAAATTATACAATTTACATTCGATTGTAAGTGGAAGAATGTCTTACACTTCCCTTTAAAAAATCAGCATGGTTCCAGAAAGGAAGGAAGCATGCTAATTACAATGTCTCCATGAGACTTTACAATTCATGGCTGAGAGTTGATCAGAAGATGCAAAGGAGGCAAAGCAAGCATTTTAATGTTTGATACTTCAGTGCTTCTACTCCCAAAGCTTGCTATTAAAATACATAACAAAATTTGTGGTGCATTTCCAGCAGTTTGATATTTCCTGAACTCTTCCATCTGGAAGAGTTAGAGGCATTTAAGGTTGGAGGCTGGTTCTGTGCTACTTCTGGCACAGATGTAACACGGCTGTGGTTTCTCTTAACTTAGTGGTTAATGTGAAATTAGAATTAGACATTTTAGCTTTTTCCAAAATATCCAAATGTTTCATAGCTTTTTTTAAAACATACCTCATAACCTGCATTTATGCACCTAGAACAGAATTTCTACCTCTGATAGAAGCAGCAAATGTAATGTGTCCAATGCACAGTCATTCTCTCTGGTGTTGTTTATGAAATGGTATTAAGATATTAATCACAGAATGGTTTGGGTTGGAAGGGACCTTTAAAGATCATCTAGTTCCAACTCCCCTGCCACAGGCAGGGACACCCTCCACTAGACCACACTGCCCAAAGCCTCATCCAACCTGGTCTTAAACACTTCCAGGGATGGGGCCTCCACAACCTCTCTGGGCAACCTGTTCCAGTGCCTCACCACCCTCACAGGGAAGAATTTCTTTCTAACATCTAATCTAAATTGACCCTCCTTCAGCTTAAACCCATTACCCCTTGTCCTGTCACTACACTCCCTGATAAACAGTCCCTCCCCAGCTTTCCTGTAGGCCCCCTTCAGGTAAGCTGCAATTAGATCTCCCCAGAGCTGCCTTTTCTCTAGGCTGGACAATCCCAACTCTCTCTCAGCCCATCCTCACAGGAGAGGTGCTCCAGCCCTCTGATCAGCTTCGTGGCCCTCCCCTGGATTCGCTCCAACAGCTCCATGTCTCTCCTGTACTGGGGCCCCCAGAGCTGGACGCAGGACTCCAGGTGGGGTCTCACAAGAGCAGAGTAGAGGGGCAGGATGACCTCCCTCGACCTGCTGGTCATGCCTCTTTTGATGCAGCCCAGGACACAGTTGGCTTTCTGGGCTGCAGGTGCACAGTGCTGGCTCATGTTGAGCTTCTCATCAATCAATACCCCCAAGTCCTTCTCCCTGGGCTGCTTTCAATCCAGCCTGTCTGTCCAGCCTATAGTTGTGCTTGGGATTGTGCTGACCCACGTGCAGGACCTTGCACTTGGCCTTGTTGAACTTCATGTGGTTCACACGGGCCCACCTCTCCAGCCTGTCAAGGTCCCTCTGGATGGCATCCCTTCCCTCCAGCTTGTCGACCACACCACACAGCTTGGTGTCGTTGGCAAACTTGCTGAGGGTGCACTCGATCCCACTGTCCATGTTGCCAACAAAGATGTTGAACAGTGCCGGTCCCAGTACTGACCCCTGGGGAATGCCACTTGTCACCATTCTCCACTTGGACCTTGAGCTGTTGACCACAACTCTTTGAGTGCGACCATCCAGCCAATTCCTTATCCACTGCGTGGTCCATCCGTTGAATTCATGTCTCTCCAATTTAGATACAAGGATGTCATGTGGGACAGTGTCAAATGCCTTGTACAAGTCCAGGTAGATGATGTCAGTTGCCCTTCCCTTATCCACCAATGCCGTAACCCCATTGTAGAAGGCCACCAAATTTGTCAGGCAGGATTTGCCCTTAGTGAAGCTGTGTTGGCTGTCACCAGTCACCACCTTATTTTCCATGTGCCTGAGCATAGTCTCCAGGAGGGTCTGCTTCATAATCTTGCCAGGCACGGAGGTGAGACTGACTGGCCTGTAGTTCCCTGGGTCTTCCTTTTTTCCCTTCTTAAAAATGGGGGTTATGTTCCCCCTCTTCCACTCGGCAGGAACTTCACCAGACTGCCAGGACTTCTCAAATGTGATGGAGTGTGGCCTGGCCACTTCATCTGCCAGTTCCCTCAAGACCCTTGGATGCAACTCATCAGGTCCTAGGGACTTGTGCACCTTCAGGTTCCTTAGATATTCTCAAACCTGATCTTCTCCTACAGTGGGAGGTTCTGCATTCTCCCAGTCCCTGCCTTCTGTGACCTGGGCAGTGTGGCTCAAGGATTTGCCAGTGAAGACTGAGGCAAAGAGTCATTGAGTATCTCAGCCTTCTCCATATCCTGGGTAACCAGTTCACCTGTTTCATTCCAGAGGGGACCCACGTTTTCCCTCATCCTGCTTTCATCACTGACATACCTATAGAAGCTTTTCTTGTTGTCCTTGACATCCCTGGCCAGATTTAATTCTATCAGGGCTTTGGCTTTCCTAACCTGCTCCCTCGCTTCTTGGACGGTTTCTCTGTATTCTTCCCAGGCTACCTGCCCTTGCTTCCACCCTCTGTATGCTTCCTTTTTTTGTTTGACTTTGTCAAGGAGCTCCTTGCTCATCCACAGGGGCGTCTTGGTCTGTTTGCTTGACTTTCTCTTTGTTGGAATGCATTATTCCTGAGCTTGGAGGAGGTGACACTTGAATATTAGCCAGCTAATGCATCTCTGAACATATTTGGAAAATAATATCATCTCAATAGAACAGTGACAAGAGGAAGAAGAATAGAGAAGTCCCTTCTATAGGGCTGAGTATAAATGTATAGAATCTTTAAGGTTGGAAAAGATCTGTAAGATCATCAAGTCCAACCATCAATCTTCTACTATGAATGATAAAGCCATCTTAAATACACAATCATGAAAACAGTTGTGCAGGGTCAGATTGAACATCTAGCTTGGAGGCGAGGAGACCAATGCAAGCATGGTATTTTTCTCAGTCTCTTGGCCTCCAGCCCCATGGCTCCTGAAACCAGAGGATGTACTACCTTGTCTCTTAACCTTTGCACTGCCTCTCTTTTGCTCCCATTCCTTTAGTGTCTCAACCTTCTTTCCTGTTCCTTCATGATACTGAAGCACCAGTAGCAGGAGTACTGAGAATCTAGTCCAAGCAGTTTGGATGCTTATTTTTTATTTCTCCTACTAAATGGGAGAGAGCCAACTGCAGTAAAAATGCAGCTCAGTTTTTGGCTGAAGTATGTTTATCACTGTGTGGGATTAGCCTGTGCTCCAAATGAGGAGTTGAGTCTTGAGCATGTGTACTGCTGTGAGTGGTTGGAGATCTGAATGAGTCCTGCACTGAAGAAATGTAAAGTTTTGGGGGGGAGGAACTGTAATTCTTTCAGATATGCAAGGAGTTTCGTGGGAGCTATGGAAACACTACATTTCTGAAGTGGAGGCCTTTGCCGTTTCCTGCCAACCTTCAAATCCCCATTTGATAGCATGGCAGGTTTACGGCCCCCATGAGAATGTTTTCACTTAGTGGTGGTGGTTGGTTGGTTTGTTTTCCCCCTTCTCATCTTATTACTTGAAACTGTGAAAGCACTTAAAAAAACCCCAACAAACAAACAAAAACCCCCAACCCAACTAGCTGGAAAATATGAACCAAAATGGATAGGCCAGGCAAGTTTTATGAGTACAGAAGTCAGAATTTTGTAAATGGAGAGTTTGGGACTGGTTCTGTAGTAGTGCTGCCTCATCTGCCTTCTAGAGGAGCCTAGGCAGAAGTTTTCAAACTTGCATCTCAAGAAATGTCTTGAAGTATGAGCAGTTAAACCCCGTATCAGTATGGCTCAGTGTCCTATACTAGCATATAGCTTGCCTAACATTGTCTGTGTTAGAAATTCATAATGTTTTAGTTAACACAATAACATCTGACAGGATTTATTTTAAGCTTGTTGCCCTTGTAGCTCCATAGAAAGCTTTTACTGGGGAAAAAAAACCCCAACAAACCCCCAACCAACATTTCCTTTTTGCTCTGATCTGAGCAAGACCAGGGAAGTGTACAGTTGCCCAGAACTTCCTGGCCTCTTTAATAAATCTAGTGCCCTCCCATTCTCTGTAGTATGTAACTTAATGCTCTGGAATTCTGAGATGCAGCTGAAAATACAGTTGTATATGTGATGTAGGCATTTAACTTGATCTCAGTAGATGTGAGCAATTACAGAAGTTCAGTGAAGGGTGTATCTTGTTAATTGTGATGGTCATAATATACTTACTGCCCTGAATCCTGAAGTCTTGTAACTATTGTTTTGCTACTTAATTTCAGGCTTATAGACACAAGTATTCAATTTACTCTCAGTGCGTGTTTTTATCACGTACTCCTCTTCCATTACAAACACTATATTGTCATTTTAGTTGCCAAACTTTTTTCTTTTTTTTTTTTTTTTGAGTCAGGAAAGATTGTGCCTTTCCTAAGTATAGAACAAACTAACATCTTGATTATAGTTTGGAAAAATCAAATAGAAACATACAGGGACTGTAGGGTGTGTGTATAGGATTCATGCCTGGGAAAAATATTGTTTGAAAAGTTTGGGTTTGTGGTTGGTGTGGTTTGGGTTTTTTTATTTGGATTAACAACACTTTTTTTCCTAGGGGAAAAAACGGAGAGCACAACAAAAAGAATAACTGTTTAATTTGATAATGCTGATTACTATTGGTTTTTGACTTAAAGGCTCATTAACCTTTGTTCCAAAAAGCTTATCTAAATAATTCAGGATTTATATTTGGAACTGGGAGAGCAGAGGATGTGGATTTTTGAACTCTGTTGGAACATCACTGGCTCTGCATTTAGAATAGACCTGACCTTTCTCAGGCTCAGGTCCTGTGCTCAGTGTTCACCAGACTTTCTCAATGGCGTGCTTTTCTTTTTTGTTTTCTTTTTTTTTTTTTTTTTTTGTTTGTTTTGTTTAAGGAGAGGGGAAGTCAATACTTGTCAGGCTTGAGAATATTTTTAATGCAGGTTTTTAGTTTGCAAAACTAATACCTTCAGAAAACAGGATGTTTGAGGTGAATGTCATGGAAAGAAAATGTTATGGTCCATAAACAATTTTGTGGAGTTTGTGTTGTTGCTTGCATTGTGTGGAGAAAATGGACAATGTTGGTGCTTGGGAGACTTCTTTGAGATTATTTAAATATATTTCACTGCACTCTAGCACTGTGAAGAAAGGCAGAATAGCAAGATCGAATGAAGGGAAATCTTTCTCTTCTGTCAATTTATAGTACTGTATGTCTGGTTTTGCAGTATGTCTGACTATTTCTTATTCCATTTCCTGAAGAACAGAAGTGAACGTATCCACAGTCTCTTTCATTAGTTAAATCTTTAAATGTGTATAATACATACACTATGCAGTTAAGTGGATTTGTTAGAAAACTTAATACTTTAACTTATTTAAAACAGTATCTACAGAATAGAAAAAAATTAAGATATCACAGATAAGCAATTCAGAGGGTATTTGTGCCTGTTACTTTGTAAGTTTTCATTAGAGAAATTATTTTTGAGAAATGGAGAGCATCATAGCTTTTAAAAAGGATGTTAGAGTCAGGAATAAATACCAACTCTCTTCAAATCCTCTAAAGACAGACAAAATTCAGGAGTCAGTTATGCAAAGGAGAGATTCTTAACTGAATTCAACCTCTAGATCTTTGCACAATTTAGGGGAAGTTTAGGAATTACGGAAGTATCAAAAGTCTACATTCTTAGTTCATCCCTATGAATATCATATAAATGATTGCAAGATCTCTGTGTAAGAAAAGAGAGCATCAAACATCATCTGAAGAAATAAATTCAGGCAAATTAGCCTTCACTGCATTCAATGTTGAATAAATTCAAACTTGAAAACAAGTTGTAAGAAAAGTATTTCTTGGAAATAAGCGTGATCTGTGAGGAGACATTAAAGAAAAACTTTTATTTTTAAAAAAAAAAAAATTAGATGGTGCAAGTTGCTTCATGATTTTGTAGATATGGTCTTGTATGCATCTTCCGTGATGTTAATTGGATGTACAATAACTTTGAGTTGTTAATTCCTTCTGACCACTTGCAGTTGTAAAGAAGTGCTGGATCAAACTGACTACAAGTGAGCATCAAGCCAGCTACAGCACAGTTGAAAATGGGTGAGAAATCCCATCTACCTCAATACCCTAAACTTCAGGAGGGAAAAATCTATTCTGTTCCTAAATTAGGAAGGGTCCAGCTTATATCTACTCTAAAGCTAAGCCAACACTTTTCACAAATAGCAATTGATTACATATGTGTAAGTGCTTAATTTTGGGGTGATTTCCAGGCTGAAATACTGTAAGACCTTTGTAAAAATGCTGCACACTTGGACACTTCAATTTAATGTATGTAAACTGAGGGGGGGGGAATCATATGAAAGGGATAGCTGGGAAATTCATCTTGCCTGAGCTTGGGCTTCTTTTTTGTATTTTCCTGTAGTGGAGGTTGGATTCTCTGTGTGGTCAATGAACACAAGAGTGTTTACATTTGCATGCCAGGATTCCCATCCTAAAGTGTCTGTTTCTTTCACTTGACTGAAGGAAGTCTAGACAACTAGAACAGACCAGGATGCAGTTGTCTGAAGCTGGCTCAGTGAGTCCTATTTTTTTATGTCCGATTTGAGATACCTAAAAGTGAGGCCTCCAAAATAGTTATAAATGTTTTCTTAGACTGGTTTACCACACTTCTCATAAGGTTTCACTCAGATTAGTGAGTAAATGTAGTAGAAGAGAAACGAGAACAAACTAGAACAACCCCGCACCTCAAGGGTTTGTATTAACTTTAAGATCATTTAAGATCATTAACTTTAAGATAATTTAAGACATTAAGGGATGTTGATCTGGTTATTTATTTTGTAATACATCTGTTCAAACTTAAAGCTCTGAAACTTCACGAAGAAGGAATTCTGTCCTTGGCCTTGATATATTTTTTTTTTTTTTTCCAGCTGGAAAATAGCTTAATAGACAATCCTGATGATGTGATCATGAATGGTTTCATTAAATAAGCAAATAAGTAACTGTTTGTAGTGTGAGGCTTTGGGAGTTGTTCTTACAGTAGGAAATACCAGGAACTTCAGAAGATCCTGTTGCCTGTCCTCATAGGATAGGATGGTGCAGAACTTCCGACTACAGAAGAATATGTAGGGAGGAGCTCTTGCTGGAATTAGCCTGAAGAAATGTGATCATTGAAGAACAGTCCCATTTTTTTTTTTCCGGATGTTTCAGCCATGCTGGTGTTTACCCAGTGATTGGTTTTCAGCATAGGATTGGATCTAGGGATTTTTCAGCCTGTAAATAATTCAGGTGTCTGTTGTTTCTATTAACAAAAGAAAGGGAGTGTGATTGCAGGTCTGAAAGCACAAAGCTAGGATATTGGAAGGCTGATGTAACCCTTACTCTTTATGCTATGCGTCCTTGTTAATGCTGCTTTGAAATCTGTAGATGAAAAGAACTTATAGCAATGTAAATGAATTATTATTTTGATTTGTCATAACACAGCTAAGACTTCAGAGAAGATGGGCACCACTCAAATGTTTCACTGAGAAAGCATATCAAAGGAGTACTTTTTTCTTCTTCCCTGCGGTGCACCTTTCTGACTTTTCCAAATTGCATTGATGTGAGTTTTTGCCAGGCAGAGATATATATTTAGTCCTACGGTCTCTCTTATTGTGTAGAACGTTAATAAAATTCAACAACAGTATACTTTTCTAGTTTAATTCCAAGAGAAACAGTTCACTCATAAAGAATTAAAATCCATAAATCTATGAAAAAATAATTGAAATTCATTATAATTTCAACAGGAAAAGATCTTCCCACTGGAAACAATGATTTTTATTTTTTGATGAGAGCAATTTTAAACAACAGAGTTGATATTGTTCTCCAGTAGAGCAAACTGACAACGATATAATTTCACTAGCTTCAGTCGTCTTTCTCTGTTGCAAGAAAGAGATTCATATTGCCGTAGGCAAGCTACAGTTTTAACATGGTTTTCTTCCAAAGGACGTTTAAATTTAGTTGTTATTTCTTTAGTCTACATACAGCTCTGTATTTTAACCAAAAAATGTGTGAATTGGCACAACCAGAAAAGAGAGCAAAAGGGACTAGCTTCGTTTCTTGAAGCTGTGACAAAGGATCTACTTGCACTGTGTGATGAATGTGAGTGGGTTAACCATCCTGCAGAAGCCGGCTGAGATAATATATGCTAGTACATGTCTTCCAAGGTTTCTTTCCAAGGGAAGGTTTCTCCTTGAAAGTTGGCAGGAAAGGCCCCTGTTTGCTAAGTTGTTGACTATTGTGATAGTTGTAACCAGGTTCTTGATGGTGACTCTTCTGTACCACTTTCCAAGCCTTTGAACTTACCTACGTGTTAGTTTACATTTCCAAGAGGCCTGAATACCAGCTGTTAGACTTTTAACAGCACCCAGCCTTCCTTTGCTGTAGGTTAGCGAAATAGAGGAAGGAGCTTGCTACAGTAAATGTCATCTTTGTATTTCTTGCTGTGTGTTAAATTGGACATGATTCAGTATGTATAGACACTGTCAAATTCCTAAAGTAAGCATTAACCACTACTTATTGCTGGGAGATTGCTCTATTTCAATGTCTGTGTTGAAAAACAGCTGTCATGGGGGTTAGTGGGTTTGTTCATCTTGACAGAGAAATTATTAATTCTTAGCTCAGGTCCCTTAAAGTACAAGGAAGAAGGCTTCTTTCAATCTGGACTCTTCAACTTCTTTCAAATGGGCTGCCACAAATTCATTTTTCAGTGTTAATTAAGATTCTGAAAAAAGTTGTGATCAGTTTCCTATGAGACTGAAGTTTAGCCTCATAGAAGGACATAAGCAGATGACACTGAAGACCTGTGTAACTTTTAATCACTGCAGAATCACATGGGCATTCTAGTCTGATGGACATGTGGCACCTGTGCTCCCCAGAGTCACTGGGGCAAGAGTTAAGAAACTTATAATGGGATTCTCAGCCAGGAGACTGAGCATGGAGCTGTGTCAGGTATTAGGATAAAATGCTGAGCTTGATGATTTCAGGTAAATCCTCCTTTCAGGGACCTGTATGGTCAATTCTAAGCTGCTGAAATCTGCCTGTTTTCACTGTACTGCTAAGCCCTAAATCTTCTCCAAAGGCAAGAAAGTTTGAAATGCATGTTCTTCCAAAAATTGCAAAACACTTGGGTTTGCCTTTTTTTTTTCTTGTGTAGAACAGCTGGAGATGGAGGTCATATTCCTCCTTTCTAATGTTGTATTGCACAGTCCTTTCTAAGTCTTCTTCCACAGGATGCAAGCCCGTATCTATTGCCCTGTCTTCTAGTCTAACAATATGAAGAACTTATAAGGGCACGCTGAACAATCACTGCATTAAACACCTAAACCACTTCTTGCAATAGAAAGAAATAAATCCTCCTTCCAGAGGAGTACCCTAACCAGTAGGATAGAGAGATTCTTCCTTTTCTGACCCTGTGACTTTTTAATTATTCCATGTAAAGCAGCACAGCTTGAAAAGTAGGCTGAAGGCTAGGTCCTTGGTCTCCCTGTTTCAGGAATAACTTAGTGTTTATTAAAATCAATAGGCAATTTTCTTCTCGTAGGTCAAAAAAGAAATTTGGAGTTTTCCACAGTCACAGTGTGTTCTTTAATGACTGTTGTTTAAGTGAGATTAGGAAAATATGGGTGTACTACAGTGTGTGCACAGAGGTAGAGGATACGTTCTTCCTTGTCAAGATCTGATCCCCTGTGTGTCTGGTAAACATGCTGTGTATATAGCAGCTTAACACCTCAGAAGACTTGGCAAGAAAAAAATGCCTAATTTAAATATACCTACAGTTCTTAGGAAGAAGGTGATGAGATGCTCAGGTTAACAGTACTGAGGTAGTTCTGAGCATTTTCAGGCAAACTTTGGGTCCAGTGACATTACCTGGTTAGGAACAAAACCACCCTTCCTCAGGTTCCTATAGAGACATCTGATGCTCTCAAGTTCTATATCTTGCTATAAAACTTCCTGTGTTGGTGACTAGAAGGAAAAGAAAGCCCAATTGAAATTGCCCACATAATATCCAATTTCTTTGAGGTTTTGTGAAAATATCACTTCTGTGGTTTTTTTCCTGGTAATAACATCTACTTGACAGTTAGCAAAAGGTAATTAAAATATTCAGAGTTACTCTGTCTCCATGTGTATGTGTGAAATGTCATTGTCAAATCATGGATAAAGAATCTACTTCTGTAAACTTTATATTTGAAAAACTTAGATTAGTTCAACTAAATTGATGTTTTTTTCTGGGGATGTGTTATATTTTATAGCAAAGCTATATTTGTACTGAGTATAATTTATAATCATACAGGGTACATAATCTTAATTCTGGAAAATTATCCCTTTCTAACAGGAACATTCCAGCACTGTAGCATAATCTCACAATTTTTTGTGTCACCTCTTACAGTCAAAATAATTCTGGCAGTTTAAGTGGTGAACACTGCATGAGGAAAAGTAAGGGGTAGAAAATGACTTCATTTGCTGGCTGGTTTTGCTGTCCTTCAGTGCCTGGAGGTAAAGGGAGCTTTCAGGTCTCTGCTGTCCTCATCAGTTTAAACTGCATCTTCAGCACCATCTCTGACCCACCCTCCCTCACCAGTTTGTGATCAGTCTGCTTCCTAAACAGTAAGTCACGGATGGCAGTGAAGAAGACCAAGTGTTCTATATGTACATCTATACTGCTTCTACTGGCTGAGGCACTGGTGGTCTTGAAACCAAGAAACATTACATTAGAAGCAACACACTGGTGACCTTAAACAGTGCATTATTTTTTTTTTTTTCCCCCAAAAAGCATTGAAGTTTTGTCCTCATTAAGACAAAATCCTATTGGTCTGCAGGACAAGTGCAACCTATAGTAATTAGATGATCATAGTCCAGGACCTACTAGAAGAAGAATATTAGTCTTTTAGAAAATATGCATTTCATAGCATTACCTCTTAGTTTTGTATCTATAGCCTTACACTGTTTCAGCACAGATATAAAGAAATCTATGAAATAATTGTTTTGGAGAACGTAGATCCTGTTTTTCTTGGAATAATGCTGTTGCACTGTTCCTTGCTAAGTTAGTCGTTCAGAAGAGAGCGTCTTTTAACTAGCCTCTTACGTTTTACAGTATTTCTCTGATAGCTCCTCCCCATGCCTTTGAGTGGTGGTTTTGTTGTGTGGGGTTTTTTATTTTGTTTTGTTTTAATTTTTGAAAATAACATACGTATTGCAACTTTAGGGTATGTTTATGCCTATTGTACCAAGACCTTGATGAAATGTAATGTGACACACTTTCTCAGTTGTGATTTTCCCTAAACAGAAAATCGATCTCTGCAGTGCATCAGACTTTTGAACAGCCTTAGCTCTGTACAAGGGTGCAAATGCCAAGTTAAACACCCTTCTCAAAAGAAGTACTTTTCTGTCTGTACAGGGAGGAGGAAAGGATTATGTATGTCTTTGCTTCATATTACATATCTAAACTTTCTCTGTTTACCTTTTCCCAACCCCAGTGCAGAATCCAGAGAGATGAATTTTTCAGTGGGTTTTTTTTTTTTCCTTAAGGCATGTTTTCTTTGAGGTTTTTTTCCTGTGCAGCTTTGCCTTAGTTTTCCTATGCTTTTTTAAAAAGGGAACAATCACTGGGAATGAAAATTTATGAAATGAGCCCCGTCTAGCAGTATCTCTCTTCAGGAACCTGACTTGAAAAGATTTCCTTTAAAAACAAGGAGAAAGGAATTGAAAAAGGGCAAAAGAAAAATGAAAGGGCATTATGGCCTTTATCTTAAACTTCTTTTTTTTCTTTTTTTTTTTTTTTTGTGGTTCACTATTTATCCCAGGGTTTAAAATGAAATTTAATCAATTCTGTAAATACATGTTTGTAAAGTCAGTTTAACACACATAGCAGAGAAAACTTGTGGGGGAGATTGGGGAGTCTTAATGGGTCTTGCACTGAATTTAGATGAGCAATATCACATTGCTATGAAAAATACCATCTTGAGATATGTAAGTAGGAGTATAACCTGAAAAGCAAGTGACGTATTGTAGAAGTTTTAGCTGGATTATTGTGTCTATGTTTAGGTGCTCTACTTCAATGAGGACCAACTAAAGACAAAGCAGTGAAAATAAGCAGAGATCTATCAGAGTATTGAGTGGGTCTCAAGAGGGCTACAGAAGGAGGACACAGCAGCATTCATCTATGTAAACAGTTTACAGAGGGAGCAAGAGTAGTCTGTATGCTGGATGAAATGGAAGATAATAGATTTTATTCCAGCAAAGATGACTTAGAATGGGCATTAAGAGAACTTGTAAGAATTTATAGCAAAAAACCTACAAAACCCCAAACCATAAACAACAAAAAGCCCCCACCACTTGATCTGAAGCCCTGAAAAGAGTGAGACCTTTAAGAATAGGTTAAACAAATATCTGTCAAGAATTGAATGAGATTAATTGATCCATTGCTGGTTCAAACAATGGATTAGACTACCTTCTGGGGTTCCTTTCAGATTTATGATTTTATGATGATAAGTTTTTAGTATAAAACATAGATTTTTTTTTTTGTATTTTTTTTTTAAGTAGGGAAATAAAAGTTAGATTGGGGCACGTCAACTGGGGCTGAAAAAAAAATCACCTAAGTGTTAAGGGGAAGTGGGTTTTAGTTAGTCATGTGTTTTCAGTGTTTGACTTTCATGAACCTGTGAATGAGTGAATTTTAATATGATAAATGTTCACAGGAAATAAATTTTATATTTTCACACAGAGCTATTCCAGAAATCAAATTTTGAGTTTGCATGCATATTTTATGTATTGGCAGTATGTAAACAGAATAAAATCAGTAGCCTGGTAACTTTTTCTGACAAATAACCAGTAAAATACATCTTGAATTTTGGCTATCACGTAAACATAATCACTTGTAAATTATCCACAATTAAAAATTATAAAAGAAATGATAATTAATAAAGTCTGAAAGGGACAATTTATTTAATGATCAGAGAGAAGCCAGATTATCAGATAAAATGGCTCATTCTGCTGTAGAGTATCGATCTGGTATTTAAGACTGATTATTTTCTTTTGGAAAGCTAATAACCACTGAATAGTTAGGACCAACAAAAAATGGTGACAAATAGGATCTAAAGAATGATGGAAAGGGAATAAGCACAGCCGGTCAAAAACACTGATAGGAGATGGAGACAATCTATAAGATTGCCTCAAACTTGGTAAAGTGCTTTTTGCTGTAAGTATTCATGCTAATTTATTAGCAGTGTGTGGTGAACTAGCAATTAATCTGCAGTGTTCAGAATTGTGCTTTCTGTTTTCCATAACTGCTTATGCAGTGGCTGAGTCAGGTTTGCACAACTACTTTCATAAAGATGGCAGCTGGCAAAGACTGAACCTGCAATGTAAACAGCCCCTGACTTATGGATGTAAAGTTACTGCTTTCCTTATTTGCAGATCTCTGCAAAATGTGAACTTCTCATGCCTTCTTACAAGTATTTTACGCTGCTGGATATATTAAGCTCCTTTCTGCACAGGCTATCTAAGCTGCAGTATTGCATACCATGATGAGTAGCAGCAAATAGCCATACAGTTTTTAGTCGCTGTTCTGTTTTTAAGAATGTCAGAACCATTGCATGGAATTAGGTGGTTTATTCTGAGACCAGTTTTGGAGATGCCTCTTGTTGTGGACTTTCATGGCTTCTGAAGATGTGTGAGATACATGCAGTATAGTTATTAGTTTGTACCATTATATCCTTGACTTCAGCAGTTCCGCCTGTGATGATGATGGATCTGGAACCTTTTTTTAACAAAAGAGGTTAGTCACAGTCTCTTACCTTGTTACAAGCAATTAGACAAAGTATTACCTACTGCTTTGGAGAACTTACCTGCCCTTGGCAACCCCTTCATAGCTGCCATTTGGACACAGCTGCAGTTTATAGTCATTTTTTTTCTCTCAACGTTGGCACAGCATTGCTTTCATGAAATGATGGCTGCTTCTGGGACTCTAAATCAAGCTGAGACTTTTATATCTGTATCCTAGCTGTTTGGAAACCTACATCAAAATTACTGAGTATTTGCAAAAATAACATTTGTTTACATTTTTCTGCTGCATAAGATGTCAGCATCTGATAGCCTCTGTCTTGTTGGTACCATTCTGTAACTTTAACAGCGTAAGTGTAAAAAAAAAAAAAAACAAAAAAAAAAAACTCTGCAGTTTGTTGGAGTATGCATTTATTGTGTTGATATGGTTCTCCATGACGAAAAGTAGTGGTTATGTCTCTTAACTGGAGCTTTGATGCAGAAAGCTTGATGCAATATCTGCTGATCTGTAGCTATTGTCAGGATTATAGTCAGATATGGTCTATTAGTAAGACATTATTTGGTTACCTGTTTACCTTATTTTATGAGGCTGTCTCTGTACAGTGGGAATCACTATGTAGGACACTATTTTGTTGGAGGAGTTGTTTTCCTTCTCTGTCATATATGTCAAATTGTTACCGTTTTGCCTAATGGAGTGAGCGTGGTGGTGTATGTGATGTTGTTGTGTTATTTGTGATGGGGAAAAAAAATAAAAGTCCTTTTCTATACTTGATCTGCAGGTAGTTTGGGTTTTATTAATTTGTACTTAAGTTATATGCTGCTATTCTTCAGCCACATCTTTCCAAAGGACTATCTCGGTTGCACCCACCACTGTGTTCTCTTAGGATGGCTTCAGAATGACTTTGTCCTGTTCATACAGAACACCCGTGGAGTTGGCAGGCATCACACTTATCTGTAAGCCTTTGCATCGGTCGCCAGCAAGTGCTTTCTAGCTTTTCCCTGGTTTGCTTGCCACATTCCCAGCCCTACAATGGAAGTTGTACGTAAGAAATGGAGATGACCTGCCTTTCACTGTCCACGGTCATCCTCCTGCACCAACATAATGCAATAGTTTGTAGTTATCAAGATTGCAGGACAAGAGAAAAACAATGGGAAAACTTCGTACGGGACAGAATCAGGGAGTAGAAGACCATAACTGCATGAGAAAGCATCACTATGTTTATTCCTAATTCTGTGATTGGTGTGAACAGCAACTGTTTATCAGCTGCTTTCTAACACTTGGAGAGCATAGCTATCTAACTGGGGTCTGCCAGCAGCAAACTGGCACCACTGTGCTTTGACAGCATCTTTGAGACCACAGAATCAGCCAGAATGTGGGCTGTCAATGGTAGATTTTCTATTTTGAGGTGTGGGATCTGTATTATGAACTGAAAAGAACTGGAGGTGCAGCACAAATGCTTCTGGACTGCATCAGACTCTGGAAGCTATCCATGTGTGATTCTTAATACTTTATGACATATAGTTGAGTGCTGGTAGGTCTGCCAAGGTCACTGACTCATGGAGGTCTGTGAAGCTGTATCTCTACTAGTCTCTGGGCTCGATGCCATCCAAAACAACCTGCAGAGCACTGTTCTAGATTCAGTGTTTGCTGAAGCCATAGATGGGCATGCAGTCCCAACTACTGCATTACCACCAGCAGTAGGTCAGAGAGTCCAGATGCATCAGTGATGGATGTATTCTGGGACACTAGTGCCTGCCTCCTCTATCCCCCTCCTGTTCCTTCGCAGCCACAGGCACAGCCAGGCATCAAGATGATTAACATGTATGCCTCAAAACTTTATGTGCCCGCACACCCCCTTTTTTCCTTCTTGTTTTCCAGAGTCTTTCTGTATCTTTTCTGACACACTAGTCCTCCTCTGTTTAGCTTTCCTGTATAGCAATGTTTTGTGTTTGCTGGTCAATGGTCAAAGATCATTATCTGGTTAAAAAGGTTTGAAAACTTGCTCCCTGCAGATGCTTACTGCCTCTCACCCATAACTAACTAGCTAATGGAAACACATCACCCAACAGCCTGCCTAGATGTCCTGGCTTAGTGTTCCGTTCACAAGAGTGCATCCCATTCTGGAGTCTTGCACTGTTGTATGTGAAGATGCAGACCAACACCGTTGCTCCAGTAGCAGGAAGTTCTCTGGCAAGACTATGCATGCTCCAGGACCAGCTCTGCTGGCACACTGAAACCAGAAAAAGGGCGTGTATCTATAGATACAGGATTCAGATTCTATACGTAGAAAATATGTCTCCTTTTCATTCCTTGTCTCGCCTCTCTTTTGTCTGTTGAGGCCACTTCAAGTGTCTTAGAAGTCACTCAGATCAAAACCTCTGCTTCTGTTGGCTGTGGCTTAGTTTATTCAGAGACAGAATGTAAGCACGAGCTCTTAAGGTAGGAAAAACAAGAAGGTATTTGCTAGTGCTGTTATGTGTCCTTATGTCTGTAGTAAACAAAAAATGAAAGTCATCAAGTATTTTTGCACTTCTAAATCATGGCTCAGGACTGCTGACATGCATCTTCGCATTAGAAGGTATCAGTATAAGCAAGTACACTGAAGAACCCTTTCATAAAATATGGAGGGGGAAAGAAGAAGGTGTATATGTAGGAACAAAACAAATAATGAAGCTGAATTTCTGTATGGCCTTAAGTTATTTCATGAATTCCTGTGGCTGGGCCACATCTCCCCCCTTGCTACCAGGTCAGATGTATTAGGCTACAGGGCATCTGCTGCTGTTTTTGATATCCTTTTGTCCTATACCTGCCATGCATAACGGTCTGTGAGACTTCTCGTAAACTGCTTGGTGATCGAGGGAGTTGCCTCTCTTGTGCCTTCAGCTGAAGTAAATGGGTAGGTCAAGATGCTCTCTTTTGCCTTTGAGTAGGTATTGGATTTGGCAGCTGTAAGGAGGCCTGGCTGTTCCAAAGGCAATGTGCCCTTCCCTGGGTGGTAGCAGGAGATCTTGTTCTCTGGTTTTCTCCCCTCTGTCTACTGTTTGGTAGCGCTCAGGATTGTTTTGGTGGTGTGGTTTTTTTTAATAGTCTGTCTTCAGCAGCCAAGAAGCACTTGTATATGGAAACTTGAGCTGTTCTCTCAAAAATAGAAGAGGTTTGTCTGCAGTGGGAAAACTGATCTGAGAGAGTTCTTGGAGAGCTTGCTTTGCTGCTGTCTCTGCTCTGCCATTGGTGAGTAGGGCTTGCTCTCCAAGAGCTCAGAGGCTAGTATACTTTATTAGGACTAATCACCCTATTAGGACTAATGACATTAAAAGATATTTTTAAAGACCTACTAAAACAATTTGTCTGTCATGGGAAGAAGCCAGGCCTGCAGTATTTCACTTAGCTGTTACCCAGAGTAAATTTTTTGGCTATGGAAGAGACAGTGAAAGACAGGCAATCAGGTATAATAAAAAAGAGCTAGAAGGGAAGGTGAAGTAATAATAAACCCTCAAGATCCAGTTGTGGACTATGAACAAACATTACCTTTTTAAGCTTTTAATTGACATATGCTAAAACATCAGTGTTTTAAAAGAAATTATGTGGAAGTGTGGTGTTTTGTTTCAACATTTTACTTGGAGTCCTTCCTGGGCTTTTAAAATGCATTTATCTTAAATGACAAGGTTTTCCAAAAGAGAAATGTGTAAGTTTGTCTTCCCATAGCAAGAAGGTAAGGAAAAGGCAAGTGTTGCAGTAGTCTGACACAATACTGGTATCTCAGGACTAATACCTGCTTTCCAGAATTTTGAAACAAAGACAGATGTTGTGTGTTTCTGTAGCCAAAATATGCTCACCTTTTGTTTTGGTGCAATCTCTGTAAATTCAGTAAGGTTGCTCAGATGTAACTGCTAGTAGAGCATTGTCAAGCTTGTTAATTTTGTCTACCTTAAAGGATACAAGAAAGTGAAACTTGGGGATAAGGAGAAGATAAAACCCAAGATTTTTGTTTCACAACCCAAACCTGTAGGCTGAATCTAGAAAGCTTAAACCCTAAGAACGGATTGTGTCCGCATGTAATGAGTGTTATATCCATGTGTAGTTTGGCTTTAGATGTGGAACCGTTGCTCTTGGAAATGATTGACCCATCTTTTCAAAATGGCTAGAGCCTTTGGAATTGGAGGAGACATTCTAGAAAACAACTTTTGATTCCAAGTTTTCAGTTGGCTTTTGGCTTTTATAATGAACTACAAAATGCTTCTAATTGCTTGTGAGCAAGATGTTTTGAAATGGTGCAGTGGACCACTATATAAGGAGTGATAGTGGATGAGAATACACAGCAAAATGTAGGAAGGTGCCACAGATGAAAAGCCAGTGTTGAGAAGGGCATTAAATATTTATGCAGATGTTTTCCAAGTCCACATCCTGCTGTGCTTCTGTCAGACTGACTTTAAACTCCTCCTTATTTTCTCCCCACTTGTAGGTATTCTGGTCTGGTCTGTGCCTGCACTAGTTGTCACTGCAGCGCTCAGATGTCTGCTGTGCATCTTCACCTGGGAGTAAAAAGAAATTTAGGTGCTGAAATGAAGTTTTAGTTGTGTTCGAGTTGGGCTAAACAAAATAATGCTAACACTTGAAGAGGATGGTTTCAAATGCAGAGTGCTGAAGTAGCTCCTGACTTTCCAAACATTCAAATTTTATTGGTTGGTACTGGCAGGCCAACTATAAGTAGTAGTAATAACAATAATTTTATTTATTGGGCACCCTTCCATCGTTAATGTCCTGTTAGATGGCTCACAAAAGATATAATCTGCTGTTAATGTCCTGCTAGGAGCCTCATAAAAGAAATAAAACATAAAGGCAGTTATATGCTTAATGGTTTATGCTTTTTCTTTCATGTTGACGTAGAAGATTACAGTAAAAGGGCCAATTTTGCATCTTCATTGAAATTAATGGAGTTTCAACAACTTATCCTGGATATGAAACAGGTCCGAAATATGTTAATGCTTGTTCCAGTCAGCTGATGCTGGAACATTCCTGATTGATTTGCAAGGTACCCCAACTGGATTAATTAGAAGAGAAAAATACTGTTTTGCCCTCTAAATTCTGCTTACTGCAAAACCCGCTTGCTATAAAATGCCATGTTAGGGAGGCTCCTTTTCCCCATCTTCTGGCTAAATTGCCATTTCTTGTGCTCATTCTTTTCATCTTTTATGTTGTTCATTAAAAGTGTTACGTTTTATGCCCAGTATTGTTCACAGTCTACAAGGTTTTTATCACTTAGATAAAAGCAATCTACTTGATGCACAGCTGGTCTCCAGAGTGATCTGATTGCTTTTGTGATAGGCCTTAGACACCTAATGCTGTGTAGAGCACTTCTATGCTTTTTTTTCAAATAACTAAATTAAATTACTTGCAGATGAACTTGTTTTATAACAACATATCTGAAAATATTTTCAGATTTATGGCCAGTCTCTACTGTGCTTTCTAACGTTTAGTAGCATTGCAGTCTTTGAGCAGTCCTGCTGATTTCTTTAGGAACGAGGTACAACTCGGCTTGAACGTGACTTCCTTTTTCTCACGCTTCTGGTGGAGTAGGAGAAGGGAGGAAAGCATCTTGCCTCTGGAGAGGAAACACAGGTGTAAATCTTAAGAGGAAATATATGCCTCTGTTAGTGTAGACTTAGATGCCTAATTACTTATGAGGTCTAAAAGTTGGTGTTGGGCCTCCCCGCTGGCTGTTGGATAGCCTAGCCCACATACTTCTGTCAGTCCTCTTCCAAGGTCCCTGGTGTTCTCCATGTGTCTGAGACACTGGTCACTCCAGTCCCAGCTCAGGATTTCAGTGGGTAACAGAGCACCTCACTATTAGGCATTGGAGTATGATGCCTAAGTTTTCTTGGCTGATGTGTGAGACCAAGTGGCATCCCGCTTCTCTCCAGCATGATGCTGCTTTTACTGAAACAAACAAAAACTCTTACAGTCAAAAGTTACTACTTTTGCCCCATCCCTCAACATATTTTAATATAGTTTCAGGTTATAGTAAAGCTGACATGGTTTAGCCACAGCCGGCAGCTGAGCACCATGCTGCCACTTGCTCAGCCCTCCCCTGGTGGGATGGGGAGAACTGAAAAACAGCGGCAAAGCCTCGAGGGTTGGGATAAGGGCAGTTTACTGGGACAGCAAGGGAGAGGGAAAACAATCAACAACAGTGCTGATAACAGATATTCACAATGGGTGACAACAAAAAACAATTTACCGATGCTATGATGCTATGACTCACTGACCAGATGCTCAGCCTGTCCTGGAGCCAGGCTGAGCCCGCCCCTGCCCAACTAGCCCCCTTTTATGGTGAGCATGATGTCACATGGTATGGAATAGCCCCCGGCCAGCTTGGCTCACCTGTCCTGGCTCCTTGGGAAATTAACTCTATCCTTGCCAGAACCAGGACAAAAGCAAACAGGTTTTTAGACAAACCTCTTGCATTGTTTTAGTGCACATACTGAGACTGCTTAATGGATTTTATCTTTTTTTTTTATTGAAGATTTTTTTTTTAAAGCTGCCAACCTGCTTCAGATGGTATCATACATGAGTTGCAACAGTCAACCGGTACCAAATATACTTTCATCCACGCTTCCCTAGGAATTTATTACCTAGCTGGCTTTGGTCCCAAGGTAATCAAATAGTTGCAAATCCTAGGTTATTAGGCTTCATCAAATTCTGGTTAAAGTTAACCCTGGTCACCCAAGCCAAAGTCATCAGACTTTTTGGTCATAGGAAATGTAAATCCCATTTAGACTTGATTAATTTTTCAGAATTTTTAAACCTATTTACTCTAACAAGAAATGTGTCATCCTCTATGGGTTTGGAACTGTTTTACAGTCTTTTCTGTTGTTTTGTAAGCACTATCTGGCTTTGTCCACACTTCATTAAAGGCATGTAGTGGCTCAAGAGGATTAGGATAACTCAAACCCAGCATTTCTACTCCCAGCGGAAATTAATCTCTTGAAAAGAAAGCTGTGCAGGTTTTGTTCTTGCTTTATTTCTTAAACTGCCTGTAGCTCTGTCATAATTTCAGACCGTGTTTAAGGACCCCAAGCAAAACCCAGTATATTAAAATATTTGATTACAGCTCTCCTTGATACAGTCTTATATCAGCCTAATTACTGTATCTTTTGGGCTTCCTAAATCTTCTTTACAGTAGCAATGCCTACTGCTCTAGATATTGCTGCAGGTGTACCAAATTTAAAAAGACTATGAAATTTTGCATTGCTATGCATGACACAAGATAACAGTCTGGCTTCGTTGCCAAGCACTATGCATGTAGCTGACTGCCTCAAGCTCTAGCCATTCTCAGTGGTGAAAGATTTTTAGCACCAGACATTTGCACCTTGCTTCCAGCTGCTGTTGTGGTTCTCTTCCCCTCCTTTCTCTCTTCCCCAGCAAGAAATACTTAAGATATCAGTAGTTCTTTAATGACTTGTAATTTTCATGAGTAGAAATGTGGCACCCAAAAAGTGAATTTGCGTGACCTAGCATGGCCTGTTGTAAGAAAAGAATCATTGCACTGTGTCTTAAAAGAAAGTGGCCGTAGATATAGGTTTAAAGGGGAGGCTGGAAGTAAGGAGGAAGTATTAGGTGAAAGTTTGGGCACTGTTCTCAGAAGCAAATATATCCAGAAAAACTGCAGAGCTTATTCCATTAGTTAGCAGCACAGTTTTCAGATTTGTAGTGTTATGGATGAGGTCCCAGCTCAGCCTAGCAGTGGTGTACACCTGTCGTGTACAGATACACGATCAGCAATGGTCTAAGCTAATGTGTTTTAGTTCACACCGGAGTGGCCTGAGCTCGCACGGAGGCGGTAGCAGTAGCACCGCTCTGGAGCGGGTAACTTGTTGAGACTTGTAGCTCATCATTTGGTTTTATGCCTTGCAGAATATTCTCCATTTCTAATTTTCATGAAACTGAAATAAGATTCTTCTGCTCTAATCAAAAGAGATGCCTGACAATTCCCTGTGTAATCATACTGTAAACAACCATGGGTAATTGTTCTTTATTTTCTCTTGATCTTTACTTCATTTCTGTCTTCTCCATCAATCTGTGCTATACTGCACTGTACAAAGCAGTAATCAAAGAAATTGAAATATATTCAACATTTGCACTTAGATTTGTTTTCCAAATAAGAAATAACTTCAGGCTGTACTTTGGTTGTACAAGTTCATATTCATCTAATTCCTGACAATCTCCTTACCTGAAAGTTACCAGTACAGATTTTTGGGTTGGAATACTAGAGCATCTGGGAACAGGAACCTTCATTGCTTGAGTTTTTTAGTGACACATTTTTACAATCTTATAGAGAACAGATAAAAGTGGAGCTTAATAAATATTGAGGTTAGACTTGAGACTCAGCTACCAAGATAGTAAAGCTGTGCAAACTTTTCTTGTAAAACTTCACCAGGCATTGGGAAGCATCATGTCTGAGTGTGGAAGTGAAAATCTCATGGTTTTGATGCTAAGCAAACAATAAAACTTATTTTATGTGGAATCTTTTTTTTTTTTCTACTCCAGCTGGAAATCTTTAGGGCTATTATTACTCATGAGGCAGGATCTAGAGCAAGATGCTAGCATTTACAATAAATTTTCTGGGTTTTAATGCAAGTCCTTCATTTTTGATAAACCTGCTCCTTGCACTCTTCTTATCACGTATATGTACACATACACATCCTTCTTATCTTAAAAGAGGAATTAAGGTCAATGTTCTTTTTTTTTTTTTTAAATGCTTTTATGGTAACTGCTTTCCACCACTGCTCCAGACACCACCATGCAGGAAATGTTTCATATTCATTCCAATGTATGTGAATCTTCTTGCAGTTTCTCATGCTGCTTTGTTTTGTTTTTTAAATAAATCTTGCTTGACAGAAGTTGTAAGAAGAAGTCAGAACAGTGCCCTGGTCTGTGGGGAGCCTGCTCGGCAGGGGTGGTGTGCAAGTCCATTCTACCTCATGCCCCCCCCCCCCATTTAGAACATACTTGGAGGGGGGGGGGGAACAATCTAAAAATACTTGCTTTCAGTAGCATTTTCATTAAGGATGGTTAACAGCTCTATAACTGTTCAGCTGTTGCCAATAGCATTTTCATATTGCACCTTCTGGGGGTTACTATCTTGCTATTTAAAAATAAATAGACTGATATATAGGCAGACACACCAAAAAGAGGTAGTATTGCTGACAACTCCACTATAACTTTCAGCCCGTTAACATAAAACTCCACCACTAAATCTCTCAGGGTAAACTATGCAGAGATAGAAAAGCCCCAAGGTATTAAGAGTGATTTTGATATAAATTCCAATTTTATTTTATGACCATTTTACAGCTGCTTCTAGATATCTTCTCTCGTAAACTACAAGGTACAAGGCAAATGTTACCTCTTTTTTTTTTTTTTCCTGCAGGGTTTCAGACAGTTGGTTTATTGTGACATGTTAGCAGCCTTTTCTCTGCACTGCACATTCATAAGAATGAATTTTAATGAGACTAAGCTAGTAGAAGACCCATAAAGAAGATGCGATTATGTTTTAAGTATTCATAAAAAAGTTACATTAAATTTACACATTTTGATTTTGTCTGTGACAGTCAAAAGAAATAGACTGAGAGTATGTGAGGCCGTGTAAATCCATACAGTTGAAATGATTGTATTGTATGGGCTGCATATCCAGAAAATGTTTCTCCATGCAAATAGGAAAGAATTTTGCTGGGGAAGGCCAGATTGGGGGGGGGGGGGGGGGGGATGCAGGAAGCCACTGGGCAGTGCCAGAATACTAACTCCTGTTAGCATCACTGCTGAATGACATCACTCATGCACGTACGGTTATAGGATAAAACCTTTTATTTGGCCACTGAATAGGGATAAACAAGTAGGAAAACAAGAAGTTGTGGGTATCCTTATTTTAAACTCCACAAGGAAACTTTAGCCCTGTGAAAGGAAGGCTGCTTTTACATTGTATGGGGTGATGGCTGCAATTTGGGGCAGTTCTATCATGAGTGGCATCTCCATGTGCAACCTGAGTTGATACTTTCATACATTAGCTGCAAGTTTAAAAATAAATAAATAATCCATGAACAATGGTAAGTTATATTACATATAATGAATGAGTAGTAATTTTTCCAAACTAGTATTTATTCTTACAAACTAATGTTGCTAAAAATATCTCCCCCTCACCCCATCCCTTTTCTCACTGGAAATTGGTTAAAACTAAAGCTTGATGGGACACTTTGAGTATTGTAATGGAACTTAGTTTAAACTTTTAAAACTCTTTTGACTTGTATTACTAATAGTGCAGTTCTAGGTTGTCTCTCTTGCGCATCTTTTTACAGCAAAATTTGACAGTATTACCTGCTGTCAGTCAGAATAGGGAAAAAATATTATTGCATAAAGCAAATAAATGAATAAAAATCTCTACTACTTGTAGTGCAAGAACATGCTTGGTCTCACAGCGAGGATGGTAACGCTACAAGATTTTTTGATTACTATGATGTAGTTCCACTAAGCACCAGAAGATAACTTGACCTCTTCATTACTCTATGCAAGCAGGTTAGTAAACATTAAAAAATATTTTTAAAATGTTGTTTACAAGCTTCATGAAAAAGCCAGTTATTCTTAGATTCCAGGTTTATGGCCAGTCCCCTTCATGTGCAGAGGGAAAACAATTTTAATTGTATTAATGTAAGTCAGTAATGGCTGTCTAATAGTGATCTTTTCCTGTCCTAGCTGATACTATTTCCTACCAGTATGTTTAAAATATCTGTGTGAGTTTAAATCTTCCCCTCTTCAACACCTCCAAAAATAGTTTGATTAGAATTAAACTTCTTGTACAGTTTTAGAGGCTTTTTTCCACATTTATTTTGAAACTGAAAGTAATATAGTGTTAAGAATATCAAAAGTAAACATTTTACACTTTCTAATATTATTTGTCATCTTTGGTCATCACAGGTGTAAGAGGAATAAACTTCTGACTGGAAAAAAAAATCAGCTGACTAAAAATGCATTGTTTTGGGAAATGAATCATAGAATGGTTTGGGTTGGAAGGGACCTCAAAGACCATCTAGTTCCAACCCCCTGCTGCCATGGGCAGGGACACCCTCCACTAGACCAGGTTGCCCAAAGCCTTGTCCAACCTGGTCTTAAACACTTCCAGGGATGGGGCCTCCATAACCTCTCTGGGCAACCGGTTCCAGTGCCTCACCACCCTCACAGTGAAGAATTTCTATCTGAATCTACCCTTTTTCAGTTTAAAACCATTACCCTTTGTCCTATCACTACAATGAAGTCTTTATTAAAAGTTTTGTTTGCCATTTGGGCACTGGCATTTTTTCCTTGCCGGCCTGCCAGAGATAGTTTCTCACATATATACACCATGACCCTACTGAAGTCCACTGGAATGAAAGGACATCCAGTAGAAGTTACTGCTCTGACTTAATTTTCATAGAGTACGTCAGTGGGAATATGCACCTTTTTAATCTAGGATCATCTTTGATTGTGGTTTTATTCAATTACTTAATTCTATCAGGACAGAAATTCTGCCTAATATTTTTTTCATTCTCTATTTAGACATACAGGATTTTTATTTGACATTTATGTCTTTAGTTACCAGGTGTTTTTTTTAATTTCTGTTCAAATCCCTTTTAAGAAAACTAAAGAAACCCTAACCCCTAATCAGTTTATTATATTAGACATTCAGAGCCAATCATGCTGTGAACAACCCTAAGTTTCTAATGTATGTTGAAAACTCTTTTGTGAATTTGAGACTGAAAGCCTAATAAAGCAGGAGTATTTGATATGGAATTACTTCAGTTCAACCTTGTTCAGTTTTTCTAGTGATTCAGTTGGAGGGAGCAGTCAGTGAATCCTGGTCCATTGAATTATTTTTTTTTTTTAATATGTTTGAAGTTCTTTGCCGGTCCCACGTGGGAGCCTGCCTATTAGCAGGCCTAAATAAGAGTTTCCCACTCAATTGGGTATGCCTGCTCCTCCACCCTGGAGGTCTCTACCCCAAAAGATCTTTTTTCCAGCTAAGTGTGTTTTTGTTCATAGACTGGACATATGAAGAATAAATAGTTTTGCTTCAAAGTCTATGAGATCCTCCTCCTTTGAGCCCCATTAATGATTTTCAATTTTTAGTATAGGATTAATTTTTCATAAGTACAGATTAGCTCAGCATAAATATAGTAATCAATGTGACATTGTGGAAAGTTCCAGCTAGTTTTGTTCTGAAAGAACTGAGAGACTTTAGTAATGGAACTTTTCATGGCCAAGTGCAAAGTCCCAGTTTCACTTGACACTAAAACTTAGTTGTCCCCCGCCAATCTGTGTGTATAGAGGTGCACAGTTATCTCAAATGTAAGCATCAGTTTTGGAAAATTAGATCTTGTATCTTGAAAACACTTATCTATGGTTTAGATTAAGGACATTCTTGATGATGCAGTCACTCTACAATTTATGTAGTTGTAACACATCAGCTAGTCTAAAAAGTATACTAAATAATCAAGTTGATACTTGACTGAAAATAACACTTTACAAACACAGTGTTACAGAGGCAATGATAGAATAGAGTTTTCAACAGTAAGTAGTTGAAGTATGCACTGGTTATATTTCAGATATCCAAATATTTTGGAAAAACTGCTTCTACTATGTGTTGCACTCCCACTTTTCACAGAAAAAATGATCTATGAAGTCCTGTTGTGGTTTAGCCCCAAGCCAGCTACTAAGCACCACTTGCTCACTCCTCCCCCTGCCAGGATGGGAAGGAGAATTGGAAGAAAAAGGTGAAATTCGTGGGTTGGGATGAGGACAGTTTACTGGGATGGCAAAGGGAGAGGAAAATAACAACAACATTTATAACAATGTACAAAGCGGGTGATGCACAATGCAACTTGCTCACCCCAGAGCTGGATGCCCAGCCTGTTCCTGAGCAGTAACCCCTCCTCCCTGGCCAGGTCCCCCCGATATCCCAAGCATGACATCATGCTTGGAAATAACCCTTTGCTGGTTTGGATCAGCTGTCCTGGCTGCATCCCCTGCCAGCTCCTTATGAAAATTAATTCTGTACCAGCTGAAAACCAGGACAAGTACATGATATCATAGTAAACAATTAGTGATGTGTAGATCATTAATTTTCCACTGACTACAAAACAAGAAAAGCGATAGAGCAATATTCATCATTGCAATAAACCAAATTAAACAAGATGTTTCCTAATGTGCTTTATCCTGAATAACAGGAGTGTGTGAAATGATTCAGTACAGGAAGGGAATGTTTAGAGCTTTTGCCCCAGGCTTAGTGCCACTGATACCATCTAACTAAATTGATGTTGTTAAACAGCACAGACTCCTGGCGGGGTGCTTGCTTGGGTTTAGAGAGTGGTTTATTCTGGTTACAGCTTTTTCTGTTTATAGTCAATTTAAGAGGAGCTGAAATCTATTATTTGTGAATTGGGAGAAGATTGTCCATACTGGAGTCCGTTTCCATTGGTTTAACCAAACAAGGTTATAATCAACTGAGTATTCAGCTAGAGCATATCTAGATAACAAGGTAGACAAATACTCTTTATGGTACATTTGGATTTGGCTGACTTCTATTCTTTCTCATTAGGTTTCTAAGATCCTCAGTAAATAAGCAGATCTCTTCTTCCCCTGCTTCTCTTTGATAATTTCTACCATTGTTCATTGGATAGGTGCTGTAATCCACATCAGAGTTTAAGGAAGGTACTTTTATATTTCCCTACTGTGTAACCAGAAATGGCTCCTGGACAAGAGGCTGCAGTGGGGTTTTTTAATGTTTTTTATTTTGATTTTTAACAGAGAATATGACTTGAATAGTGCAGAACTGTCTGATCTTCCTCCTCTTGATAGGTTAGTGTTGTTCACTTGAGTCCTCCTGTCTCCCAGTTCTGTGCTGTACTAGTTTTTGGGTGTGGGGGGTGTCTATCATGAAGGATTGAACAAAGTTATCCCTTATTTAAAACCAAACAAAAAAAAATCCTAATCTGAACTATATAGCGAGCAGAGGTTGGTCTCTCCATGAAAGCTATAGGTATATCAGTGATTTGCTGTATGTAACTGGACTTAAACAAGTCCGGTTCATGTTAATTTTGTCATTTTGTTAATTTATAGCTTGGCAGTTTGCAAGTACTGCTTTAATTTGAGCCTCCCAAGTGAGACACAAGTTCTGCTTAACCAATAGCTGGTCTCCTGGAATTGTGAAGTGGGTTTTTAGCATTTGGGTTTTTTCCCTTCCCTTTGTTCTTTGATGTTCTTATCACCGAAGTCTGGCTCCACTGTAGCTGAAAAACGGAACAAAAAAGAAACAGATGCTCTCCATAGATGAATGAAACACCATTGCTGGAATAAATAACCCAGCTCGTTTTTAAAAATGAAACCTGATCTGAGGATCTAACTGCATCATAACATGGGATCTGTGCCAGCAAATATAGCATTTTCATATTTCACCTTACCTGGTGCCTTACACTGCCTTCAGCTCATGGGCGATGGGGTGGACAAAGCTGCAGTGAAGGGCCAATCTTTCTCCTACACAGGTCTTCAGAAAGCAGGACCTCACTACAGGCTTCTCAGCTACTGTGCAGTGTAACAGAATGTCCCTCCTGTTCTGGGACCCCACACATCAAACACAGCCTCGTGGTGAGTCCAGCAACTGCATCAGGCACCTGTGGTCTGTGTCTTGGGTGGGAGGAGAGCCAAGGCGCAGTGGGGAGATGTGCTGTTAATGTGGAGCAAACTCCTTCCACAGCTGTTGCACATCACCTTTATAGAGCATCGGGTACCACTTTCCTGACACTTACAGACACCTCATCACAGGAAACTGCTGTGATGGTAGCGCGTATCTCAAAGTCTTTGGTCAGATCTTACTACTTTAAGTTTCATAAATACATGAACAACTTTTTGTATGTGCTGTTTAGCGTGGTGTATTTGTATCGGTATCTTGCTGAATTGGATGCTCGATTGTTATGGTACCTGAACTACTGTTGTCCCTTCACATGTCTTCATCTTGATCAAGAACTACAAGTTGAGTACATTGCCTTATAACTTATTAGGGGATACTGCTATTCCTTGCTGTAATTGTTTGGTGAATAAATAGGAGCTTTTGTTGCAAGTGCAGTAAATCTCACAAATACCCAAAGCATTAGAATATCAATCTTATTTTTCCCTGCAAAATAGAATATTAAGTGTCAAACAGATTTTAGATTAGCAATTATAATTTTTATTTTGCCTATCCAGTTTTCTGACAGTTGTCTTTTTTTCAGTTTTCATGATGAATAGATTTCCAGAAAGTAAATATAAAGTTTTGACATAGATGCACAAGTTTGTGCTGTAGAGTGGAATGATTAATTTTTGTGTTTTTCCACAGGAATTTGGAACTTAATGTCTGCAAGAAATAATTTTATGTAGTCTCCATAAGCATTTCTTTTATCATAATCACTGCTTTTTGGGTTGTTTTTTAAATTATCACAATACTAGATTTCTCTTATTACTGTTATCTATGGAAAAAATGGATACCAGAAATATTTCTTCCTATTTCTTTTCAAATAAGGTCTTTTTTTGTTCACCCCTCAGTCCCACTGCAACCTTAGTCTAGCTGTTTTTGAGTAAATTGAAATGTGGATGTTTTGATAAAAGCCGTGTAGTATTTTATTGTAACAATAGATCAATCAAGTGATAAGGATTTTTTAATAGAGATCTTTTGTTTTGGGGAAAAAAGCTTCTTTGTCAGAGGAAAAGCAGAAAGCTAACTGAGAAAAATTTTATGTATAGTGTAATAATATCCAGTAGGAGATAGAAGATAATGATGATTTATCCAAAGATGTTAGGAATAAGGTTAAAAATACTTTATGCTGTAAAGTGAAAAGTATAAAGTCAAACTTTGTCACTGTAACTAAATGCATATTCTTAATTTATTTTCATAGCTATGGGTACAAGACTTCCTTATTAATGCAGAGATATGAAGGGCAACCTATACGATGACACTATATCACTATTTTGTTCATATTATGACATAGAATTATTTGCATGCCTATTTGTATGTAAACATGTCTTTATGTAAGGATGGAAGTTGCCTTGATTTCTGGTGCTCTTATTAAATACGTCATAACAGTTCTGACCTTATTTTTTAAATTCCTTGTTTTTTGCTACTTTCTGACCTGACTACAGGAAAGAAATTTTGATCAACCCCTCAGTGTTGCAGTGAATAAAATTATAATCTGTCCTTAATGCTGAGGGAGGAGAAGAAGAAATTAAGGGTGTCTGCATAGTGTGTGGGTTTTTGGTTTTGGGTTGGGTTTTTTCTTGTTTCGTTAGGAGTTTTTTAAGTTCCATCTTTCTTATTTGATGATCAGCCTAGATCCTTAATTTGGGAATGGATGGGGAAAAGCTTGCAGTACCTGGTAGCATTAAAGTATAAATATCATTATGAAATTGATAAATGTAATATAGGTCATTTGCAGATTATCTTTAATGATGCTCAATCCAAACATACATAATGGATTTTTGTGAAGCAACGTCAATTCATAGGTTGTCTGTGGATCTTTGGTTTTCCTAATACGTTTTATATAAAATATACATATAAATAATACACACTATGTTAAATTTGGGGTTGTCTCTAAAGTAAATCTTCCAAGACAGTTTTGTCTGCATGATTCAAAGCAGACTAATGGAATACTATCCTGGTTTTGATCCTAGGCAAATTTAGAACTTGTTTCTCCATTTGTGTTTTTAGTAATTTCTCCTTCAATAATCTGTAGAAATTTAGTTAACTTTTTCTTAATAAAAATTGAAAGAAAAAGACTGGAAAAAACAATATGCAGTGATCAGTGATCCTGTTATGGTAGGGTTGTTAAGAGGGTTTTTTTGGTTTTAATTGCTTTATTCTGTTTACCTTTTTCATCATAATCAGTTTCATTCTACAGAGTCACTCCCTAACAGTGATGCTATACTTCAGTCAATGAAATTACAAATAATTCAAGAATTATGTTATAGTTAAAAACATATACTTCCTTATGGATTTGTAGTGCTGGACTAGATAAAGCTAAAGCTGCTCTCCAATTCTTGCTTAGCTGTTGCTTCTCCTTGCTCTATCTGTAGTGAATTGCTTTTCCAAAGCTAAACTGTATACAGTTGTCAATGTAATATGCTTGAAGTATACTCCACAGGCCTGTTAGGCAAACCAGTACGGTACTTTGCACTGTAATACAATGGATGTGCTCAGAAAGATTAACTATAGTATGCAGTTACAGTTACACAGTTGTGCAATACTGTCACACTCTAGGAAAGCATGATCCAGTACGTTAATATGGATGAAATAAATACGTGTTAATATCGAGTCCCTCTGTGACCACGCTAGTTATATAGTTATCAGTGCTTACTGGTACAGATAATACTTAATCAAGCTGCGATTTCAGCCCAGAGGAACAGGTCAAGAGGAAACAGAACACTTAACACTAGTTACGCTTATAGATAGTAACCAAATCATGCAGGAACAAATAAATGTATAGATTTTAATATCCAGAAAAGAACACAATTCCTTCATATGATGGCTGGTAGTATAAATAATGGAAAGAAATATTTGTAAAATTAGTTTGATTTTCTTTGCTAAATATAAATGAAGTAAGGTTTTCAACTTGTGTGATGTGAACTGCAAGACTTAAGCAGTTCATACCAGCTAAGAGTCTATCCTGTGAAATCTGAATTGGATGCATTGCTATCAGAGCACACGTCAAAGACTCATAGCTGTCGTCTGCAGAACTAAAATACATGTATTGCACTTTGACAGAAGAACCATTCTGGACTTCTAAGATTGATAACTATTGTAGCTAAGATTAGAGAAAATTTTAAGATGAAATATTTTATCTGATGAAATGAAGATATTAATTGAAGAATGAATGAAGAACCCATTTTCTAATCATATTCAGTTATAACTGAACTACTTCACGTAAAATTGAAGCATTGCATGCAGCACCCTTATAAACAGCTTTTATTAATTCTGGTAAAATCAACAAGGTGAAAACTGAAGTCACAAAGTGAGTGTTGCATGGCCCTAGGTACTAGCAGTAGGATGAAGTGGGATCTCCTGAGCCTGCACTGTTTCTTCCAAGGTGACACTGAGATATTTCAGTAAGGCAAAGCAAAGCAGCTGCACTGTTGACTATGCTGCACTGTTTTAAAAAGTATTTATTCCAGTTAGTGACTTCTGCCAGTTAACTGAAAATCAAATAGCTGCTCCTTTTTCTTCTTAGTACTCAATGGAAAAATGCATGAAAACAATCCTGAAGTACTTTGTTCAAGCAAAAAGCATTAGAGATGTGAAGGAATCACTACTTTTTTTCAGGCTAATTTTGTTACTTCTTTATTTTTCAAGTAGTGACCAGTTTTTTAAATAATAAATATGTATTTTTATTGGGTTGCTTGTGTAAACTACATTTACTAGATTCTGTATTCAGCTTTTGGCTTATCTTGTCGGGAGCAGCGCTGGTCCACAGCACTGCATTTGCAGGTGTGTTCTCAGAAAGGGAAAATGGGTGGCTTGGCCCAGTCATCCTTCTGCCTCCGATCTCCTTTACCATAATTAAAATGGTTGTGTTTTATCTTTGAAGCTTCTGAGGCCTAAAGGATGGTGTAGTGAATAATGAAATAAAAAATGTGGGGCTTTCTTTATGAGTCTGTAAATCACGCTTAATAGCAACTGTTTTTTTGAGTGAAGAGAGAGGGAGAACAGTAGAAAGGAAAGAGAAGATGAGATTATGCTACCTTGCCCTAGCATCTTGTCAATAAAAGATCCTTATGTTTTTCCTCTGTTCAGGTTAGAAAATTATGAGCCCTATTTTTAATCCCCAGTTCACAGCAGCAGAACACCAGGTAGTTATTTCTAGCATCTGTTTGTCATAAAGTAAGGTATACCCTAAAGAGACACTCTTCATAAACACTGAGCACCAGAAATACTGTTCGTATTAAATTGGACCACATGAATAATACAGAAGTCATGAATTTAAATTATTACTGGCATTTGGAGAAAATGGCAGTATTTCAGCCATTAAATAACAACTTTGCTTTATTTCTGGAAACAGAAAGTTATTAAGTTGTAAATCATATTGATGCTATGGCTCAGATATATTTCTGGTTCTCAAACCATCCAGACATATCTCAGCAGTACTGTGTTGCACTACAGTTGTTTCTTCAAAGGTCTTCAGCCCACTTCTGTGGGACACTTGAGCCATAGCTGGACTATAATGGCATTGTTTTATCATAGTAGGTCTAGGTGCCACTCTTTGTGGAGCCAAAGTATCATGAAGTTTTTGAGGTAGATTGTGTAACCCATACTGTGTTTGAAGCTTCCACAGTCCTGTAACTGGTGGTGTCAGAACAGCTATTTAAAGCTATCTGGGCTACAGTACACTAAACAGTATTGTTGCAGGAACTTTTTCTGCCTGATCTTTGAATTTTATCTGTTTACATATCCTTAACAGGGTAGGACTAAAGCTTTACCAGATGGTGACCTAGATGGGTAAATAATTCTCTCTGTAGCGTGCAGTGCCCATGATTTCCCTTTCCTATTCCCATTCCTCATTCACCCTTCACCTCGCTTTCTAGCTAGTGAAATTAAGTTGGGGTGAGTTGAAAAAAACAAGCGTTGAAACAAGTGATTGCTTGTTGATGGGGTCTATAAGGGGCTTATTTCAGAATGCGGAGGAGGAGAACAGGTTTAATTCAGATAACTTTGGCACAGGAAACCAGAAGCTTCCTTTCTCTGCTTTAAGAAAGATGTCCTGAATGTTCTTGAGAGAAATCATTTAGTCTTTCTAGGACTTTGCTTTGTAAAGTACAAATGCTGTATTTGCACAAGTGCCAAAAAAAAAAACCACAGGAAGAACTAGGAGGTACTTTCAGTTTAAGAGGAGTTTCTCCAGTTCATGTTGTTTGGTAGAAAATTAACTGGATATAGTGACCATAAGAACAGAAGCAAGAGGTTTATTTGGACTTTGTTGGGTCTCTTGTCACTTCAGTTGTTACTTCAAAAGGGAGAACTCAAGATAATATAAAAAGATCTGGTTAGAAAAGTCACCTACACTGGAAAGCTCAGAGACTTGAATATGTAGGGTTTCACACATCTCTTCATCAGAGATACAAGAGACATCAGAAACCAGAATACTAAGCAGGGGAAAACATAGATATAGAAGAGTTGCAAATCCAGCATGAGGAAAATAAGCTCCAAGAGGAAAATGCCTTTGGAAAGTGAAAGAAGCACTGAGCAGCACAGGAAGCTACATGCTAGAGCTCAGGTTAAGTACAGATAAGATTTGATAAAAGTCAAACTGACTTAGACCTTGTGAAAGAAGTCTAAGCAAATAGAAAAAGGTTTTTAAGCTATACACATAAAAGAGACTAAAGAAAGAAAAGCCTTCTAGACTTTATGATGGGAGAAGATAAAGAGTAAAAATGGCAAAATAAATAGTGCCTCACAATCCATAAGGATGAATAAGCTGAGTGTGGACTCAAAGACAGGAAAGAAAAAGGGAACAAAATCTGAGATGCAGAATATTTTACAATAGGAATTTAATGACCTTGAGGTAATAAAATGAGGTTCAGCAGTACAAACTGTTAGGTCATTCTTTTTTTTTTTTTTTGAAGGATTAAAAACATCCATTTCTGTTATGAAGTGCAGACTGCTACTTTTAGAGAAAGCTGAGATGAAAAACTCAAGCGGGCACTTACAGAGCACTTCTGAGCTGCCACCACTGTGGTGTGTCTATGGGACAGGAAAATACAAACTGAAACTGAAATGGAGGCGATTATTTCCACAGAGACAGGACAGTTGTTGCCATTACACGAGCCATGTTGCAGAAGACACTCACCTCTAATACTGCACATGGTTCTGGCCACCCATAATCCAAGAACGTAATAAACCCAAGCTGGAGTAGGAGAAGTACTACAAAGATGATGAAGATGGCTTTTGGAGAACCTGTCCAAGAAGAGAAAACTATGTGAGCTCTCTTTTTTTTTTTTTTTTTTTTCTTCCTGACTAGTAAAACAAAATCTGAGAGAGGTTGTTCTGGTAATGGAGCATTAAAATAAGAAACATCACTGCTATGGAAGTTGTTATGCAAGGTGAAACTCTGGCATCACTGAAATGTTTTTTGTTTTGGGTGGGGGGGAAGGGAGGTTAATCCTATCCTGTCATTAGCAAATAAGCAGTCTAGCTTGCTTAAAGTGACAGGGATTGTTTTTTTTCTACACACAAATATTCATATACAAATCTATTACGGCCACCAGTAAACCACAAATCATGTTAATCTTTCTGCTACGAAATGTGTTTTTAAGGAAAACAAGTATTCCCACATTCCTAAAATAATTTGTCCATTACCCCTTTCCTCTCTCACACATGCCTGAAATTCTCCTGTCTTTTGAAACATTAAGGTTGAAAGTTAGCTACTTTTTTTAAGTTGTAATATTCTTTACTCCATCAGATAGATTTGTATGATCCACATGAAGACAACAATAAGATTTGAGTTGTTCCACAGCAAAGTCGAAGGTAAAATGAAAATACATAATAGTTGTTCGAGCTAATTAAATCAAAGCAATAGCAAAGCAGCCACAATTTAGATTAAGATACTTCTCAGAAAATCAAATTAAAAATAAGTTAAGGCTCCGTTTTGGTGTCCCATGATGTAAAATACTGCTAAAGCCCTACTCTTTATCCTTAGCTTTCTTGTGCCATTTTTCAATTAATCTTTTCACAGAAATAAACATTTTAATAAGCATATACAATAACACCAATCACTGGTAATTACTCTAAGTAAAATAGCTATTTTTATTGCAGCAAATATAAAATGACAATTTTAATTATATAAAGTCTCTAATGCCTTAATGATTTTAGCCCATTATCCATGTTTGTACATGAAAGCTGCCTCCATATTTTTACTGTTACCAAAGTTACAAGGAGATATTATTGGGCTTTAAATGTTTATTGTCATCTTAGCAAAGTGGCTTTTATTTTTTGTTTATGTTCTAAAAGCTTGGCAGAGTAGTGGCAATCCACATGCTAATGGCTAATCTGGGTTTGTGCCAAAAGAACAGTAATAGCTACAAGCACAGAAAAAAAAAAAATCTGAAGAGTAAATGCCAAATTAATCCCTGATGTAACTCTTTTGCCTTTGTGCAGTTACACTAGAGAATACATTTTTCACAGCGTCCATCCTGTTATAATCCATTATCTTCTAAGGGGGCTTGCATATATCAGGACAGTTGAGCACACTGGGTTCAGCCATTGCCTCTCTATCCGAAAGAATCAGAAATCACACTGCCAGTTGTGGCCTATGTGCCCTACTATTCAAACAGCTAAACTCACTCAATCTCTGTGCTGGTTTTGGCTGGGATAGAGTTAATTTTCTTCACAGTAGGTAGTATGGGGCTATGGTATGGATTTGTGCTGGAAATGGTGTTGGTAACACAGGGATGTTTTAGTTACTGCTGAGCAGTGCTTACACAAACTCAAGGACTTTTCTGCTCCTCGCACCACCCTGCCAGCGAGTGGGCTGGGGGTGCACAAGGAGCTGGGAGGGGACACAGCCAGGACAGCTAACCCCAAATGACCAAAGGGATATTCCATACCATATGATGTCATGCTCAGCGTATAAAGCTGAGGGAAGAAGAAAGAAGAGGGCACATTTGGAGTGATGGGGTTTGTCTTCCCAAGTAACCGTTACGCGTGACAGAGCCCTGCTTTCCTGGAGATGGCTGAACACCTGCCTGCTCGTGGGAAGTGGTGAATTAATTCCTTGCTTTGCTTTGCTTGCGTGCATGTCTCTTGCTTTCCTTATTAACCTGTCTTTATCTCAACCCACGAGTTTTCTCACTTTTCCTCTTCTGATTATCTCCCCCATCCCACCATGGGGAGAGTGAGCGAGCAGCTGTGTGGTGCTCAGCTGCCAGCTGGGGTTAAACCATGACAGTATCCCATTGAGAAACCTAAATGAATTACACCTTTACAACTAAATTTAGCTTGTTATAACTTCCTCTTGAATGCCGTAAAAACCTAAAGTGATATGTAAGTCCTGCCAAAGTCAAAATAGTTGTATGCTTTAATGATAATGATGATTTTTTGGCTTTCTTCAATACTGAATGCTACCATTTTGATACTTGCTGTATTTCATCTTTTTTTTATAACCTGTTAGTACGCTTATTGTTTACACAAAATAAGAGCGAGTAGGTAAGCTTATTCATACTTGCTATGAGCTAAGTTCTGTTCTACAGAGAACAGCAGTGTGCCTTTTAAATTTATCATGCTCCACCCTTGGTAAAATGAGGAAAAAGAGGGAGGGTTCAATGTCCATACAAGGAGGTTTTTAAAAAACTGTTCTCTTAATGATGATCTACTGAAAAAGAAAGTTTCTAGAGGCTGAGGCACCCACCTTTATAGTCTGTAATTAATAATAATTTGATTTAATGAAACAGTGGGACACAATGCCTCACTGATTTAAAATGGATGATAGTACAAAAGTACCTTGGACACTTTTTTTTTTTCCTCCCTCCTTTGTATTCTTTCTGTATTCAGGGGCGTAATATCTCCATGACTTCTTTTACCCTAGTCAGATGTATTGCCGGAGTACAGTGTGAGAACCTCTTGGTTCTCTTCTATCCGCATGGGCTTTCCCCACTGGTAGCTGTTAGCCATACTAATCGAATAGCTCTGTTCAATTCTCTGACCACTTGTTGTGGATGTGGGCTTCCCAGGCCAGGTAAAGTCAGATCTTTAGCAATCTCCTTTTTTTCCTCTGTCTTCCTAGTCTGCTTTTGATAAATTTTATCAGTAGTGCTACCGTTTCTAAACAGTGGCACCAGAGCCTGTAGTAACTGTCCAAGTGTAATATTCACATTCACTGTTTCCATTTTCTGTCTCTGTTACTGATTACTGCAATCAAGCTTATACTTTATCTCTCAAAAGTTTTATCCAGTCATAGCCTGGTCTTAATCCATCAAAATCCTGGCCACCTTGTTGTCTGGGTTTGCAGTCATCCCTGTTTGATTTGGTTTTTACTGGGGCATTGCTGCTTTTAAATAAAGAATTGCTGTGATCTCCACATCATTCATTGGAGATCATGATATCATGTATGTCTTGAGCTGCATATTCTTTGTGGGTTGATGAGCATTTCAGCTGATCGATGCTGTTATTTTCCCTCTGTAAGTGAATGACATTTGTTTTGAATTCAGAGCCTTCATAGTGTGCAAAAGATTTTCTTTGGAGATAGCTGCCAACACCGTTTGGTTCAAATGCCATCGTAAACTCAAATTTCCACAGTTGTTCTAATAATTCATCAGGTTTATACCTGTACCTCTGGGGAATGAGATCATATTTATTCTCTGGAAATTTATACATAACCCAGTGACCTGCCTGGTTTGGAAGTCATCATCACATCTTCTTCCAATGGCTGCGTGACACTATTATCCCTTGTTTAAACAATTTTTTTTTTAGCTTAATTCAGCTTTTTCAAAATAGAATGATTTACCTGCAAGATATTTGCTAAGATATGTTCAATATGGTAGTTGAATGCAACTCATTTTTTGTTTTCCATAGACCACACAAAAATGTTCTGGATTATTTCCAATTACATTCTCTGGTTGTGTGTGGGGTTTTTGTGCTTTACTTGCTCCCTTGCTAGCAGTGATGTTCTTGATTTCGTGTCTTTCAAGACTTCTCTCACCTTTTACTGTTTAAGCATATTCATATTTTAAATGCAGGGGGTTTACAGCTTTACAGTCTGATTGATGATTGTAGTCTAGATAGTCTACTAAGCCTGGCAGGTTCATTTTGCCCAATATGTTCTGCTTGCCACCTTGCTGTTAGCGAATGGGAGGATGGCAGAAACTGAAAGTAACCCCTTGTTTGTATGCCCTGTACCCTCTGTGTGTCTTACTAAATTGTTACATTAACTCATCTGGGCTGCTTCATTGACCCGGTAAGCGCGCCATGTGCCCCAGGCTTTTCAGTCTTGAGTGCTTTGTGTTAGTGTCTCTTGCTATTTTGGTCCTTCATGAAATGTTTGCCTTCATTCTTAGTCCACTTTCCTTTGGATGCTTACTGTATTGGACTCCTTCGTCTGTCATCTTGAGCATAACTAATAATCGATCCAAACTCCTTGCTTCCTTCCTGTGGAGGTGGAAGAAGCCATGAGAGACAGCAGTTTTCAGAACCTTCGTGATTCCTTGCTCTATCCTGTTGGCTTAGAAAAGGAGGTAGAAAAAGTCCTTCTGTCTTGGGTGTCGTTCTGAACGGAGAACTAGGATATGGTTCAAATGAAATTGCAATTGGAAGGGTTGAGTTGATTTCACTGTTCGAAAAATCACGTGCAGAATGGTTATAAAGGGTTTTCTATAAAGCCAGAAAAATGGAAAAAGTGAAACTCCTAAGATCTGAATGAAAATGGCAGCCCTCTATGATAATCTATGTGGGAGAATAAGTAAGCATACTACATTGTCAGAATGAAATTAAAAATGTGCCTCATACTTCGTAGAAATCATCTGGGCCAGCAGATAAGAACTAGTGCTAAGTAGCATACTTTGAAAATAAAAAACAACACGAGTAAGAAGGGGCAAGGGGTCATATTTGGCTGTGCTATGGTATTCAGAAGCTTAATCTGGCTCTGGTAGATTCCAAATTGTACTAGTCAAAATTAGACTGTTAAGGAAGAAAAAAAAAGCCTAAACATTATTTAGGATTTATAAACAAGAAAGGGGTGTTAGACCCTGGAGGTAATTGCTGCTCTTCACTCCCAAGTGGTCATGAGGCATCAACAGGACTAACACTGTATTTAATTTTGGATACTGCTCTTTAAGACAAACAGTGAGACTCTGGAGGAGGATGGCAAAGGTGAGGGGAACTTTCAGATTACACTGAAATTAGGCAATTGAATCAAATTACCAGTTGATACATTTGAGTTTGAATACAACTGTTCATGAGTTTACACAGGTGAATTACATGGAGTCAAGATAGTTATAATAGTTGAGAGGTAAACTGATGAACTTTCATCTGTTTCTTTTGCCTTATGACTCAAACAATGAAACATCAAATATATAAAATAAGTTCCATTGTTGAGAATGTTCTGCAAAGGGTATGCAGAGTCTTTTAGTAACAGTATACACTTCGCAGAGATGAGAGGGTTTGAAAGTGTCTGAGTTACCTTTCACAATTGGCAGAATAGCTCCATAATATGTACATTGAATAGTCCTGTAAATAATTTCCGGAATTGTTTGTCTGTTTCATCTTAGAGAACAATTTCCTTGGGCTAATCATCAGTAACTGTTTCCTCAAAAAAAAATTAAAGCATATGTAATGAACTGAAAAATCTCTTTAAACAATGTTGGTTTTTTTATGTAATACTTTCTGAGGTAGTGTTGATGGTTTAAGATTCACATAGAGCTGAACACCATGCATAGTGAAATAGTGGTAATGCTTCCTCTGATTTCAGTGAGCTGTGGAGAAGGCACAAAAAGTGGAAGATGTTGCTCCATGTTACAACCAGAGCAAACAAAACTCGGCAGTGGCTGTTCCAATAATATTTATGGTTGCTGTTTGTTCCTCCCTCATCTGTGCAGCAATTCAAGTGTGTGTTTGGTGTGTGTCTGCAGGTTGCACCACACCCTGATGATGTATGGTAAAATTGGATTAACGCTAGAAACAAGACATCTTTTGGGGCTGAGATTCCTGTCATGCTAAATATGTTGTATGCTCTTTCTTTGAACATTTGGCCCTCAATGTCTACAATAAACTGTCAACTGTTTTACAATTTATAGGTCTGTTAGAGCCGTTTGTTTTGTAATGCTTCTGAAGTCATAACCTCAGACATATTTTTAGTACAGTTTATAATTACATTGATTTATTTTTTTAATTATTATTTATTTCTTTTCCTAAATTATTTCTGTACCTCAGTATGTAACTCTGGTCTCCAGCACTGCAGGTGTCTTATGTTACCTCAATGTTCTCTCACACTGTGTTCTCAAAAATCAGCTGTATTTGGTGTAGGCTTGATACCAGTTCCTGAAATTTTTCCCTTTCAGTTTCAATTGCATTTGAAAAGGTTTCTCTGTCATTGCCTATGATTTATATTTTCTTATTCTCTTTGTTGTTTTTTAGATTAGAGGAATATATTATCACACTTGCTATTCAGGTGTAGTTGTCCTCTCTTCTAACAGTGTGAAAAGACTGACATATGTCTGCCAGGTGCCTCAGTTCACTGTCCTCTTTCTCCTCAGCAATTCTGTATGTTGGCTCATGACTGGTGATGATAGGGCCTAAAAAGCAAAATGCTTCTTTCTACTGCATCTTTTGCCAGCTACTTTCAGTTTACTGACCACTTGTCTCTGAAAAAAAGCGACTGACCATCTTTAATCTGGTTGACTGGCCACTTTCCTTTTCCTGGTAGTGTGGTGATGGAGTTTTTGGGAAGCTATTTGGCAATGTCTGTCTTTGCTGTAACAAAGATGAGAACCACTCTGTCAACAGATTGATAGCTGTCCTCCACAAATCTCACTTTTACTGGAATTGTTTTTTATCTTGTAAAATGAGTCCAGTCTCTCTAGTTATTCTGTAGATTACGTTCTTCTCCTTGAACCATCACAGATTTTTAGGCCATCTTCTTTCAATCTTCTAGAAAAAAGCTAGAAGTAAATATATCTCTGCTCTCTTCAGTTACTTAAAATATGCATAAAATAATAATAAAAAAAATTACATTTCTATTACCTTTAGCCACAGTTGGCACTGCATCCACGCGTAACATTGATTTGCTATGTTAGTCTTGGATGACTCTTGAGATCTTGTGAGGGCACTTGAATTAAAACAATAACTGTGCTGTTTGGTCCTCAGTATTTCTGTTCTCCTGGAACCATGGTTCATGGATTTAGGATGGGATTTTTTCCTCTGTAAAATGTAGAAGAATTTTGTTTATCAATGTAGGAAGATATAGAGAAAAATGAAGATGGTCTGCTGTGTAATGATTGGGTTCCAGACAGAATTAAACTGAAACCACACATTTCTAGCTTATGGTCAAAGTCATAAGCACTTGATGAGATGCTCTAAACCTGGACTGGAAATAAGGTTGTCAAAGTGAACTAGAGTGGCTCAGTGCACAGGCTAGTTGTACCATTGAGGAACATTCCAAGCACTGTTGACTGTCAAATTTTTAATAAAATAGTTCCTGATCTCTCCCATCTTGCTGTAAAAAGATCTGTGAGCCTAACTAACATGAGGAAGCATTGCTACTGCTCTGAAAGAAAAAACAGAGCTAAGTTGAAAAGCACGGTTGCATTTTCTTGTGATGATTTCTTCATTTGCCAGAAATTTGCCAAAAAGTATTCCTGCAAGTCTTGGTCAAGTTGCTTTTTTGTTTGTTTGGTTTTTTAATCAGAGTTCATGTGGGGAATGATGAGGGGGAAGAGCACTGTGGCTTGTCTGACAATTTGATTGTACATTAAGCTGAGATACTAATTCTTATGAAAGGAACAAGTCCTCTAGATAGCTTTATTGTTAGAGGCTTGCACAGTTTAACAGTGCAGGAAAAAAATAGAAAATTAATTATGTTAGAATTTTTCTTTTATCACTTTAATAAACTTCTCTGGAGTACATCAGTAATCCACTCCACAACTTCTCCCACCCCCTCATCCCTTCAAATCCATGTATTCCACACTGACTGGCATAACATATAAAGAATGATACTACAAAGAGACTCAGAAATATGTAAAGATCCCTATGCCTTCCCTGAATATGTTAAAATAGTCAACAAAAACATGGTAATTTCGACTCCAGTTCATTTGATCTAATATTAAATTAGCTACTCTTGGGATATTCTCTTTTTAATCAGTCAGAACACATTTGTATGCTCACATTTTTCTGTGGGGTTCATTAAGAGTTAAGGAATTGAACAGAACTGCTTCAAGTAGAGATGAGAGACTTGCTCACCCTCTCTCCCAGATCATTTTGACCTTGTGATATTTTGGGTATCAAAAGGATGAAACTTACTTTGCTGTTTAGAACCAGGGCCATCACTGATATTAGCTTTTTAATATGGGGATGAAAACTACATTATTTCTCGAAAGTCCGCTGAGTCAAGCATATAACAGCTAGTTTTGGTTTGGAAAATTGAGATGTAACATTCTTGGAAAGAGGCAAAGATAAGGTGAACTTTATTCTGAGAACAACTCCATATGAGAAAAGGCGAGGAGTGAGGTGGTGAGAGGAGCAAAGTAGCAGTGATGCATATGTAACTGGGAGATTTTTTTCCTTTTAATTTAACAATAAGTTCTATATCTCTGTAAAATATATGGTAAATTTCACTGGACTTGCATGTAACCCTGATGGGAGCAAAGAGACTCTGAAAAAGAACAGAGATCTATTAGCATGGGTCATCTTGCAAGACCAGAACCTTTATGGTAGTGGAGGTTGCTAGTCATGCTGCTGTGGTCTTGCAATTTGATATTTTTTTGTGTGTGTGTGAAGTCTAAAAAAGAGAAAATAGGTTGTGGACCTTTTTATTAAAAAAAAAAACCCAAAAAACACAAACCAAAAAAAACAACTCACCAAAACAACAACAAACCCCCTACACACACGCTGGAGAAAAAAAAAAAAAAGCCCCTTGAGTCCATTAACTTCATTGCATGCAATTCTAAAAGAAATAGCTTTGGATTAGCTGGCAACTGAAAATCCCATAGGAATGGGTTAGCTCATATACATGCTACCCAAGAGAAACAAAATTGTCACATATTTTGCTTAAGGTGTGGGAGGAAAAATCAAATCAAATAGCATTTTACAAGTGCATGTAATAACTTGAATTTAAAACAAGATATGTATTATTCAAGTAATTCTAAGCATGGTACAGTAAATTTTTCATGAAGGTTAAGAAAAAAAATGACAGAAATACCATTTAAACTGAGTGGTTTTGATGCTGAACTTGAAAGTGGGGGGTTTAATAGAACTTTTTTTAATGTGACGAGTCTCAGATAACATCATATTTGGCAAAGTGCTTTATTGGTTTTTGGATTAGAGTTTTTTCGTAAATTTTTCTCCTCAAACTAATAAAATTCATGTAGCTGTCAGTTTGGATTTGATCCCTATTTTGTTTTGCCTCAACAGTGTAATCTCAATCAGTCTAACTTATTTTTGTGCTGCATTTACAGGGTATAAAGATGACAAATCACTCATGTCTCAGTGCTGGTATTTTATCAAAAGTTTGAATGAATATCAAGGCTGAGGACAACAGAGAAAGATGAGGCTCAGAACAACAACAGCTGTGTGACAACACAGGCTGGACAGATTCTTCTGTCTTTACACCACTGCTTAATAGTGCATCGTGTTAACAGTCCCATACAAATCAGCTTTGCACTGGCGAAGTACAACCTCATTTGTTCAGAGCAAAGGTAGCAGAATCCATGGGGAGGATGGATAAAGGGGTATTGTTTCTGGAACTGGTGAGGCCTTTGTTTTAACCCTCACCTTGCTCCTTGAGTGTCATTTCTGATGCAATCTTTGCACCATCTTTTGATGATGGTTTCCTTCCTGGTTTGTGACTGCTGGGGTGGTGGTCTTGAGATACATCAGAAACGACCTCAACTATATTGCCTAAACCAGGAGTGGAAAAACTATATAAATGCATTTACTGTGAGTACATTCTATTGTATTGGCTTTATGTAGGTTTTGAACTCTTAAGAGACGGGGCTGTTTTTTCACCATGTTTTCATGCAGCATGTCGCAGAATGAGTTCCAAATCTCAGGTGAGACATTGAGGTACCACTGAAGAATGCTATAATAATAAGAATTAAATTCTGATAGCTTGAGAAATGTGAGTTTACCTTCCTAGGAATTTCTTTGCTTGTTTTTTCTTCTTTTTCTTAAAATAGGCTTTACCTCAAATTTCTGATTCAATAGTCTTTTATTTCTGGCATGTAAAATGATTTTGAGAAGACAGAAATCCCCTGAGCATCGTTTGTTGACCAGGCAAAATGTTTCAGGGGAAGAAGTTGCAGAGAAGCATTTTTCAATTACAGTTTCTTAGTCCCTAACTTGTGATGACTCATAAGCAGGCAGGAATGTTAGCAGTGAATTTATCCTCTGAGGGTCCATCTCATGTGGCATTTGAGATGATTAGAGAATTAGGAGGAGGGATTAATTTGAAATATCAGGCACAGGAACATCTTGTGCCAAAGTTGGAGGATCAAATATCAACCTTTGGAAAGGAATTGCAAGCTCTCAAGCAGAATTATAATGGTGTAAATGAGAAGGCTGAAAGGGCTAGGCATTTATCTGTAGCATTGGTAAAGGAGACCCTGAACCTTCACAGGAAAATGGAAGTGATAGAAAATGAAATTAAAATTAAGAACTTGAGGTTGCTTGGTATGAAAGTGAGAACTGGATATAACTGAAACTGGTGACATGATGTAGGAGTTGCTTGAACTTTTTGCTTCAGCTGCTGTTGATGAGGCATAGAGTTTGTGTTCCTCAAACTTTTTTCTGCTGTTAAATATATTTGACAGTGATTTTGATGAAGTTTTTAATGTAACTCTTGCCCTGTTTCTTCAGTACTTCAGTTATCATCCCCCTCTACTCTGCCCTGGTGAGGCCACATCTGGAGTTCTGTGTCCAGTTCTGGGCTCCCCCGTTCAAGAAAGACAGGGAACTACTGGAGAGAGTCCAGCGGAGGGCTACAAAGATGATTAGGGGACTGGAGCATCTCTCGTGTGTGGAAAGGCTGAGAGAGCTGGGGCTGTTTAGCCTGGAGAAGAGAAGACTGAGAGGGGATCTTGTCAACGCTTATAAATATCTAAAGGGTGGATGTCAAGAGGAAGCGGCCAGACTCTTCTCTGTGGTGCCCAGCGACAGGATAAGGGGCAATGGGCACAAACAGGAAAACAGGAAATTCCATCTGAATATGAGGAAAAACTTCTTTACTGTGAGAGTGACCAAGCACTGGAACAGGCTGCCCAGAGAGGTTGTGGAGTCTCCTTCCCTGGAGTTACTCAAAACCCACCTGGATGTGATCCTGTGCAACCTGCTGTAGGTGATCCTGCTTTAGCAGGGGGTTGGACTAGGTGATCTCCAGAGGTCCCTTCCAACTCCTACCAGTCTGTGAATCTGTGTAAGTGTTGGAAATGGCATCTCAGTAAGGAGATGACAAAGACTGAAAGGGTATTAAAGACAACTCCTATCTTTCCAAAAAGCAATTCTCCTCATCACTGGGATAAGTTCTATTGTCAAGATTAAGGATATATTGATATATAGCCAATAGTATGGGTATATTGTCCATACCAAGCCTCTTCAGAGGGTTGAAAACACTTCAGCTTTTGACCTGCCAACCTTACTCTTTTTTTTTTTTTTTTTAAATAAATGCTAAAGTTTTGTTAAGTAAGAAATGTTTTAAACAATTTTTATACCAACTTTTCATTATTTAGCATGAAAATGGATTTACTTCAAAGAATCTTCTTGCTATCTTCCTAAAATATACTTTTTTTTTCTTCTGAGGCCAAGGCTGATTTGTACTCTCACTAGCTGTGAAAACCTGAAATCTTTTTCTAACTGTATTGAAACTAACAAAGAAATGAAATTCCATGATATTTATGTTATTTTTTAGAAAGTTGCTATCTCTATATAATGAATTAGGCACAACTAATTAGCTAGGCACCACAACTGTGAAGTTTTCAGTTAACTGAACTTCAAAGCTTTCATGCTGACTTTGCAGGAGAGTGTTCATGCTACGAGCATTACTGTGCTTGTCTGTTGCTTTTAATAGTGTCAGCAGTAACATGAGATATGCACTGATTTCCTTAATAGAAGCTGGAGGTATGGGGATCCTGATGATAGTAATAGGTTTTCAAAACCTGCCTGAAGCCATATACAAAACTTAACTGACACACAGATATGGTCAAATTTCGTTTAAAATTTCCAGTTATGAAAACTGGGTCTGAAGGTGTATTTTGAGTCAGACCCACAGGACAGACTTTTTAGCTTATCAAGGCTGTTCCCCTGGTAATAGGGGAATTCTTCGCCGAAAATTTAACAAGGTATTATTGTAAGAAGAACCTGTGTTTTAGTGGAAACTTCGTCACTGTCAGCCTGTATTTCTCTCGCAAATGGTATTTTCTAGATTATTCCTGCATGTGCAAAGGACTCTAATTCCCACGCTAAAGGCGTGGAAGTTCTTGTATTCATTCATATGGCGGCATTTGTTTCCCTAGGGTGCGCCCACACCCGATACTCCAGATGGGAGATGGAGACTAGACTTGTGAGTCAGCTAGCAACAAACAGGAGGCTAAGAGCTATCTGAGACAAAAAGGGCAAAGGCCTGTGCTAGCTTACATCCAATCAGGATTTCAGTCACCTTAGGCAAAGGACTGAGAAGCTCTGGCAGCATGCTTCCCAGGAGGTCAGTTCTTCAGCCAGAGGTAAAAACAGAGGCTGAATTCCTTGTGAATATTCTTTTTTTTTTTTTTTTTTCTAGTAAGCACATGATTTCATGCATATAAGTTGAAGATATAGTATTATTTCCAAGTTGAAAACTTTTTTTTTCCCGTTTGATCAATTTCTATAGGTTCTTCTGTAGTCTGAATTTTCCTTAGGGGTATTTGCAACATTTTCCAGTGCAATGTTGGTTACAAGTTTAATTAACTTGTTGCTTATTTTCTTTTCTGCTATTCGATTTGAATTTTAATATATTTAGCATTAATAATAGTCTCTGCCTTAAGGAATTTACAGTAAAAAAAATAAAATAGAGATGTACAATATGTGATTGAGTGTCTTATTTGCAATTATAAACTTGCCTCTTGCAGCTATTGTGAAAGCACTCTATTGTAGAATGGGATTTGACTGAAAGGCAGTTAATAGCTTGGCTTTAACAGAGCTTCTTCCTTATCATGCTAGTCAACACCCTCAGAAAAATATTATTGACAATGACAATAACTGCTCAATGTTCTCACAAAATTTCTGAAAAATAAATGATATCTAAGGAGGTTTTCTTTTCCCTCTTAACTTTTTCCATATACCCTTTATTTTTTCTATACTTAAATCGGTGCTCTGATGAATGAATAGATGTACACAGAGCACTGATCCTTGTCTTATTAACCTCCTGGATCTGATTTTATCTCACTTAGAGACAGAATTTGGCTGCAGCTCAACACTTGCTGCTGTCATGTGTGTTACTGGGCATACTAAGAGCTACTTTGTCACTGTAATGGATTGCTGGATTGGGGACCAGTTCATCCCTGTTCCATAAAGAGCTGAGTAATGTGCATACTCTTAGGAAAGTGTCCTGGCTGTTGACCTTAGTGTTCACTGCAGGGATGGTGTCCCCTGATGTGCTTTGTTGAACTTGTACCCTCTTTGTTTGTTAAGCGCTGACAATTACTTCTGCCATAGCAAGCCTGTGTCTGGGATCGGTTTCATTCTACAGTTCTGGGCTGTGGCCGCTTTGCTTCCTTTTACATCTCTCATGAGAATTTTTACAAGAGCTTAAAACACTGTTTATAAGAGGACAGTGGGTTCCAAATAGGTTCTTTTTACCAGGATTTTAAAAGCTTGTGCCAGATCTAACCTACATGCAGTAAATACACATATTGTTAGAGATTAGTGAGACTTAGCGTGCAAAAGAATTGCGCTAACACAATAGCTTTCACTTTACAGAGCCTGTCTTGGTGTGTAGTTTCCATGCTTATCCAAACATATGAAGTGGTAATTTTGAAATTGCTTGCATGTGGATATATGAGCAGAAACTGGTTCAAGATTAGGGGAACCTGGCAGAGAGGAGGGGAGTACCTTGTCTGGTGCCCAGCTGCCTAGATGGCATTTGTTTCTACTGATAACCACTGAGAGCAGTTTACAATAGGTTAGATTTACACAGCCTATACTGAGGACATGCTCCTTTTAATTTTATGTGGAAATCATAAAGATGTGGTAGTTATTAAAGGCCTATGAACAATCTTGTTTGTTTGAATTTAAAATCTGTAACCCTTGTATTTAAGACCCTCCTCTTCTGCTCTAACTTAAGCAAAACTTTTTAGCAATGATTGGTTTTGTGCTCAGCAGTTCCCTTTGTCCATTGCTTTGATGGTTCACTAGTATGGTATAATTAGAAACCTGTAATATTTTTGAAGCTTACATTTTAAGAAGCATTAGCTCAGAGGCCACATGTGGGTCAGCTGGACAGCTTCAGAAATGAGTGGGTGCTGCATGCCCCTTTCCTTTGTGGGGAGAAAAACGGGCACTGAATCATCCCTGTCAGGTAATTGGAGCAGCTCTAGTTGCACAGTTGGACTCTCTTCTTGGACTTTGAGTAGTGAAGCTTGTGTCCGGCTGTCAGAATATTTTACAGATCATACTGGTATTTTTTTCACTTGCCTGAGTTTTCTCCTGTATAACCCTCAGTTCAGTGATCAGGGCTGCAATCCTTCTCTGGTTTCCTCTTCAGAAAATGCTTGCTTCATGTGAGAATGTTCTAAAGTATTTTTCTACACTAAGTTGAAATGCTTTTGTTTTCTTGTTTGCTTTTTAAAGTCCCCTAGAATAAAAGACTGCATTGCTGGTTCCCACTCTGGGTCAGTGCAATCATCACCTGGGGTGCTTTCTCTGGTTTTGACTAAGAAACCCATCATAGAGTTTAGAAACTTTTCTGGTGAAAAAAAAAAAAAAATACTCTAGCAGGTTTTATATTCTCACAAAAGGTTTTGGTTTTGAAAGGTTAAGTACTTAAACAGAGAACAGAGGTTGAGTTGAAAAATCCATAGTTATCTCCATCCAGGGATGTTCACCATGAGAATGGTGCAAGTTCACGCTTGCTCAAAACCTAACTGAGTCTTCCTGCACTTCCAGAATTGGGTCTAGTGAGTGAAAAAGGCTTTATCCTATTTATAAAACTGCTTTCACATAGAAGAGATCAATTTTAGCTGTACTAATGCATAACAGATCGGGAGCTCTAATGAATAACATTTAACAGCATCACTTTCACATGCATACTATTAATTCTTGAAGTGCTTCATTAGTGCTCCAAGTCTGGTTTGCTTTCCCTTCTTCACAGCAAAGAATGGAGTGGGAAGAGTTCTTGCTAAGGGCCTGCTTTCCCAAAGCAGCTTGCTGAAATTACTTCAATGTTTTTGGTTTTATTTTTTTATGTTGCAAAATGCTGGAGTTCAAATTAAATGGTGTTGAAACAATAGAATCAAGTCCACTCTCAAAAGCATTGCAGTCATGGCTGTAAGACTTTTACATTCTGGCCAAGTATTTTAATACTGAAATGGGACCCAGTTTTGCAGACCTGGTATTGTAGTTGGAAGCTGTTTCCTGAGTGCTAATTGAATTTTGAGGGGCTAAAAGAGCATAGCTGGGGCAGGATTACTGAAAAAGTTATTTAAAAAAAAAAAAAGCCAGACTCTTCAAAATAAATTTTGGTTGAGGTTACTAGGGCTGTTCATTTACACATTTCAAAGTGTAAGATTTTTAACATTTTGCCCATGAGAAACTTGTAATACTTAACATGTAGATGAGGATGTTTACCCAGAGTTGGCAGTATAAAAGACAAAATACTGAATTGCACTGACTTCTTGGCTTCTTGTTTCTTCTTGACGTATTTTCCTTTCCTTGCAGTTGTTCTATAGTTTTTGTGGCTATGCTGTCATCTTTCAGTCGGTTGCTGTTGGATAGGAACACTCATTATAGTTGTCTTTTTAAATCAAGGTGAACAATAGCAAGCAAAAAAAAAAAAAAAAGTGTAAAGGGAGGAAGATGCAGGGGGCAGGTAGGGAGGTAAAGTAAGGTTGGCAAAAGCGTTGGAGCAATAAGACAGAAGACAGAAATCCAGGTAGCCCAGAGAAAGCCTAAAGGCATTGGAAAGGAGCTTGTAAGGGTGTTATCCAGAACCTATGGCAGTCTATGAGGTTGGGGAGGTGTTTATTATTATTTTTTTTTTTACTTGACTCCTTGAGTATTTGGTGAACTAAATACAGGCCCCAAGCCACCTCCTGACTGGAATTAACTGTATTGCCAGAGGTAAAGTGGTGTCTTTTTCTATTCTTTTTCTCTGCTTCAGCTCCTTTGCTTTCCTTATTCTCTTTTGTATGCCATTTTCATAATTTATCAGTTTTCTCTCTACAACTTTGTTTTCTAGTTCTGTGACATTTCTCTGCTCCGTTTGAATATTTTTTTGCCTCTACTGCACTTCTGCTTTAGATAATACCTTCCTTCCTTTGCTTATTTCTTTTTCCATCCTCTGCTGCCCTCTCTGATGACTTTGTCTCTTTTGCTCCCCTCCTTATTTGCTGTTCTTTCCTTTGCTCCTGATTTTTTTGATCCATTGCTACACAGCTTTGCCCGCTTTCTTTATTGCCCTTTTTCTTTCTTAATTTCCTTTCTTCCTTACATCTGGTAGTATTAAGACAGCCTATATCTTAATGTGTTTTCATGCCACTGAGATCAAGGTAAAATATTCAGACCAATGAAATTATATGTGAGTTGGAATTAAAGGCAGATTTCTTCTACGTTTCTCCTCATTTTCCTCTCTGAGGATAAGACAGAGGATCAAAAACCTCTTGTACATCAAAAGTTTTTCTAGTTGTCAAAATGAGGTTTAGCAGTTGATAATTCCTTACTAAGTGACCAAATGTGCTTCCAGTAGATTTGTGATTGACCTCAAGCCACATCAGTTTTAGATGTTTTTTGCTTGTGTTACATTAGCACCCTAAAATCTACAGTGCAGTTTGAGAGCACCATTATATATGGCTCTCATAAAACACATCCCTGAAACAGAGACAAGAAACACAGTAAGAAGTATCCCCTTAGATACAAGATCAAGTATCCAAGTAGATCGAGACAAGTTTTCAGATATTTTGAGAGCCAAATGTTTATTAAAAAGCTTCCTCAGCTGTAAGGAGAGAGGGGGGTGAGCCACAGAAAGGTGACAGATAGAAATGGATTTACAACAAATCTCACAGGAGCCCTGACCATGGCAGAACAAAGACTGCTGAGATCTTTAGTCTCCAGCCCCAGTGGCTTTTTGTCGACTCAGCTGTGGAAGGTCTTAGTGATGAGGCTGCCCCATTACATTATATGAAACTTAGTTTTTTGTCTTCTGTTGTGGTGCTGTGCCTCTGATGAGGAAAATGCATGTTTAGGATGTGACAAACTGGGACTGTCGAGGATTAGGGCTATTTTGTGTTGCTCAAGTGCCTTCCACCTTGAAAGGAATATGAAAATATGTAGTGTGTTCAGAAGGCTCTTTTTTTTTTCCCTCTCCGTAATAGATTTGAATAGAGAATGTAGCTTTAGGGCTAACCCGTTCTAAGATTTAATATCCTTAATAGCAATTTTTAGAAATAGCCTTGATTTCTTTCAGTCTTGCAGTGGAATATCCCTAATACCACACTCTTATGTAGTGCTTTCCTTCCATACCTTTTGAAGAGTTTTACAAGCGAAGTCAGTATCATTCACATTTTACTACCAAACTCAGCCTTACACAATAAATGTTTAAATCTTGTATAACATTTTTCTGCTCTGCTCCCCGAAGCAGGGGTGAAATCCTGGCCTACCTGAAGTCGGTGGCAGAAAGCCCCATTAACTTCCAGTGGAGCTAGAATTTCCACCCTCAGTGCCTGTCATCTATTTTACTTTCTCAGTTCTTAATACTCTGGAAAATTGAATTCACTGAAGCAACGTCCACTTCAGGCCAGGCTCCAGGGAATTCAAGCTGAAATTCAGCCCTCAGAGATGTGGATGGATCATAAGCTTTTGCCTTCTGGCAAATGGAGGAACAAGGGGGCCCTGAAACTCCACTATTTTTTCTGCGAACTTTCTAAAAAATATCACTCAGGCAAAAAAAAAACCCACTCAAACCCACAACCAAACCAAAACAAAGAGCATTTCTATAAGCAATCCTTGTTTTGGGTATTCCAGTTCTTTTTTGACAAGCTGTGTCTAGCTGCAAGAGGGTATCTCTTGCCTTGTCCTAATATTTCAGTGGTGCAACAAAAGGGTTCAACAATATGGGTCTGAGAAAGATAGTAACTGAACTTCAGCAGTTCATCAGAGCTTGTAGTTTCAGATGATGTAAAGAGCAATAAAAAGAAAACAAAAATGCTTGAATAAAAAAATATCCAGTTTTCTTCACTGTCTGGTACCTCTGTAGGCTTGTCAGCATCGGGATGGCTTAAGCTTCTCTTTTTAGCTAAAAGGGGCTCCATCTGCAATTCCATGTTTTTTTCATTTTGTATATATGCCTAAATAAATGGATATCCGATTCTTGGCTGTAGTCTACTCAGTTACAGTCTTCTGACTGGCAAAGGCAAAGTGGTGCTTTGTGCAATGAAAGTGTAGGCTTTATTGTTAATCCTGCACATCGTAACATTTTAGTTACTTGATCTTCTAAACGACATTGAGATTGGGACAACCTGCATAGTCAGAAGCTCAGATTTTCTTAACTCTTGTCATAAATTCAGGTCTCATGGCCCTTCCATGATTTTCTCTGTTCAAAGCTTTTTTGGGGAGGATACAAAACAGTGACCATAATGGCTCTTACAAGAATTTGGACCTCAGGGTGCATGGGTTTGTTTCACTGTCACGATTGTTTCTACTGTGTTAATAGCCCCCCAGGTGCTGCTCTTATGTGCAGAAATTTGGGGTGGCGCACATCAGCTTTTGGCTCCAGGGCCCACAAAATTATCTTATGGCCAACCTAAATCCTGTAAAGCAGTTAGTAAATGCTACACTTCACTTTTTACAATTTTCTTAGCCTTCTTAATCTGATTTATCTAATCTACTTTAATTGAATCTTGGTAAGCAGTTATTTTATGTTTAATGGCTGCCCAGAGATTGTTTCTGAATGTCTTTTTTTCATAAAAATTGCACATGGGATTAAATCAGAACCCCAGCATACCCCAGAGAAATCTGATCTGAGTTTTGAATTTCGGGAGTGCAGGAGGTGACTAGCTCTGTAACAGCACAGCAAAGCCAATGCAAGTTCCTTTCTCCGGGCTTCTATTCGCTTTTTCCTTCCCAACTTCCTTTGACAGAAAGCTTGAAGCAAAGTCACACAGGTGTATTCTGAGAATTGTCCAGAGAATTTGGGTAGATAACTGAGTTTCCAGGCATGTTCAGACCAGTCAACTAATAACAGGAAAGATGCGTACTTTTTGGTTTTTAGGACTTAGAGTTAAGTTTTTTATTATAGCTTGTAGATTTGTGATCATTTAACCTTAACGTCTTTGAGATTACTAAAATTTGTGTGTATTGTCTAGTGCCTTGATTAGGACTCACTAAAAAGACTTTTTTTTTTTTCACCATAGTCGGTTTTATTTGGCCTCACTGCAAGTTTTCCAGCCCAAACCATCCTATGATTCTTTGATTCTGCATAGTGGTTTCCTGAACCACATCACTGTACGGAGACTCCTTCTCCCACCCCCAAAAAAACTTTGCATGTAAGTGGAAAAACACGTTGTTCTTACCCAGTCACATTCAAAGCAGAAAGAAATGTATTAATCCAAAAAGTGAATCTGGTCAAAGTCCTGCTCCCACTCGGCCCCACCACGTACAGACACATTGAATGCTCTGGAAGAACAGGAAGATTTTCTCATACTCGGTGATTGAGTTAGAGAGGTAATGGGGGTTTGTTTGCGAGGGAAAGTACATCAGAAAAAGGAGGTGGTATGGAGGGGAGAAAGAGGAACCCTTCTGTGGTTTCTGTCTCAATTTAGAATTGTAAGAGTATCAGCTCTCATCATAAGGGTTCAAAGGGTTAATAGAAAGAGGGATTTTCATTGCATTGTGCACAGTACCTATGATAGTCTGAGTTTAAACTTTAAAGGACAGGTGAAAAGAGAGAGAGGGAGCTGAATGCTTGCCTTATATATTGGAGAAATTGTTCATTCATGTGAAATGCTGACCTCTGTCATCCTGCCAAGCTGACTGGGCCCTGGGGTTGAGAGGCTGCTTGAGTGCTGGTTGCAAAAGTTAAAGCTGCCAGGGGAGTACTTTAAAAGGACAATGTCAAGGTTGGTATACCCAAAATCTGACCTATTGTTGTTTTGGGTTTTTTTTCCCTTCTTTCTTACATCTATTTGAAAAGTTCATGTCATTTGTTTTTAAAAATCTTTTAATCTAAACCAAAATGCTTCAATTGCTATTGAAGGCTAGTGATTAGGAGGAGAAGCTGTGAGAGTTCAATGTTCAGTGTGGTGACACAAACGTCAGGAAGAAGGAAAGATCCTGAAATAAAACACAAGTGTGGGGACTGTCTTTGAATTAGGTGATAATTAGTAACAGAGAATTCAGGTTGAAATGGGTAAAATGAAAAAGAGCAAGGGTAATTTTTACTAATGAAAATATCAACGCAGATCCAAATTTAAGTTCACAAGAAGTTAATTCCATTTATCTTTATTCTAATAGTTTTTGTTCTAGTTGTATGTACTGATTCTTTCTCAGTAATACTAGTTCGTTATATATAATTCCTGACATAAGTGGAAGATACCCTTCCCTCCTATTTTCTTTGCTTGGTGGCTTAATTAAAAACACATTATATTAGTATCATTTTCTTCTATATGATACCGTATTCCAAGACCCTCATCGCTATTATAACCTCGCTATGCTACTTGCTGTAAAAACTGTCACACAAGTATTGCACCTACTCAAATAATTTCTAGTCTAATTTGAAAATAGATGGAACAAATACATGTGCAAGTCATAAAAGAAAAAAAAAAACCACAAGAGGAAATCCTAAAATCAAAGCAAAGAAACTATTGTTTAGTACATAATTGTGATGTTTCCCAGAAGATGTGGGGGGGAGGAGGACTCCAAAACCAAACCTCAAAACCTGAACTCTGAGGATTGCAGTTCACCACTGGTTTACTGTACAAAATTTCAGAGCACTCGGATAAACGATCATGCAATATACTGCATAATCACAAGAGGGCGACCAGATTAGACATATATGTTCACTTTCAAGTTGACCTTTCTAAGCTTTCACGAGTTTATCCTGTTTTCAAAAAAGTTTTCCCATGAATGGCGAGGCTCACTTCTGATTTCCTTCTCAGTTCTGAAAAACATGCAGCTACTAAGAAACCCTGGTATGTCACAGTCTCATTCCTAGCTCCAAAATATTATCCTTCCCTCTCTTTATGTTGGACAGGGTTTTCTAAATCCTGGAGGAATAGATGACCTTGCTCTGCGCTGTGGGACAGGGCAGCTCTGGTGAATGGGAGGAGAGTGGCGTACAGGTCTCACAGTAGCCGGTCCAGCCTCGAGGATACAGGAGTGGGCACAGAGAATAGGAAGAGTCTGTGAGATAATCAGTTCCTCTATCCCTTCCCCACCCAAACTGTCACAAATCATGCTGTGACTTGGGAACATCACTTTTGCAAAGCCTGAAGGATATACCAAATTCTAGTACTTGCTAACAAAGATGATGACTGGGGGAAAAAAAAAAACAAAACAAAAAAACTAAACCCACACCACCTTTTTGCAAGACAAACCTCTACAATAATAATTTCCAATTTCTCTTTGTAGCTAAGATTTCCCATATCCTCTAAAGCAGAGTAAAAACCCAGGCAGCAATAAAGAAGCTGTCTTGGTTAAAAGACATTCTGCCTCCTGCCAACAAGGCTATTTAGTGTTTATCTCTATTACATCCATCTGTACCTAATTGTATAGTTATGGTAATAGTGCCCTCCAGAGGAATTTTAAAGGAATTATAATACTCGGAGCTAATAGAAAAGATGTTTTAAAAGTCAGTGCAACAGGAAAATGGAATATTATTAAAAAGATAAAATACTTGAACCTCAGGGGAAAAAAATCTCAATATCAAAGCTCTTTCTACTTTGCATGTGCATTTACATCTAAGAAAACCATATCCTAGTTACAATAGGCTTCTTCATAGCCTGATAGCAAATATGAAGTTTGCATAACTCCATTTGAATCAAGGATATAAAAGTAGATCAACCACGCAAAGAATGAGATAGCTATTCCTAGTCTGCAACAGACATGAAAAATGTATTGAGTGGGCTTCAGTCTCAGTCTAAGATGTCTGGATTTTTCCTGGATTTGCTGCTATAATGTAGGCATGGTGCAGTTAATTGAGGCCATCAGAAGTAAGTGCAGATGTTCAAGGAACTCTTTGAATGACGTTTATTTTAATATCAAGATAAACCATGCTTGTATTCTCAAATTCCAGTATAGAGTTTTTTCATGGCCATTGATTGTAACATGCTGTGACACTATGCCTCAAAGGAAGGGCATGTTACTGTGGTACAACATGATATCTTACTTTAGACTGCGTCCCAGAGCCTGCAGTATATCTTCTGAGATGACATGTCAGCCAGCACCTGAACGTCAGGTATATTTAAGTTTCCTGGGTTTTGTGTTTGTTTTTTTTTTTTTTTAAGGCACTCAACCTGTGGGGTCAAATTTTTCTGTTTTACCTTCTGAAACTCCTGTTCCCTCCTCTTTCAAAAACCAACCAGCCCTTAATGAAAACCAAAATGACAGTGAGTTTTGTATTCATTTGCTTTTAGGCATACCCCAGGCTTGCATTTGACCTGAATGCTGCAGGTTTGCAGTCAGGAGTCCAGCTTTGGAGATTTGCATTAGGACAGCTCCCACACAGATGCTGCCAGAACCGGAAGGAGTAGTCTGGTGTTCTCACTCTTGGGATCAGATAGATCTGGTAAGTGCAGCCCTTCCTTGGGAAAGAAGCAAGATGGTTGTGCTGCTTGTGATTTATCTCTTTGTAACAGGGTCACTGCCCTCAGTCTAAAACTTCTTCTAAACTGAGGTTTCTTATTTTGCGTGAAACTCAAAGGAGAATGAAGTGAGCGAGGCTCCCCACAGCTGGTAGGGCGGGGTGATCAAACTTTACTACAGAATGCAGGGAACGTACCTAACCCCAAAGTTTCCTGTTTTTTCACTTTCCCTGACAACTGTGGTGAAAAGTATGTCTCTCTGTATCTGCAATCATGTCATCAGTGCATGGCAGTTTTAGCCATCTTGTAGGCCATGGTGATGGATGGTACTACTTGTTTATTTTGTAGTGGTTACCTGCTACCCCCACCCAAAAGTATCAGGTGATTACTGTCTGTGTAGAGATTATTGAACTTTTTGAATGAGGGACTGAGTAGAGCACTCTCTTGCTTTTTCTCTCTTCCTTTCCTAACCCAATGCTTGCCAGATGATCTGATCTCATTGTGAGCTGGCAACCTGTCCCTGGACGATACCAGCCACCTGTAGAGGCCATTGTGCATGGATATGAAGTCCTTCTGCTTCATCTTCCCCTGAGGTATCCCTACTTCAGCACCATTTCCTCTTGCCCTCCCTGTCTGGGCCTCGTAGTTACCCCTCAGTTGTATGTTTGTAGCAGCTCCCCTCTGATGTGAAGCACCATGCTGCTGACTTCCTTCTTGGCATCAATTTATTCCTGCACTTGAGAGGAAGACAGAGCAAGTGTGGGAGGCCAGAGGAGCAGAAACAGTAAGGGTTGGCCGGGCTGCCCAAAATGGTGCAAGGCAGAACACAAATCTAAGTCACAGCTACTGCAATGTGATGAGTACCTTTTGGTATCATTGAGTAGGGTGTATGTTTATCGCTGCAGAGGTGCTGCAGTGTGAGTATCTTGCCCAGCCCCAGTGGACACACCTCACCTGTTTAATTGTACAGGTCCAGTGAACAGGGTCTTCCTTGTTGCTCCCCTGGTTCATGAATGCAAAAACATCATTAGCAAAACCATGAGGAGGATAGCACATGACCTGACACAGCAGAAAGCAGTTGCTATTGTAAGGATAATCTTTGCCATTGATGGTAAAAGGCACTTCAGGGTGATAGATGAAGCTGGATTCTCAGCGCTGCAAGTATCTCTTTGCCAGCCACTCATTCATGGGCTGGTCCAATTGTGGTGGCGGGCTGCTGTGAGCTTAATTTCCATGTAGCAGTTTGCAGAAATATGTTTTATTGCAGGTAAGCAGTCCCTTTGCATTATTTATGTGAAAACTTAAGTAAATTATTGTTGGCTTTCATGCTGCAGGTAAAGTTTTAATGAAAACAGTAATGAATGCTTTGCTGGCATGCATAGGCAACCTAAGTATGCAGCCAAATTAGCTATCTAAGCAGATGCTTTATATCCAGAATTGCATATAAGGAATGCTGTTCAGTTGGTTTAAAAATTATATATACACCCACGAACTATTTTTTTTAAAGCCATATGTTTTGGTTTTGTTTTTTTTTAAAGCAAGTGTTTCAGTTGTACTGTGAGCAATTATTACAGTAAAATTAAAGTTGGAAGAAAGATGTAAGAAGCCATCCATGTGCAAGAAGATCAGGGAAAATTTAGAAATATTGCATTATTTAAAACATTGTAGTAGTGCAATATGCGCACTATTGCAAACATAAGCAAAGCATCCTTGTGGAAAGGCAAATTGAGACAAGGTTGATACTGTGTAAGCAAGCTCTTGTTTTGGCTTTAGATGCCTGCATTTTTATGCTTAAAGAGTTATTTTTTTTCCTTTGATAAAGACAGTAGAGTTGATTCAGATGTTATACTAGGTTTACAGTAGATACTGGCTTATAGTATAAACCTAGTATAAGGCTTTATAATTTCACTGGTTTCACTGAAGGTACCTGTGGCATCAATAAGAGAAAAGGACTCAGTACTACTACTTCATCTGAATACTGGTCAAGCGACTGAGCTGGCACGTCATTGGAACCAAAGGTCCACTCACAGCGAAACCCAACAAGGAGTGTAAGTGGGTCTTTATTGCCATTTTCCCTTCTCTCTTATGTGGTCACAAGCTATGCTTAAGTTAGATCCTCTTCAAGGTAATCATATTATTAACAGCTCCCTGAGGCAACATGGCCAGGCTACAATAGCAAAGTCTCCCTGGCTCGGTCACCCTGGCTCAGGTCTGCTGGAGTGGTCAAACTGTGTGCTTTGGGGTGTCCTCTGCTCTCCTTCTGCTCTGCCAATCCTGTACAGCCCCAGGCACCATGAGCTGCACCGGGAGGGGGTCTTAGGAATGGTCGCGAGCCAGGTCACTAAATTTTCCATAAGAAAAAGCCTGCTCTACTGGCTAGGGAGTATGTCTTAACAGTGTGCTAGTATCACAAGACTGTGTTTTTATGTTTGTACAGTGTATGATATGAACAATTTCTGGAAGGTCAACAAACCCTATTGAATCTACTGGAATGACAAAGCTGAATTTCACAGAAAGCCATGGAGCAGGCACACTGGACTGGGGAGGCGAAAAGAATAGCATGAGAAAACAGTGGAAAAAAATCACAGAAGGTAAGAGAAATGGAAGAAAACAGCACAAAGTGAAATTTATAAAGCCGTATGAACAAAAGCTTTGGCTTTAAGCACTCTTCAACTTTGGCATGTTTGACTCTCTCAGCTGAAACTTGTGGCTTGACTTCTGAAACATTTAAGCTCTTTTCTTGGGTCACTTAGTGTTTGGCATTGATATGTATACACATATATTAGGCTTTTATAGAGACACATGTATATAAAAATATATACAGATATATATGCATGTATGCATATACATGTATATTTACATGCATATATTTATATATAAGCATACATATATGAGAGCGTGTGTGTGCATGTGTACATATACACATAAAAACCTGCCTGTTTGTTTTAACTCTATATTTTAAGATGGTTGCAATAAGACCATTCTCCATTTCAGCACTTAAATTTCTCAGTAATTTGATTTTTTCAAGCTGGAGTAATTGTTTCTGCCAGAAAAAAACTGGTAAAGTGTGCTGTTCCTTTCAGAGGATCAAAGTACAAAAGATGTTCAAATAAAGGGAGAGATTAAAATCCATAGCCTACATTTAGTCATGGCTAGCTTTGCAGTTTGTGCATGCAGGCTGTGGAGGTTGATCTTTCACAAGAGCATATTTCAAACCTCAGGAGGGTGTTGGTAACTTAGTAACTTTGTATATTATATGTAGGTGTCAGCAGAGCCTGTGAAAATGTTTTTTATGTAAAACAAAATGTTTTCTATTTATTTTGCCTGAAAAAATGAAACTTTGCTTCCCTCCCCCTCTTCTTCTCTCTCTCTCTGTCCTTTCCCTGACTTTTGTTCTGTGTGAGTAAATAGAGGGTGAGGAGTGTTTTCAGAATTGAAAAGTCCTTTTTGCCCTTTACAGCAAATGTCTCCTTTACTGATGAATCATTTGACAATGATTCAACTACTGTGTTGTGTTTGTTGCAACTTTTATTTTCTTTGCCCAGCAGCATTTACTCTTGCTGGGTTTTACTGCACAGGTAAGAATGCACAATCCTTGCTTGATGAAGCTTGTAAGCGAGTGACAAAAAAGGGCTTGTAATACAAAAAAACCCCAGATCTTAACATCTTTTTGTTACCAGGATTCTTGTTCATCTGCTGCTTAAACACAACAAAATCTTGACATTGATCACTTGGTTTTCACCAGCACATGGAAAAACCCTGTTGTACCTATGTAGTTTTGCTGATACCTTGTCATTGCTTTGGTGCAGCAGCACTTTGGAGCACTGATCTAAGAGAAATAGCATCACACCGTTTTCAAGCAGTATCTCTAACAATCATGGGCCTTTCATAAAGGGCAACCTTCTGACAGGGGCCGTATTTGTCAGTGATGATGACAGAGAGATAGGTGACATTCCCTGCAGACAGGCGTAAAGCTTAATTGCTACTGTGCTTGACACGGTGATCTCTGTTCCTTGCCTCACAGTTTTGGGGAAATGACAGTAGGTGGCACTGGAGAATAGCAACACAGATGGCTGGCTCTGTTATGAAATGGAGCAGTTTCCTCACTGGCTCTCTGTTTAGCCAGTTTTCTGGCCCCACGGATTGCTGAAACACTTTGCTGCATTCCCTTTGCAAGCCTGTTATTACTCGAAGCCTCAAGGCTTCCAATGCAAGGGTACGATTTGGGAAAGCTCCAAACTGTGTGTGAAGCAACACTGAGAGCAGAAGCCTGCTGAAGATGCTGTATTTCATCTCGGGGTGTGTTAGAGTGACTATTTTGCCAGCAGCATTCTATCAGACTTAACTCATACGAGCACACTCGTGCATGGCTAAATCAAATACAGGATTCCTCTTTAACCTGAGTGAGATGTAGGCTCCTGCCGGTTGGTGGAGCAGCGAGAGTACCTAACAGAAGGAAAGGAGGCATCCCAGGGAGTATCCAGTTTTCTTTGTGTCTAGAGATTTTGTCCTACATGCCAGCAAAAGAGGAGGGGACAATGCTTGGGAGTTCTAGGAGGAGTTGGGGTAGAAAGTGACTCAGCAGTTTCCTGCCTACTACTTCGATGGGAAGCAGAAAATAGTAAAATAGTGGCCACCTTAAAAGTCTAATAAAATCCTGAAAATGTTCAGAGTTTCCCAAGAAAAACCTTCATAACCTTCTCCTGGAAATCACTGTGGGGAGAGAGGGGGACGTGTCCCAGCTCAGTTCATATTATGTGGATAGTCTTCTGTGTTTGCTTGGGAATATAAATTCTTCCCATGCATATTTCCTCTGTTTTCTCGATCCTCCTCCTTTTACTGTGTCCAATCACTGTGAGATGAAGCAACATCACGCTGCCATAAACTCTGAAATGGCAGCTCCTAAAATTGGTGTATTCGTCTCTCTCAGGATCACTTTACAGTAATCGCTGGTAATGACTACAGTACAGCACAAATCCCACCAAACAGTTTGTGGAGCAAGCTGGCATTTTAAGGGTTGGAGAATATACGAGAAAAAATACACCATCTTTCATCAACTGAAATAAGTTTTGTCCTTGGCTAACTGCTTTTAAATCAGAATGACATTATTGACAGCTTTTTGCTATACTTTGAAGGGCAGAGCTTTCCTTGTAATGCTTTATCATACTATTACTTATATCAGATAAACTGAATAAAGTTATCTGAGATTAATTATTAACTTTAAATGCTTTATCCTAATCTGTTCAGTCTTACTGCACGGCTTTTTATAACCGCAATATTGTTTTGTTGATGCTGACTCCCTAACTATTTTTGAGGATATTTTCTTGCCTGTAACAACCTTGGAGTGGACTAGGATTGGGATTTTGTGTGAATTCTGAACAGCCGCTTCAGTGGAGCAATTTAGACCTTTTTAAGGAATGGTATGAAGTGTGGAGGCAGATCGTCCCTGAGGGAACTCCCTCTGCGTCACGCCTGGACCAGCCTCTGCTGTTCCCTTTTATGGAGGGTCTTGTGCTCCTTGACGTCTAGGAAGATGTTTGAGACCACTGTGGTATTTACTCCAGCTCTTCAGCAGGCCCTGCAGAGGTTTTTTCCCCTGTTAGACTGTCCCAGCTCTGCAATGAGGAGCCAAAGCCTGGGGGCCTCTCTGCCATGCAAGATTTGTGCTGTTCCCTTCTCTGAACAGAGCTAGGAGCTCCTTTCAGAGCATGCACTACCAGCGCAGATAGATGGAAGCTGCATGAAGATGGAGTAGAGTAAAATTTCTGAATCCTGTTCTTGTGCAGAAGTCTTTCTGAGAGGCAAGTCTTTCCCTTGGAGAAGTTGTCTTGTTATTTTAAGCATGTCTGATACTTGTACTGGAAGTGTGAGATCATCTACCATCATGTTTTTTCAAAAAAAAAAAAAAAAAAGGTTGGGTTCCCAAATTGAGAAAGAGAACAGATAAGGTGTTAGCTTTTTATTGTTACTGCTGTTTGAAATTTCCCTGAAGGAAGACAAGGGAAAGAATCATTACCACAGTAAACCGGTTAAACAGGAAGGAAAGCTTCTGATGGAAAGTTACACCCCCTTGATACTGAAAGCACATAGGTCATCTGAATGTGTCTGTGAACAGGAAGACGTAGGAGACTGTATATTCTTCCAACAAATTATGTGTTTCAGGTAAGAGGTTGATTGCAACAAATATTCTGCTTAGCAAGTGGCCTGGTCATCGTCTCCTGGATTCTGGTAAAAAGGGAAAATTGAGCCCATGGTGCACCAAGCTTTGATACTAGAATGTATGTGCATGCTGAAGTAAGGAAAGTATTTTTGTGTGCTTGGGCTTGTGAGCATTGTGTGATGCTGTCAAATCTCTTGATTTGTAGTGAATATTTTACAGTATTTGTTGGGATTCTCCCTTAAAACCCCTGATCCCAGAACCACGTGATTATGTGAAAACACAGCTGTCATTTAAAAGGAGGGTAACAGCTTCATAGCTGTAGGAGAAAAAAGCCAAACTCTTCAAAATGTGAATTCAGAAACCACAAGGCAAAGGAAATTAACCAAAAACTTAACTTTTTTTTTTTAAAAAAAATACAGTATAGATTTTGCCTCATTAGTGATTTTTGAAAATTCAGTGTTATCAGTGCACTTTGCATGATTCACATGGGGTAATAGTAGCTGACAAAGAGCCAGACCCTTTCCTGAGCTTCGTATGCTGTTTTGAAAAGGATCAGGAGTTGGCCCAAATATAGAGCCTAGTCAGTAATGGAACTAGCAGCTAAGACTTAAACCACTGAGATTTACAACACGGCATGCTGAGTTTCCAGTCTAAATGGTTGGTTTTAAATGTGAGCCTATGTAAAAGAGACACGGTGCTGTACGAGGGTCTGCTCCCTGCCAGGCCCTCCCTCTGCTGTGGTCCAGGCTGGGAGAAGGACGCTTCTGCATCCTTCAGACTTCTTGTTACTCACATGGACTTCCCAGCCCAATGAGGAGAACGGGAGCAGAATGCATGGACCAGCCTTGGGCAGCATAGCTAAACTGCCTGCTTTTAAAGACCACTAGGAAAGCAATACTTCTCCTCAACAAGTATGGAGAGTGCAGGAGATAAACATTCGTACACAGATAGATGAAGGTGGGCTCTGTGTGTGTGAATATTTGTCTGTCAGAGAAATGCGGGATGCTGCACGTAAAGGACTTAGTGGTGAATAAGCAAGGTTAGCTGTTAGACGTTTATGTATCATTTTAAACCGAATTTGTTTGAAATGTAAAGAAAATACTTTAGAAACAAGTGAAAGAGCGTAGAAGGTATTATATTTTCTGTGCCTCTATTATAGTCTTCCAGGTAGCCAAACTTTATTAAGGAAGATGGGGCTCGAGGGAGGTATCATTCTTTTATCTTCTATTTTTCCTGAAATGTTCCAGTTTTCAAGATGAGGGAAGAAAAACAAAACCAAAACATTATTTTTCTTTATTTAGTGGATATATCCTTTTCTTTCTTGTTTTCTTTCTTTTATTTACCTCATATAGAAATGAGAAGTTGTAAATAAGGACAATTTCATAAGAAAATTCTTATTGCTATGCTTATTAATTTTTTTCTGCAAAAAAAAGAGTGTCGATCTAAAAATGTAGTGAACTTCAGGATTTGCTCAGAGAAAGGTGCAGAGACTGTAACTGAATGGTGATCTAAGCATGAACTTCAAAGTGGTATGCATAGTTTTGGTTATCTGGCTTAGTGTAAGTCTTAAATGCTTTTTTTTTTTCCCTTTTTTTCTCAACATAGTGAAAGCAAACCAAAGCACACAACACATGGAATCATTGAGTGCTTGAAAGTGTAGTTCAGCCTCTAACTTGGAGATTTCATTTCAACCTATTTAACTTTTCATTTCTCTTCTCATTCCTCACGGTGGGTGACAGAAGCCTATGTCACCTAGAGTTTGACTTCAAATAAAACAAAAATAAATAAAGTTGTGATGAATACCTTCTGTTGTAATATAGATTTTCATTGCAAGGTGCTATTATCTAAACTAATTCAGTATAGATTTTGGGGACATATTAGAAAAGCTATTTGTGGAGCTAAGCTTTAGCAATTTTTGAGCACACTTTTCATCTTGGTAGCTTTTATTTTCCTGCTAGTGAATATGGTTTTTTACTGAATTATTGAATCAGATGTTTCTATTTCTTTTACGTGATAAAGTACCCAGACCAACTGTGTACTTTATGTAGTATTGCTATTCTGTGTCAGTTGTGTTTTTAGGCTGCATCTGTATCAGTAAATGAAACAGGCCAAGGCCTTGAGGGCAAATGGCCCAGAATAGATTTTGGTTTTAGAACTAAACGCTCTTCCTAGAAAATATACCCTCATGCCTACTGACAGCAGTCTCCAGTACATGCTGCCTATCTGAACCATAGGATTACTTGGCATGTGCCAAAATCATATCAGGAAGTTTGCTAGTAACAGCATGAATGATGGTGAGCTTCTGCAGAAGCTCATGCCCTTGCCTGTTAATTTACTAAAAAAGATACAACCTCAGGCTTGGAAGAGATATCTGTTTTGAAAGACAAAGGAACAAAAAAGGCTGAAATTGATTTATTTATATTTGTTTTCCTTTATATATGCCATATCCAGGTTTTTGTGGTGTAGCGTTTTGAATATTAATTGGAGATCCATGTCTTCTATGTTCTTTGCATTAACTTTTCTTCATATTACACTAGGATAAAAAGTGGTAGAATACAAAGAAATTTCAGGCACGAAAAAAGAGGAAGACATGAATGAAAATGCCATGAAAGCGACCATTAATATGAATCTTTCCTACCTACTTGTTTTAGATTCCTACATTAAATGTGCTACACAAGTGTAAACTAATGGAAATAATACAGAGATTTTCTTTAATATTTGTCAGAATTAATATCTTAGTATTTAGATCAATTGTTTCAGGCATTCTGTTGCTGCCACTTAGCAGTCCAGGATAATAATAATAATAATTTGTTTAATAATAATAATAAATATGTCTGGAAATAAGGATCAGGCAAAATAATATTCAAGCTCCAGAATAAGAAAATATTTCCACCCTCTGGAGAAAACTGTAAAGCCAAAAAAAAAAAAAAAAAAAAAGACCAAAGCGGTGTACTGCTTTCATTATTCTAGATATTTTTGGGTTTAACTTTTATTCTGTGCTTCCTTTCAGTGGGTATGTAGCTCCAGTTCTGAACATTACTCTCTTGACCTTGGAACTATTGCAAGAGTTCCCTAAGGATTAATAAGACTGAACAGAAGAATCAGCCATGGCATACTTTGGGATGGTGCCTTTCTCACACAATGAATTTTGTGAAGGACAGGCTGGGGACCAAGCATCTTACCCAATGTACCATTCTGGTTCTGCCAGAGAGGTCCGTCTAGGATTCGATCGAATAGTGGATGAAGTCAGCAATGAATTTTTCTTTTATGGTTCATCACATTCACATCATCATGAAGTTTTTTTCCCATCAGACGTCTTTGGTCTCAGTGTGCCTGACCAGAAGTTTTGTGGTCAGCCTCTAGTTGCTTATGGTGAACTTTACCCTGGAAGTCCTATCTCTCACTGGCAGCAAGGCACAGTGTTGCCAACAGTTGGCTTCAGATCTTCTTTCCTACCTGATTACAGAAACTTCTCTCTAGCAGATCCCTACTCCTACAGTCAAGAGAGAGAAATCTATGGAGGGAATGGTATAAGTCCAGTCACAAATGTATTTGATTCAAGTGTGCAAAGAGACAACACAAATCTGAGTTTTCAGATAGGCTTTGACAATGCAGATGCTCAGTGTCCCATTTTCTTAGACAACTACCCATTTGGACACGAAGTGAGAGATGAAAGTGGAAAGACTTTAACCAACACTTCCAGAAGATGTGACATAGGACCTACCTGGCCCAGCAGCTCTGGACATGATGGAGAGGTATTTAAATTTGCTCATATTAACAATGCCTAAGGTTCTTGATTCTTGTTTGTGTCCTTGCACTTTGTGTATTTGCTTACACCGGTTTAGATGGATTAGAAGCACTTGGTTTAAAGACCTGATGAAAAATAAAATATTTATGCCTCAGGGGAAGCAAAAGCTTTTACTCGTGTAGAGAGTTTTTGTCATGTGTCTTACGATTCAACTGGCCAAAAGCAACTGTGAGACTTCTTATTCACTTCTTATTTGGTCTTTACTACTTCCAAAGATAGAAATGCAGGGAAGTGTCAGGTGTATTTTCCAATAATTGTGTAAGGTGATTTCTTGGCAGTCAGAATTTCCCACAGTATTTCTGTATCTTTAGAAGGAAGATGCCCTCAAACAAACAGTACATGATTAGTTAAGAGATTTTTATACAGTATGAAAACCTCCGAGCATCCTCTGCCTTGAATTCTAATATCAGAAGAGAACCCAGCAGACCATAAAAAATGACTTTTGAAGGGAAGATGCCTACTCTGGCTAGCTAATGAGGATTTTGTTCTGGCAGAATCTGTGTCCTACCTGTTTCATGTTTAACCAACTTATACTTAAAATGTCAACACATTTCTGCAACCTACCTATTAAAGAAGACTTCATTTTAAAGTAATAGAGGCAGTTCCTCACCTAGTATAAAATGAAGTTTCCATAAAATGAATAGAGTCTCCATTGACTCTGTTGGAAACTTGCCATTTTACACCACAAAAGAATCTAGATTATAGTAAAAAATGCTCCAATAGGCTCAATAAACCATAAAACTACCACCGAGAGATAAGTACAGAAATGTAGAGTAAGATGTGTTTGAAAGAGATAACAAATCTGTATAGGCTGATATGAAACCTGAGATTGAAAACAACAATACATTATGCTGAATCTTCTTTTCTGTTGACCCAGGTTATTGTCTCTGTCTAGCTTGTCTGACACATCCTGATCCTGAGAGATGAAGCATACAATGTCCTGCCTTCACCGTGTTCTACATGCACTTATGCATGCATATGTAATTATTTTCTGAAAATAGACATATCTACTTTAACTGTGGAAGCTGGATCCTTATGACACACACTCTGTCTTTAGCTGTCTTTTTGAAGCAAATACTTTATCTTTTTTTCTTCTTTCCATCAGGTGTTCATAGCTCCATTCGTTGGTTTGCCGTTTTTAATAACGATATCTTATGGGACTCCCATGAACTCTTTGATGTTATATCTCTCCTCATTTTCCCTCTTTCAAAATCCTGACGTAGAGAAGGAAAAAGAAAATAAATCTTCTCTTTCCTCTAGTCCTTGTTAGCATTCTGAATCATTATAGGAATCCTGAAATAGCCTACAGGATACCTCTGCATCATGAATATTAAAAGACAGTTTAGGTTCACGTTCTGCTTTTAAACCCCAGCGATTACAGTATCATAAAGCAAAGGGGAAGACACTTGATTGACTTGTTTCTGCATCTGCGAATAGGGAGAACTACAGAAGTAAACATGCAGACCCAGTCAGATGGGGAGCTGGGGGTGTGTGGAAATTTACCTGAGGACAGGAACTCTTAAGACAAATCCTGGGCACCACATTTTGGAAGTTCAGTGATGAATACAAAAGGGGAGGGGATGAATAGGTGGAGAGACAAAAGGTGGTTGTGGCTTTTTACTTATGGTAAGAAATCTAAAGCATACTGACATCATGATGAAAAAAACAAACCTTCTCATGAGAAACGCAGAAAATAGTGGGATACAAATGAGCAGGAGAAGATTAAATTGTGGTGTGGGAAGAACAGGCTAGAGGAAGCAGACATATAAGAACAGGCACAAATGCTTCTGTGATGGAGGAGGAGAGAATTATAGGGGAGGGAAAAGAAGAGATGAGTGAGTCAAGGGCAACTACAGTCGAATGTGTGGGAGGATTTGATTAAGTCAGGGAAGTATTCAAGCTGTCTAGCTAGAAGAGGAAGAAATGGGAGAGAGGAGAGAATTGATTTGTAGCAGAAAAATCAGTGTGGTCACAGGAATTCCTTCAGGGAGAAACAGCCATGTCAGGATAGAGAGACAAGGCAAGGGGCTGGCAACTGAACCTTGAGATAGTAAGAAAGGGAGAATAAGAATGAAAGAGAGTTGAGAAAGGGAAGGGTTAAAAAAAAAAAAAGCCTCTGAGGAAGTAACTCATTGCTACTGGGCTGGGAGTTTTGGAAAAGATAAGAGCTGTGGGGTGATAGGGCTGATGCCGAGTAGAACTGTCAGAACAGTTGGAAAAGTGGAGCACCACAGCAAAAGAAAAAGAACAAGCACAGATTGGATTGGTGAGGTCCAGAGTGAGTAAATGATGTGTCTGAGTAGTGGGAGATGAGAAACAGGACTGCAGACAGAGTGAAATGGAAAGGATGCTGAAACACAGAGATTAGTATTGAGATGGGTCATAGGTATGCAAGATGAAATATTCACATTGCTGAAATCATACTGTCATTATGATCCTTAGCTCTTGGATGCAGTTGTATGGCCGTAGGCTTTATTTTTAATGCACGCTAATCACAATGCATCCAGTGTAATAAAGGAAACATTAATTTTCTCTGGCCTTGTCATCATCAAGTCAGATGTTCAAAAATACTAAAGAAACTGTCTTCATGACACATCCCTGTGAAAACACATTTTATTTTCTCTGTATTAGAAAGAAAACCAAAATACAACCTAAAAAAATATCCAATAGATTTGTCTGCTCCATCTATAATATTTAGGATCTAATTTTCAGAATAACTAGCAAGACTCACTCCTTTGCCCAAGCCCAATTATCAGACCAAACTTCATGATTTCAGTTTGGGTGCTCCAGAAATGAGAAATACACAATTAGCGTTCATATTTGGGAAGGATGGTTCAGGTGACTTGATTAGCATCATGTGAGAAATCGGTGGATGGGAAAAGAGAGATTCTAGTTGTCCAGGGATGGACTAGTAACAACTAGAGTTGTTACTTTATCGCTGTTGTCATCATTTCTCTCCATACGCAATTGTCAGTCTCATTCACTGCACACTTTTCAGATACTTGCAGTGAGTGGAGACTGGAGTCCTATAGAAAAATAATGTGTGATCATGTGATTAATGTCTTACCTTTATATACAATGGGAAGAAATGAAAATTTCAGGACACATGAAAAATAACAACACTAAATCTCTTGTCCACATGATTCACCAATAGAGTTGAAACTATGTATCTACTACGTACACCTCTGCCACCAGAACTAATTTGAGTTAGTTAGCAATGGTATATTAATTGCCTCTTTGTAGACTATTACTGGTTTGCGCAGGATGCACGTTTGCCATTAGGACTCCCTCGGAAATGCTGCCAGCAAAGGTGCAGAGAGACAGAGGGCTCCTGTGTTACTCCTGTCTCCTGCAGGAGAAGGTCCAGATTCCAGCTTTGTCTGTCAAGCTCCTTTTTGCCATCCTTTAGTAATTATTTCATCACGTTCTTCTTCAAGCCATGAACTTGAGCATCCATATCTATGTTCTCATGGCCAATCATCCTTTCCCAGTCTTGGCCCTCTCCTTGGTTAATTCCTCTCTGTTCCTCCTTCCTCAGTTCCCAAATGCAGTTTTGCCCTTTTAATATCTTCAGTCCCATTCAATGTCACTTCCCAGCCTCAACTTTTCTTACCTGTTCCCTAGTTTTCTTAGCTTTTCATTTATCCACTGGATCTCTTTTTCCATGCATTTTTTCCAGGGCACTGTACCTGCTCTGTAATGACAGAACTGCAGGTGGAAAAGGAGCCTTTTTGTGTTGCTGGAAGCAGCAGGTTTCTAGCCTTCCTTCTTGTGGGAGCCTCCATTCACTGCTCCTTTAGGGTAGTCTTGAGTTGTCCCTCCTTAGCTCTGTAGAGTCCCTGTCAATCTCCTGTTCCTCCTTCTGGCTGCTCACCTCCTCCTGCAGCTCCTTTGCCAGCAGCTTGGCACCACAAATGGAGCACAGCTCCCACCAGCAAGGCTGTCTACCTTGATGTAAGTGTCATCAGGAATGGGGGGGGGGGTTGATGTTTTGTTTGTGTTATGGGGGTTTTTGTCATTGCATAATTTTGGGAGGCCATTACTGTTACCAAATTGTTCATAATTTCTAAATAGTGGATCTCCACCACACATTCTTATTACTGTCTGCTGAGGTAAATTGTAAGGTAGGTGTCTAACCAAGGTGGAAAAAAATGAACTAGTGGAGGTGCTATGTTTTCAGTGACTTTTGAAGGAGCTTTTTCAGCAGTCTTTAGAATCAGGGGGTGATGGACTACTAATTTGTATTGCTAAATCTCATTTCACTCTCTTATTTAAACCCTCAGGTTTATCCATTGTTTTTCCTACCACACATTTCAATTTTTCCCTGTATTGATGATGCCCTCTTATTATCTTTAAATTTCATAAGCACTATCCTAATGTTTGTCCTATTGTGGTTACTGAAAATACTATATACAATGAGACCCAAGACTGATGGTATCTATAAAAGGTTTGTAACTTCAGAGCTTTCAGTTTTGCCATTGTGATCTCCCAACAGATCTTTCATCTTTTATACTCATCCCATCTTTTAAACGGTAATTAAAATTTCCCAGCCTGCATCTTTTCATGCATATTGCACTTCCATGTCCAGAAAAAAACCTTACATTTATTACATTTTTTATTACATTTATTAATAATTTTTTATAAATTTACATACTTGTATATAAATTATTATTAAAATGATAAAATACACCTTTTACCATATCTCAGTTTACTCTTCTGTGACATGTCAGTAATTGCTTCTCTTTCTGAAGAGATTTAAAAATTGGTGCCTCAGTTGAGCCTTGTACACGTCTCTACATACAACAGTAGAAGGGGCTCGCAGTTATAACAGTATTAAGCTCTTTCTTGGCGGTGATGTTCTGACTGAAGGGTACTATGGCAAACAGACAAGGAGGTGCTTTGACCCAAAATAATGGCTCAGACCTGTGCTCTCCAAGTTTACAGAAAGTATCTGGGGATTTTTCATGTCCAAGAGAATTATCTGTCTTAGGGACTTACCTGACAGGTTTATGGAGGTTTGAAGGGATGCTGAGCTTCCTTCCAGGGCAGAAAGAGAGAAAATAAGGGTTAAAACTCACTGCAGCACAAGCTTCATTTTGTCTCCTGTCTCTTTTGTAAACTAAGCATACATCTTCTGCATTTAGTTATCTGTGCTCTGACACTAGGTGAATTTTGAAAGCTTTGTCTGGAATTCCTTATATTCTGCATGGAGGGGAAAAAATAATTGTTAAACCTAGGGTAGCTGATGCTGTGTGACTTTTTTTTTTTCTCTGAAAGCATTTAGAGTGCAGTCAAAATGGAGTTATTTGTGCTTATTTGGAGCTCAATCAAGTCAGGGGAAGGATGATAAGGTATGAAAGCTAGTTCTCATGGAACCAAATGCAAGGTTAGCTTTATGTTCCTTCTGCTTCTGTTATCTAAATAACTGAGCTCTGTTTCTTCTGGTGTCATTTTTGTATTTTTAGGCTACAGATTGGTCTATCCAGCTGGTTGAAGCAAATCAAGGAAGTAATGAAAACACAGTTGCTTTTTGCAATGCAGTGGAGAAGTAAGTAATGAAAAAAACTTTATTCAGCCAACTGTGACATTTCACTTATTTAGATTAATTGTATTGGTTATCCTTGCATTCCTGAACAGTGCCATAATTCCAGTATCTACTTAAATATGGAAACGCTCCTAATTTTGGTTTAAAGATTAAAATCCACAAAAGAATGTTAATTCTGAAAATATTTTCTCCCTTAGCTGTCCCCATTATCAGTGATAAGTACATTTAACTCTTCAGTATTGATGGTTTAAAGTGTGTGAAACCTAAAATCCATTTTCTACCATTGTCTTGGACAATATTAGTGCCTGTGTAGTTTGGAGAAGGAAAAAAGAATTGGAGGAACTGACTGACTGAGAACAGAATTGCTACGTACTGTCATGATGAAAAGTGAGACTTAGCAAGCAACAAAAACTCCTGTAATTATTGTTTACTGTTACAGTTAATAGCATGGCTTAATGGGATAGAACTCTTCTTACTTTCTTAATCTTCTTTGGAAAAAGAAATTGTGCTGAAATCCAAGAGCACTAAGAAATACAAGTTTTTAGACCATCTGTGCAGATTCATTTTCCTTTGTAGATATTCGCTGATCACACTATCAGGTTGTTAGCACAAATGCATGTTTTTTATCCCAGAAAAATAGTTGGAAAATGAAATGCTGCTTTTTTTTTAGTATTAGATTTTAATGAATTGACTGTTTTCAAGATCAGCCAAGTGTGCTTCTCTTAAAAGAAAAAAAAACATCCAGTTTGATGTTACCCTGAAATTAACAGTGAATATATTATATATTCATGTGGGGTGGACAGTCAGCTTCAAAACACTTATTCACGTGCATTTCAGTTTTCTTTTTTCCAACGGTTCATCAGTCTGAACCCCAACCCAATTCTAACATCAGATGCATGAAGGCACATTCCACTTGACAGACTTTCCTCTCAGATATTCAGAGTTTTTAATGTCCAAACATTCTACATTTAACTTTGCACTCTAATTATAGGAAAAGCTTTCTATTGATTTTTTTTTTTTTGTGAATAAATGTGAGTTTATTTACAGGGCTAAAAAGATTAATAGATTTAAGCCATTCCTGTTTTGCAATAAGTTTAGTGTGCATCACTAGCAAATACTCTTAAAAAAGAAAATAAGAGCAACCTTTGCTTTTCTTCTATCAAATAAATGGGAAAGCATTCTTAGGACAAAATGTCATAGTAAACAAAAGATCAAAACCAGTCATAAATTGGCAAATAACTAACATATTCAGTCTTGCCAAATGAGCATCTTTCCAGTCCCCAAAGAATCTTAATAACTGGCAGTTTCGTACAATCAGAGGCAAGATGTATAATTCAAACTGTGTCATGCAGACTTGCACCTCCAGCATGTACCTCAGATAGAAACCCATCATGTTTTTCTCTAGGTAATATTTATACAGGTTGCAATCTATAATTGAAACATTGCATTGTACACAACTGTAAAGCAGTTTTCAAAATCCTTTTATGAGGTTACTTCTACAATTATGGACTTAGGTATAGTGAACGTTCATCCATGGGTGGCTTCGGAATACATTCTAAAGCGTGTTTGATACCAGAAGATGCCAACTGATAGTCTCAGGGTTCAATGCTGCAAAATGCAGAGTTCCTCCAGCTCCTGCTGACTTCAAGGATGTGCTCTGCACTGCAGAGAAATACAAAGCGTTATGAAATGCTGTGAAGTATCAAATCCCTATAAATGTTCGTACTTTCTGCATACAGAGTTGTTGCCCCACAGAAAGCAAGTAGCATAACATTTTTTTTCATGTAATGCTTGAATAGTATGTCAGTTATATCTTGGAAGACTTAACTTTCAAAATTTTGTGATTGGCATGTTTTGCCCACCTGCTAGGACCAGAAGCCCTTTAATCACTTGAAAACAATAGATGGCCATAACCTAGCAACACTCTCTGGAACTGAATGCAGTTTTATCTGAAAAGCAGAAAGAGCAAATTTCTGTCCCCACATTATCCTAAAATATAGATAGTATAGGGGTAAGGAAGGAGATGATGTTCACTTAGTTTTGAAATGACTGCCAATAAGTTGAGGACATGATTCACGCTCCGTGTGTGTACATAGCACATTAATTTGATGCTGGAGAAAGGGGAGTGAAGTTTCCGGTCTTATTCAGTCCTTGACCTTCTTACAGAAACAGGTTACAAGAGTGAATTTGGTGATAGAGGAAAGCTTTGTGTACTTTGCTCACAAAGAAAATAGACTGACATCAACTACATAGGTCACCAAACCAGCCTCTGTAGTATAATGATTTTTTGCTGTATAAATCTATCTCATATTATTGTCAAGCCTCATTTCCTCCCACCCCACTGAAACATCATGCCCCCTGGCTTTTTATTATAAGAAATGGGTTGCTTCATTGGATTATTAATTTTGGAAGCCTAGGATTATTTTTTTTTTTCCTTCTTATGCCATAGAAATACATAGCATAAAAGTAGTTCATACTGTTGTTTAAGAGACTTGGGCCGCAGCCCTGAGGCAGGAGGTAACATAGTAATGAAGAACTTTATGCAAGAGAATTATGGCTCAAAATACACTGTAATCAGAGACGGTATAAAGCACTGCCAACTCAGAAACTACAAAATGCTGCTTGAACTTACAAACAAAAAAGAATGCAGTATGCTTAGTACAGGATGTTTGAGTTTAGCTACTAAAATATTCAGGCCAATTATTGAAAAGTAAAGCTTCAAATGGTACAATGTGTAACCTTACCTGCAGCTGCAAAGTGTATTTGCTTAAAAAGCAAGTTTAATCTCAGATGACAGACATAATACCTGTGACCAGTGTTCATTAGGAAATGGTACCTCAGGAGGAATTAGTTTCTGCAAGTCTTTGGTAATTGGAAGGAGAAGGGGCAATGTATTTTATAGGTAACGGTATATAAGAGGGACTCAATGACTGTAACAGTTATTGCTCTCTACAGACATTTACATAAATACCCAGGGTTTTACTAATGAGGATTTCAGACTGGATTCTACAGCACTGTGAAGATGGGGAATTCTTAAGATTTTGCATAGAAAGCAGGTTTCTGTATTCATTTTGACCAGCTGTCCTAGTCACAGCTGTCTGTGCACGTGCTTTTGGTTAGTTTTATGTTAAACCACTGTTGTTTAAGTACAAGTGTTGAGCACCCTTATTTCCACTGTACTCAGTGTACACTGAAGCCTGTGCTTAAACTCCTTTAGGCTTCACTGATGTCAAGCTCAACAGTGATTCTGTGAAGTTCATGCAGATTTTACTGATGGTTTTACTATTAAGTAAAATATGTAGTTATATGTATGCTGTCTGCTATGTGGTTATCTCAGTAATATATGAAAATAAAGTTTGAGTCGATACCATTTTCCCCTCTGCACAAAATTTTATTCCTAACAGCTATGTTCTACTATTATATGTATCTTATAAGAGCAAAACAACAATTCTACAAGAGAGCTGAAATGCATACCTATTTAGACATAATTTCATTACCTGTTCTTTTCAGAATAAGAAATGCCTATCCTGCTTTTGACTTGAAGACGAACACTGGGAAAATCTGGAGTGTTGCAACAAGGTTCCCAGATCATATCCTTGGTGAATCAAAATTCAGAATCAGCGTTTGGACAGATTCTTCATCATATCCTCTGCTTCTTGCGCAACATGGTAAGTGATTGAGGTGTCCATATCCTCCTTTCAGTTCCATGGAGATGATAACAAAATGTATTTGTTATCTGGAGAGATACTTGGAGAGTAAGCCTTATGTGAGTCTTGCATACTTTGTCAAACATATCAAACTTTGCTAATGTGTAGATCTCTACTTTCTTTAATCACAATTGGGACCAACTCTGGCAGTGTCTCAAATGGGCCATCATTTAGAGTTTGATCCATAAGTAATTTAAGCTTGTGCCTAATTTAAAGTGTAGGGGTAGTCCCCATATAGTCATTGAACTTTTCACAGCCTTGTCTCTGTTTCTGAATCCAAAACTTAAGAGTCTGCAATGACTTAGAGTCTTCTGCACCTAAGGTTATGTACAGGTCAGGGAAAGTGTGTCGGAGAATCATCAAATGGTTTGGGTTGGAAGGGACCTCAAAGATCATCTAGTTCCAACCCTCCTGCCATGGGCAGGAACACCCTCCACTAGACCAGGCTGGTCAAAGTCCAATCTAACCTGGCCTTATGTCAGTCATTAAATGAAAGGAAAAATTCCAACTGGGTGGAAAGAAAAGAAGGATAATTAAAGATTGGAACAGTTTGCTCTCGGAGGTTGTGGAATCTCCATCCTTGGAGATTTCAAGGTCTTACAGGACAAAACCCTAACCAGCTGGTCTGAATTCAGTGTTGACCCTCCTTGGGGGAGGAGGCTGGACTGGATGGACCTACTGAGGTCCTTCCCAACCTAAATTTTTCTGTCACTAGTGACTGTGGGAAGCTGCCACTGTTCCTGTGCATTCTGTATCTGTGGTGAATGGGAGAATCTTTGATTCCAGCTTTCATAATTTTTAGTTCTTAAGTTACATATGCAAAAATGAAATAAATTAAATCATCTTCTCTCTCTCTTCCTGTGCTGCTTCATTAAATGATAGTCTGGGTTTTTTTAGTGAATCATTTCTTCAGCTGTCAAGGAATTATTTATCTGTAACAGGCTGAATATCAGTTTGTTTGACGGGTTGAAAGCTGAAAATCCAAAGTTCTACAGAATGTCAGTCAACATATATTAAAAAAATAAATCTTCATAAATAAGGTAGCCAAGACTTACACATTTATTCACACAAGTTTGGTTGCTTTATTGGGAGCATCTACGTAGTTATTGGAAATCCTGGAAGAGTAGTGGGTTGTATCATCTTAAACCAATGTTTTGTGTGTGTCATGTAACAAAGGGCCAAAGATCTCGGGACACTTGGACCAGGAGGTAGTATATCCAGCACTTCTGTCAGCTAGGCAAGGGATCTACCCTGAAGTTCCCTGTAATTCAAAAGTCTTAACTACTGGCAAATGTTTTATCATATAGCATCATTTACCCTACAGATTGTTTGATTATTTTTTTTCTCAGTCTGCTTAACTTTATTTACAAAAATGCCTTAGAATGTACAGCTAAAACTGCAGGGGATATAAAAAACAGTCCCTATCCTAAACTTGCTTGCAGAGTAAGTAAACAATAAGAAATATTTAAAGCGGGGGGAGGAAGTACACTTTTTTGCCCCATCTAACATAAAGAATTGTTCAGTCATGCAAAATCATTTGGCAGAGTAAGGAAAGGGAAATTGGTCTGCAAAGTGCAAATGAACTATACTAGCAAGTTTCAGACTTTTTCCAATGAGTGACCTGAAAAAAGTGCATGTTACAGTTTTAATTCAAGATTCTGTGCCATCCATCCTTCTTTTCCTGGTGTGTATATTTAGCAAATGGGCATTGCAGTTTACATGTCAAACCAGCTGTGAGGACTTGCTTAGAACAGCGAGTTGTCAAAGGGCTAGATGTTTAAAACTAGTAGAACTGGTAGAAAATGTTTAATTGAAGTGGCTGTCTGAGCAAAAGAAAAATGACTTTGCAAAGAAAATGTAAATTTTCAGAAGGAATTTTTGAATCCATCGACGCATTTGTTGGTTCTTCCCTGGGGACAACCAAACCAAAGCAAAACACAAGCTAGCTATGGTAACCAACTCTGTTTTATTTCAGCTTTGGTTTTGTCACAGCCCTCTCCCCTAGACATGTCAGCTATTCTCTGAAGTTTTTTCCAGCATCAATTTCCCTTAAACTTTGTGCAAAAACAATTTTGCATTTCTTGGTTTGTTTTAAAATAATAGCCTAGCAACTCTGAACCAGATCTGCCGGTATGAATCGGCTGCTGTGGGCACCTGAGTAATTCAGAGTACCCTTAAACCCAATGGAACTGGTTGGTTAGGCTCAGTTTGAACCGGTTGTCTGAACCTGGACCAGTGTGAATTAGTCAACACATGAGTCTGGGTTACATGTTTATTTTCTGGGGCTTTGTATTTAACTGTAGGTAGTCTCCATTTTTTGATACAAAAAGTTCACTTAAAGCTTCAGTAAGAGCTCCTATGGCTGCTAATTTTGAAGCAATAAAGAAATACCATGAATGAAAAACTGAAAGGAAAATCTACTCTGGCTTTTCTGTGATCGGCTACAGACAGTGAGATTGTCTGAGAATTGTGGAGGAAATCCAGACTTTATTTTGCATTGTAAAACCATCTCAGCACATTACATGAAGACTTTTCACTGATGAGTCACGTCTTTTTTCTGCTAGAGAGGGGTATCTCAGATTTGCAGCATCAGTGCTGGTGCAGTGTGCTCTCATGCCTGTAAAGACCAAACTTATGGGACATGTTTGCAATTTGACCGCCAAATTATGCAGCTATTCTTTTCCATTTTTTGATCAGTTCTTCTAAAATGGACAGAGAGGAAGGATATTGATAGGGTTGGAAAATGGCTTAAAAAGTTGAAGTAGCACTGGAGAAAATTCTCAAAATGCTAGAATATTTCTGAACAGCAGATTGTACAAACTGACATAGAATTTCTTCAATTATATGTATTATAATAACATATTGTAATGTATTTCTGTACTATTGTAATGCAACTATGCATACTAATAAATAATATTAATTTAATACATATATTAAATACATATCAGCATTAATTTACTTCTTGATTATAGCTAAAAAGGTGTGCACAGCAGAAACAACAGCAAGTAAAATTCTGGAGCCTTCTTGTGTCATGAGTGGTAACCAAGCCAACTTTTGCATCAGGCCATGTTTGTTCTGCTTGGAAAAGTTGCTCAGCTCTTCATTCCAGCTACCTAACAAATTGCTAATTTCTTCTAAATGGACATAGATGCTGTGACTTGTTGTAGAGTATTTGAAGCAAAATTAAAAAAAAAAAATCAGGTGTGGCTTATCTAATTCCTCTTGATGGAGCTAGCCTACAGCAGTAGTTAGGAATTACAAAGGAATTCTTATTTTCTTTGCTCAAGTATCTAGTATCTAGCCTGGAATTCCCTAGCAAGCTACTGTTAATTTTTCTTGCTATCTTTATTTACAGCTGGCTGTATCACTCATGACTTAATTGTAGAGATCCTCCGTTGCACAAATCGATACCCAGTCCAAGAGGAATGCCTTCTAAGTGTTTGCGGGTCTGATGAATTCTTACAAAAGTAAGTATCTCATTAAGAGACGGTATTATGTATTGTATAATACAAGCTGCGCAAATAATGCACTCTGATTACGTGCCATGTAAACAGAACCATAGGGAGACTTAGAGTATTATGTTTCAAATGCTCAAGGTATAGTTTGTGAAATTCCCGGAACATGTGGTACTTATGTTCTACAGAGATGATGGTGTGCTTTAGTGCAAGGATTCAAATCCTGGCTCCTTTATATAAGCTTTGTGCAGCCTTGAATAATTTGTTTCACTCCATTGCCCTTCTGGTCTTTCTTATCCATAATACAAGGATGCTGCTACTTTCAGTATCTCATAAGATGAGATAAGCATGAAGGGGTATGCGTATCCTCAAAGGGGGAAATCACCAAAGAGAGGAGAAGCAGTATTATACGACTGCATAGCAGGTGATCCAGTTGCAACAGTAGTAAAGCAAATGAAGTCAGCACTTTGCTGACTGCAAGTTGAAGAAAAACACGTTATACAAACAGGTCTTTCTGAATGTATGTAGTCTTCAAGTAAGGAAGTAAATGCTCTGATTCACATTCATTCAAGTAAACTCTTGTGGTGGTTGAAAGCACTACTGGACTCAGCTAGTTGTTTCTTGCCCTCTGGCAGCTTAAATTCAGCTGTCAGCAAAAGTGAGCAGATTTTGTGTTGAAGCAGCTAAAGTGCAGGCTCTTGTTGTCAGCTGTGCTGTAGGGACGGTGACTTCCAGCAGAAAGGGAGAAGTTGGCAATTCTCTGTGGTAAGATGTTAAGCTGGCACTGCAGGAGTCACAGCTCATCTGTTAGAGAAGTAAAAAGTGTTAGATAAAATAGTATGCATCTATAATTGAAATGGAAATTTTTAGAAGCAGTCATGTTTGCAGTCTAGCATAAAGATTACCTGAACTATCCCAGAGCAAGTCAGCTTGATTAATGAAAGTAATGTAGTTGTGAGAGCAAATGTCACACCGTGACAACAAATGAGCTTTGTTGTATATCCAGCTTGGACACTTCTGCTCTTACACAGATACATAGGTCAAATGTTCAGATATTTATGGTGAGTTATGCTTTGCAACTAAGATGGAGACTTCAATGTTTCGAAGCCCACTCTTCACTTGTTCAAATCTCCGTAAAGCAGGAGTTGGTACAGCAGAGTGCTGTGCAAAGCATCACAACGCTAGAACCGCTGAGCAGAGAATCAGGTCATACATAGATCTCTTAATTACATAAGGCAGCCAGGGCTTCCCCCCCGCCCCCTTTTTTTCAAGACTCTCTTCTCATTTGAAACTAATTGCTAAAGAAAATGGAAATAACGAGTCATTGTATTGAGCTTGAGCTCAGTGCGTTTCAGTACAGTGTACAGTATGTTCTAGTTTTATTTTCACTGTTGGGAAGAACACATCAGTAGTGGACTGTTTAAATTCCTGCACTTGCAGAATCTCTGCACGTCTCATTAGCAGTGAAACAAGGTCAATAACGTTCTCAGCTTTTTTGCCTTGCTCCTTCACTGTCATGCAGAAAGCACTGAGCTGCACTTCTGGCCTCAGCAGCTTGTAATTCTATACTATGCTGTACTTTCAGGTCCCTTTCTTCTGCCTCCTTATCAGAGTCCTGTATCTGAAATGTGAAACCCCAGACCATAATGATCCCTTGGGTAGCTTAACACAGCCTGCGGAGTTGCCTCGGGGTAAAATTTTTCCTATGTTTGGCCTATCTTTTAGTGCAAATTGCTTTCCTCGAGATGTTGCTAACAGAGTGATTTGATGTAGTTGTGCAGAATTCTGTCCCAGAAGAGTATTTGGAAATTGTTCAGGGATGAATTCCAGGAGAAGTTCCCCAAGTTATGAGACAGCAAAGGGAATAAATACTCTGCTGCTCCTGCTTTATTGTAATCCAGAAAAAATTACCATGAAGCCAAAACAGTGACATGATGAATTGTTCTCAGACCAGAGTGGTTTAGGGAACCAGACAATTTTGTGAAGATCTGTCAAAAGCTTTCATATACTATTATATTGGACTGTATTAATGAGCACTTCACCCTGCCTACTGCAGAAGCACCTGAAAGACTTGATGATTTCTGGAATCCCTTTAGGTTTGAATGAGATGGGGGGAAAAAATACTTGTATGCTAATGACCGTTACCCTAAGCGCCACAAGATTTCATCATCCATTATTCCTTTCCTATGGATATATCCTTGAGCTCACATCCTACCTGACTCACAAGTAGAATATCAGATTTCAAATATCCACATTTTAAAAAAATCAGAAGGAGGTGTATAGGCTGCAGGTCAGTCCATAACTAATAGAGCCATTTGTGAAATTCTGATTTGGAATCTCATTTGGTTTCTGGTCTTTATGGTCATTTTTGTTTACTGATCAGAAATCTTGGCCTTGCCTCAACCTGCAGGCTTTATTTTTCTTCCTAGACTTTTTTCCCTTCATGTTTTTCTTAGAGCACCTGTAGAAGCTCTCAGGATTCATTGCCATCTTGTCCCTGCCCCTTCTGTCATTCTGAGGTGTACGTTAGTTACTTCCCCAGTTGATTTGCTGCAGTTCCTTTTTTAGATGTTCAGTGTAGGTGCATCTGAAGGCAGAACCCTGTCTGAAAGACAGAGACTCCTTGAAAGAAGAGGAGTAAAACCCATATTTGTGTCATCAAATTTTGCCACTATTTGTGGACGTTTCTGATTTTCATATGTATCCATAGACCCTCCTTCTCTGGGTTTCCCAGCTATGAGTATGCTTTCTGCTCCCTTGTACTTGTCCTGTTAATGATCATTTATTTCTCAGAGGGCCACTTGCTGTTTCTAAAAATTCTTCGCTTTATCATCCTGTCATCCAAACCTTCTACATCTATCTTTAATTCTTGCTCTCACAGTTTCCTTCTTTCCTTAGATTTAGAATGTATGCCCCTAAAATGATTTTATGATGCCCTTCATGAAAGATTTTATATAAAAATAAATTAAACTGGGGTTAAGCAGCTTGTGTCAAATAGCTCCTAGCTCTCAATGCCAGCAGCAAACCAAACCCACACTTCTCGTGTGACAGCAATGAATAAATCCTCTATTTAGACTTTTTTGCCTTTAGAACTACAGGCCACAAACTCAGGGCATCCTGAAATGCCTAATAAAACAAATCACATGAGTGTATGTAGGAATGTGGGACATCTTTTTGTATTTTTTATTATTTTTTAATTCTTTTTTTTATTGATCTGTCTGCTAGCAAGAGATTTCAGTAATGCACATTCAGTAAAGGAAAGTAGTCCACGGATATTTATAAGCTTTATTTATGAACATGCCTTTTTTCTTTTTTTTAAGACATTGGATTTTTTTAAAGGATCTTTTCATATGTACTTTTAATTCCATCCCCATTCTACCATAGTGTAATTTGTACAGTTACCTTACTGCTTTGCAGTTCAGCCAACATAATGAGCAGGGGTATGGAATAGAAGTCTAAATGCTTATCATTTCTGCTCACATGCTTGCCTGTGACCTTATTGACAACATTTTTTTGCCTTACTAATTCTATTCTCTGAGAATTGAGACCTCAATAAGAATTGGTTTTCACTCAAATTGAAGTTAAAGCTATTAATTATATACTGGGCAGAGTTATATTCATGCAGATTGGGATCATAAGAAGCAAGCACCTTTTGGATGAATATGTTCTTTGTAAAAAAACAAACTTCATTTTCTCTTGTCACTGCAGATTAAATTTCTCATTCAGAGATGCTGCTCAGCTGAGTCCTTTAAAAAAAACCTGAAAACAATCTGATTGAACTGTATTAGGATTTGGAGCTTATAGCAGCACATCAGAGAACTTTGCTGTGGAGAAGCAAAATCATCTAGTGGTGAGGGAATCTCAAGAGACTGAGGGATTTTCCCTTTCTCTGCTTCTGATATGTTGTGGGACCACAGGCAAGTCACTTTACTTTGATCAGTTCATTACCACTTCTCTTAAAGACAAAGACTGCTTTTCACTTTGTCTTTTGTCATGGCATTCTCATCAAAGCTGTATTCTTCACATAGTAATTCCAGCAAAAAATAGATGTAACTGTTAGGTTAATAATGTTGTAGCATTTGATGCCCCATCCCTGGAAGTGTTTAAGACCAGGCTGGATGAGGCTTTGGGCAACGTGGTCTAGTGGAGGGTGTCCCTGCCCATAGCAGGGGGTTTGGAACTCGATGATCTTTAAGGTCCCTTCCAACTCAAACCATTCTATAATTCTATTTTTATTTGTGTTTCCTTTACAGAGCTCAGAGCACTGTAAACCAGTTACTAATAATCATGCTATCCTCCAAAGGGGGCTATATTACTTTTATCTTAATAGTACATGTATAGTAGCAGATCTGCATAGTGTGTTTTACAGCTGGGGTATGGCTAAAAGGTAGTCTGTCAATCTATGGCAAAGCTACATCTCTGTTTCTTGTAGTTCACTTTTTTCATCTAGACCAAGTTTCCGCATGATTTTATTGAGGCATTAATCCATTTTGTCTAGTCCTTTGTGTCACAATACCTGACAAAACTTTTCTCTTTGTATTTGTGCAAATAAAATCCACTTGTGAAGTCAAGTGTATGGCCGGTACTTCTGACTGCGATGTTTCAGGCAGCATTGCTATGTCAATAAAGGATTTCATGATGTATAGTATCTGCCTGACACAGAAAGCTAATGCAAACCACTAGTGTAAAAGTAGTTATAACCACAAAATTCAACTTCTGTTGGTGTAGCTTGTTTCTCCTGGAAGCATGATGACATGGAATAGTTATACTGGAAAGAGATAGGTTTTATACATCTTTTGGTTAGCTATACCAATTTACACTAGCAGAATGCTCCTCTTTCTTGGTATAGCTATACCAATTTCTGTCATTGGCTTGGTGTAATGCTGGCATTGCAACAGAAATCCGTATTCTGGAGGAATCAGGAAAAAAGGACCCAGGACTCACAGATGTGTTTCTTTGTAATTTTCTTGTGACTATACCTGTCCCAAGGTTGAAGGTAAGACTGAATGGAAAAAAGCAGGAATAATGATGGGGTAAAAGGTTAAAAACCAAGTGTGAGGCAGTTCTAAAGGATGCAAGGATCATGGGAGAGTTCATCATTAGAGTCACAAGGCAGGCATGATTAGGTGAAAGGAGGAGAGGAGGAAGTTCAGAGAAAGTCATGGGTAGGCACAACAGAGACAAACGAGCTGAGGAGCAACAGAAGGGAATCGATGCACTGGTGCAGTCCCAGGAACCAGTTGCTTGGACTTCTGCTTGTAAAGGGATTTGGGAAGGGTTGAGGCATAACAATGGTACACTTTCTGCCAGTGCAGGTATTTCACTGTGTCAGTGTTAACTTCTGTGACTCTTATATCTGTGCTTTATGCTCTTAAAATCAAGGAATTTTGCAAATGTATGGAAGCACTATCAGAGGACCTTGCTTTAGGTATTTGTTATGTCAGATGGAAATAGGTTTGTCCTTTGTGACCTTTAATGTATTTATTAAATAAAAAAAAAAAAAAATCTATATCTACACTTCCACCTTTTGTGACCTCTAACGGAGAGTATGTATTGTACTTCAGTGTAGCGTAGGTGCAGAACATTTACAAGATATATGAATTCCCTGTGATTGTGCTGAATGGCAATTATGTACAGCACATTTATTTAAGTTTAACTATTCATTTGCACTGGGGACCTCTGCTGCCATGTGAGAGATGAGTCTCTCCCCTAACTCACACTTTCCATGATTTATTCATAGGGTGAGTGGTTTTTTGCAACTAAATTCCGCCAGTTTTATTCAGGCATTCCATCAAAAGCCCTTTTAGGTAGAAAGAAACACCGTTTACATCTGAATTCTGAGTTTTCCATGGCACTGACAAACCAGAAAAGAATAATCTTTCCTTCATGGCCCAGGGAGTTCTGAAACAACTTACCATGCTGTAAATATGGAATATCCCTTTTGGCATTTGTGTGGCTTAGAAGCTTGAAAAAAGCAACATGAATCTAATTGAATACATACTAGAGTTGTAACTGAAGATGGATATTAACTTGTTTTGGTGATGAATTTGCCTTTGCAAAAACCAGGGCCTTTTTTTCTATCCATTAATTCCAAAGGATTTTTTTTTAAATGTAAAAAGATGTTTGCCTTAACTCTGAAATACTTTTTGCATTATTTCACCTGATTTAAACAAAAAGTGGAAAGGAAACACTGAAATTAATTTTGTTCCAAGTAATTTTAAGCGAGTGATAAACTAAGGCTGTATTATAACTTAGAAGTTGCCAAGAGTCATAAGTGGGCTAGAAGCTACTCTGAGGCAAATAAGTATGAAGGATTCCCTTGTCGTGGGGCACAGCATCCTTGACCAGCAGAGTAGTTTGTAGGAACCACTCCAGCTGAGTGAGTAGAGCTCTGTGTCTGACCTTAGCTGGTGTATGATTTGAGGAGGCAGGCTGACTCACAGCTTCTTTTACCATCTGTATGTGGGCTGCACAGGGTGAGAACTTTGATTTCTTTGAGAATCAAGGGCCACCTGTATTAATGTATGTGATTTTCAAACTTACAGTTAATATTTGATTTTCAAGTTGGGTATCAAACACTACAAATCATTCTGCAGTGGTGCATTCATAACCAAGATACTTTATATAAATTGCACTAATTTGGGTTTGAATAATATGCATGAATAATTTCAAGGTTTGGGAGCATGTGCAGTTTGTTTAGGATATTCTTTTCTCTGTTGCATGGTTGTTCTGTTACAGAACTTAATGGTCAAAGATATAGAATCATAGAATCATAGAATGGTTTGGGTTGGAAGGGACCTCAAAGATCATCTAGTTCCAACCCCCCTGCCATCAGCAGGGACACCCTCCACTAGACCACACTGCACAAAGCCTCATCCAACCTGGCCTTAAACACTTCCAGGGATGGGGCCTCCACAACCTCTCTGGGCAACCTGTTCCAGTGCCTCACCACCCTCACAGTAAAGAATTTCTTTCTAACATCTAATCTAAATTGACCCTCCTGCAGCTTAAAGCCATTACCCCTTGTCCTGTCACTACACTCCCTGATAAACAGTCCCTCCCTAGCTTTCCTGTAGGCCCCCTTCAGGTACTGGTAAGCCGCAACTAGATCTCCCCAGAGCTGCCTTTTCTCCAGGCTGGACAATCCCAACTCTCTCTCAGCCCATCCTCACAGGAGAGGTGCTCCAGCCCTCTGATCAGCTTCGTGGCCCTCCTCTGGACTCGCTCCAACAGCTCCATGTCTCTCCTGTACTGGGGCCCCCAGAGCTGGACGCAGGACTCCAGGTGGGGTCTCACAAGAGCAGAGTAGAAGGGCAGGATCATCTCCCTCGACCTGCTGGTCACTCCTCTTTTGATGCAGCCCAGGACATGGTTGGCTTTCTGGGCTGCAGGCGCACAGTGCTGGCTCGTGTTGAGCTTCTCATCAATACCTCCAAGTCCTTCTCCTCGGGGCTGCTCTCAATCCATTCCTCGCCCAGCCTATAGTTGTGCTTGGGATTGTGCTGACCCACGTGCAGGACCTTGCACTTGGCCTTGTTGAACTTCATGTGGTTCACACGGGCCCACCTCTCCAGCCTGTCAAGGTCCCTCTGGATGGCATCCCCTCCCTCCAGCATGTCAACCACACAACACAGCTTGGTGTCGTTGGCAAACTTGCTGAGGGTGCACTCGATCCTGCTGTCCATGTCGCCAACAAAGATGTTGAACAGTGCCGGTCCCGGTACTGACCCCTGGGGAACACCACTCGTCACCGTTCTCCACTTGGACATTGAGCACAACTCTGAGTGCGACCATCCAGCCAATTCCTTATCCACCAGGTGGTCCATCCATCGAATCCATGTCTCTCCAATTTACAGACAAGGATGTCATGCGGGACAGTGTCAAATGCCTTGCACAAGTCCAGGTAGATGACATCAGTTGCCCTTCCCTTATCCACAGACGCTGTAACCCCATCATAGAAGGTCACCAAGTTTGTCAGGCACGATTTGCCCTTAGTGAATCTGTGTTGGCTGTCACCAATCACCTCCTTGTTTTCCATGTGCCTGAGCATAGTCTCCAGGAGGGTCTGCTCCATGATCTTGCCAGGCATGGAGGTGAGACTGACTGGCCTGTAGTTCCCTGGGTCTTCCTTTATTCCCTTCTTAAAAATGGGGTTATGTTTCCTCTCTTCCACTCAGCGGGAACTTCACCAGACTGCCAGGACTTCTCAAATATGATGGTGAGTATTCTTAAATTGTTTCACCAGAAAGTATGTCAGAACCAAATCTCATCATTTTTCACAGGGGTAGGTGCCAAGTACAGGTTTTATATTGTTCGGTCTGCTTTGCACTTAGAATTTAGTCTTCTGCTGCTTTTAGGAGAAAGAGAGCCGGGGGGGGGGGGTGGGGGGAAGGAAGGGAGTAGCAAGCAGAGATAACCATTTGGTTGTTTTCTTCTTCCCCCAAACTGCAGTAATCGTACTTTGGGCAGCCATGAAAGTCTTCGCAAGGCAGCCACCTGCATTCAGCTTCGACTGCACAACACTAGTAATTTGAAGCAAAGTTTGGCTCGAACGGTATGTTATCGTCTTTTTTCCTCCTCGTTCTTTCAGCATCCCTGAAGGAATAAAATTCTACCAATCCTTTTATGTAGCAACCTGCAGTAATAATCAAGGAGAGATTATTTGCTTTCCTGAACGTGCATATATTATTGCTGAACTTCAGTTGAAACGTATTGGAGAACATCTCTGCTTTGCTCCTGTACTTATATCTAGTGTGTTACTGTAGAGAACACACAACTGAAAAAGACTAAAGGTTACCTTTTTAGAAAAAAATCAGTTTTGTCAGAATTTGATGATGCTATTTATTTCAGGAGGTCAGAGAATTCTTATTTTTGATTGACCTTTCTGTGTTTTGAAATATAACAAGGGCAAAACCACTCAAAGTACTGCATAACGTGAATTAGATTTGGATTCTTGTCATTATCACTGAAAACCAGGGTGGGCTGATAAAAGCCAGAATCACAGTTTGTTTGTGCATATCTGATGCATACTTGTGTGTGTGTGTACGAGCTTAAGCAATTTTGCAGTGGATTACTGAGCTTTAATGACACTGATCTATGCTACTAAATGTGAGCTTTATTCCCAGTGGACCACCTTGAATTATTTCCAACCCAAAATTTGCAGTGCAGAAGCTTTGTTCTGGGCATTGTTCACTGGCAGCGTGTTGACTCTGTTTGCAGATAGTACCAATTACCTGCTTTGCATAGGTATGCTATCAGCCTGAGTCTGTCAATATATGGGTCAGATGGTAGATTTCTAACAAAAAAAGGTAGGCACTTTCTTTTCATTTCTGTTATGTGTCATCATCTGAAACATCAAGTTCAATACATTACCTGGAGCATTTAAAAAAGAAGACTATAACGGGGCTAAATATGTATTTATCATCTTAACCAGATAAAAGCAGAATAATTGAGTGCTGGTGTGTACAATCCTGACTTAAATTATTGGCATTCTTCAGTGCCAATATTATTAATGTATTTATTTATGTTCTAAAAAACGTTGATTCTTTTTGGTATAGCATTGTCCAAAAGAAAGTAAGCTGGGAAACATAGAAGCTTTCATCACTGGGTCACTTCTTCAAAAGTGATTCAGATCAATGAATTGCCAATTGCTTGCTCTCACTCTAGAGAAAATAAGTTGATGTTTGAATATACCTTCAGAAGTGGGTGAGCAAGTTTCCATCTCGTGTCCTTTCTCACCGCATCCCCTTATATTGTGTCTCTATGATATTTGAAAAGTCATGGCAGTCAGGTGAAGTCCCTGGTGACTAGAAAAAGGGGAACATTACACTCGTTATTGAAAAGGGTATAAAGGAGGACCCTGGGAACTACTGACCTGGCTGCCTCGCCTCTGTGCCTGGGAAGATCATGGAACAGATCCTCCTAGAAGCTATGCTAAGGCACATGGAGGACAGGGAGGTGATTCAAGACAGCCAGCATGGGTTCACCAAAGGCAAGTCCTGCTTGACCAACCTAATGGCCTTTTATGATGGAGTCACTGTATCAGTGGACCAGGGAAGAGCTACAGATGTCATCAATCTGGACGTCTGTAAGGCCTTTGACATGGTCCCCCACGGACATCCTTCTCTCTAAATTGAAGAGAGATGGATTTGATGTTCGGTGGATGAGGAATTCATTGGATGGTCACATCCAGAGGGTAGTGGTTGATGGCTTAATGTCCAGGTGGAGATTAGTGACAAGTGGTATCCCTCAGGGGTCTGTACTGGGACCAGTACTGTTTAGTATCTTCATCAATGACATATACAGTGGGATCGAGTGCACCTTCAGCAAGTTTGCAGGCAACACCAAGTTGAGTGGTGCAGTTGACACACCTGAGGGACAGAATGCCATCCAGAGGGACTTGCACAAACTCGAAAAGTGGGCCTGTGTGAACCTCATGAAGTATAACAAGGCCAAGCTCAAGGTTCTGCACATTGGTCAGGGCAACCCCAGTATCAATACAGGCTGGGGGATGAAGGGGTTGAGAGCAGCCCTGCAAAGAAGGACTTGGCGGTGCTGGTGGATTAAAAGCTGGACATGGCCCAGCCATATGCACTCGCAGCCCAGAAAGCCAACCGTATCCTGGGCAACGTTTAAAAGAAGCATGGCCAGCAGGTCAAGGGAGGTGATCCTCCCCCTCTACTCAGCTCTGGTGAGACCCTATCTGGAGTACTGTATCCAGCTCTGGAGTCTTCAGTACAGGAAAGACATGGACCTGTTGAAGTGGGTCCAGAGGAGGGCCACAAAAATGATCAGAAAGATGGATCACCTCTCCTTAGAGGATCAAGCTGAAAGAGTTGGGGTTGTTCAGCCTGGAGAAGAGAAGGCTCTGGGGAGATCTTACTGCAGCGTCTCAGTACTTAAAAGGGGGCTTATAAGAAAGATGGAAACAAACTTTTTAGCAGGGCCTGTTGTGATAGGACAAGGCATAATGGATTTAAACTAAAACAGGGTAGATTTAGACTATATATAAGGACATTTTTTGCGATGAGGATGGTGAGATACTGGAACAGGTTGCCCAGAGAGGTGGTAGATGCCCCATCCCTGGAAACATTCAAAGTCAGGTTGGACAGGGCTCTGAGCAACCTCATCTAGTTGAAGATGTTCCTGCTCATTGCAGAGGAATTGGACTAGATGACCTTTAAAGATCCCTTCCAACCTGAACTATTCTATGATTCTATATCACAGCAGCAAAATGAAGGTGTCCAGTGACCATTGGAATGAGTTTTGTCTTGGGAAAGTATCTGTGGTACCTTGTTGTTGTTGAACTGCAAGTTGTTGAGATTGAGGCAGGAATCACCATGTGATTTCCATTGTCTGCATTAACCAAGGACTAGATGATCATCATAGTCCTTTTTGGTGTTAGATCTGTGACAAGACATTCTGTGTTAGTGCTACCAAAGGAGGGCTTGACAAGAGTGATGGTAATTAGATACAATTATGGACGCACATAAGTATGTGTCATGATGGAAAAATTATTTACCTTTTTTTAGCATCTCTGCCTTTTAAAGGGAATAGTATATTATTGACTCTTCTACTGGGCAGTTGCAGGTTTCCAACGTTTTCTGGCCTGCGAAATCAGTGACATCAATGTAGGTTTCATACCAATGCAGTTTGCTGCTTATATGCATATAGCATGTGATGAAGGTATTTTTTACATGCATATACTGAGAAGAGGGAACCTCAGACAACTTCCTGACAATGTCGTCTTCAAACTTCCAAGCCAATAACTGATTCTCTACAAGTTACTCTGTCTTCAAACAGAAAAGCCAAAATATAGAGCAAACGACCGATTTGCTGTATATGGTCTGCTGTTACTATAGATCTTCAGAATTATCTGCTTTGGAACCTAATGATATGTTCAGGAGTCTCTTCTGAAGCTTTAAAGCCTTGTTTATGTGCTAAGGAAATGAAACTCTATACCAATGCCATCTGGAGACTGTCTTCATAATTCTTGCCTACCTTACATAACACTGTTGAAATTGGGATGCAGTTAAAAATACCTGTTTGTACGTGCAGATTACTATTATCTTACTATTATGCTTAATAACCAATGTAAGTGGATGCTTACAAGTAATGTGCAATTAATTTTATTTTTAAACCAGACAGCTTATGAGCTTTGGCCAGTAACTAAATGTTCACAATTCTTTTGTGAATTCAGCTGAAAAATGATTTTTTAAGGTGAATACTTGCTTCCTTTCCTTCTGTGGGAAGCTGGTATTCTGTTATGAAGTACTCAGAAAGAGGAAATTGTCTTGAACTGAGCAGTTATAAGCAAGAAATTTGGCCTGGGGCTTTACATGGAATCACAGGGTTTTTGAGCTAGTGGGTGACCTTTAATTTGATTTTGGTTTTTTGAGACATGAGATTTATCAGCCTTAACACTCTGGAACTAAAGTCTTTTAAGACCCAAATTTTTCACACGCTAGATTCATACTAACCTTCCAAATAAAGCTTATACAGAGAACACAAGGTTGTCTTTATAATGTAGAAACATATTGAAGCTCAGTTGAGACACCCATTTTTTTCAGAGTTGTCCCCACATACTGATTATCTGGGCAAAGCACGAATCTTTGCAGTGGAGAGGCATCAAAGAACACTTAAGGGTTTCTAACAAGAGCCTCACTTACTTCCAGAAAAATATTTTTGGGCTGAAGCAGCCAGCAAGCGATATTTCCTGAAAGTTTAAAAACATTTTTATTTATATGCATGCCACTGTTAATGATGTTAATATTTTATCAGACATTCAGTGGTCCATCATGATAAGAAGGTGGGTTTTTTCCCATTATTTAAATGTTTGTGGCTTTTAGAGGGAAGGAAGGAAGGAAGGAATAGAAGGAAGCCTTTCCTTGTGTTTAAGCATCCCTTGAAACTGAGCTACTCTAAAATGCTTCAAGTTCTATTAATATGCTCAAAGTCTCCTTCAAATCTGTTGAAGTTTGACAGGTCTAAATGAGGTTTAATATACTGCAATGCACTGTGGAGGCCAGGAGCAGAGACAGACATCAACATTTCACATTTTGGAAATAGTCATGTTTAGCAGGTAGAATGATTACAAACAAACAAAAGTAGTCTTCCAGGCAGGTAACTAACAAGCTTGGGAGACAAAGTAGCAGTGTTCAGGACATTAGAAAACATTCATTGTCTCAAAGAATTTGTGGAACTATAATTAATAACCTACAATAGGGTTTAACCAGAAAGGGTGACATTTTAAGATATCTTCAAGAGAATTATCGATCACCCCTTTATGGTAACTGACACTATTCTGAAAGCCTTAGGCCATGAAGTTACTGCGGGTTGCTAATAATAGCAAAGAACATGAGCAGCTCTAGAGCTGGCATTAAGTCATAGACCCAGAGCTTTCGTCGAGCTCCAGGGCATGCTCATGGCAGAGTGCTCATATCAGAAAGGAGCGGTTCTGCTCCCAGGTGGGAGCACCAGCAAGTCTGTCAGGACCAGACAAAATCTCACGGAGAAGACATAGGCTGTGGTGCGTTGAATGCTGCAGTGTTTCCTTTCGCTCTGGACCCGGTTCTGTAGATCTCTTTGGGTATACTGAAACCTGCTCCAGCCACACTGAATTCAAGGGTCTGAGGTAGTCTACACTGAGCTCAGTCAATTTTGTTGTTGCTGATCCCTGAAACTTGCAGCTTTGGTAATAAAATGTATTTGAAAGTCACAGATTTAGAGGCAGTTTATGGAAAATAATTTTCCTCCCTCAGAATTCGTATAAAAAGATGTGAAAATAATGTGGTGTTTGTTTGTTTTTAAAAAAGGCACAAACTTTGAGACTTTTAAGATTCCTCAGCTATCTCAGACAGTATGTACATGTGCAGCTACTGTTTATTTTTGTGACTTAATCTGCACTCACTCCTGGGGAGAATTTGACCTGTAATCTATAGGATCCTTTCAAATTTTGGGTTAAGTTATTTTATAGAAACCTACACTGAGGTTGTAGTTTAACTAGTGTCACAGAAACATATTCATATCTTGGCAGCCCCTCTATATAATAATCACCCATATGTATTCAGGTGCTAAATAATTCACATACACCCACATTTTGTCCTAGTCCATCAGATCCCCTTAAGCTTCTGGGTTCCTATCAGTCACACATCTAATTTCTCTCTGAGCTTCAGGGCTGTCTCCTTCAGTCTCTGTCACATTGTTTCCAAGTTCATCCCTCCCTGTCTTCTAGTCCTGTCAGTGAATGAGATCAAGGAGGAAGTTTGTCATTTATCAACCTTGTTGTGTAGCTCAAGCCTTATCCCTGTTCAGATATGCTCTGTGATTTGTAAGGTCTCCAGAGGTACCAGTGCAACAGCTGAGCATGCAGTGACATTATAAAAATGCAGGGTGGATTTTGCAGAATATGTACATTACTCATCTGTAGGGTAACATGACTTTAAAAATTTAAAAAAAAAAAAAAAGGGGGGGGGGGGGGGGGGGATATGATCTACTGAAAGTCAAGATGGATGTGATTGACCATAGCTCTGTCTAGAAGTAGCAAATTCAAATCACAATATTATAGCAAGCAACTAGGGAGTGCTTGGTGCTATTTCCTTCCTGGAATGTGTGCTTCTGATTATGGTAGCCCTACAGAATATTCTCAAGGTCTTGAGATGTTATACCAGTCCTCTAGCATGCATTGAAGCTGTGTGATAGCTGTCAGGTGCTCCAAGCCTCAGATATGGTATGGGCAGAAGACATGAGCTGTGAGCAAAACCAGCAGTTATTAGGTCACAGCCATATGTAGCACAATTAGTGCTGCACTCAGGAAATTGGCATCCATAAGCTATTTTTCTATGTCTTGTAATCATTTTTGTAGGAGCAACTCAGTGGAGTTCAGAGACAGATTTTGAAATTAGCTGAGAAAAGACCATTTACTCTCAAATGCATCCCCTAAACCCCAAATACTTACCATGGCTTCTCCTCTGTAATAACGTGTAACACGCTCATATCAGCACACTGAGATAAGGAACACAGGTGTTTGTATATGATCAAATACCCAGATAAAGTGGAGCTTAGTGCTTAGGCCTAAAGCATGTTCAAAGCTTAATGCATGAGAATGTTTTACCTTCATCCCCTTCCGTTTCTTTCATCTAATTCATCTTTTACTGGTTGCCACTATGTGATAAAAGAGATAGTAGCACTCCAGATGGGAATTCTTTACAGAACATCTGTAATGTATCTAGCTCAGCAAGATCCTGCTCCTTAAATAGTGCTCTTGCTCAATCTCTATATAGCGATCTAAAGCAGAATTAGTGTGAGTTAGTTCACGTGTCGATTAACATATTTAAACTGAATCCAACCATAGCAGAGACACATGTTGCTCAGGAATGTTAGCTTTTGGCCACTACTATACTTCAATTAACTAGAAAAAATTGCTAGTGTAGTCACCTTGTTCTGAACAAGCTTTCAATATTTGAATTCACTAACATTCAAAATATTAGGAGAAGGCTTTTTTAGCCAAGCAAATAGAAGACTTTTTTTTTTTTCTTTAGGAAATACAAATTTTCTTTCAAATTATCTTTAAGGGGGGGTGGAAAAATCATGAATCATATTTCATCACGATTGAATTATGCCATTCTCATTTTTTTAAAAGTTTTGTTTATTGTATGAAAGTTATAACAGCAAAAGATGAATAGAAGATTGATTGTTTTTCTTACTGAAATGTTTTAAGGTTAAACCACTTTGGCTTCCCTTCACAAAGAACTTGAAAGTTTCATTAGTTTAGTCTAGCCTAAAATGGAGTCACATTTCGTATTCTTCTGCATCCTTGGCCAGATATTTCTGTTCTCTGCTTCACTTTTGAGCAAACAATTATTTTAGATCAGTACACATATAAATAAATAGGCTGTAGCCTGGTTGCCGAAGCTGTGCCCTTCTCAGCCATCTTTTGCATTTCTAGAGATACTAAGAAAAATAATGTCTGGCAGCTGTCCTAGCCACTATATAAACAGAAGCTCATTACCACTAGGTGCCTACGTGCAGATATTCAAACCTACTCCACAATGGAGGTTTTACGGCAACCTCTTCATGTGTTTGACTACCTTCACAATATATTTTTTTCTTGCGTTAAGGTGGAATTTCGTGTGTGTTAATTTTTGCCCTTTGCCTCTTGTCCTGTCAGTGAGCACTACTGAAAAGAATCTGACTCCCTTGTCTTCGTTATTTCCCATCAGATATTTGTGCATATGGATGAGTCCACCTGAGCTTTCCCTTCTCCAGACTGAACAGTCCCAGCTCAGCCTCTCCTCATACAAAAAGTGTTTTAGTGCCTTGATCATCTCTGTGACTCTTCACTGAGAATAGCCCCTTCAGAGAGGTTGCAAAGATGGTACAGATGTTCTTCATTCTGTTCTTTCAGAAAAGGAAGCAGCAAAGAGGTTGCAGATGCAAACTAATGTATACTGCTATTGCAAAAGGATGCCTTCTGCTGTCTGTAACAAGAAAGCAGAGGCAGAGTTTACTGAGATGTGGCTATAGCCTTAATCTATAAGTACCTAGAAGGATCTACTGTGACAATCTGGTTTAGCATCCTATATAGTACAACCCAGTGTAACATGAGAGAAATTGACCAAATAAAATTTCAGACCAAAACATCCCTAACGCTCTGAGAGTTCCTAAAAGAACGTGATGGCTTTGGAAAATATAAAGCAAATCTCTCTAATGTACATTTTTCCTATCAGAATACTATATGTCACTATAAACTTCTCTTCCACAGTATGAGGATGATCAAAGGCTGTTCAGTGTGAATCAGCTGTTCGAAGACACTTGTGCCTGGAGACTGACTCGGTAAGAACACTGGTATTTAACAGTATTTCTGTTTGTAGTGAGCCTCCTGGCCCCAAAGGACAATTCCAAGACCTACTGGGGACAGGAATAATACCAAAGAGAAAGGAAATTGGTTCAATGTTTTAGACTCTTATTTTCAGACCTTATTGATTGCTTTGAAAAAATCAATAATCATTTGTAGATCTGTGTTGCTTTTCCTCATTCTCTTCCTTTCGTGTCATTGAAGGTTTCATTAGAACTTTCTTGTTTCCTAAGGATTCCTAGGATTGGAGGAATCATAATTTTCATGTGTGTGTTGCTCTCAGAGAATTTTTAAGAGTAAATATTGTAAAAATAATGGATTTGCTCTTCATTATGCCTGTGTTTTCACAGCTGAGTGATGTTTTATTTTATTTTTTTAATGGGGGCTAGCTATGACAAATTTTTAACTTGGCACTCAAAGGGCATCTGACTCTAAAGCTAACCTACCATGGACAAGCACTATATGAGATAGAGTCCTCATTCAACTTTCATTATGTTCTGTTTCATGCACTTAGATAAAGAAGCTGTTAACACTTTTTGTAATGTTTTTCATCAATTCGTTATAAAGTATTTTGCCAAGAATGGTAAATGCCACACCTGTCACTTAGCAGATGGAGGAAAACAGAGAGGTAGTGACTTGTTCAAGGTGAATATCTGGTGCTTACTGAGGACCCATCTGGCTTCCTAGAAGCATGGCCCAAATTTCTATTCTGGTTCTTGCGATAAAGAGATCAAACCGATCATGCAGTCTATACACACACTACTTATTGACTGCTTTATTTCTGTGATGTAAAGCGTGTGGCCTTTTCCATTGCAAAGAGAGTCTTCAGAGGTGATATGTGATAAAAGATGTGGACCTGCAAATCAACTGTGGTCTGCAAAATTTCTTCTGATACTGTAGGGCAATGAATAACTGGTAGCATAGGCAATAAATACTTTCTTTCTTCAACCACAAGTTCAGTAAATATTGAAAAAGTAAAAGCTTGAACTGTGTTTGATCACTAGTTCGTGCTTGTCCCATGAATTGTTGACAGGTAGGAGAAAACATTTTTCAGCGGTGATTACCCAGAAAGATCTGTGGTCAGGCCCTGTGCTCTCAATTGCATTTCTAACTTATCTGAGAAAAAAAGGGGTAATAGCTAAGTGACAAAAGTTTGCTGTCCATAACATGCACAGGAGCTGCCCGTGATGATTTGCAGAAGGATTTTATAATGTTGAGTTGAGTGTGTGATAAAGTGGCAGATGAAATTTGGAGAAGATAAATGTAGATGGGAGGAAACAGTCTTAAATTCAGATATGAAATCATAGGCTCTGAGTTAGCTTTTACCACCAGGAGTGAGTTCTTGGGGTTATAATAAATAGTTCTGAATGTCAGCTTGGTGTACAGCAGCTGAAAAAAAAGATAAAACAAATGTTGGGAATTATTTTGAAAGAAATGAAAAACAAAAAAAAAATATTATGCCACAGTATTGGTGTAGGGTGTTCATTTATCTTGAATACAACTGGCAGTTCTGCTTCTCCCGTTTCAAATATGATGTAACAGAACTTGAAAAAGCGAGGAGAAGGGCAGCAAGGATGCTCAAAGGAATGAAATGCCTTCCATATGAGAAACAAATAAGTAATAATATTCTTCATCCTGATGAAGAGATAATAGAAGATGGGTATTTTATAGGTGACAAGTCTATGAAATTGAGGAGCACAGAGAATGTCTGCAGAAAAGGATTATTTACTGTGCCTTCCAATGCAGGATAAAGGGAGCATGAAGTGAAAGTAGCAGATTCAGAACAGACAAGTGTAGGTATTTCTTTGTATAAGACCTAATTAAGTAATGTCCAGATGGTTTCTGAATATCTCCAAGGAGGGAGACTCCACAACCTCTCTGGGCAACTTGTGCCAGTGCTCAGTCACCCTCCTGTGTTTCGGTTTGTGCCCATGGCCTCCTGTCCTGTCACCACTGAAGAGACATCAAGAAGACCCCCCTAAGCTTTCTCTTCTCTAGGCTAAACAGTCCCAGCTCTCACCCTTTCCCTATAGGAAAGATGCTCCAGTCTCTTCATCATCTTAGTGGTGCTTCATTGGACTCTCTGCAGTACATCGATGGCTTTCTTGTACTGAGGAGCCTGGAACTGGACACAGTACTCCAGGTATGGCCTCACCAGCACTGAGTAAAAGGGGAAGGATCACCTCCCTCAGCCTGCTGGTAATACTCCTGCTAATGCAGCCCAGGATACGTTTAGCCACCCTTAGCCTTTTTTGCTGCAAGTGCCCATTACTGGTTTGTGTTCACCTTCCTGTCCACGAGGACTACCAGGTCCTTTTCTGCAATGTTACTTTCCAGGTAGTCAGCCCCCAGCACGTACTGGTGCATGAGGTTATTCCTCCCCAGACACAGGACTTTGCATTTCCTTTTGCTGAACCTCATGAGGTTCCTGTCAGCCCGTTTCTCCAGTCTGTCAAGGTCTCTCTGGATGGCAGTATGACTCTTTGGTGTATCAGCCACTCTTCCCAGTTTTGTGTCATCAGTAAACTTGCAGAGAGTACACTCTGCCCAATCATCCAGATCATTAAGGAAGATGTTAAACAGTAGTTCACCCAGGACTTACTGCTGGAGTACACTGCTAGTTACCAGCCTCAAACTAGACTTTGTGCCACTTACCATCACCTTCTGGGCCTGGCCATTTAGCCAGTTTTCAATCCATCTCACAGCTCATTCAGCCCATGGTTTATTAGCTTCTCTATGAGGTTGTTATGGATGACAGTGTCAAAAATCTATGATTTAATGTTGGAAGGTTATCAGATTGGTCAAGCACAACTTTCCCTTGGTGAATTCATTCTGACTACTCTCTATTACCTTCTTGTAGTTCATGTGCCTGGAAATGGTTCTCAGGATTAGTTGCTCCATCACCCTCCTAGAGTTCAAGGTGAGGCTGATCAGCCTGTAGTTCTCTGCGTCCTCCTTCTTGAAGATGGGAGTGACATTTGCTTTCCTCTAATCTTCAGGCACCTCTTCCAACCATCACGTTTGTTCAAAGATTATCAAGAGTGGCCTCACAATGACATCAGCCAGCTCCCTCAGCATTTGTGGGTGCATCCCTTCAGGGCCCATGGACTTATGTATGTCCAGTTTAAGTATTCTCTAGCCTGATCTTTATCAACTTCCTAGTTCATTCCAGGGACTGCTCCCTGGGGGCCATGTCTGTGAGCCAGCACCACCTTAGACCTCTTGCACATATGCAGTCTTCCAGCGTTGTGCTTAAGGCTTGCTCCAGGATGTGCGTTACATACCCTTCACATTATGGTATGGAAATATTCCCATGGTAGACTGTCTTATGTTACGTTAGACATTTTGAATGGAAACCCTCCTTTTTAATTACTAGAAAACCTATGTAGCACTGTAGAGGCGTAGGGGGCCTTGAGTAGGCTCCCACTTGGTGCTACACAGGGTGCAGAAGTAGTTCTATCTAACTGTGGCTATTCCAGGTATTGTGAACACAAGCCTTAACACTCCTTAACTTAGTGATCAAAAAATCACTGCCTGAAGTAAACTTCTTTAGCAGTCTTCACATATTCTTTTTCCCCATTAGAGGCAACTAGTTTGAGCTGAAATCACTCAATTATGTTGAGAAGGCACTTCAGTTTGAAGCACTACCAAAATTATAACGTGAGCCGTACAGTGAAGAAAAGCCCTTATTCTTGTAAGCAGTGCCACCCTGGTATTTTTTTGTGAGTAGGCCAGTCAATAATATCATACCTAGTCATAACAGCTGTTTCTAACATAATATGCAAAACTTCTTTGTGGTTACTTTGCACTGGGACCTATGTTTGCAACATGTGATAATTCCTCAATTCTATATATAGCTAGGGCTGTAATACAGATGGATGCAGTGGAATGGAGATGCAGTAGAACAGGCCCAACACAGGCTGTGCAAATCTGCCTGGCACCTAGGAAGGCCAGCAGATTACTTTCCCATATTGCTGTGTCTTCACAGCTGTGAGTATTTAGATTAGCTAAATAAAATAACACTCAGGGTTGTCTGCACGCACTGTAGTTACATTTCTGATTGTAGCACACAAACATTTGTGTTCTAGAGAATGTATTGATTGAGATGCTCAGTCTGCTTAGATCCAGAAAAGAAGGAAAAAGAACTGTTTGAACTGGCTTGAGATGAAGTAAAAGGAATGAACTGGAAGCTTACCTCTGTAATAATCAGATTTCCTCTCACAGGCAAATGTGATCAAATAAAACAGGCAGCCCATATATAGCTTCACACGCTGATTTTCATAGCCTGAAAACCAAACACAATGTAAATCAATGAGTACATCAAAAGAACTGCAGTCTATTGGCCCACAATCTCTGACACTGAGATGCCAGTAACTATAACACGATGGCTAGTCTGATCCATGCAGTTAGTCACAGCTTAGTTAGTCAGCATGGTGATAAACAGCGTTTTAGAAAGGAAAGCTATCATTGCTCCACGGTAGGTGCTGCTGCCAGGAAACTGAAAAATGAATGCTGTAAGTAAATGTTATATACTTGTCGTGTTCCTCTCATATAGACCAGCTGGGATCTAAGATTGAGTCTCTCAAGTTATTTGTACTTTTCTTTTCAAAACTATTGTACCGTATTGCCTTGCAAAAAGCTAAAAAAATTTCCTCAGTGTCTAAGAAACACTGAATGTTTATGGGTTGGTTAGCATTGCCATATTTATACACAGCTATCAAAGATGTACAAGTATGAAGTATGTCTGTGTGATAATATATGGATATTATTAGTTACCTAGCAGCCAAAGGTTCAGGATAGTGTTAGTAGAGGTATTTTGATCGTTGTTTCAAGTTGCTGGATTTGTTTCCTATTAATTATGTAAAACTATGGCTACTTTATACACAAAATTCTCTAGGGTAGAATAAACTGATGGAAAATATGCTAATTTTTGAACTAGTTTTATAACTTATGAAATTATTCTGAAACCTGTATTGAGGCCAAGCATGCTAATAAACATGCTTACCTATATGCATCAAGGCGACAAGGCAAGCTCATATGTCCAGAACTGCTTTTGAGCTGGGTAATGCTATGAAGATGATGTTATGCCTGGAGACTTGGTCAAAGCAGAGCGACAACTTGTATTAGCTATGATTTAACAGGATTACAGGAGGAATTGCCAGACAGCTACTCAACACACAAACTGCCTGGCTAGATAAGGCTAGTGCAGATTGGAAATAAAAAGCGGTAAAGGCAAAACCATCTGTAGGAGGAGGTGGATAGTAGGCATCTACAGGGAAATGCGCTCTGGTATTAGCACAGGGAAGGCCACCTAACATTTCTTTATTCTGTATGATGGTTTCAGTGCAATGACTCTTTTTCCTTCTCTTGCCATATAATATATATATAATGAAAGTCTAACCATGTACCGTGAAACCTATACTTTGGACCATAGTTGCAATTCTGATTGCTCAGTTAACCCAAGATGCATGAGGACACACACAATTTCTCTGAAAACGATAGTCTATTTGCTCTGAAGCAATCAAAATATTTTTGTGACTTTCAGCTACCAGACTGAAATGGGGGAGGAATTCCTTCTAAGCCCTCTGAAAAGAGATAACCCTAATGCAAAGGGTCAGTGGGAAATAAAGAAGAAAAAAAGTCAAGGATAAAGTGATAGAGTAAAACAGATGAACACTGAAGAAAGAATATAAATTGAAGTTTCCATTGTTTCATAAAAGCACATGCAAACCCTAGCTACCACTGAGGACCACCAAGGCGATAGTGTGTCAGTTTTACCAATCAGTAGGTTAGGCAGGGTGTGGAAGTGGGACTTAAGGTTTCCGTATTCTTTCCTGAAGATTTGACCCTATAGAGGAGGCTGCCAAAGGAGAAGGTATTCCTGTGCATAACAACCTTAGCCATGGTCTCATAGGCACCTTTTTTGTTTTGCTCCAGCTGACAAATAAATGACAACTAGAATTTCACTGTGTTTGAAACACAGAAAATTACACAAATGCTTCTTAAAAGCAAAACTGATTCTGGCTATCTGTTGGGAATAGCACTTGGAGCCTGTGGTTCTGAAGTGGTGAGATTTACAGCTGAAGCATCAGTCCTGGAGCTCAGTGTGGAGAGGTGTATACTCCTGTTCATAATCCTAAGTAATTTAGTGAAGCTTTGCTAAAGCACAGCAATCTGCCTCTACAAACTTTGTCATAATTTCTGTAGCATGACAAAGGCATGGGAATACAGAGTGGTACATGTCTGTCTACAGAAATAAAGCAAATTCACAGCTTAAGTGATACTATGGAAAAGGTAGTTGCTGAAACTGTTTGAGCATGTAAACTTAAGAACTGTAAGAAAATAAAGTTTAGTGCATTATGTAGCAATGGTGTCCCTTTTTATAATATATAGTTTTATACTTGTTACTTAGTATGGATTTTTGAAATGTGGAGCTTTTCCAGCTGTTTTGCCTGATTCTCTGCAGCTTTAGCCTGTGAAGTGATTGAGAAAGAAGGCATTGTAGCATGTACTTAAGTCCATCCTTTGCTAAGGTAATATTGAAGCACTTGCTTAATCTTTAAAATAAACGGGATTTGGATTTCAATAGATGTTAAAATAGCAAATCACTTGCTGGAGTTCTTCACTTGGGAAACATGTATCCTCCGGGTAAAAGTAGAAGATTTTTACTTCTATACCTTGTGGCAAATGAGTACCAAAAAAACTATGGCAATCCAGGCTCAATTACGTGACATCTGCATAAGTACTTGTCCTTATTTTATATCAACATAAAATCACTGCTAATTAACTATTCCTAGTTTATAGAATGTTGGAAAAAAGTAAACCCAATTGTTATTAACTTGATGTTGTTTTCTTTTTTCTAATTTCCAGACAAAACCTTGTTTCAGTTATTCTGAAATATAGAGGTCAAGTGGAATATCTGTTGCAAAATGAGGTATTTGTTCTCAGTTTGTTATACTAGAAAAGCATTAACTTCTGTGTGAAAGGTATCTAATTATTAATCTGTCTCAAATGCAATTAAGGAAGACTTTTAATTAAGGCTGTTTAACCTGACTTTGAAAGGATATAAATTCTCTTAATAAAACTTGGCTTGAGATTAGGAAGAAAGTGTTATAAATTTAAAATATCAAAGGTGACTGTTTCTAAGTGTCAAGGAACCTGTAAATAAAACCAGGTTCATTTGGATTGGCGGTATGATATTTGGAATTTAGTAGAGGTATAATACACTATATATATATCTGCAAAATTTGTCCCTGATTTTGCAAACCCGCAAGTCAAATGTTTACGTACTTAGGATATATATTCAAGCATACAATAGCTTGCAGGACGAGGTTTAGGCAGCAAAACTCCAAAGAGCTTTATTTTAAAGTATTGTGGGCTGCCAATTGGAAGTTACATGCTTGAAAGAAAAATCTCTTTGGAAATCTTCTCTACTGACTAATGTTTTAAGGACAAATGTCTAAAGGACAAATGCATATTTGAGTGATAGCTTGGACAACACCAAATGGTTATTTGATCTGAGCTCAGGTTGTCATGCTAACTGACGTCCCAGGGTTTGGGACTGGAAAGAAAATGAAGGATGTTAGTAAAATCAAAGAATACTGTAGTGTGGAGATATTCCAGTGCATCCCTTCTGGAGTTATAACTCATTATGCTGAAATATGGATTTCTTTGAAATATATGTTAAAACATAAAATTCATATTTTGTTTCAGAAATCTGTCACCTGTATTCAAGCCCAGATTTTAATCTTTCTGAATATTCTTGATCCATGGGTATTTCTCTTTTGATTACTCAGAAAACACACATACATACAAGTGTGTATACATATACACACATATATAAATGCACATACAGGCATGTACATGAATTCATATATATTTGTCAATACATATGTAAATAAATATGTATTGATAAAAATATTCTACATTTTTGTGTAAATCTTTGACGCTTTTACAAAGTGCGTACAAATTTAAAAGCTGTTGAACTGTGCCTAGCTACGAAGTAAAGCTCTGGTTTTGATACTGTGTAGGAATTCACCGAACTTTCCTTTGTAAGCAACTTCTCTAAGGGAACTATTTAGTGTATAAAATGTGATGCAGTCATAACCATTTGGAAAATTGAGGTCCCCAAACTCAAATGGGCATATATATTTCTTTACTGAAGTAGACCCATCAGTGTAGTTACTCACATTCAATTGAAATTTTAGGGCCTAAAGTAAGAAGATTCTAAATTCAAAGAAAGCTATAATCTCAACGTTAATGAGGCATTACAATCTACCCTCTGCAACTGACGATGTGTAGATATTCCTCAGACCTATAATGAAGCACTCTTAAAGTTGTTTTTGCTAAATATTTTTACCTTGAGTAAGCAATTACTTGAGATCATTAACTTTTTATAAAGGGAAGACGGGACATTTTTCAAATATTCATGCTGTGCAACAAATATGCATGTGTTACTCCAGAGCTAAATTTCTCTGTAGTGGTGGTGGTTTTTTGGTGTGGGTTTTTTGTTTTGTTTTTTTTTTTTAAACAAGGCGTTATCTACACAGGGTCACTCAATAAAGTTCATAAGAATTGCTTAGAAGACAGGATTGCAAGTTAATGACATAGGTCAGATGCAGATGTTTTCAGTCAGAGGCATCAGAGTGTATGGAGCTTTTCCAAATGTATAATAATTACAACCAGTGTTACCGCTTTGCTTTAATAAGTAAGTGACTTGAAAATTATGGACCTGTAACATAATAAGTTATAGTCATAAATACGTAGTATAGAAAGCAAAAATGAGAAGCCTTTATTTGCTCTTTGAATCCTTGTTTACTTATTTTCTCTAACATCTGATTAAATTTCTTTAAGAGCATTTAAAATTGGGATCTTTATAACTGTCCCTTATCCCAAGGTTACGTGGGAATAATTATGTCGATTTTCAAAGCCAGCACTCACATGACTGGGAGGGTTGTTACCCTTCTTCTGATTCACCACAATCCACCCTCAGCACACTCTGAACTTTAAGCCACTGGAAGTTACTCACATATACTAAATAAATACGTACATACATGCCTAAGTTCTGTCCTCAGCTGGAACTTCCTTAAGCATTCAGTTTTAATCATATAGATCTTGAGATTCTCACTTGGGGGGGGGGGAATCAATATTTTGTTCCCTATATTTATCTACCTGCTTCCAAATTTACTTGTTCAAGATTGTCTGTTAAAAACCCTTGGAGATGCCAATACTTCTGATTTATGTGAGAAACCCACTATCATTATTACTAATAACAATCAATAAATGGAAAATTCATTTTGTGATGGATAGTGCCTCTATAAAATGAAAATGAAAAAAAAAAAAAAAGAAAAAGTTTAGGATATTTGGCATGAGGTGAGAGTGGGATTGGTGCTGTTGGGGTTGACATGTAAAGAGTATTCCCAGAGAGCGTGTGTAGTCAGATAACTAGCCATTTTGATTGCCCTGATCATCACTTGACATGCACTTCATTTTTAAATCGATTCAGAATGTGCTATTAATGTAGAGAGAAAACTTTGTAAATTTTTAATACCGAGTATAGAAGTTCTAGAATGAAGTAGCATTTTTTAATCATATAAATAATTTAAACACCAAAATATCCTTCAAAGGTTCTGCTGGTATTTAAATATGTAGAGGGGAAAAAAATCGCATACAAGACATTGACTATAATTCTTTTGGATTTTCAGAAAATGTAAAACTTCTGTAAGAAATTAATTGCTATCTTCCCTTCTTTGGGACAAAAATCAATGTCATATGTCTACATATGGAAAACTCTTTACATGATAATATCTAAAACCAGAAATAGTGTGAAAGAAGTCATCATTCATAGTATACAGTATTACACATTTTTTTTTATACACTTTCTTTCCTTGATCTACAATATGCTCCTTAGAAGTAGCTACCATATAAACAAAGTCTATGGTATAGTAACTTCTATAAAATATTAAGTACTTTGTTAATTTATCTCTTAATAGAACAGTATATTATACAGAAATGGATACATTCTTCAAGATACCCTACTGTCTTTGTGGAACAGCATATATATATATATACACACACACATACAAAAATAGATAAACTGTTGGGTTGGGTTTTTTGGGGGCAGCAGTATAGCAGTATTCTGTCCAGCAGTATAGCTGTTTCTCTACTCGAGGATTACTTTTGTGTATGTCTATTGCTCGTGTACCGCTCAGAAATTGCTCTGCATGAATGTGTCTTTATAGACATAAAATCCCTTGTTCTAATAATCCATATTCACTTGTGAAGAAGAAAAATGCTAAATTAAAATGAATTTAAATTAAATGCTAAATTAGAATTATATTTCATTTTTAATTACAAACTATATATAGTAATTAAAAATTGTGTGTGCGTGTATATATGCATTTATTCAACAACTGCACAGTAAACCAGCATGTATAATGCTTTGGTTTCGTCAGTGTTATACATGGTAACAATACCATGCCATTTTAAAGGTTTCTGTTTCTGCTGACAATGTATGGGTGCATAGAGAGTAAATCCTGCAAGAGTTCAATTTAAAAATTTAAGTGGTAGGAAAGAAATATGAAAGAAGGGAAATGTACTCCTTGTAAACTGGCGGAAGGGTAAATCAACTTCAGACCAAAGGAAGGTCTAAAGTTCTCAAGAAATCAGTCAGGCATAGCCTTTTTCTCTCCAGAACCTCTAGTATGAAAAGGTGTTGCTGCCTTTAATTGCTAAAGACCCAACAATTTACATTTAAAAGAATTCTGATCACCAATTATTTGAGAATATTTTATATAACTCATTCTTGCTTTAGTTCTGCTCAAGGCAGGTAATGTGGAATTAGTAACCTCAATATATTTTTATATTTATTTGTATTAATGACAGGTGGTAACCTTCTCAGTACAGTCTGGATATAGACCTTAAGCTTAAAAATAGAGAGTTCATCTTGGTACAGTTTTTCTTTTTCAGGCATGAAAAAGATGAGTTAGAGAAATAGACATGCTGTAGCGCACCAAAAGGAACGTTTATCAGTACAGAAACATGGAGAATATTTATAGGAGAGCTTTACTTGTTCAGAGAATGTATTTTAGGTTTAATGAAGTGATATAACTATGCAGGAAAACCATGAATTTTAATTTATTTATTTTCCTGAACATAGAGTACTTGATATTTGAAGACTGCATTTTCCTTTCTTTGGAATCCAATTTTTTTTTTCTTGAATTCCCCAAAGTATTTCTGAGAATTATTCATCTAGAGATTTTTTCATATGGTAATATTTAAATATCTAAATTTGTTATCAATAAGATTTAATAGTTTGAACTATATATATATATTGCAGAAAAGCTAGTCGCAGAAGTACTCAGTCCACAGGTGTCAGATCATACAGCCTCCCACACAGTCACTATTTTTAGGAGGAACATGGGTGTCTGCCAGCTCTCAGAGAGATGAGTAGGAGACAATAGTGGGGATAAATTCACAGTATCATAAAAACCTCAGAAAGTTTGTGAATCATTTGGGTTCAGGTTTCCTCAGAAGTTTCTCCACAGTGTTTCTATGCTCATGAAGTTCAGACAAACCAATGTTTTGCCTGAAAATCAGTCTTAGATACAAAATTTATCACAGTTTTCAACACGGCACAATTTGACTTCAACAAAAATGATGCTGTCCTTGGGAAGCTATTGATTACTAGTGATTTCAAGGTAGCTAGACTAATTCATGGTGTGTTTGAATTTTTGCATGAGCAGATATGGTTTTCTACATACTCACTGGCATGAAGTTTATGGTAAGGCATTTCTAATAAATGATATGCATCTACTGGTTCCTTTTTCACTTTCTTTCTTTGCTATCAACAGCGTAAAGTTGATAATGTGATTGAAGTAGCTAAAGTGATCTGCAGCATCCTCGGTTTTGTGGAAACCAGAGACATTACTGATGCAGTCGAGAAACTCCGTGCACTGCCACTGGTGAAAGCACAGGTAAAAGATGCAAGTTGATATCCTATTTTTCTCTTTAAAACTGGAGCTTGAATGGGTATGACTAATTTTCTGATTGATCAAGGCCATTCTACTGTCTTACTATGTATTTCTCCTCTGATAAGCATTAGGTAGAGACACTCAGAAAAAAGAAAAGATTGTTGGCAATGTGTGTCAGAGGAACAACAGAAGACTTGTCCTGTGTTTAACTGTAACTGGTACGCTCTTCTGGTAGTTCTTTCTTATTCTTACCAAACGTACAAATATCTGCTTTGCCACATCACCAAATCATGCAATTTCAAAGTATTCAATTTTCATATATTTAGCATAGGTTGTTAACAATTACAAAAAACAACCAAACAAAAAATCTTCTGTAAATGGCACTCAAATTATAAAGTTTTCAGGTAGAAATGTCTATGCTATTTATACAGAGAAGGACCAGCATCATATAGTCCTGATTTTAGCTGGAATACTCACTTTTAAAACACTGAAATGTTTTTTCCAGGGGTTACTGTATAATTGTGAACTGGGACTTTGGAGGGCCATATCTCTTCTGAGTTTTGTCATCAGCTGACCTTGAACAAGTCACTATGACCTGATTTACAGAAGTTCTGAGCACCCAAAAATTCTTTTGAAGTCAGCATCTTGGAAATACAGGTGCTCAGCAAATTTGAAAATCAAGCCATTAATCACTTGGATTTAGCCTAGTGTAACCTTAAGTCATGCTAATTCTTTCCCATCCTAATGAAATTCCCTCTTCATGCTTTTTAAAAAAGTTTAACATATTACTAAGGAATTTTTTTCTTTCCTTGCATTGTCTCTGTCTTCTTATTCTTTCTTACAGCAAATAATGTTTAGAAAAACATGCCAAACTGGGCAAGATGCTTGCATTCTCAGACCGTTACCTGCTTACAAAACTTTTATTCTTTCTCTTTCTTGTTTGTTTTAGCCCATGGCTTTTGATATGTGTAAGAACACCTAGGACAGGAAAGTAAACAATGAGATAACTGGTGTTAACTGAGTTAACTAGTGAGTGTTAATTAGAAACATGTCTAGCTACATAAGTGCAATTTATTTAATTATGCCTGATATGTAGTTTGAGATCCCAAACATAAGACTGGGGAAAGCTAGCGTAATGCTTTTATAACATTTGTTGTGTCATAGGAGTGAGATATAGCAAATTCTTCCTGAGAGGTGAAAAGTCTCACCAAAGAGAGTTGGTTGAAGAGGCTTTAGTGGTGCTCAGAAAACCTCTCTTCTGAAATCTCTGCGTTCTTAGCCTCTCTTTATTCCACTTAGATGGGGCAGGTGAAGGAGGGAATAGTTGTCACCTTAGGTAAAATACAGGACCAAAGCAAATAAACTCCAGAAAAATCAGTGTAGCTCTCTGCAGGTCTGGGTTGTAAGCGAATCTCTGCACCATGTTTCTGGAACAGAGGACACCGGAGATCGCAGAGCAGACATTGCTGCAGAGCCCTGGGCAGAACCAGCTGTGCCCTTCTGGAATTAGTTATATGGATGTTGTCTTTCTGAAGGCTGGCAAGTTTTGTTAAGGACCAAGCTGCAAGAAGCGACATAGCTCTAGTTTTTTTGCTGTTGCTCTGAGCTGACCAGCTTATTCGCTTAAGCGCCTTCTCTTACTTCCCTTCTAGGTCATGACTCACTGTAAATCTTGTTTCTATAGCATCCTAAATCTTTTCATGTCTACTTCAGCATCAATTATTAGAAGTTGCTATTCTGGGTAGATTCCAGCATAAATGGGTCTGTGGCAGCACACATTTTATCTGGCATGTTGTTGATGTAAATGGAAATAATAATATCTCCATTTAATAAAAGTTCTTCCGGTATATTAGAGGGCAAATACAGTAGAGAAAGAGATAAAAGAAGTAAAAAGGTATTCACATCATCTGCTTTTCAGTTAAACCCCAGGCAGTCCTGAGAGGCATCAGACAGATCAGCATCTTCCCCTTGAGAAAAGTATTGTGTCAACCCAGAATCTTTCTTAAGAGATAGATAAAGAGCTTGGTCCAGTAAAAAGATAGAGAGGGCAGTAACAGAACAGGTTCTCCTTTAGGAAGGAATTAGAGCAGAAGAAATGTATTGGGACTAATTTGTGAAAAGATTTCTTTTGGAGTTAGGAAGAATTTAGTGTATTTTCTCTTTGAGTGTTCAGGTCAGTTTTGTGAAGCCAGTGTGTAAACTGCCTCCTACGACTGGCTTACATTCGCTGAGTATCCCTGAGTCCATTTTCAGCCCCATCCTCTCTGACTGCCAGCAGAGAGATATAGTGGTCAAAGAGCCAAATCGGTTTCTGTTAGTCTGGCCTGTCCTGAGCAATCAGAAAGCCCCACATGCCATGCCATGCCATGAAGAATAAGATAATGGGATAAAAACCAAAGAGTACAGGTCATCTTTTTCAAGTCTAAGGTGTCTGTTGAAGTTCACGTTTGCTTCTGCTTCTCTTCTGAATCACTGTCATGCGAATACTGTTTTTATTTTAGAGATGAAGTGATTGTTACTAGGCAAATAATTGAATTATGAGCTATCTATTCTGTTGTAAAAACAAACAAACAAAAAACCCTGCTTCAAGTGTTCCCAGCTTGCCATCACTCATTCTCCAGCGTGTGCCCAATTTCCAACTCCACTGTATAGACAGTCTTCAATATATACAGGTTCTGCTGAACTAACTTCCATGTATTTCCTCGCACAGAGCGAGCAATACACTTTCCTTTTTCTGTTTTACCTATTAAAATTACAAGCTCTTCAGAGCAAGGAACACTGCTCCTTATCTATATGTACAGTCTCCAGCACAGTAGAGTGCTGGTCCTGGCTGTAATCTCAAGGCCAAAAATGATAAGTGGTGGTGCTGATGATGATAATAATGATGGTGTTTGCTCATCTGTAATGAGTGAAATGATACTGTTCCTGAATTCTCTCTTCTGAATGTTAAAAAGATTCTGTCCTGATCGAATACCTTATCACTATCTTAAAATATTTTTCTGTCCTAACATTCACATAAGAAGCTGCTTGTCTCCACATTTCTCTTGGAGAATACTGACCAGATTGTTACTCATTTTTTGAAGTTTTTAAGTTATTGAAGTTTTGTTCCTTTAACATTCCTTTTCAGGCTTGGTGAGCTGAACTAGTTGTCTGTCCCTTGAAGCCTTCCTATAAAGGCTGTCTATGACCCTGACTGACACCCCTCTCCCCCTTACTCCCTCCTGGTGAAGCAGACCTGACTAACCACTGACTTCAAACAAATGGGGTGGGGGGCGGAAGTCAATCTGTTCCTGCACCAGCAAACACCATTGCTGCAGCTTGCTTTTTACTCCTTTGAGAAATAAGTGTTAGGACAGTCGATTAGACTTCAGCAATCTAGAAAAAGTTCAGTTTTGATTTTATTTTTCATCTTTCTCAGCAGCAACTGAACTATAAATGTCACAAAAGCAGTAAAATTATTTCTGCATGTTCTGTAACTAGAACACTGTTCCATTTTATGAAAATAGAGGTTACTTATGTAACTACCTCATGTATAAGATAGTATATAAGTGTAACATCAGCTTTTTTTTTTTCTATATTTGTCAATATTTATACAAAGACAGTGGACCATCTCTCTTGTCTGTATCGACATATGTAGCCAAAATTAGTATCCAGTGGTTGGATGAAACTTTTTAAAGTTAAACTTATCCTGAAGTGTAGGGGCATTTTATGTGAATTCTGGGTACAGATAAACATATTAAATACTGCAATATTAGCATATCTTGTCAGTCTGCTTGAATTGTTTCTGTTATGCTCATCAGCACAGTACCCCCCAGACTTTGTTAGGTAGAAGAGAGGCTTTTTTTCAGACAAGCAGGTAACTTGCACCGTAAGTAAAGTGAAATTTTTGAGGCTTCCTGTTACATCTCAAGTGCTGCAGCATTACATATGGGGTAAGGGAGAAATGCCAGAAAAAATTCTAATTGCTTTTTCACTATGGTTTCCTAATGCTTTAGTGTAATGTATGGTGTGGTTTCGTGTGGAATACCTTTTAATGCATCCATTTGGCAAGCTCCATGTGCGCATAATGCCTCAGGGAAACTACTGCTTACTCCTTCCAATGTAAATTACATAGGGTGTCAGTATATGTTTGTGTATACGTATCTGTACATGTGTGCTTGCATACTTTAAAAAAAAGAAAATCTCGATGTGCTTCTATTCAATTCTGAGTTTATGAAAGAAAAAAACCAAAGAAACTTACTTCGAATCTTCTGTTTAATTAAACTGTACTTATTAAGTCCTTACTGCCTCCTCACTGCCAGTACTGTGCACTCCTGCACCGTGGTTAAGAGATTATGAAAGCAACTGCCACCAGTGATAGTTTCTTCTTAACTGATTGTGTCTCTTTATAAATGTGATTCATTCTGTCTCTAACCAACCTAACCTTGGGATTTTAAAATCCGTTCAGGGGGAACTCTGGGCCTGCTGCACAATTAATATTATTCATCTTTTTTTATTTTTTCTTCCTTTCTTGCAGCAGCTCACAAAAAGTCCAAGGAGATCAAATCCTGCCAGAACAGGCACTAATCCACTATATATTAAATAGGCTACACTATGTTGAAATTATAAGCGCTGTTCCAAAAGATTGTTTACTTTCCAAAATTTGAGAGAATTGAACAAAGGTCTCTGTTCCCATTTGTCTCACTGCATTATAAAGATTGTGAAAACATATTTCTTAGCCTGGAGGTTGCTTTTCTTCCCTCAAGTAAGCATTTGACTTCTCTTCATATTTACCAGACAAATGCTGGCAGCTCCAAGCTGGGTACTGGAGGGAGAATGTACATCCAGCATAGTACTTCTTATGTCACCTCTGCATGCATTGTGGTTTTTAAGAAGCATCTTGCTGCATGCATACGTACTAACGTGAAGCATCCGCAACCCACTGGGAAGGAATTAATGACCGTAAAGGATAGTAAACCTTTCAGGGACATGGGTTCAAGCAGTGCAAGCCACGGGCAAAATTGAAACACAGAATTTACTTGTTAGTCTCTCTGGTCAAGGTTTACACCTCAGTAATTTATTTCTATGTCACCTTGGCACGTGCAAGTCTGATGTCAGAGCAAGGCGAAGACAGCTGGCGGGGGAAGCCAGTCGCCCGCGCTTGCCTTTGAGCTGAGGCTGGGTCCCACCTGCGACTCCAGGGCTGTGGGTGCCACCTGTCCTGCCGGGAGACATGCCGAGCTACCTGCCCTGACCACGGCAGATGGGGAGGCACAGCCAGCGTAGCAATATTTAATTTTGTCCAGTGTGTGAGAAGGCTGGTGCAAGGTCTGATTGATGGCAGTTATTGTGCTCGGGGATTTAATAGAGCAGCTTTAGGGGGGAAAAAAAAAAAGTTTAATTAGGCTGGTCTGTTCAGTTGAAATAACTGGCCTGATCTCTCAATGGTCGTAAGCACCCAGCAGTTGCTGCTGACAGCAGTGGGATATGAGAGGTGGGAATACGGATGCTGAATTAATGTAAGGCGTCAAGAGCTGTGTTTAGGCACTGAGGGCATAAACAGCCCCTAAATCCCTGCACCTAATATTTCCTGTAGGCCACCTCTGGTTAGCTGCCTGCTCAAAGGCCTTTGAAAAGCATAGCTATTTTTGCTGATTTGGCACAGGAACGAAGGTGAAGTGTAGGCCACTTGAGTGGAGATTTGGTGCTCCTCAGCTTTGAAAGGATGCTCGTGGTTGTGGGATTCACATATCAATATATAAGGTGCGAAAAGGAATGGGGAGGGTATTCTTATCTCTGTTATACCAACACAGACACAGAAAACGCGTATGCACCAAAGGTAGATGAGTGTATCTTGACATGCCTAAATACTGTCAGAAATCAAGTCCTGAGTGACTTGTCTGAGATGGGCAGAGGAAGCAGGTGGAAGGGCTGGAAAGCAGATCCTGGTACTCTGAATCCCAGTCATGTTCTCTGTCATTGTAACATCAGGATACATCCTTCCCCTTTCTCAACTTATTTTCCATGGGTACTGCTCCTAAAACCATTGTAACTGCTATCTGTTGTTTTCTTCTGAAGTAACTGATTATTTTTTGCTTGTTTTTTTTTCTTTATAGAATTCACTTCAAAGTGTGGAAACACCAGACAAAGGTAAAATGTTATTTTAAAAATATGTTAATTCAAGGTGTATCATCATCAAACATGTGTTTTGCTATTTGTTTGTATTAGTGAACTGTTATAGTTGGCGTATTGCAGATGTTTACATATTTAGTCATATTATAAGGTAATGATGATAAGTTAAATTTTAAGTGATCTAAAAATGTAAGTAAGACAGCATTTCTCAAAACTAATCTGGCGATTCAAATACAGAGAATGAATAGCAGAGTGAAAGAATTTGTTGCAGTTAGTGGTGGTCATAGCAGTTGTGCTTAATCTCAACTTCTTCTGTGGAGAAAAGGGAGAATAAGGAACTTCATGAAAGCCTAAAAAGTTTTTGTGTATGACTTTTCTATGCGGCTCAAATAACTTTCTTTCCTCCCTCCTTAAGCTTTAGTTCTTTTTTGTCTTTTGCTGTGTGCTTAGTGTGTTGTCTAAAATGTTATACCGTCATAAGAAGAGGTTAAAGAATGGTAACGGACAAAATCGTAGACCGTGCCTTATTTAATTCCTTGGTTAAAATCAGCTGAGACTGGTTGGCTAATGCCCAGGTCCGCGGGCGTTGCTGCGGAGGGAGCGCCTCGCAGATTGCGGCACGTGCAGGAGTCCGTCTGTCCTGTCGCGGGTGCCTGTGTCGGGGTCCCGGAGAGGACTGCTGCGCGGGGGCACGGTCCTGCCCTGCGTTTCTGTGGCTGGCCTGCCACGCGCAGCTGGGGGAGACGCGGATGCTTTCAAAGGGCCCTCCATCTGAACGTTGCGGTGGGATGGGGGTGTGTGGAACGGTGGTCTCCCTCCACTTAGTTTGATTGTAAAAAGTGGCACCTCAGATGCTTTTTTTCCTCTTTCTTTCTTCCTCTGTCTGCTTGTCTCCATTACAGTGTGCTCAGAGAGGCAAAAAAGTGAGCCAACCGCAAAGATTGCAGCAACCTTTCATACACAGAGGTGGTTCAAAGGCAGGATCCTAAATGCCAGGCTTGTTGTTTCACCATTATTCAACTTTATGAACAGCAAACAAAGAAACAGCAATTATGTTTGTAAGCTGCCAGGAAAGGCTAAGCAGCTGGAGGGCCAGGGGAGGGGCAGGGAGAACATGCAGGTGCAGAAGAGAAGGTAAATACAGTTTGTAGGACTCTTCTCCCTTGGATATAGCAATTTATCCCATGAAATTTTGTTAACACCCTTAACAGCAACTAATTGTTGGTGATGAAAAGAGTTAATAGTTACTAATCAATATCTACCTTAGAAACATCTTCCTCTGCACACAGTTCAGAAAACCTGGCTGGAAAGGTTCTAAAACATTCCTCTGCTTAAACATATTTCCAAATTTGGACTTCATTGAATCAGCACCTTACTCAAGGAAAATATGATTTATTGAATACCAGTAAAGGAATCAGATTTATTTACACTCTACTTCTCTGTACCTATTTATTTATGCCAGGAAACCCGCAACTGTGAAGTGATGCTTCTGTTTGTTCTTGGCACGCCCTCATTTCATAACAATTGCAGAATCCTTTTGGTAGTGTAATATTAGAAACTGCAGCTTACTGATTGCAGGTCAGAACTTGCCAGGCGGTTAGTCATTCTGTGGAGAAGCCTACATTCAAAGTTGTCCAAGGTAACCAAAATTCAAATTGACCTCTTACATGCAGTGATACACATTTCGTATATGTTTTAACGTACTACATGCCTTTACATCTGCACCTATTAAATAAACTTCTAAAGGCCAGCATACTATTTAAAGTTAGGCTAATGAGCGTTAACAGAAAAGTCTGGCTATCATGTCAAAGCTGGTGTTAAGGGCGTGTCTGATCAAAACAAAGTGAGAGCAATGACCAAAACTGATCTGCTGGAACCTAGGCCTGGTCCCTGAGAAGTGGGCGAAGCCATTCTACACATCTTTTCTTTTGGGGATCACAAGCTTTTTGTAGTCCCTGGCTTCTCAGTGCTCATCTTCATGATACAATGCCATGGGGCCTCCCATCCGTTGCCCTAGGGACACTGAGCCTGAGAGAAATCCAGATGATATTTTCACCTGCTGAACCTAGAAGTAAAAACCAACTAGGTGAGGAGTTGTGCATTCCTGCTGAAATCACCTTTGTGTTTCCTTTTCCACCTCACTTGCTTCCCCTCCTCTTTTAACTTCTTTATGCTTAGCTGGCTAGAATTGCAGGCATGAAAATATTTGCAAGCCTATAACACAAAAGTAAAGTAAAATCAGTGCCTTAGTTCAGTGCTAGTAATTTTTTCCAGATCTCTCAGAAGCTAAAAACTTTGTGCTTTGCTTTCTTAGCAGCACAATTGCAAACGAAGTCAGCATTGACAGCCGAGGAGGACACAGACTGCCTTTCCCATTTGTACTGTTCTTTTTTGTCTCTTATATGTATTCATGTTCATCTTGAAGAAAACAACATCAAATTTGAACAGCAAGAGCAGCAATCAGTTACTCCAACTACTAATTTTTTTCCTCTCCACTTCCTCCCCCAAGTGATAGTTATTAACCTGCGTATCATAAGAGTTTCGATTTTCTTCATTATAGCCTCTCTCTATCACAAAAGAGAAAAAGATAAAAGATACTATTAAAACTAAAGCCTTACTTAATAATTTGTTTAGAAACTGCTTTAATCTTTCTCTTTAATAAAAAATTATCAGAGGTTTGATATTAGTCATTCACCATCGACTAAGCAAGTCAAAGACTATATTCATAATATCTAGCCTTGATTTAGTGTTGCAATAACTGGCTCTATTAACAGTATTATCTCTGTAGACCAAATTTATTCCATTGCTGTGAATAGAGCAGTACTTATCCATGTTCTGCTTAAGTGTAGATCACGTTCTTTTTCCTCTGTAGGAGGTCCTTAGAAGATTACATTAGTATTTTGGCACTCAATGTATATTTTTATTTCTTCTTAAATGTGAGGAACGATAGGCATTTCTAGATGTTAGCACCTTTCTGCAGCATCAAGTGTTCCCAGAAAATAAAGAATAAGATTATTCACATTAATAGAGATTTAGTATTGGAGTTTGCAATCCAGAATATGACAAGAGAGGCTGCAAGCTGGTACAAAACTGAGTCTGTGTGTGTTTCTCAAAAGCTGATGAATGAATGCTTATACAACATCTATAGCCTTGCTACTTCAGGCAGGGATTTCACTGGATCAGCCATAATAAGCAGCTTTTGGAATTTGATCAGTAGTTCTCTGGGACTCATCCCAGAAAGTCTAGTATGCACCATGAACTGATGATATTGAATCAACAATCTTTTCCAACTGAATTGCTGAAGTTGCTGTCTTGAGTGAATGCAGACATCAGATACCTTGATGACAATACATTTAATGAAGTCGTCATTACATTTAAGACTATGAAGGTTCACTAATTGTGCTTGGGATTTGATAGTTGCTTCTAGATGGGATCATAAAAATATTCACCACAGAAAGTTTAAAAAAAATAAAAGGGGGAGGCAGGATTGAACAGGGGTTTTTTGAAGGTTTTCCTATATAAAACTGAAAACTTCACTTCCTTCTTTTCCTAGCACAAAGCTATTATAGTTTTGGTTTGGAAAAATCACTTTTTGATTTGGAATATGGAAAACTGTCAAGGGCTTTTCAGAGATTGTATTTCATCTCCGTGCTTCCTGCCTTGTTTTCAAATCTGAGCATGCCTCTTTACCTCTAAGTTTTTGCTGTGGTGCATCCTGATGTGTTGTTCACTCCATCCAATTATTTGTGTTACAGCCTTTTTGTGTTTTGCCTTTTTCTTATTATAATAATGGTCTAATTAATGCTGCTTAGCACCTTACCTAAATCTTAAGGGTTTTTTTTCTGGTGGTTTTCTCTGTGTGACCTAAACTGTATTTAGGATCTTGCTCTTTTTCTTCTCTCTGAAAGTAAGTGGGGAAAGAACAATATCAAGCTCCTGTTCTCAAAAATTATCTTTAAGGTGTCAAAAGGGTCTTAAACCTTCCTTCCAAATTCTGTTCAACCAGATACTTGTCAGAGTCAGAGAGGGTGTATTTAGTATATATTGAATTGATGTTATCTGCTAGTGCAATAACAGCAAAGTACCTACTCTGTTGGAAGGCCTTGCACTAAAATACTATGCGAATTGTAAGACTGGACTGAGAAGAAAGTGGTTTTCTATAAGGAGTAAGCTGGTATGTTCCTTTGTAAATCTTGAAGGCACCTGCAGGTATATTCATTAACACTTTCAGGGATGGTGCGGATTGTTCTGTTTCCACTAAGGATAAAATTTATACCTTCAAACTCTATGTACAAGGGACCCGTGTCAGAAATAAGCATATCTGGCAGCTGTGGTTAAAGTTCGCTTCCCTTGGTCTCATCTCATTTCTGCAAGTCTCGTTTCTTCTCACACTCAGTGAGAAGATGATAACAAATAATTTCACACCAGAAAAAAATTACAACTTTTGGGTTGTGAGATTATTAATCTTGGTCACAATTCACTTTGTGGTGTATTCATCGTCTCCTAGATACTGCCTATGCCTGAGACACCTTTCTAGAAAATAAACTCTGACATAGCTGAAGCTGTGAATCTGCTGTAGGAAGTCCATAGCCTGTGCTGTGTAATTCAGTGAAACACCATAGTACTTTCTCATCTAAGATTTATTAATCATAAAAGTCATAAAAAGCAGTAAAGTTCTCTGGCTTCATGAATGGGTGATACAATTTCAGCTTACCAAATCCTATTCAGCAGCTCATAAAAATACAGTGAAAAGATGCTGACCAACTCTTGTGAGTAATGGACATTTACAGACTAGCCAAGATGTTTGTCTCTAATTTAGTTAATTGCTACCGGGCTTAATGAGTGAAGAGTGGGGGGAAAAAAAGGCTGACTCTGGCACAGAAACCATAGAGTGTTTTTAAACTGAGAGCTGACAAGAGTAAGAAGATGAATGTAGAAAAAATCCTGCAGCTGTAGACGAGGTCATACTTGAATGTTTGCTTACATCTGAAGAACTCTATTCCTGGGAAGATCTTCATTCTAGATCTCCTAATAATTAAATAAATAATGCTGAAATTTCATTTGTCTCCCTTTGCTGGCAACTGATTTCCCCATTGCTGCCTTCACCCCTCACATGCCATTGCAGCAAGAGAGACAGCCTGTAGTCCCCCACAGGCCCTGCTTCCAAACTGGCTCCATTTCTGCAGTCAGGTACAGGGTCTGCAAGCCCACGGGTGAAAGGTAGAAATTTAAGACAGAGAGGAAAAAGAACATCATTTCCCAGCTCCCCTCAGCAGGCAGTCTCACGGACATTGCCTGCAACTAAGACTTTTAACCTTGCCCCATCTAGCCATGTAGGTCTGGTAGGGTGGGCAGGTCACTGACACCCAGGAAACTTTTTTTGACCTCACCACAGACAGAATGAAACATGTTATAAATAATTGAGGCAAAAGTTGTGGGTTTTTTTTTCTTTTTTCCCCACACTTCTGGTGGATTTCTTTGTCTGTTTTTTTACATATCTGGCATTCAGGTTTTTGACTTGGGTAAATCATGAAAATCATTCTTCTGCAGCCATGGCCAGTGGACAAGATAGCTTAGGTGTAGTGATAGGCACCTTGCATCTTGTTCACTTCCTTGCCTAGCATGTGTAAATTTTCTATTATGGAAAATATTTACCCTATCAGGTATGGTTTTCCTGACTTTTTTTTTTTGTCCAAGGAGTATTCCCTTCCTTCTGTGGCTTAGCTGAAATATAATACATTTCTTCTTGTTCTGGAGACAAAATTTGAAACATTGCCTTAAAGCCTACAGTATCAATTGTGTAAAAACTGCTGGTGGCCAAAGAGTACCTTTCAACACACAGCAGGAAGTTTTTACAGATTCTGAACTACATTTCATCCTCTTTTGGAGAAAATGCTGAGAAGGTTCCACTCAGTAATCATTGACTTCAGTAGGCCAATTTGCATAAATAAGGGCTTTGCTATTAAACTACGTCTACCTGTCTGCCACTTCAAACAGATTGGAGCCAGGGAGTCTCCTAAGTAGCTGTTTTTCTTTAATGTAAATAGTGTGGTACTTTTCAGATAAAGTAGAAAATATTGGTTCAAGTAATAGTCCACTGGTGTCCTCTTCTGGACCTCTTAAGAAGGCTTTATGTATATGACTACAGGTAATTCCTTGGAATGTAAAGGAGTTCAGTGCAAATTAAACATGTAGTTTGGAAGGTACTAAGTTATTACAAGTTCAAGAGAGCGGGGTATGAGAATAAAATTATATTCTAGGGATAAAATTCATTAGAGCAAAAGATTTATTCAGAACAATTATGGTGAAGGATGATAAATATTGAAAATAGTAAAGAGAATAAATAGGTAATTAGAAAGAAGTGCTCTACAGAGAAGTATACATATACAGAGAGTAAAAGGACTGGGTTTTCTTAACCTGTTGGTCTCTAAAATGATTCAGTTTTTACATGTGGAAGATGATTACAACACAACAAAGTGTAGTGTTCTAGCCAGTCCTTCATGAGTGCAATAATTTGCTGTTAGTATTTCCAGTAGCAAATCCCACTATATGTCAAACTATTTCAATTTTATGTATATCTCTATTGCTACATAGTTGAAATGTGTCTATTATAAAATGAAGACTGAAATAACTCCTTTCCACTAGTTGCAATACATTTTGTGACCCAATAGTTCTAAATATTTGCTAGTTTAAAGGCAAAAGCTATCAAAGAAGGGGAATAAAACTCCAGACCTGAGGATATGATTTTTATAGAGACATTTCTGTCAGGAAAATGGGATAGCCAAGTCCAGTGAATCATGATATCTGTATTTGATGTTGGGCAGGATTCCTGCACCTATCCCCAAGTATAAAAAAGCTGATATAAGCAAGTCTCAGGCTTTCTATTCCTGGGAATTATTTTTTTTTTTTTTTCAATAGACGCTGTTAGGCATCTAATAGATGGCTGCTGAATACAGTGGTCAGACAAGTTTAGGGAGTATGTCAGGAACTATAACAGGTGATGAGAGTATGTTCTTGGTCGTGTAAGAACCCATGAGTTGGAGGGAAAAAAAGGAAAATTTGGGGTACTCCTCTTGGAAGACAAATCATCCTGATCTTGGAATGATACAAAGTACTGTGACATTTTCTCTCTCAACCTGTCCCTTGCCTAAGAAGCAAGTGCTTGTACTAGCTCTCTTCACTCAATGGAGACTGCCAGGACTGGAGATTTTAATTTATACTGGCAATCAGGCAATCCCTAGCTGCTACAAAAACACAGAGACAGGGAAGATGGATAAAAGCCAGTAATTGCAGAAAAAGAGCACTGCAGAGCTGAAGCCAGAGGAAATAACATAAAGGTGTGATATAAATGAGGGTACAGCCTGCATTTCATATATATCTGTATAGATATGTATTTCAGTGTCCATCATTTTGTAAAGTTATCACCAATCCATGACCATCTGAATGCTGACTATGTCTGATTGTGGCTGCTTTTATAGATATTTTATGAATTGTTTACCTACAGTTGCAGCAGCTTTATAGTCTTAGAATTTAACCAGTGCCTTTTCTCCATTCTACTGCTGCATTGCCAGTTCACTTGAACTAGGTAGCTACTTAGCTGCTGAAATTACAATATACCTACATAACAAAAATTCTTCCAGCACAAAAATTAACAGACTAAAATAGCATATCTGAGGCACACACTGACGTGCTGCAGTTTAAAATGCTTACTTTGAAAATGCCTTAATTTGAAAGCACTGTAATGAAAGACTGTTAATGATACACCAGAAATGAGCTGAGGCTGGTTTCAGAAGCACAGATGGCTAATTGGCTTCAGTTGGTAGGTTATGTCATTTTAATTAAATTTTGTTAGGAAGCATTTCAAAGCCGTAACTGATGGTTTAAGATAAATATGATTCTTCATAAATTACCTATGGCTAACCTTTACTTATTTCTCCCTCTCGCCTCAGCGTTAATAGAGGCTGCTGTGACTGAGCTCTCCATGGCCATCTCCTGTCTCATCCATGTTTACAGCAGCAGCTTTGATGCAAATTTCCAGCTTGCCACCATACCTAAAAGCCCTTCACGTGTGGACATCAACCTAGATTCCCAGCTCAGCTTCACTGTGTATGCTGCCCATAACATCCCAGAAGCCTGGGTGAACAGGTAGGAGGAGGTCCAGAAGGTGTTCGTAAGAAGAGGTGTTGTCTCTTAGATCACATATTTTTCACAGATACTAGCTTACCTCTGTTGCTTTGGTGATACTCCTATATTAATGTTGGAGGCTGAGTAAGTGGGTGTATCGCCACTGTTTTTTCTAGCATAAAGTGCATTTCCTTTAGCTTGAGTGACTAGGACACTCCCAGGCCCCATAGATGGATGGAGAATTAGGGAGGTGGCCTAGATGGTTGCCCTTGACCAGTATGGAAAGATGGTAATAGAAGCAACGTCAAAGCACTGGCCCTGATGGGTATGTGTACAAATGCTTCTGTGACCGACTTGCTCAGCAGGAGGGAGGAAAGGATGTGTGCTGCATGCAGAGACTTTGTACTGGGACTTTGTGTGGCCTCTGCAGTACAAGTAACTGGAAGGGTTGGAGGCCAGCTTATCAAGTTGAACAGAGGGCTGCTTTTGCTTAAACCAAATCTGAATGAGGCTTTATCAGGAATTCTTGTTCTTGTATTTCAGTCCCCATTACTTGGCTAAGCATGTGCATTGACAACACCCTTTATAGATGGTGATTAAAATAAAGTATAGTTTATAGATCTGAGTATATCTAGTATATCAGCATAGGACAGGGAAGAAAAGAGGGAGACAACTTTAATAAAAAGCTGGTTGTTTATTTGGTCAAATTAGTTGTCTCTTCAAAGAGCTGCTTTTCTTACTCTGAACAAAACTGGTGTTCTTCTCTTACCACTCGAGTGTGATCAAGGAGGACAGGTGACTACAGTCTGGTAGCATTATTTTTATGAATCAAAATGCTGTTCTCCAAGTTTTTATTAATACGTTCCCCTTGCTCCCACTTTACCTTGAATTCCAAATGACTGATTAAAAAACAGTGAAATCATTTGCATTAGACTGAGCAAGAGACTGTACTATACAGCATTAGCTGTAATTAGCAGTTTAATAAAAATCTGAGAGAATTTGCATTAGTTAAGGTAATAAATACAGCACTATAATCACTGTGCTGATTTTCAGAGGGTTGTACCATTCCCACTGCATTTTATGTTTCACCATAAAGATGTGAAATTACATATGTCCTAAAGGCCACTGATGGCTTGAGTGCTATGTTCAGGCATGTGAAAACAAGAATCTCTGTTCCTCTTTAATTTCGCTTTCCAGTCTTTCCAATATTCATACCTAGCATGGACTTCTTAACATGGACTGCTGCTCTGACACTTGCTTTCCTCAAATACTTTTACTAACTTCATTCACATGCACACTCCCTGGTTTTGTTTCTGCACTGCATGAATTCATGCTGGCTATGTCACAGCTCTCACCTTCCTTTTGCTGAAGGTCACATTTTATGATCTAGCTGCTGTTTGTAACATGTATTTTAATATATATTCCTGCATATATATATGTATTATGAATGTTAAAATTTTGACATCCTATACTGTCTGTCTCGCATTGTTTGGGTTTTTTCTGTACATACTAGTATGTGATAAATGGCTTTTCTATTAATCATTTGGGATAAGGGAGAGTGAGTTGTCTTATATTTTACAGAATCATGTTAGTGTCTTGTCAAATTCATCTCAAGTTCACTTTTGTGGATTGGCTTTTTGTCAATTTTTATATTTATGCTCTCAATTTCTTATTCCTGTCTTACAGACATTACAAGTTCCAGAATAATGTTGCAAAACTGATTACCTTTCTTTCTTTACTGTATTTTAATTCCTTCTTGTTTCTTTTATCAGTTTGTTGTTTTATCTCATTTAAATCCCAAGCAGATGTGCCTTATTTGCTGCCAGTGGCATAATGTTGCTAGCTTCATACTCAGCTGCATTTGTTTCTACAGCCCAAAACAATCAGATTCCTATTTAAATCTGGATGATATGAAGTGATCTTTGGGACAAGACTATAGAGTCATGCCTTTGAACTCACAGGGAGGCTACCTAGGCAAAATGCTCCACAAAGACCTAAAATGGGTTGAAGTGCATGCACTCCGAACAACTTTTCTGACTTCAGTCAGACTGAGGCATTGTGTAAACATTCATCTTTCCAGGATTAGGTCCTTCTGGTCTGTATATTGTGTATCAATACTTCTGTTTAAACAGCAATGCTTGATCATTTGATTGTATTAAAAACCTTTTTTTCCTACACTATCCTCCAACTGTTTGTAATGTTTAGACTCCGGAGGAAAGATGCCATATTTAAGAACACAAGCATTTCCTAGTCTTATAAGGTAATTTTTCCTTTCTCTGCATCAATACCTCATAGGTACTGCAGATTCCAGATCCTTTTCTTTGAATTAAAAAAAAAAATAATGAGAGAGAGAGAAAAAAAAACAAAAAAAGCATATCTACTACAATAATTATGGCAATTATTTTAATGTTCTGGAAGAGATCAACCATCCTTCTTGTAAATAAGGTAAAGCCAGGCACCTTCAATCTGCAAATGCTTCAAATTTACTGTTCAGATTTGACTCTGTTTCCCATGTTCATCATTCTTGTACAGAATATGCTCTAAAACTGAGAGTGGCAGGAAGATCTGGAAGTTACAAGACTAATTAAGAACATTAGTTGATTAAACACTATTCATCTATTTTGACTAAAATTTTATAAGATTTCACTAAGAAGAATATGAAACCAACAGCCCCAGATCCAAATTACACTATGAAGCTAGTTGGTCAAGTATCTGAAGAATGTCAACACAGAGAGCTTTAATGCTTCTGCTGTAATGAAAGTATAGATTCCCTTAAGTAACCTATTTTTTACAGGTTGGGAAAAGTAAGTATAAATAGATTGGCTGAAGTTGTATGATGAGCCAGTTGTAACACTTCAAAACTTTTGCCCAAACTTCCCTTGACTGCAATAATAAAAAAAGATAAATTAGTCTTAATGAGAAAAATATGGAACAGAATCTATATGTCTTAAGTACTTTTCTTGAACTCTGAACATGAAAAAACCAAACAACTCAAAATAAACAACCTCCCCCCAAATTAATATGAGATTCATTATTTCAATTATTTTTGCATGTAAGGATGGATCTTCACAAGTTTCTGAATGGTTAGCTCCAAATTTACTGTGTTGGACATGGTACATTACTTTTTTTTTTTTTCTTTCCCCTTTGTAGCTACAAAGTTTTCTCTTTTTCTTGTTCACTAACTTATGCTGGGAAGACAATATGTCAAGTGAAGATTTGCAAAAATATACCGGTTAAAAGATCCTTCTTTTTCCTGGCTGACTGGAACGAGAAGTAAGTTTCCATCTGTGTTTGATATATGTTTGTCTGACAGAGTTTACACATTGAATATTCATTTTAAAAAAAAAAACCCTCCATCTTTATTATGGCTCTTCTGAGCAAATTAAACTCTACAGAATTCAGAGAAACTTAGGGAGATGAGTTTGAGAAAGGACTAGGACAGCCAGAGGAAGAGAAAAAGGACTAAGCTAAATCGGGTCTGATAATAAACTACACTGAGCTGGTCTGAGACTAGCTTTCATTCACTGGAGGCATCCTGGAGGAATGCTAGAACCAAAAGGAGATGCATTCTGTATTACTTTTCTCTCTTGAGTACTTCCGCCCTTTGGATCCACCTCTGGTAGGTATGGAATCCAGCTTGAGAACCTATTGTAACTCAACTTTCTTTAAAGGTTCTTTTTTTAGAAGACAGAAGGCCGTTGTGGGGTTTTCTTTATATAAGAAGTACCTGCAGTTTTAAGATGAGGACCTTAGTTTGAGACTGGAATTTTAGAGTAAAGGTTACAAACCCTGTTACCTGCCTGACTGCTTTGAGGAGAAGAACTCCAAGCAAAAGCAAAGCACACACTCAAACAACATTCCGTTAAGGCAATGGGATGACAAAAAGCATGTTTGCAATAGATGAGGGAGAAGTATGCAATTTTTTAAGATTAGGCGGTAATATTGTATTCTTCCAGCATCCTGAGCGTGACATGTTTATATTTACAATCTTTGAAAATTTTGGTATTTTACATCACTGCTTACTATGTTCTAAATCTGAAAGCAGCTTGATTACATTATAATTAAAGGCTACAAGTCATCTGAAAGGGTTTTTTAAAATTATAATTGAATACAAAGTGTAATTCATAACTTCTGTTTGCCTTTACCCAAGACAGACAGATCTTTAACTCAGCAGTTGGAAGCAGGTCAAATGGAAGAGGATCTTTCTATGTCAAGCCTATTATGCATCTATCGTAATGGAGATTTTGCTTAGCCTTCTTGGACAACACTCCTGAACAGATATAGGAAGCTTAATATGCCTGCCCTATGGTTAAGAAACAAAATGGGTGCATTTCTGCTAAGCATTCAAATTAGGTGTTTTAGGACCTAACATCTGCTTTGGTGCCTCAGTTGAGTCCATAGAGTTTGAGTGTTGAACTCCCAATCTTTTGTGTGATTGGAAAGTAACTGTTATCCTTGTGTGTTTAAAAAAGAAAAAAATAAAATCATTCCCATTTGCTCGGTAGGAATTTTCACCTTATCAAAGTTTTGGTCTAGTACTATCTTCATGGTACATATGGGCAGATATAAGTGAAGTACAGGGGAAGGATTATATTGCTGTTGAGCATTTTTGGCTTCTAAAAAATGGCTGATGCCTTTCTGGAATGCATCTTACACAACCTTTTTCTAAAACAAAATATAAGAAGATAGAATAGAAATAAACTCTTTAGCCATAAGTGGAACAGAAACTCTGTTGTTCTTCAGTTTCCATGAAAATGTAAAGAAAGCAGACCAAAGCTTCAGGGTTTCTGTTTAAACCTCTCCCTCTGCAAAATCAGTATTAAATGTCTGCAATTCCATCAACAAGTTTCTTGGAAAAAGAACCAGTTAAGTATGCAGGCCAAATTCTTTCATAGTCATAGATACTTGTAAGAGGCATCCTTTAATGTCAGAAACAAGTTCTAGACTTGTATGAAACTTAATAATATTAGTTTGTAAGAGCACCTTTTTACTTTTTATTGGTTGCTTGAGTTTCAAAATCCAATTCAAATAAATTCCAAAGTAAAAACCTAAAAAATTCTATCTGTCTGGTAGGCTTTTCAATATTTCCCTCAGCCAAGGTATTCACATATTTTCCACCTCAAACCAATTGGCATAGATTTTTTTAAGTCTCAAAACACGAAGGGAGGTTTCTTGGACCTAATGACCTGAGGTCCAGAAGCACAGGCTGAGAATCTAGGTAGCCAGGCATACCATTATTTTTGTATATTTTAACTTGTATCCACAACTGGATTTTGTTAACGGATGCTATTTTTGAGTCAAAATGCAAGTATCAAATGAGTATTTTAAATCAGCTAACAGTCTTACAGCTAGAGCTTTCCCTCCCTGTCTTTGAGTCACTAAAATGTTCCCGGGCTGGCAGGGCAGATTCTGCTCAGGAAAGAGATGCTTATAAAGCAGACATTTACTGCAGGACATGAACATGTTGAGATCATGGTAATAGATTCTGTTCTTATTCCAAATCTAACACAGCGCTTAACAACAAAATCAAACATTTTCACATGAAGACAGGAACTGACTGCTTGACTGTTGTGCTTACTGCAGGATGACTTTGGTATAGTGTCAGAATATTAGGCAGGATGGTGATGCCAGAAGATCTTTCCTGCATGAATATACGCGTAGGGAAAGAAATGTTTATGTTGTTTTTAATTTATTTTATTTTAAATATGAAATTTTTATTTTAATTTATTTTAACTATGAAATACTTGTCACATTTCTATAGTGAGAAAATGTGCTTTTTGCTATTTGTGCTGCTAACCTTCTAAGAAAGAGTAAACAAATAGCACCAAACTTGACAGAATAATCAGTATATTCAGAATATTTTGAAAAACACAGAGAGAAGCAACAGTAGAGGTGTTGCCATATTATCACTGAAGGTGCTATGTGCCTAACTGGCATAAAAACCAGCCAGGAACAGGTTGGTTTGGCTTTTCTGCAATAAATACATATATATAAACACAAATTAATACTTTTTGCAAGAACTCAAGCTGGAATTGATTAAAAAAATAGAGGACATTAATGAAGTATTACTGCAATTGTTTTTCCATGTCATCAATTTCCTATCATAGGAAGTCTGGGTCACTCAAAACTGTAGCCAAGCTATGTTCACTCTTAGTTATCTTTTGGCTATAGTATTACCTTTCAGAAACAGAAGGGCATATGTTTGCGTAAAAAGGTTACAGAGGAGACAATTTCCTTTTTGTAAAGTTTCTTGTCTTGAGTAAAGCGCTACTTTCGTTCTAATCCATGTGCTATTTTCAGTTGATCACAGGCATTGAAAATGCATGTGGTAAAAGGTCACCAGGAAGAGCTTCTATTACATTAGGAAGTCAAATATTCTCTATACAGTTAGGGATCAAGCAGGGTAAAAAAAACCCCTAGCTAATTCAAAATGAGTCTTGCTCTTAGATTAGCATTGACTCAATGCAAAAAAAAAAAAAAAAAAAAAAAAAAAAAAAAAAAAAAAAAAGGAGAGCAGTGTTTTGATGATTAGGAATCTAGGAAGAGAGTTTCTACTGAAGACAAGTCTTGCTTTATTTGCCGATTTTCATGTATTTATTTTGTGTTTTCAAGTGCTTTAACCAGTTACTGTCTGAACTTTAACTTGATATGTTTTTATATTTAAACATGAGCTTCGGTTGATGCCTTTTATCATATTTAGTCTTTCCCAGAATGTTCTCAGAAAAGATGGGATTCATTTGATACCTAAGGAGGTTTCCTTGTTTAGTGTTTCTTCTGTTTGTCCATTTTCAAGAGTATACTTTGTTTGCTTTAGAACTTATGTGTTCTAAACTTTGAAAAAATCACTTTGAACAGTGTGATTGTCACCTTAGTGCAGAGTTGAAATAGGCTGATACTATCTAGCACGTAATGTGTGAAGTCCAAAAGCTGCCCTCTTATTTTCTCATGAGTTTCATTTTTCAATGACCAAAACCTCTTAATTATTTTCTTTTGTCTTAGCTGATTACTCTTAATATATTCATTCCACCATCTCTTTTTCCATCCTCTGTAATTTATGTTAAACCTACAGACATGAAATATGGAATTAAAATTAAGCCTACCATTCATCACCTCAGATACTTTCTTGGCATTGGTTTCCCTCTTCTCCATATTTTGTTTGGCTTGTCTATTTTGTTTATACTCTGTCAGGGCAACGCCTGAGTTGCCCCAGAGCTCTTCAGTGTTGAGTACTCTTATGATATTAGGCCCATGGCCTTTGAAAGCAGCTGTATAACTTTATCTAACATCTGTGAATAGCACTTTTTCAGTGAGTGTCTTCTCCATTCTTCTCAACTACTGTTGAAATTCTTCACCCACAGAGTATCTTATTTCTGGTCACTGTTTCATTTCCTTTTCTTCTTCTTAAGTCATCCATTTGACTCAGCCTCATGCAGTCAGAATGGATAATACCAACTGTGTAAGCTCAGACATGCATTAATCAAAATTCTTGAAAGCAATACAGATATTCCCCTTCTCTGTGTATCGCATGTCATTGGAAGGGAAATTTTGCTTCTCTGGCCTATACTTTAACTCTTGGCATGTCTAACTTTGACAAAAGTTTCCAGGTTCTTTTCCAACTGGTGTACATCTGGTAGTGGTATATATTGTGTCCTAAGGAAACTCTGGCAAGCATTTGCTTTCTGTAGTGAGGTTTTTTTATTGCTTCAGGTTCACAAGGAGTGTTAACAATTGTCTGTATTAGAAAATGCGTGTCTCGATTTTTTTATTTTTGTCTCTTCAGAGCATTAACGATTCTTTAAAGTTAAGTGTAACTCTTTGTCGAACAGTTTTAGGTAACATGGGCAGAGTTGTTAGCCTGTAAGTGAAAAAGACAGAACAAGCTATCTATAGCATGTAAAACAGTTCAGTTTCCCAATAACTGTTTCTAACTAATTACGAGTGAGAAAGAGGGCATGAGACAGGGAAAGCAGAGTTGAAAGCTATAAATAGGGACACGTAGGAAGACAGTTGAGAATTGCTTCTCAATTCTATTCATGTTAATTAGAAAGAGTGGGAAATTGCTGTCTTGCTTTGTTATTCAAAGAGAGAGGTATGCAAATTGGAATAATTTCCAAATGTTTAGGACTGATCATCTGAAATTTTGACACTAATGCTAATTTGGAATACTTCAGAAATTCAACTGAAAACCATTTACTTTCTTTCAGTGTCTCCTCAGTGCATTTAAGGAAACTTTCCTGAAGCCAATAGAATTTTGACAGATTTGGAACCAGGAGCAAAATCTTATGCTAATTTTACCTTATACTATTAGCACATCTTATTTCTGCTACCCATAATCCTTATATTTTTCAGGCTGCTATACTTTTTAATTACCGATTTCTGCATTTGGTTACTGCTTAAGTATGTCTATATCTTTTTAAAAATGCTGAGAGTTGCATTGTTGTGCCACTCCAGATTTAGTATCTTAAAATTGAATCTATATTATTGAAATTTATCTTCTAGTTTGTTTTCTTAATCTCAAGTTTATGCAGATCTTTTGTTTTCTTAATGCTTATGTTGTCAATGCAGAATAATTCTTTTAGCCTTTAGCTCCTTATATTGATTTTGTTTATACAACAAAATGTAATTAATTACACTTTCCACTTAAGAAATTTAAGTTTGCACTGAATATACATGGAAAAAGCTAGAAATGCACCATCCGCCATAAACGTTCTCTTCAGGAAAAAAGAAAATATAGAACTTGCACGTGTCTGGGTAGTTAGACACATGATCTTTCCATATAGCATGAAAGTATTATTAGAATTGTTCGAAGTTATTATTTTAAATCAATTCATATAATCTATATAAACAAATCGAATGACCAACCAAGTTTGCTAATGGTCAATGGAAAATTAAGATGAATATTGATAGATCTGAATTTTCTCACTAAAAAAATGTGAATCACTCATTGCTGTTAAGACAAAATCTACCTTTAAATTGTGTTTGGGAAGTACCACACCACCAAAGCACATCTGAACAAGAGAATGATTATCACACTCTACTCACAAGCAACTCCTAGTTTCTTAAGTAGTGTTTTCCTCTGAAGACACGAGACAGCAAATAGCTATTGGTTTATAAATCACCATTAAGGGATGCTTAATTCTGAAATAGCCTTTCATCGATAAGATAATTCTAAAGCAAAAATTTAACTAAGCTTTTCCTGCCTTTGTCAGCTCTAGTGGTTACCACTGAAGTGAATAGGTGTTTATATGCCTCTTCTCAAGTACTGTGACCCAAGTTAATGTTTGGCAATACTCATCAATGTGTTTAAGGGATCTGTCAGTTGCATTTGCCTTCAGAGTGCAACTCTTGTAATTTACTTTGATATATGTGTTAAGATATCTAGAAAAATGTAGAAAGAACTCACTTTTGGAAACAATGCTGAATTTTTTTTAACTTTTATTTTTCTCTTTTCTGATTTTCTTTTAGAATCAACTTTCCTCTACGAATAAAGGCTCTTCCAAGGGAAACTATGCTGACAGTAAAACTACTTGGAGTAAACAGTGCCTCTAAAAATACAGAAGTACTTGCATGGACATGCTCCCCATTGTATCCAAAAGAGTAAGTTCAGTTTTGTATGACAGCTTAAGAAAAGACCATTCTTGAACAGTATTGCACTCAACTTGGGAGAAATATAAAAAGACAGAACTACTCACTTCAGGACCTTGCTGTAATAAGACTGAGACAGTCATTTAAAGTAAACTGCTCTTGATGTGCCAGTAAGAGCTCCATCCGTAAGTTTTTCTTTCTTTCCAGTATGTTTTATTTGAACTTGGCTTATGTAACTGTTTAACACTTGCAATAAAGATCCCTATGCCTCTTGAAAGGCCCTGCTGTACCCTCTCCCATAGCTTTGCAAAATCCTTGTCAGTGTAGCTTCTTGTTCACAGTGGTTGGTGTTTTTTTCAGTCTGCATTCTGTTCTCACACCCATTCATTCTACTCAGAGTGGGGCAGTTAGGGACAACTGCAAGGAGCACCTTTCCCTCTATACACCACTTTAGAAGCTTTCTCCTCTTTTTTAACCTCTTGTTTCTACACAGCACACAGATTAACAGTGGTTTAAAGATGCTTGTAGCCTTGAATGTGTCTGCAGTGATGCGTAAACAGAGATCTAAGGTAAATTTTCTGCAGCACTCTAAATATATTTTAGTAGCACTGAGACATCTGAATTTAGATCAAGCCTTTACAATGATGTTTAATTTTTATGTAGACTCCATAGCCCTGCATGCCTTCTGGGCAATAGATGGATACGTTCAAGCCCCACAAGTTTCTGTATTAGCATCCATCTCTAAGCTATAGCTCTTTCCTCATCTTGAGACATCTTCATCTACTTCTCCATATGGTGGCAATCACCATTTAAAACAAAACCAAACCAAAAATTCTGATAGGATGAATGAATTTACTATGTTTGAAAGACCTTGGGTTCTATTTGACTTCTAAGCTGAGAGGCTTAAAACACTAGAATACAGGTTGGATTGGGCTAGAGGTTTTTTCCAGCTTTTCAGAAGAAAATTCAAGATTACTCTGTTCAGAAAGAGAGAGCATTCTTCTGTGACTTAGCGATTAGAGCGCTTAGCTTAAAGGAAAGAAAGAAACATGAATCAAATCGCTGCTCCAAGGATTGCTTAGACATTTTATTCAGTGAGTTTTCTTTTGTAGTCTGAAGAAAAGCACATCACTCTTCCATTGTGTGTGTCTTTTTAAACAAAACACGCATTATGTTTATGTTGAGTATTTCTACTATCGTGGTGCTTAGGGTGAAATAGAGTATCTTGGCTGAGAATCTAACTTGACATGAAGTGTTAAGATGTCTTCATCCCCTAGCAAGCTCATATGTGCTGAGTACCTTCAGAAGCAGAGCATTAGGCATGATAACTTAATTGGGGAACACTTAGGCACCTTTGGGTGCCTAAATGGGATATGTGAGAATCCTGTTCTTGAGGACCTGTGTTGTACTAGAGGTTTTCTTATTTTTCAGCATTCATGTCCCAAAGGAATGATTTTTGGAAAATCTGAAAGCCCTCAGCTCCCTGGGATGTATATTTTTAAAAATGTATGCCATTGGAGCAAGCACATTGATTTTCATTAGGTACATCTCCAAGTCACCCAGACAGTTTCAAAAATTTTACTGAAAAATGGTTCCATTCTTCCATGGTACACACAATCAGCACAATGAAGGGGATAGAGGGCTACTTTCCTTTCATCTGCTGTATAATTGTAGAGATCATTGCTAAAATGACCCTTCAAAGCAAAAATAAAAGTTGAGCTGTAAGGGAGGAATTATTTAGGAATAGCATGTTCAACACCCCCTAATCTGATAGCTATGTCATTTACAATTATAGTAATTACTAACACAAAGAAGCCTAAATGCTTTTTCCTCTTTTAGCCAACCACAACTCTGCAGAATTATTCATTCACCATGATTTCAATTTATAGAGTGGTTTAAAAATAAGGGTAGCCCTGAAATTCCTTCTAAAGTATGAAACTTGAAAATATCTGAACATTTGCCCAGCCTGCTTTTCCTTTTCTTTGGAAGATCATGAATATATTTTGGTAAACTAGCTCTGAGGTAAACTTTCTCTACTTAGAAAACAGAAGGATTCAAAACTGTCAGGTGATTCTTAATAGGTAGTGCTATCAGTTAGTTGAAATAATTGAGAAGCAACAGGAGGACTTTCAGACGATATTTCCTGTTCCACACAAAATTTAAAAGTTAATAATTGTTTTTATTTGACTCACCAATTTTGTGGAAAACGTTAGTAAACTGAGCAATGAATCCAACTTCAGTCCCTCCCTGCTAGAATGCAACTAAACTTCAATAATTACTTCAATAGAGTACTTCTGAACTAGAAAATATGTACCAAGGAAAGATTTGGACCTGTAGTGTCATGCTAATGTGTGTCAAGAGTACCTTGTATTATTGCAAACATTGTGGTATTAGGGTCTCTAAATGAACAAACTCTGTAAATTTATATAAAGACATTAAAGAAATCTGACCAGAAAGTCTTTGACAAAACATTTCTAACTTGGAAATTACCACTTTCTTAAAAAGAGAACTTTCCTAAGAGGTGCATTTGAGTTCTAAAAAAGTCTTAACATTCTCATGTCTGGGATTTAATTTATAGAGGAAAGGACAGAAGTAAGCTCTTTGAAGAAGCCAGTAGCCCTGAGGTATTTGCCTGGGTCATCAAACATCCTTGTTCTAATCCTTGTCCCAGTTGGTCTCTGAGCCATTCTTCTCAGGGTCAGCAAAGATAAGGACGGAGTGTGACCTCTTTTTCTTTATTCAGATGCTTGTTTAAAATAAATGATTTTTTTTTTTTGTTAAACATTGGAAAAAGAAAATAAATGTCAAACATTTTAAAAATACAGCTCCTCATTTCTGTCCCATTATATCTTACTCTGATTAAAAACACAGGAATTCTGTTCAAGCTGATTGTGGCTTATGTTAAAAAGTGAAGGAAAAAAATCATCAGTTTTGGGTTATTCCCAAATATTACTTAGGAATCTTGATGTTTGAGTGACCTCGGGCAAAAAGATGCTTTATTTTGAAAGACTCTGAATTTACTCCTCTCTGTAAATTTGGTATCTATTTTCTCTTCCAAAATAGTTATTGTCATTGTATGGTCACTTCTTATCTCATCGTTTAATTCTTTATGTTTAGCTTGAACTGAAGATTAAGAAAAACTAAACTTATTTTAACATATAATATACAAATTCCTTTCATCTGTTTCAAGAAGTGTGAAGAGTTTCTCATGCTTTTGGGCAAGACCATGTCAAAGTCCCTTGCCAGATCAAAGGTCTGTAGCTATTTTCTGAGATTTGAACACTGCAGTTCTTCTCTAAGCAGAAGTCTATGAGAAATTTATAAAAAAGTAGAGAAGAAAACCCCAACTGTTTAAATAAAGCATATTACTCATTTTTTAGCATTTCTTCTTGCAATCTCTTCTCTATACTTGCCCATGTTGAAACCACACAATATCTAAAAATATTATCAAGAATTTGGCCTGTTTAATTTTGGATGTTTTTTGTGGTAGTGGTGGTGATGTTGTTAAAGACTTGTCAGTGAACAGATGTTTAGTAAATTTCAAATTTGCTTAATTTACATTATTACCTGAATTCTAGTAATATCTCTCACTATTCTGATAGTTGTCTTGTAGTGTGCTGATTTATAAACATGACTAGCTGATGGATATACAGGGCAGCCACTATACACTTTATCAAATGTGTGTTGGAATTACTGCTTATCAACTTTGCATGTTTCTATACAAATAGTCTCACTCTTTACAAAACTGACTTCCTGCAGATATTCTCCAATCTTTGCCTAAATATAGTTGTTTACTTAAAGTCATTGCTTGTAACTTATTTTTTAACTTTATGTTTAGGGCAGAAATTAGGAAAGAATCAAGAATATAACTGCAAATTTGTTTTAAAAGTCTAGAATAATCTGATAATTTTGTATTTGCTGTATTTGGCGCTGTCAAATGTATGGAAGTTATTTAAACTAGAAACTGTGAGAATGGAAGGTGTGGTCCTTATAAATGTCTGTAGGACATTTAGCGTTACTTTGCAGTTGAAAATCATATCACTAATTTGAATTTTCTAGAATTCTGTAGTATTTGTAATTATAATGAAGTAGCTATTTCACAGTATCATTCCAATGGGGAATTAAGACTGCTTGGACCACAACATATGGAGTTTTTATAGCTTAGCAGCTTTGGATTACCTTTAAATTTAACCTCAACTCTGAATTTCTGAGGCTTATAATGTCAGGTTTGGGGATAATTATGTTATTTTTACACTATATTTTGTCCTCATTTTCCTGGTATATCCAGTCTCAACAGCATTTCTACTGTTATATGCATTTGGAAATGAACACAGTAATAATGATTGTAGCTGCCATCTTGCCTAGTAGGTGAGCCTCCACATCCACATTTCTCATCCTTATCAGGTAGTTGACTTTAGATAGTGGCCCTAAATCAATGCCAATAAAGCCCTTCATGGTGCATCTGTATCAAGAAGTTTTATTAGACACAAGAGGCAGTTCAAAAAGTGTTTGCAAGCCTGTGTGCCAACTTTCCATTCCTTCACATCAGAAAAATGTGTTTGTCTCTTGGGTTGAATAGTTTAGTGATCCAGAACTAATTAACAAATCAGAAATCCATCATTTGGGGCAATTTGGGAGTTGTAATGTCCCCCACAGTGCCCATTGCTCTGACTTCACTGATTCTAACAACACATTTATTTTGAACTGGTATTTCTAAATCAGACAGAGCAAGCAACAAAAATTTCCTCTTGCTGGGTTTGGTGAGGGAAGTCTCCCATATGACTTCAGGATACAAGGTTGGTTTCGTTAAGTTAGGGTAACTTGAGCTGTCCTTAAATAGCACTGTCCTCTTCTCTCTTCTGCTGTAATAAAATGGGAAATTTATTTTAGCTCCAGTAATAAACAAGAGCTGGGAATCTGTGTAATTCCAGGGGTTTCCATCTGCCCTGGTTTTGCATGAACATATAAAAAAATAAATGGCAGTAAGCAGAGAGCAGCAGTTGTTTATTCACCTCCTGATGTGCTTGATGCTGAAGTTGCTACGTAGAAGCCATTGTCTATAGCTGTGATCATTCAACAGTCTTTACAAAGGTCAGTAGCACCACCCTCAACTTACAGATGGGAAAACTGGCAGGCAGAACGGGGAGTGACCTGCCTGAGCTCATCAGCAGGGCCAGATAGCAGAGAGAGGAATCTGTTGAGTAAAGGTTAAGGTTGTCATGCTCATGATGCTAGCTCCTTCCTTTTCTGAACAGAAAAGTGTGCAGGCGCTCTCTCCTGCTTCTTTTCCTTTTTCTAAAAATAATGATGCATCTTTTTACTGTTTCATTCACCTGCATGGCCCATGTTATTGTTTCATTCGTGTGTTGAAAAGCAGACTTGGTTCTGAAGAATGTTAGCTGTGCAGTGCATACAGTGCCCCAAAGATTGCTAGGGAAAGCTGTGCATCAAAAACATACACCGTATTTTGCAGTCGTTGATGCCTCTTCACATCTCTTTAAAAATGCCTCCTGTGTTTACAGACTACACTTAGTCCAAAGAGTGACTTACTGATGGAAGATACATAAGTTGCTCACTTATTTGTAAATGTACAAATTAGGCTACTCTATATACAAGGCATAACTATGTGTCTAGTTTTTAAAATGAATTCATTTTTTCTTAGAAGATATCATCTCCATACTACAGAAGTGGTTAATGTCTTTGGTTTTACTCACAGTCCTGTCATCTGCTTTAACAAGTGAAGCCATCTCCGTCCAGCAAAGAAACATTGCTTTACTTGCTGTTTCTCCAGTTGAGGACTCTGAGAACCCCACCTGCTGATTCTTCCTTATCTTCCTGGACAATCTTTAGCCACATCTGCACTGGGTGCAAATGAGTTGAAATAATGAGCTCAGGAAATGTCTCAAACACACACTTCTACAGTGTCTCTGAGGTCCATGCTAATTCTTGTATTTGTCTATACAGGTTTCCCAGGAAAAAAAATCCTCTATATAGATTCTTTTTTAAAGCCTCCTATGGTTTTAGAGCACAGTATGAAAGTGATTGGCAGTGAATGGTTGCTCAGAAGGATAATTTAGTCTTCATGTTCTTTCAGTTCTCAGCTACTCTCTTCCCTTCTGACAAAAGTGCCAATTAGTTCAAATTGATGTAAACCCCTGTCAACAAAGGAGTTGTTGAAGAGATGCGACTCGCCTATTGAAGCTCATCCCAGTACACATCACAGAAAAGCAACTTGGAACCACCATTGGTCACTTCCACATTCACATCTGTGACCTAAATGTGAAAGACTTCATATTACACAACTGCTTTCCCCCGAGTGCTGTCTTTTTCACATGACAACTTCTTTTTCTGCCTGCATTCCCCTGCAAATGCACTTATAGCTGCAAAAGAAACTTCAGAAAATGCTTTTGTCTTTAATTCTCCTGAGCTGTATTCTCACAATAAAATAAAATGTTTGCACTAACATGAATAGCTTGAGAAGTGAAAAAGAAAAATTAGCCCTGAATTAGATTTACACTGAGTATTGACTCTAAAAATGACTTTTGTAGGAGTTTCTTCTCTCTTCTACAGATAACTTAGAAACAGTTTATTTCAGTTTGCAATTCAAAAAGTACTTTCTTACAGCAATGTTATAAACTCATGCTGGGATCAAAAAGTCCATCTAGGTTCTTTTGTACCTCTAACATCCTCATCTCAGATAAAAGCTGTGCACTCAGAGCTCATCTACCTGGCTGGCTGTTTCTGTTGGAATGGGCAGAAGAGAATCCAGCTCGTTCTCAGTTGTTTTGACTGAGCAATGCTTGGAATGATCATAATAAAAATTATTTGTCAGTAAAAGAAGGGGTGTTGAACATAATCAAATTTCTGACTTTGCTTACCATTAAGATGTGGATGATTTAAATAGTAAGTCCAGCGTACTATATCTTCCTTTATTCAGGTACCGCATTCTTAATTTGAGTGGATTGGTTATGATTAGAATTTACACCTGAACTTTCTGATTTTTTTTTCAAGTTCTCTAGACTGAATTGTGTTGACCTGCCAAAAAAATGCTCCTTTTCTTATCTGCAGACCACATGCACGCCTGTTTCTGATAAGACTTTCTTGAACATGTAGTGCTCAGACTGGTACTTCAGACCATCTTCTTTCATCTTTCCAAAAACCACATGCAGCACATGTGGTACAAACTATCCCACTCAAACTTCTTTCAGCTCTTTAGAGACTCTGATATCATACTCCCTTCTCCCTGCCATCAACACACACAATCAGCAAGGATCCTTCATGGGTGCAGTAGGTTGCCATGAGGTTGTTCTTTTTGTGAAATAAATACATACTGCCCTCCACCTTATATAATGTGTTGACATTTCACATTCTCTAATGTATTTGTCCTCAGAATTAAATCTTGAGCTAGAAATATGGTATTATCCTTATTTTACACCCAGCTTAAATGGGAGCCCCTGTCACACTAGAAGTCAGCGGTAAAGCGCAGAGCTGACCTAGAACGTCTTGGCAGTCTGATTTGTGTCGTGATCCCTGTAACTGCACAGATATTGCTACAGCAGTGAGGCCAGCGGTATGCGACCTCTGCTGATCTACGCCAGGTTTGTACTAGCCACGTAGAGATAAAAGGTTTATTCTCCTTTTGCTTGTCTTTTAAGCTATCCGGTTCCATGTTCTTTGACGTAATTTTGGTAAACCCTGTTCACCTTGCCTCCAGGACTGATGCATTGTTTCCGTCTGTGTGTATTGCAGGCGGCTCATTCACGGAACTGTGCTGCTTAACATGACGTTGTACAGCACGCTTACAACAACAATGATTACGCCAGGCATCTGCAGTACTGATACACCAACCTCAGTAACAATGCAGGTAAAGAACCGAAAAAGCCAAGGAAAGAGTTGTTTTCTAACAAAGTGCAAGAAAAAGGATTGTTCCCACAGCTCATCAAGACCACACAGATTAAAAATCCTATTTCCATTATAGCTGCTTAAAGAGAGCATGTTAATCTTAATGGATGGAAGTGTGTAATTCTGCACAGTGGCAAATATGTATCATACTTTCATAACAAATACCACCTCTGATGACTAGAGAAGGTTTTTGTAGAGTAATTTTCATTGTTATAATTTTGGTTCCAAAAATACTTTTGACACAAATTAATGACTTGGTACCTGACTTACAGCTGCTTTTTCAAATGTGAACTTTTGTTCTGAGTTCTATTGAATTGCATGCCATTATAAATGTAACATACAGCTTGCAATTAGACTGTGTAGCATAAAGGATTTGTAGAGGAAGTGGCTACCAGCAAATTGTCAATAGGCATCAGTATAGCTCTCCCTTGATGAGCACATGCTGAGCACCCACTCATTCTGGGCAGAATGGCGCTCCCAGAATGGAAAATTAGGTCCGCATGGTAGTTTTGTCACCTTTCCAGATTAAATTAGCAACTGGATGCTTCAAGGGCAAAGCCGATTGTTTTCTGTATTAAGAAGCTGAATGACTATTAGCAAAAGACATGTAAAAGGAGATAATACAGATAAATGAGGCTGGCCTAAAAATGCTCTGGTTTTAATAGTCAAGCAAATGGGGATTTTCTAGTTTGAGGAGTTCAGTCAAAGACAATGCCTTAAAATAGCTCCCCCATTAATAATAAGGGGAAGTTGAGACACTAAATGGCTATTAATTAATAATCTCTCCCTGCTGAAAGAAATGGAACAGGAGGATCTCTCATTCTTACCCCCACCCTCCCCTCTGCTCCATTTTCATTTATTCCCACACATGTGACAGTATCACAATTTGTGAACATGCTGGAAATGTCATAAAGATAGCTTTTCTGATGTGACCGAGACACATTTTGTAGGGAATAACTTTGTTAACCTTTAGAAGAGTGATGTATATCAAATACTTGTATTAGAAAAATAGATATAGATAACAGATTATAATGTGTGTTAATAAACCAAAACGAGATGTGCATATTGAGCTGGATTTTGAAGAACCTGAATTTCCAGCTAAGTCTGTACTCAAATTATCAAGCCCCTCAAGCTTTGTAATTATGGTTGAATGTTTTCTTTCTCTATATCTTAAAAATATTTTCCTAAATTTCTGACACTCATATGTAAGTGTAAAGAATTAACAGTTGGTAGATGCTGGACAATATATGTGAAACTGAACATCTGGAAATGAAATCAGGAATCTGATTTCCATTGTTTACACTGGCAAACTACACATCAGAATTATCCCTATTTTTTCAGAAAAAAACCCTCCAACCTATGTTAATGGAAGCTTTCCATTTAAGAACCATCTCATTAAAAACCAGGAAAGGAGGACTAAAGGAAAAAATTACTTCAGTTTTGAGTTCATGCAGTTCTAACAAAATTGAAATACAGTGGATGAAATTCTCCCAGGAAAGTCAGTGACAAAGCTCCCACTGATTTTTGTGGGCTGAGTTTATCACCAACATATTTAAGTAGTATATTAGATACAGTGAACATCCTCAAAGAATTATTCCCTGTTCTTTCTCTCATGTTTTGTATGCTTCCTGTACAAATCCAAGATAACATTTATTGACAGTTGTATCTGACAATACATATTGCTAAAAGGACTTATCTCTTTTCTTTTTTCCTTTTTTTCTTTGTAAATAAAGATTGACTTTCCAGAAACTAATTTGGAGTTCATTAAACCTGAACCTGAAGAAAGAGGTGGTGATCTTGAAGAGCTAACTAAAGACTGCCTGAAGCATATTACAAGACTTTCGCAGACGCATTCTCTCTTGCTGTAAGTTGTACCCAGCTGGCCCCGCTGATTCTTGGCTTGCTGTACTTATCCTATCGATCACAATTAAATGTATCCAATTCTTCAGAAACAAAATTTTCCTTTGAAGGAGCCTAGCTTGATTGATTTGAGAAGTAACACCTCTAAGTGAGAGAACAGATCACAGCAAAGCCTAAATAAGCCCCTGAAGGTGGCAGTTTAGAAAAGAATTGTTTTTCCCTTTCTATTACTGTATCTTTTTGTGTCTTTGAAGCAAGAAACTAATTTTTGATTCAGAACATGAGATTTTCAGGTGATGCAGTAAGTCTACATCAGTATTCGCAAGAAAACCTTTGGGTTCTATGGAAAGCAGCCTCCTTTAGTAATTGTATACTCAGGCTTCGGGTCTGGTAGTTAAATGACATATAATCATTAAAACAATCTGTGTCAAGCTATAAGCAAGGAAAGAAGTACAGAAAGTTTATTTTTCACAGAAAGTGGATGAAGAGAAAGTGAAAGAAAACATACTGCATATACTGGGGCAGATTAATATGCTCAGCTGTATGTATGTTACACTATCAATTAGAATTATGTACTGTATAAAATAATTTTAGGTATAATCAGAGTGGAATTGGGAACACAGGTGCTTACAGAGAGCCATTATACCAATCACAGTTAATTATGTGAATTAATCCTCCATCAAAGGTCAAAAGGTGCATTAGTTGTACAATGACTAAATAACTTAAAGCCAGTTCAGCCCTCTCAGTGTGATATGATGTACCTGTTAAGACGACTATTCTGTGCTGATTTCTGTGTTGGTTGTTTGGAATTTTTAAATCAATTTCTTTAACAAAAGACAAGAGACAAAGTTGCTGGTGTATTTGATGTTTACATCAACTTTTAAAAAGACAGGATGAAACGTAAAGTTATTTTTATTAACCATAGGATCTGTGATTTGGTTGTTCTTTGTATTTTATTTTTAAGTATGAACGGGAGGTCAGTGTTTTATTGTGAATAGCCACTGTGCAAGGGCACTGGCAAGTTGCCAGCAAAATTTCCACCTGCAAAAGGGTACTCTAGAAATTATTTGGAGAACTTCAAGCCTATGTGTCTGACCTCTATTAGTGGTAAAATAGTGGGTTCTGTAAGAAGGAAAAAGATTGTTAAACATTTAGCTAAGTATGGAGTAATTTGTCAGGCAAGAGCCAGTGTGGCTTCTGTGAATAGAAACCCTGCCTCATCAACCTGTTGCTGTCCTAGAAGGTTGTCAGCGGTTGCACGGATATTGGGGATTTGGTGGATGTTCAAAAACTTTGCTGAGGTTCCACATCAGATTGTAAAAGAAATGAAATTGCCATGGGTTTAGAGGAAACCTGGTTAAAGGCAAAGGTTGGATGTTTAATGGGTGGCTTTTCAGAATGGAAAAAGCAGCAGTAGGGTCTTTCAGTGCTGGAGATTGGGACCAGTTTTATTCAGTATCTTCACTGATGATGTGGACAAGGAAGCGGGTGGGGAAATCTCCAGGTTTACAGATGGTACTAGGCTCTGCCAGATTGTCAAACACTGTGCCATGAAGGGGACGTCCAGAAGGACCTTACAAAACTGGGCATAAACACGACAGATGAGCTTCAATGTGGATAAATTTAATGGGATATATTTAAAGAAAAATTATCTAAGCATCTGTATGTGACACTGAACTCGGAATTGGCAGTTACAACACAGAAAATACATCTCGACATTACTGCTGTTATTTCCCTGAACTCACGAGTACAATGTGCAGCAGTAGCCAAAAGTGCCAACAAAATATTGCGCATAATCAGGAAGACTGTAGAGAAGAAGCCAGTATGTGTTATTTCACTGCTGTCTAAAACCTTGACATGCTATATTTTGAGTATGCTGCATAGTTCTTTTCTCTGCAACTCAGGAAGGACTCAGTAGATCTGGAAAATGTACAGAAATGATTAAAGGGATTAAGCAGCTGCTTGACTAAGAGAAGCTAAAAAGGCTGAGACTCTGTACTTTGGAGAGGAGAACATTAGAGGATGTGTATGTATGTACGATTAATTTTTATAAAATCACGATGGTGGTGGACAAGGTGAATGCATCATCAAATCGCACAATATTTGAACGAGGGACATTTGATGAAACAAGTAGGAGATGCTCAACAAATGGAAGAAAGTACTTCCTGAGACAGTCAGCGGTGAACTTTTTAAATCTGCTGTCACAAAGCTGTGGAGGTAGAAAACATCATCAGATTCACGAAGGCTATACACAAATTTAGGTTCATAAAGAGGTATTACAAAGACCAGGCAAGGGTAGACCCTATAACATCCCTGATACAACAATTTTGGATTCTGTGGGAATATGAAAGGAAGAGAACACTGAAAGTCACCAGGCTGGAGTTAAAGCTTTGATAAGTTCCATAACAGGTACTTGGAGAAAAGAGAATGGTAGTCCTGGTTTTTTCCAGAGTTTGTTTGTTTCCAGACATATGGGCTTCCCAGTAGCTGAATCTTGGACCCCTGTCTCTCAGGTAGCTGGCTCAGATCACTGGTCCCCATGGCCAGCATCTCTTGGATGTTGATTAGTGAGAGGATCAATGGAACTGAAGGAAATTAACTTCACCATATGGCTCTTGTGCTCCTCACAGCCCTACGCCATGTGCTGCTGTCTGATCTCTGGCATCATCGCCAACCCAGGCAAGAGAGGTGGAATGAAGAGAATTCATTGGTTACTGCCAGCCACTTTGGCTGACTTCTGAAAAAAATTCATATGTGAGCCTTTGATTCCTTTTAGGATTACTGTGTTTGAAATGCAAACCCCAGAAAACTAGCCATCTGAGATAATAGCTGCTCTTTGAATGTGATTCAGCCTGCTTATGCACAGTGGCTTCCAGTGTAAGGATCAGAGACTGATTTAAAGCCAGGAAGATGACAGTCTTGTTTCTGCCATCTTTCTTTTTCATTCATCATTTGCCTTCTATCTTACTTTTTTCTTTTCTTTCAGCTTCCTTTTTCCTTTTCCTTTCTGCCACTTACCTAGTAAGAAACTAGTTTGCCTACCAGTCGTTACTAGAGTGCCATTGCTGTGGATTGTGATTAGAAAGGTTACTTCCAGTTTGGTGAATAGTGGAACAGGTCTAAAAAAGTGCGGTGATGCTGCATGCTTTGCTAGTCTGTCTACAGGAGAGAAACTTGCAAGTGAGAATTGGTGCCAGGGGGCAACATTTTGTGTTTTCTAGCTTTGTTTTTCCTTCCTCTTTTCCCTTTTGTCTTGTTCTGCTTTAATACTGAACAAGAGCAACAAAAACAGCTCAGAAGCATTTAAACTCATTTTTGCCATTTCCCCCACAAAAAAAATAATAATTAAGACCAGCTAACAAAGCTTTCACAGAACCTGTTTCCTTCATTTAGCTAAAAGGATTAATGAACACTTTTAAACTGAAAACTACTGAATTATTTAGGTTTTAGGATATTTCATTTTTATTTTATTTTTATTTGTGTTGAGTAGAAGGCTATGTATTTTAATATAGCTGTTATATAGAAGGAAATTTAGATACAACTCTAGCTAAAAAGCATAAACTGCATTTTTATCAGTGAAGTGGGTTTACTAGCATCTTATCCCTATTGAGCCAAAGAAATATCCTTATTTACATAAGAATTGTCAGATGCTATCTGTATGCAAAATACTTTTACCATCTATCTTAAATGTCCTGTTACAGGTATATGTAAACTTTTGTTACAACTAAGAAATTTAAAATCAAAACTTAAAAAAAAAACCACGCAACCTTTAATTTTATCTCTGATCTTTAAAACATGGAAAGAGGAAATGGCATTGCCTCTGGAGTGAAGTCAGAGGGAGAAATCTGTTATTTAGAAAACCTGATACAAGGATTGATTTCTTATCTCCCTTTGTAAGCTCAGTAGAGGCTTTAGCTGCTTTAATCTGAACAACAGATTCTCTCGTTTGGAGGATGCTGTTTGAAAGCTTAAATCTCTGTTTAAAGTCAACATATAAAAGGGGTCCTTTAGCTGAACTGTCCTGCAGAATACCATCCAAATGCATAAGAAAACCAAACAGGCCATAAAGTCTTAGGTCTGCTTTTATCTCTTTTTCTGTGTGTGACTTCTTCACACAAACACAAAGACATCTATCTGTTGTCACAATGGACACGCTGTGAATTCTGAAGACGTTTCTTGAAATGGTTACCAAAATGATACTTTTTTGGAAATGATTACTGAATGTCATGACAGAATTTGTATCACAGGTTCATCTTCTGCATACATTTATGAGCTTATTCTCCTAAAGGAAAGAAATAAACATTCACTCTTGTGACAGTGAAAAACAAACCCATCTTTGTACCGCCACTCTCTGTTCCTGAATGTCTGGCAATTCAAAATTGCAAAGAAGAAAAGGTCTCCAGTGCATACAGAGCCAGAGGAACTCATTGCTATGAGTTGTGAAAGCCACAATCTTGACAGTTAGAGCAGGGCTAAGAGAGTTTTTGGCTAAGAATGTCCCAAAACATTGCAAATAGAAGGAAGACGACCTTGGAAATAATGTAAGCGCTTGGAATTTGAGCCCTGCCTGCTCATCTGGAATGAAACAAGCTATTTACGTACTGCCTTCTACAAGGTTTCTCACACCTTGCTCTGAAATATCTAGGTCTGTTTAAAGTCATAGTTATGTTAAGTAGATGGATCACCAATCTGGTCAAGTTTGACCAAGAAAACTGATGTTCCTTTTGGTTTCAGTAATGATTTGTGTGAACTGGAGGTCAGTTTGCACTCTCAAAACTTGCTTTTGAAGGCTCTCATATCAGATTAAGGAGATTGTCTGAGCTTGTCTCTCATGGGGAATTTATTTTTCTGTTTTCTGATGGTAACAAACCCTAGGATTTCATATGCGTGAGGCAAAGATACCTGAATTGTTGACCAATCAAAGGATATATAGCAAACTTTATTCTGAGGCACTTCTCACTGTGGTGAAATATGGTGTGATGACTGACCACTTTATCAATATGTCATTTAGATCCCTAATGTCTCTATGAGAAATTTGGTATTGCAACCTTTTTTGTGAGTGCAGCAAAGCACAGCACGCTAGGCCTTGTGAACAGACAAAAGTTGCTGGGGGCTTTCCTTCCCTTTTCCAAACTCATACCAGTGCTAGGGATAATTGCACTTTGTGTGTGCACACGGTAGTGTTCTTGTGTATGTGCACGGATGTGCCTTTTTAAATGCAAATACACTAAAAATAGACACACCTGCATTAAACTGTCAAAGCAAGGGCAGGAATGAAAGCTATGGCTAGCAGTGTTGTGTGTCAAGTTGTTGCAGTAGTTAGTTAGTGGTCATGTGTAGCAGATGAATGTAACAATAATTTATCCCGTGATAACCGCACCTTCCTTGTCTCTGTCAGAAAACACCAGTAAAAACAAACACCACCACCACCAAAGACAGTGCAGAAGAAAAATGAGAGTGCTTGGGAAGTGAAATAACCATATATGTGTGTCTTTTGACACTTCATTTTTATATGACCTAAGGCTGACAGATCTAGAGTATAAGTATCACTTTTCTTATAAAAGCTGGTCTGCAGAAAATTATATCCTACCCCAAGGAAAACACGTACTTAGCCAAAAAGCAGTGTACTGTATGACTTGGCCCCTCTGTACAATAAAGTTTGTTGCTACACAAAGCTCCAGGTGGTTTTAATTTCAAACTGAATTTCTAATCTTCTCTTCCAGACTCTCAGAGCAACAGAGAAGAATCTTATGGTTTTATCGTTACTACTGCAATAATCAAAATTGCTCCCTTCCTCTGGTACTGGGCAGTGCACCCAGTTGGGATCGAACGACTGTATCAGAAATGTATGCAGTGTTGAGGAGATGGAGATTTTCTAACCCTCTGGAGGCACTTGGGCTTCTGACTTTCAGGTAAGGGAATATTAACCAAGTAGGAAAATAACAATAAACAGAATGATCACTTGCTGATTAATTCAACACCTGAATTTGCTCAGCGCAGTATCATGCTTTGGTTCACTGTCCATGTTTTTGTTTCTGTCCCTGTGTCAAAGTCAAGGTTAGTTGCAACTCTTGTTGATGACCTTGAGTTGAACGTGCCAGCCCTGCCTCCTTGGTTGAGAAGGTTTTCTGTTTCTCAGGATAATGAAAAGAGTACTTCATTCTCTATAGCAGATTCAGTCAGTTTCTGGTAACAGGTGATCAGTCAGATACTTAGCGCTTACATAGCACTCCATATCTTCAAGCTACTGTACAGATGTGAAGTGACTAATGTGAAGTCCTCCTAATAAGGAGGACTGAAGTATGCTTCCAGATCGTGATACCATGTAAAAATGTGCGGTCCCACCTGTAGCCCATCTTTCTGAAGTAGATAGGATGAAACTTTGAAGTCAGTTCCTTACACTTTGAATAAATTCTGTTGTGATGCCTTAGGTTCCACCCCCACTTCTTACACTGGGAGCTGATTGTTTGTTGGAAGGCTTTCTTGATGTTGGAGATAGTCTTGGCTATGATGTAATAGTAGATGTCAGGGGACAGAATCTGTGTCAGCTGTTACATTTCCTCCAAAAGCTTGGGAGGTATTTGCATTAAGTGAGCTACCTGTGAAAACATTAAACGTGCGGATGAAATAGTTGAGCAAATTTGGTTTATCAAGCCCTTGCTTGTCTGGGTAAGCACAAGCTGTACCAGCTTTGCAATCTCAGTTCCATGTTGTATCTTTAGAAAAAAATACCTCGCCTAAAGCTTTACTTGAGAAAAGACTGTATACACTCGCCTCCACATTATTAAAAATAGCTATTTAATAATTTAAAACTCTCTATTGATTTTTATTTCCCTCTGGATGTGATTTCCTAGGAATACCTGTATCTCAGGTTATATCTGAACTGCTAGCAGTTTCACACGTTTGCATACCTGTCTTTTTAATATTTGGGAATGACAGAAACAAAGATCCTGAAAGATCAGGTTCTGGAGCATAATGTTGTTATCTTATTTAGCATTATTAAATTATTAGAATCAATTTCTAAAAGAATTGAGTAGAAAGGAGTATACGGGCGGTGTGTTGTCTTCTACACGGCAGAGTAGCAAGAGATTTTGAGATGATTTGACAGAGCATGCCAGGCTTTCAGATCAGACCTTTTGTCAAATTTTGTTTCTGTGTATGGGTGGCATTTCTGCAAATGAAGAGCTTGATTGCTCTTTGAAGATGCAGCTCAGCATCAGGGTGTGGTGCATAGTATCAGTCCTGTCAGGTGCTTCACAGAGTATTTAATATGACTCAGCCTGTCACAGAGCTGCTTAGCGTGTAGTGGATGCAGTGTACACACTGTTCATTCTGGCTACCACAAAGATTGCTGGCATGAAAAGATGGGAAGATGTCATCACTTTGTCTCTCCTGGTGCCACTGTTGGGAGTGGCTGGCACCTGCAGTGGTGCCAAAGAACAAGTACTTCTGATCAGGATCTTAGCTGGTTTGTCCCTTTAGTTTCTTCCTCACAAAAGATAATATCAATCTGGGGTTTTTTTTTGCTTCGTGCTAACACTACAGAAAAGTTCTGGATTACAGCAGAAATCCTCTTTAAAAATAATTTCTGTCCTCATATCCACGGTATTTTGTAGGTGCATGAACAACTGTGAAGCTAACCTTCAGAAACAGAAGGATTACATTTCCTTAAACATGTCTGGTTTCAGAGATGTATAGGTCGCATGATTTAACTGCTGAGACACATGTATATGCAGATGGAGTGGGTTGAAGTGGAGGAGTACTTTCCATATAAATGAATTTCTGAGGTTTCTTCTCTTGGTTCTCTTTTTCTCAGATTTCAATCATTTTGAAAAATAAAGTAGTACTGGATATGGTCCAACTTCCCTTCACCATTACCTTCACTGACTTTGGATTGTAGGCTCTGTAACTGAGCTGTTTTTGAAGGTTCATTCAACTCTATCCTGTATTATGTTTGGCACTGACAATTCATCAACTTGGTTCCTCACTTCTATCATCCACAAAACAGCTCTCTGATTTCTTGTGATTACTGAGACACAGCTGAAAGATCCACGTTCATATAAAACATGAGCAGAATATGAAAGAAATGCTCTTTATATATTCATGTCTGTTTTAAGGACTTGTGTTACCATTGCTATTTTGATTTTTTTCCAAATAAAAATTGATTCCACATAAACATTCAGCTTTCAGAACATGGTGTAGCAAGGAGATCCACAGTTCAGGTCTATGTTGTATCGTTTCTATAGACTGCAATTTACCACATTGTTAGCAATACCATAAGAGAGACCAAGACTTTCCAATCACTCAGAATTTTGGATGCTTCCTTTGCTGAAGCCTTCAGTTTGCAGTGTCTTAAAGAGAACCTGAATTCCTCCTGCAGGCATGTGCTTACTCCTTATACAGTGTAGAGAGGATACTCAAAATCACTAGTCATTTTTGCAAGCTTTGGTCTGGGGACTCTAAATTATTCTTCTTCTCAGAATGAAAAAGCAGCATCTGTCCTGATGATTAAGCTCAATCTCACATTTGCAAGAATAAAGAAATGAAAATGATTGGAGGCACTACCTCATTGCCTGGGTTAGAAGACATTATCACAGAGCTTAGGGAGAGGTACCATGGCCCATCAGATCAAGCCTCATTATCCCACATCTGAGTTAGAGCACTGCAACTTTTTGAAACTTCTAAATTCTTTTTGTTCCCTGCACAATTAAATTTACAAATTAATAGATATTTCTTGTTCTTTGAGCATGTCTCTCCAGATTATGCTTTTTCCACTTTGCAGGCACACCTCAAGGCAGCCAAATGATAACATACTCATTTATGCAGTGGAAAAGAAGAACTTTCATAAATTGGAAACACAATCATGGCACATTTCACAGATAAATTCAGTAGCAACCTTGCATCCAGTCCTTGCAGTAAACGCATTGATTCTTAAAGCCCCAGAAGCCAACACTTTAAAAACAATTTAAAAAAACAATGAACGTTTCTTTAATCAATAAAGATGGGATAGAGAAGATGGCAGGGGGGAGTGTAGAATAAGATTTTACACTCTTAGTTTTACCTCTAATTTCAGGGAAGGGTGATTATAAGCCATTGCCTGAAAAATAAAATTTTCCTTAAGGCAGAATGTATAGAGCTGGTCCCTCCTACTCAGCACTGCTTATTGGTGCCCTGTGCATTTTACCATTGACTTCACTTATTGAGTTTGGTAAAACGCCAAGTTTAGTGGAGTTAGAGCTTTCTATAACTGTATCTACTTTGCATGGCACACTTGCCAGGGAAATGACATGGGTACACTTGTTTATTCAGAGAATTTTCTTGATGACAGAAAGAAATGAAAGGCAGTGTTAGAAAGTCTATCTTTTATGATGCATTGCTAACATGCAAATGTTTTTTGTATGTATAGAACAACTGCACTTACAAATAGATTTTTGTGAGGTTATCTTGCTATTCAAATTATTGAAAATGAAAGCCAAAATATATTCATTACCCCAAATAGCAGCGTGTTTGCTCCAACCTTCGTTTTCTGGAATATCTAGAGTACACTTGCAGCCTTGTGAGATATTGTAGCTAGGAATCAGGAAATCAAGCTAGAATCAGGAAACAGCCACCAAATAAGGTATGTCATTTTCCAGTATTGTGCATGGCTGCAACCATTCTGAAGAGAGAACTTTTATTATTCAACAGTGGAGGTGAAAACATAACCTCATTGGTAGGCTTAATGGTTTTTCCTACAAACTTTCTGATAAATTATAACTCTGTCAGGGCAAGTGCATAGAAAAGAACATTCCTTTAAAACCGTGTGCCAATTCAGAGGATTTTGAGACCAGACATGAAGGTGTTAGAGGGGTTTTATGCTGCCTTACTTAACTCCCTGTATGGAGCTGGCAGAGTAGGGGAAGATATGAGTCCTCCTACTTCTCCTTGACCAGAGAAGATGCCCTTCTGGTTACAGCATCCCTCAGCCTTAATACTAATCTCACAGTATTATTGCTGATTTTCACATTATGTAGCAGAGTAGCTACTGAGTTTCAGAGGTTAAGATATATACCAATATATGCAAAACTTTTGAACCAATAATTATAATAAAATGTGATAGCTTGAAGCCAGAGTTTGTTCTTCCACCTTTGAAAGCCAAATTGATTTTAGAAGTGTTGAATCAGGTTGTCATTGTTTTAATAAAAGCAGAATGTGAACTGTTCCTGAAAGTCCACAAAGAATGCCCAACAGAGTATTTATCAAACAGATACAGCTAGAGTATATCTGGCCTGTTTACATCTTACTTGGTTTAAAAGGCTGTAGTCGTATATCAATGTGGAAACCAAACACAGGCTTATGCAAAGAAATAAGAACAAAGTAAGTCTGCAATTAATTTGTTACTTTGATGTACAGAATGTACTACTGATAAAGCTTTAAAACTGTTTTGTAGTAATGTACATGAAATTTAGTGATAACTTATGTGGGAATATATGCATTGTTAGGAATAGACAACTCTTCATTTTAATCACCATAATGTGATTAATTCCTCCCCCCCGTCCCCCCCCCCCGTCCCCCCCTACTGGCTTTAACCATTTCTAGCTTTCTTGTCAATAAATATGAAGGTATGACAGCAGACAGCTATAGTAAGACAACAAAGAACGGATAACTATGTAGGACATGTCGTGCTTTCTGTACGTAAACATGCAATCTGATCAGGAGGCTAATCCTGTAAATAATCAAGTTTTCCATGTTTTGTTCTTTTGTTTTAATGCGACAGAGAACAAAGTTTGTCTCTGGGGTGGGAAGAACCTTCTAGACCATACAGATTTCAAATGGCAAATTCCTTTTTGTTAATTTCTTCCTGTCTTGTTCTCTCCTAGGATATGGTTCACCATATGGTCTCCATGACAACTTAAACTTATTACTAGTTGTTTTAGTTAGAATTTCTTATAGAAAATCTATGTAAGCATTACTTAAAGTGTATTTTCTTTGAGTAAATTCTACAGATCCATCTGCCAGTTGATCAGCCAAAGCAATAGCTAGTGTATCTGACCATGAGCTTTGCAGTGAGGGGGGGATGGGGAGGGTTTACATGTCTTATCACAATGAGGAGTGAATATATTACTCTTTTTCAACTGAAAATTTTGAAAATCCAGTGTCCTTTTTACTGATGGTATTTGTTATTTTTCTGTACTATCATTTCGTCCTTGTCATTTTCTAATCTTCTTACACTGACACAGAGTTTTCTTTAGAAGGCCTCAGAAGAATTAAAAAAATCACCAACAGAAAGTAAATAGCCCTGATAATTTTATCTGTGTGCTAAAACTAAAGGAATTCCTTAATTATTATTCTTTAAGTTTCTTCTCTCTTCCTGTCTAATTCGTTTTAAAATACTTAAACTGTTACCCAGAACTTATCTGTCTATTCTTTTAAACAGTTCTTCCATATTTTCTGTACTGGCCCAGTTGCACCTGTCAGTGACATGATATCCTTTACTACGTAGAGGGCTTTTTGTTTTGAATTGGTATCTTCGTTACAGTAGATTTGCTAGCTCAGCCTTCCTTGTTTCTACCAGATTCAATAACATGCATTTAATGAGGCCAGAGTCTTTCTTTTTTGAAAATGCAACAGAACTTAAAAAGTGAAGGGAATATGTGGCATGTTATAAACCTCTAACTTAAAAGATGGCTCGTGGAAAGGCCATTCTGTTCTCTACAGAGATCGCCACGTACCAGGAAATGTAGTGAACTGTACAGTTCCATTTACCTGACAAATATCTTCCAGCATAGGGTTATTTGAGACAATGCAATAAAATTAGAATAATAAAACTGTTAAAAATGAAATGCACATCTATTTCTCATTTCCAATCAAGTCACCACTGGCAGATGCTAAAATCTCAGGAGAATTTCACAAATCCACAGGATGCCTCAGCAGTGCTTAGTTTTCTGTTTGAATCAGATTTAGCTGAAAGGTACAGCTAGACAAATCACTCCCTACTGGCTATCTGTATGAAAAGACTCAAAGACTGTAAGTTGTTCTTACTTCTAAAGTAAATGCTCATCCAGCTCATCCACATGCTCATCTATGCTCCTCCAGCTCAAAATTCAACTTTTACCAAAAACATCTTAAAGTCTCAAGGGACACCTAACAATCTACAGCTACTTAGACAGAAGATATAAAAATGGATGGCTGTCAATCATTGGAATCATGCAGGGAGGGAAGAACAAAATAGCGGAAGGGGTGTTGAGGTTAAATATCAAAGGAAATCAGTTTCATAACCTAAGGAGAATCCAGGTTGCAAGACGAGTTGTGAAGGGGAAATTTGAAGTCCTGCATAGTGTGACCTATTGCTAAGGACTAGACTCAACTATCATTTACGTATTGTTTGTTTTTCAGTAGTGTCTCTGAGTGTGTAAACCTGGAACCAATTTGTAAGAAGTCACAATCTCTGTTATGGAGTACTCATTACCTGAACAGAGAACAAATAAAATTGGCCAAAAGAAGAAAGCTAGGATATATTACAATGCAATCAGGCAAATAAATGAGGAACACCATGGTTCTATTCATGTAATTATTTATTGACCAATAGGTTGTTTGTAGAGGGGGGAAAAAATACATCTGGAAGTAATTGGAAACCTGGATGAAAATTACCATTTTGAAACTGCAAAGAAGTCATACAAGCATTGTTAAAGGTTCTTGGTTTAAGTTGCATTTTTTCTAGCTAAATTCTCAGAGATTTTGGCGGCAACGATAAAACAGCTAGGGAAGAGAAGTGCCTGAATCTCCTGCCTCTCTGAAGCCATTATCGGAGGCCACATGTCAAGAACTTGATCATCTATGGTTCAAATACTTTGCAAAATTGATCTGATATAGAGAGCTCTGATACAGATGTGCTCCTCTTTCTTAGGAGAGTACCCTTAAAGCTGGAATATTGAATTTGTTGTGATACAGTCGTCTCACTTCTCTGCTTCCGGAGTTTTCAGTATGTGTAAATAATTACATATTCATTGTTGCAAGCCCTGGATATCAGATGTCTTCTAATACCCCAACTATGAAGCTGTTTTTCTTAGGCCTAAAGTGATTTCTTTTGCATTGAGTCACAGAGCCAAAAAATCTATTACTTGTGTCCTCTAATCAAGACTAATTTATGGATTACTAAAATCAGATTTGATACAACACTCAAAAGTTTGCAAGATTATTCACTGGAAAAAACCCTCTAGCCCTAATTAATTACCAGGCATGTGAAGGATAGGATTTTGTACTCGGATCTGCTTCTAGACCTTAACCTGTTACTGGCTTTTAGCAAATTAATTGATGTTTATAAGCACGAATAGCATAAGCACCATGTAATACTAGTTGAGTTCATAAGTATTTGCTGTAGTTCTAGTGTTTCTGAGAATGTTAAATGTTTGCTCAAATACAAATGTAAGGGGTTAAACAAATAGCAGTAAATATTTTTCTGTTGTACCTGTGGCCCTGACTGTCACTGAAATTCAAGAGAGCAATGGATATTACATCTGGGGCTTAACAAATTGTGAGGTAGTTAAAAGAACGTGTTAACTGCCCATTCTTTCAAAAAGATTCAACTCAGCCTCAAGCTCAAGATTTAAAAGCTGAAGGAAACAGTTTAGTAACCAGGGCCAGCAAATTACCAGAAGGTCATTCAAGAAGAGTGACAGGAGCCATGTTTCCTGAAGCAAACCTACCAGTAGATTTTTTCCCCACAGTGCCTATGCGCTTGAGCTCATCGTTATTCTAATCACATCTCCTAGAGATACTTTTGCGAACTTAGATATAGCCCCCATTTTGACTTACAGCAAATTAACTCTAAACAAATCAAATGTTAGCTGTTGAATTTTCTGGCAAGGTTGGGATTAAAATAATTTTATCGTTCTTAGTTTAGCTGGAAAAAATATAGGCGTTTCTCTCATCATAGCATTGCATGTATTCAAATGTTGGCTTCTAGTAAGGACAAGCAGTAACTAAGTAATAACATTTTTCTGCTTGACTTGGTGCCAGCGTAGAGCATATTTCACTGTTCAGTAACCTGTTGAACTAGGCGAGAAGAGAAAGGGGAAGACTAATTTCCATATTATCTGCACATGCTTGGCACACAGGCCTTTGGAGCAATTGCATAATTAGAAGATAGGATGATATGAAAGGGATTAATTTTTTTTAATATGCAGTCCTCCTTCAAATATGTTTTGTTCTAAATAGACACGTGAATATTAAAGTAACAACTTCATATTCCTAATAGGTTGCCTAGAATAAATAATAATTAAAAAAATCCTTGCAAAATAGGCTAATTTGGGGCTATCATAATTTATTTATAATGTATTCCCTCTCTCCTCATCAAGGCCCTCTCAGCATTATACAATTACAAACTGTATTAAAAACATCATCAAATATGTACCATAACAGACAAACATAATAATAAAATCAGACCTAAGCTGCATTTTTAAAAGGGACATTGAAAGTGCTCTAGGAGGCAGCTGATTGCAGCACAGAAGCCAGGCCTTTCAACTAGGTCCAACTGTTAGCTTTTTTTTTTTTGCCTTTTTTTTTTTCCCAAAAATCTACATTTTTATTTGATGACCTATAGTTAATTCGATGATCGCAGTGGGGAAAATTAACTCTATATCAGCCAGACCCAATATGGTGACTTCTGATTTATTTTTCTAGTGGGTATATTGTTGGCAAAAGTTGCTGGATGGGAAGCTAGGAAGAGAGCAGTTTGTTTTTGTGTTGAGTGCGTAAAGCAGTAATACTGCAGGCCTCGTGACACCTTCTGACATACATGACGGTTCTGATTTCAAAGGACTTTCTCCAGGGTGAATTGACAGGATAACCTCTGTCCTTTACTCATCATTTTTATGTATGCCTAAACTGCCAAATCAGAGATTTTGAAAAGAGCCTAATAGCCATATCAGTACAGAGAGGGGAGGGATTCACTCCTTTCTGTGGGGCAAGTACTTACCCTCAGAGAACTGGATCAAAGCCCAGCAGCTCTTTTGAACAATATCTAATTGACTGTGCTGCTGTTTGAAGACATTTTTGCCTCTTTGGCAGAGATGACCACTCTTGCTGCTCTGGTGACAGAAAGGTCTGTATGAACATTTCCAGTTTGCTTCAGGGGAAGACAGAAAAGACTCTTGGGATGGCAATGGGCAAGCTCAAGTGCTAACAGAGAGTTAAGGGTGACACCACGTAGCAGACATACACAGAAGGGCACATCTGTTCCTTCCCTTGTGAAAGGGACAGTAGAAGAATAGCTACTGTGAATCAATCTAGGCAACTTCTGTGTACATGAAATTCTCCATGTATCACGATTAATGTCACAAATGCAACACATGAAAAGGTGGAAATTGTTTTTGTATTTTATTTTTTCAAAAAAACTTCTTAAAATATTATTTTGCAGCTTTCAAATATTAAAACAACAGTGTATACTTTTGGGGTTTTTTTTCTCTGAAAAGAGAGAAAACGTTCAGTTAAAAGTCAGTTTTGATCAGTTAGGTTACACTAAAATTTCATTCTTTTTCTTTTTTTAAAGAAAAACGTTTTGACCAGCTACATTATCCAGCCTTCTTTCCCTGTTTTATCATTGCTGCTATACCATGTTTTCCTCTTTTATCATTTTTACAGTTAGAGCTCCATCACAAAATCTATATTAGGCTACAGCCACTCTGCTTTCAACCAGAATTTGTTAAGAATACAGATTATGCTGAATTCTCAAACATTTTCCCATCAGAAATCGATGTTTCACTGCCTTTACTAAATTTTCCTTTAGAAAAGCTAGAAAGAAAACATGTTTTCCATTTCAAAATTACTGCTGTTTAAAAATATTTTTATTGTGTTATGATATGAACCAAAAGAGCTGACATTGAAATAAACTGTCTGAAATGAACCTTTTTTGTGTGGGAAATTTCAAGCTTTTGTGTTGTTGCTCAGAACAAAAGAAGTCTTCAAGAGTCTGTTAAAAGTTCCCATGGCACAGGTATTTCCTATTTCAGGTAAGTAGGAGCAGCAAGAGAAGATCCATAATTTGCTTTATATTTCAGTATATAGAGAGGAAATTACAACATGTGATAGCTCAATTAAAGATGTGTTTGATCAGGTTCCCCCCCCCCCCCCCATGAGACTGCGGCAGTCAATCCAATTAAGTTATCTGCTATGTGTTTCTTGACTCTTCTTACAGTAAAGCAAATGAATTGATTTTTGTCCTATTCCATTTTGAGAGAAAACCTGGCTTTCTAACATTTTATATCAGTGAGAGCTCAGGACAGTTGCAGTGGTTCAGTAGCTCTTAATTATATCTTTTTGTTTTGCTCTAGTTTTCCAGATCGAGATATTCGCAGAACAGCAGTCCAACAAATAGAAAATCTGTCAAATGATGAATTGTTAGAATACCTCCCACAGCTGGTTCAGGTAAGGAAGAAATTGATAGCCAAGAAATTCTTCTGTCTAGATCAATAACTTCATTAAATACTTTTGATTCTTTCAGTTTGATTGATACATTGTAAGAGGAATAAATAAGAAAGGCTGTTCAGCTGATGCAATGATTGAATTAACAACAGGGCTGAGCTATAGACTGTTTTCCACTTAAGAGAATGTAGTTGTTTAGCACACTGATTGAACTTTTCTGTATACTAGGAGAGGGTGTTTTCAACTAAAAAACAAAAAGAAAAAATGGATCTGAACAAGAGATTCTGCTATGAGCACCAAACCAGGGGCTGGTGGTGGCAGAGCTTTGTTGTAGTCAAGGAAGTAAATGGTGTTGCAACAAATCACAGTTTTCTTAATACCACATACATGGGGAAAATCACTGTCAGCACAGAGTAACCAGGGCAATTTGGGTTAGAATTGTCTCTTTGCAGATGTACACTGCATTTCACTGGAAAGTAGTGTTTTACAAGCTATGGGCCCACTACTTCCAAAGCAATGACTTTGTGATTGAGTAGGTCCTGTGTTGCAGTCAAGGAGGAACCGGACACTTAGAAAGCTTTATCCTCTTACTTTGTAACACTGTGCACGTGGATTGCTTACAATTCTGTCTTTTGGAGTTCCTGGGGGGGGGGGGCGAGGGGAGGGTTGTGTGTTTTTAAATGTATATTTATATAAATGCATGCACATATATGCACATATCTAGATAGATAGATGTGTATACGTGTATGAATATATTTATGTAATCCACTACCATGAAGCAATGGAAAGGACAAGGGGTAATGGGTGCAAGTTACTGCTGAGAAGATTCCAGCTGGACACAAAAGGACAATTTTTCGCAGTGAGAACAATCAGCCATTGAAATAATCTCCCCAGGGAAGTGGTGGATTCCCCAACACTGGACACTTTTAAGATTCAGCTGGACGGGGTGCTGGGCCATCTTGTCTAGACCATGCTTTTGTCTAAACGGAGCTGTTGCCAAGAAAAATTTGGGCCAGATGATCCTTGAGGTCACTTCCAACCTGGTATTCTATGACTCTATGATAATGGAACCTGCACAGCTTTACAGCATTCACACAGTAGGACACTAACGTGACCTTTCAGTGCCCACAGCTTCTGTTTTACAAATAAGTTTATTTTCCAAACCAGGTAATCAGATAAAAATTTAAACATAGCATTGATAGTTTTATGCGAGGGAAGAAAAGCTGCATGTTTACATATATGTTAACAGAGTTGGAATCAGCATATCTGCCTGTCTTACAGATGGCGGCAGACACTTGGGTCCTGAAGTTTCTTTGCTTATTGTGTTGCTAGGACAGTCTCCATATGTTGGATTGCTTTGTTCGAACTAAGCACTGTGTCCTTTCTGATTAATTTTATTATAAAGGAAAGATGACAAAGTCAGCATACAAGTGATTCTTCTTAATTTATCTCTTAAGGTGCTCAAGTTTGAGTGGAGTCTTGAAAGCCCTCTAGTGAAACTTCTGCTGAATCGTTCTCTTCAGAGCATCCAGGTAGCCCATCAACTTTACTGGTAAGATCATTTGCCATTACTACCGTAGTCATTTTCTGTTTTCATGAACTTTATTCATGATTCTGTTGGTGACAAACTCTCTTTTTTGTTTAAAAACAGCAAAACCTAGGGTTTTGCTCCTTCTTTATTCTCCTTTCAATACTTGGGATGGGTAAATTGTGTAATAGACCTACTCATCCCTGCCTTCATTCTGCCCCTGGCAGGAGGGGTGGGGAGAAGTTCTGTCCACTTGTAAGATACCATTTGTATTTTTCTGCATTTTCCGATTTGAGCCAAAAATAGTCTTCCTCAAAATTTGCAAGCTCCAAGCAGCATTTGGCTTTCTTATAAACAATCCTGCTTTTGTGATTTCTCTGACCTCTCCTGAAGTTTTCAGGCTTCTCATACGTGCCAAAGTATATCTCGTACTCCTTTGCATATCAGTCTGACTTGTGATGGTAGAGTTTCCAATAGTTCCTTTTCATGATTATAGAGATGTACCAGTCTTGACAGTAACTGCTATTCACTGTCTACCTCTACAATATAAGGAGCTCTGTAATTGTATTATTGCTTGCAGTGGTTATTCTGTTTGCTGTGCTGTTACTTTAAGGCTCCCTGAACTGGAATGTGGCTTTCTGTGTGTGAACAACTGCCCTGTGAATTGAAAATCAAACTGTTGTGGCTGGTTGGTTTTTTTTGTTTGGGTTTTGGGTTTGGGGTTTTTTTTTTTCATGTTTAATAATGATGGATGAACTGAGTTTTAATTTACAGTTCAACTGGTTCAGACCCCTTAAAGCAAAAGCTTTCCTTCCTGCAAAGGAAAAACAACAACTTGAAATGTAATCATTTGGTTGATGAAGTGTGAGGTCGGAAAGAGCATAGATCATACTTTCATACCTGCATGATCTCTTGAAGTGTTAGTGGGGATAAAACAGAATTATGAATGTGTTTGTTTCACTGAAATGAGTAGGATAACAATAACATGCCTAATAAGCGTATCTGTCAAATGAAGAGGAACCACATTTAGCAAGCCATTTTTCTGACAGTGCCTGAAATATACCTGAGCGATTTCTACTATCTTGTATTAAATATAGTCATACTGGATATAAAATGTCCAGGCTAGTGCTCTTAAATGTGTCCAGAGAGTTCATAGTTTTTCTGTGCAATTAGAAATGATTTCTAGAGTTCATTGGACAGTGGGAACATCATTGGTTTGCCTGTGTTTTCTTTAACTCCTTCCTTCTTCTCAGAAGGAAAATGACTAAGTATCTGCGGTGGTCTTCCTCTTTACTTTGCCGGGTAGACCTGTGTAGATTCCTATTTTTTCCCCAAATTTTTCTCAAGCTGTCTAATACTATAATCTTGGGTAATATAGAGCAGATATGCCATCCTGAATAATAGATATCTTTATCTGGCACAATATAATTTAATGTGACATTACCAGCTAACATGTAGCATCCACTAACGTTCCTTGTAAACTTGCTGCCAGGGCCTCTTTAGCCAAAAAAACAGATAGTATCAGAAGAGAGAAACACTGTGATTGTGGATCGGGTGTATATATTTGAGTTCTTTTTTCATGGAACAACCTGTCAATAAAATACAACAGATAACTTCTTTCTGAGAACAAGTTCACCTAATGGCAATGTGTTAGAATATGGCAAAACCTGGGAGAGTGGGGAAACATCAGCAAATACAACAGACAAAAATAACAGCAGCCACCTCTGTGGTAGTCATCCTTGGAAGTATAGTTGTAGAGCTATGTACACCTAATATAAACTGAGTGGTCATTAGTTTTAGGTGGGGAGGTTGTTTCACAGGATGTACTTGCTGGCTGCTCTCAGTTTCAAAAATTGGTAAATTTTAAACAGTCTGATTAAACTGGTGTGTATAATATAGGTGTTTAGCTGCACAAAGTAATTGAGCAAACATCTAGTAGTCCCATTCAATTTAGTGGAAGGAGCCAGAGTACCTCTTTTATTTAGGCTTTTTGTTCAAATGTTTCAATCTAAACTGAGAACTTAAATATGGCACGTTATCTGTTAAAATTTTGCTTCTTGTGTTCATCACACTATGCACCTTTTTTTCTTTGGTAAGTCTGCTCCACCATGTTCTTCAGTAGTAAACTCTCTTCTACCTAACATGTCAATTTATGTAATTATTCATATTCCTGTTCCAGCATTTTAAAAGGTGGTTTCCCAAGTCATAAATGCTTTTTACAAAATTTAATAGTGATTTCATAGTTTTTATTAATAAAACCTTAATTAATTAATAAAGGCTTTCTTTACTTCACAAATTGAATTTCAGTCCTTATAAAAGTAATGGAAAACAGAGGTTGTCTTATCCACTTATCTCTAAGGAGATTTTTAAAAGAAGCTCAATGATTTAATAATGTGGGAAACCCATATGTGCATGTACACTCATGTAACTTCTTTTTAAGAAATGTGATTAGGTAACATTTTATTCTTAATTGTTGTAGTCTGTTTCATTACCAAATTAGCAATCAAGGAGCAAAGACTGGTAAAAACAAAGTTTAATAACAAGATTATATTTATTTGTAATTGTAATGAATGACATTACCATTCGATTATTAAATAATACAACATTATGCACAGTGTACCTGCCCAAAATAAAACTTGGAAAAGACAACTTTAATGTAATTCAGAAAACTGGTGATGTGATTTCAGAACCACAGGGGAAAAAATCAACTGATTTTAACATCCATGTTTTACAACACTTTTGTGAATTTAGAAACTAGTTACCTGAACTGGTGGTGACTGTCAACACTAACTTATTTTAATGACAAATATAATTTATAATAATATCTCAGTTATTTAAAATTGACTCAATTTCCCTGCATACCACAGATAAGCAGTTACTCAACAATGATGTAGCAGCTCATCACCTTTTTAATATTAATGTTGGATAGTAAATTGTTAACTCATTTCCATCAAGCAGTGATAAGTTTCTCTGAATATTTTGTTTAAAAATGATGGGACAGTAATTGCCAAGGTGGACAGAACAGATAGAATGTTCATTGTTGTAAATAAGGATAGCTTCAGTCTGTTCTTTGGTTGTATCTGCTGCAGATTTGTCTCATTAATTCTGCTATTTAGAGTGAAAAGGTAATTGATTTTACACCCTGTGTTTGTTTGTTTTCTTATCATGTATGACTTTTCCCCTCTTTAAATTCTTGAGGAATTTGGGCGACCTGCATCCATCAGTGTTTCAGCTCCTCGTTGGTACTTTTGAATGCACTCCCCTTCCCAAGGAGACTGAAAATTGCCCGTGCATACAGTGCCGGTGCAGGACCCGTGTGTCACTTAAATCCCATTTAACTCTTATTTCAAGAGTTCCTAATATCCGTGAGGCATGGAGAACGTCTACCCTGCCCCACTACCTTCTAGAAATTCACTCTGATTCTAGTCTTTTCCCATCAGAGTTTCTGGGAGGGGGGAGAAGGCTGGAGCAAGTTTTCCCGTTCCCTGGAGCTATGGTGAGAAGAGAAGTTTATTAAACTGGTTCTAGCAAAGCAGAGGAGTTGCTTGAGGTGAAAGAAACCTGCTTGGGCCCCTTCTGCTTCCTGGAAGTCTCTGTTTATCTCCTCGCTACTGTGTTTTGCACACAGGTGGTTTTTGTCAGCTTTTGTGCTGGAGTTTTAATCCGCCGCTCTGGCAACCTGCCAATCGGTTTCCCCGCTTGCTTGAGTGTTTTTGGCTTTTAGCTATTTTCATCGGTGGCAGGTGCAGCGTGCAATTGAAACAGCTGGCTGGGGCAGCCGGTGGCCAGGAGTATGTCTCACAGATGGTTACCTACCACAGGAGGAGTGAGTAGCGGGGAGAAGCGTAGTGTCCTCCAAGAGCTGAGGCAGCTGCTTAAAGGTGGTGCTAAGGAGCAGGTTTCATCATCGTGGAAGAGTATGCGTGTGTGTAAATTTTGGCCAAGCATGAGAATCTGGCATGCTTAGCTCAAGAAAAGAAAAAGTTAAATCCTTGCTGAAGGCAAAAAGTCCTTTTGTAACTTGTCTTCTAAGTTCTCTTAAAGTCACTAAAACTTTACAGAACTTTTCTATTTTATAACATTTCTGTAGATTTTGACTGACATCCAAGAGAAGAGAGATTAGTCTTCTGTCTTTTCCGGTCCAGATCTTGCAGATAAGTAACAATGTGAGATTAAAAAGGAACTCTTGGTGAAATCCAGCACACTGAAAACAATGTGAATTAGACTATTAATTTCAAGGTTAGAATGTAATATTTTATTTTTATTTCTTTTTCTATATAAAAAGAACTGTAAGAATCAAAACCAACATACCCAATGGGTAAAAGTTTAAAAAGACCTAAGTTAAATTCTCTGCAGTTGGGAGGTTTATCCCTCAAGACTGTGTTTTCCAAAATCATTACCACTTAATTTCATGCAGCAGTCCAGCACTAGAACAATAGATTATTGCTTCATGTTTTCTGAAAGGAAATAAATTTTTTGCTGTCTAAACTGGTTTACGTTAATCATAATTTACTTGAAGACTTCAAAAGAAGGAATAAATGAAGGAGATACTCATCTGTCCAACACTTAATTATCTGAACATTAAACAGGCGGCCATTCTCCAGCTCTTTCTCTTCCCACATTATGGTGTCTTTCTCCCACAGTCAAAAGTTGTGAAGTCTGCTAATAATTAATGAACTTCCTAAATGGCCGTGCAGAGCAGGTTGAAAAGCCCAACCCATTAAAATGACATTAATGTAAACACAAAAGACATCTATTTTGTTTTGTGTTAATTTGGTCCTTTTTGCTGATCAGAATCAGAAGATCACTTGATCGTATGTGTAACTTTAAACCTGTGAATAGCCAATTTCAGTATATGTTTGATCAGCTGTTTTGCTACTCTGCATTAGGATTTGAGTTCAAGTCTGGAGTTGCTCAATCTTACAGCCTTCTGAGGTAATGTATCATTCAACCAAATAATGATTATAAATTTCATCTGAATTCAGAGTATTTGATGTGATTATCATTGTGTTTTGCGTGTCAGAAGCCTCAACCATAGAGTGGATTTACATGTAGGGATTTTAATTCTGAACTCATAATTCTTACTTATGAAGTGCCAATATTTTGGTGACCTTTTTTTCTCCAGGTACTTATGTGTATAGTAATACCATTAGATCGTTACTTTTGTGAGGTAATGACTCAACCATCTACTGTGCTAAGTGTTTCATCATTAGCCATGTGGGACTTGGATTATTGCCTTGGAAAACAGATAATTATTTTGTTTCCTAATTTACAGACGTTCAATCTTCTCAGATTCCCGTTTTAGAAAAAGGTGGTGTCAAATGAAACAAAGAGATTTTGTTGTGAAGCACAAAGAAGTAAAATATCTCGTTGTTGTTTTTGACCTTTGGTATTTACAGACTGAGTAGGCAAACGGTACCTCTAAATCAACAAAACCATGCCTTGCATTTAAGTCAACACATTTTAGTTTTTAAGAAAAAAAATGTTGGTTCAGACTCACTTTTTTCCAGCTCTGAAGAAAGGAAGGCGTGAGCTGGCTGTGACCACAGCTGAAATTGATAAAAGGAGGCAGTATACTGCAACTCTGGGTTGTCAATGCCAGCTACTGTCAATGTTTAGCTACCCTGGGTCCACCAATACTGTTCAATACAAGAGGACCGGGGACCACGACCAAGTGCTAGACCTCTGTTCTGCCTTGCTTTGTAACTGCTGCCTTCCTCTCTGGCCCTGTTTTGGAATGCTTTTTCTAAGACGGCACTGGAGCACAGTTTGGGATTAGTTCATTCCAGGCACCCCCCATAAAAGATAAGATGGGTTCAAGTGCCCCAGTTTTGACACGCTCTGTCCTCCAACGCTGCTCTGCCCATGCTTGCAGGTTTGTGTGAACCATCTGAGTCAGATACGGCTGACCTTCAGTCTCTTTTAATCTCTCTACCATTTGCTGGACTATAACGAACCCATCACGGTCTTTCTGAAGCTATGGGCTCAAACACACACAGAGAATCTTATGACCACAGGGCGAAGCACACGGAGCACCAAGGAGTCCCAAAGCTCGGTGGTGCATGGTGAGATGCAGTCTGTGCTGCAGAGGGAACTTGCCCTGCTACGCCTGTGCCGTTTGGCTCCAGGTCCAGGAAGCGCTCCATATGTCTCTCTCAATCTTAGAAATGTGCCCTACAGCATAGACTGACGTTGTCTGACATAATCCAAAGGCTGGATGGCCTGGTTTGCATGCTAGAAATGGTAGGTTCAGGGAAATCTACAGACAGATTGGCAGGTGTTCTACCCTTCAGTAGAAATATTTATTAAGTTGCTGTCTATACAATATAATATAATGTACAAAGGAGAGAAGTCTGAATCCATACCTCTCTGCGGTTTATGTGATTCTTTCCATTGTTTCTAGTGGCCTTTTAATCAGGCAGTTATTCTCTGGGACTGTGTGATGTGTTTTGCTAAAACTAAGTTCATTTATTTAAAGGGTTTTGCATGTAACGTCTGTTTGCCTAAGGTGCTGCAGATGCTATGATTTCTCTTCACAAATTGAAATATTCTGACCAAAGTAATAAATATTTTTAACTTCTGAATTTCCATCTAAAGGAAATAGAAAATAAGTTCCAAATAATTAAAAAACAAATTGCAAACACAGCTGGGAAAGGTTAACAAATAACCTAAACATGGCATTTTAACATTTTAAATATAAAGAGGCAGTTATTTTTCCCACTCTGTTAAAAATCACCACTTTTAAAAAAAGAAATCCATTCAAAAATTAATAAAGCAATCAAAGCTATGCCTTGTAATTCAGTCAATATGATATAATCTGGTGAATCCTTGATAAAGGACATAAATAACAGTTGTGTCTGGTTTTAATTATTGTAATGATTCCTAGTAGAATGAACATGTTCTTGAATATTTAGAAATCTAGGAATGTCACGTGTTTTTCCAAATTGGGTGCAAGCATGAAAAGGAAGAGGTAAGGCATCCTTGTCATCATATATCAAGGTGAGAATGTAGTGAAGCGTGATCCTTCACGTCACTGATTGTATTTGTGCAGGCAAGTATTCAGCTGCAGCTAAATAAGTTAGAGAACATAGAGATAACTCTGTGTGTGTGTGTGTGTGTGTGTCCTTTGAAACAGAGAAAATTCCATGCCAGAAATCATATTTGAGGAGGATTAACATTGTCAAGTGCAATATAAAGTCTGCAAATGCTAAAGTTATCAGTGCATGTTATTGTAATGAAAAAACATGACACTGTGTAAGTGTACAAGTAAACCTTCTTAAAGTTAAACAGATAAACTAAAAAAGGTGAAAATTTTCTAAAAAAAAAGAGCAGCAACTGGTCTTAATTCTTTTAGCTGCTTCATGATTTATAAGGTAGCATTAAGGAAAATGTTTTCCAGTACATTGTTTTTCAAAACACTGCTTATCTGATTTATTTTTGTTTTGGCTCCTTCTACATTTAAAAATGTTGAAGCTGACAAATCTAGTTTTTCAGTTCTGCTGGAAAACTCCCTGCTAGCTTCAAGTCATATCTATCATAACCCCTCCAATAATGTAACTGAATATGAAAGATGGGTGTTGTCTTTTCGATACCCTCTGTGGAAAGGATTGAACGTGCTGTTTTGGCGGTCAGTTACTGTGTCTCTGATGCTGGGATGTGATGGACTATGATGACCAGCTTGCGGAGTTGAACAGGACTGAGGAAACGGAGCGGATGTTGCTGCAGAAGGGATTCAGAGCAGGGCTCTGTGCAGATGTCACACGAGGCTTTCATCTGTGCCTTTCATCTTTCTTCCCCCCCCCCCCCATTAAAAATGTTTTATTGTTTTTTTCTTCAAAAACGAAACAAGAGAGCCAAAATCTTTCCTGATGGATAACTCACATAATCTTTGCTTGTCCCAGAGGAACATTTGGGGATGTAAAATAGAGTAGTAATAAATCAGGAAAGCTTTTGACAAAACATTCATCTAGTTCTATCACTTCAAAATGTATAATTTTCAGTCACAAATTTGATGGATGTGGAGGAGTTTTGTTTTGTTTTTTTATACTGTGAAAGACTGCTGGAACAAGATGACTGAGAGTAATCCATGAAGCTATGTCTTTAGGCTGAAATTTGCTTTAAGTATTCTTCGAGCTAGGCCAATATATGAAGAGCAGCCAGCTTTAATAATCTGAAATCTCCAAATCATAAATAATAGCAGTAGCTGCAATTTAAAGATGAGGCAAATTTTGCAAATCAGGCTGTAATGATTTTGGAGAGTGCAATCCTCAGTCAGGAAGCGAACAGCATGGAGAATCGCCTGGGATTCTCAGCTGAGCAGCAGGGGTTGTGTTTCACTGGTGGCATGTTGCAGTCCTGCGGGAGAGAGGGGTCCTCCAGCACGCTGCTGCTCTGCTGCAGGGTCGTGGGGCTACCTGAGCCTTATTGCTGAGGTGAAATCATAGGAGAGGACTCCTCGCCTTAAAATTGTCAGATGTAACATCTAAAAAGTTTCTTTTCTTCGTATTTCATGCTCGCGCTTTCACTTTTTGCCTTTTGCGACTGTGTGGAAACTATTTCATTATGATCTCCTTTGTACGAAGCTTTTTTTCTATAAATGGCAATTATTGTATGCAAAATGAATCTGCAGATGTTTCAAAATTGCATCAGATTATGTAAAACATTTTATAAGTCTTGCTCTGTTATAGGTCTTTTTCTCTTTCCAGCTTAGCAAGATTTTGTGTTTTAACTATAGCTGTTTGAATCGGGTTTTGGCAAAATTTGTCTTGAGCTACTCTAGGGAGTTGTTTCCAATCCATTTTTCTTTGGATGTGTTGCAAAGTTCTTACCACATGAATAAATGCAGTGCAGACTCAGAGTTTCTTGGATTGATATGTTGGGAATCCCCATTTATAGTTATCATGCAATTGATCACAACCTTATGTGACAGGTTTCAGTTTAGTAAATAATTACTATTTCTTAACACTGTTAAGCTTTTGGGAAAAGTATGAGAGAGAGGCTTCAAGTGGATACTGGACATTCAGTGTAACGAATTATTGGTCATCTTAACATTACTGTCAGTTGGATGTTTCTATGGCTAATATTTCTAGGCTTAATTGTCATTTTCCACCAGAATAAAAGCTGGGTCTTGGACTTCTGTCTAGAGGAGAAACATGATTTAGATTTTGTTGAATATGTTCCATCAGTACATGATATAACAGAAAATTACTTTGTGACTAATGGAAATTTTTCTGAGAAGAGACATCCCTAATGTAAACCCAAATATAATTATTAACAGGTTTTAAAATTAAAAAAAAAAAAAAAATCAAAACCTATAATAAAAGGCAATATTTCTAGGAAGGAGAAGGGGAAGGATTGATAAAAGGTCATCCCAGGTCAACAGTGCAGAATTACTATAATTCAGTATTTTTAGGTATTTGCAGATGATGAGTATTTCAGGATTAAATTTATAAAACCCTTGCTGTTTGAAAATATTTCCTTAAGCATTAATTGCTTTCTGAATGCTCCCTCATACTAAATGGTACATTACTCTGTAATCATAATGTTGTCATTTGGACGGGGACCAAATTAAAAATAAGCTGAGAGCAGAAAGAAAGAACTGTCAGATGAGTTGTCTTTGCGTGGCTTTTTTGCTTGAGCACCACTGCTAACATGTTGTAATAACCTTCTTTTGAGCAAGAGAATTACGCAACGGACCATGTCTCACATTGTCTCATTCAGTGTTTTCTTGGCAAAGAGCCCACTTGGTTAAAACCTATGTATGTTGGACCTTTGAATTAAATAACAGAAATGACCAGTGAATCTGAAGGAATTAAGATTCCTTCCAAATCTAAAGCCTGTAAAACTCTAGCCAATAGTTTGTACAACCAGTAGACATCTGAGTAAAAAGATAGACAGCTGGATTGTTCTTTAGCTTCCACTGTGATGTCTATCAAATACACAGAATGCTGCTTGGTAAAGTTCATGACATTTTTTCATTGTTTTAGAAGGAAAATCGGGCTACCAGAACTGAATTTTGTCTCTGAAAGGCCATTGTTCCTATAGAAAAATATTCAGAGATATGTTATCACAATATTATATCAATAGTGGTTGTTTTGCTGAAATAATGCTGTGGCTGAAGGATTGCTGTAAAGTAGTTAGCAAGGAATTTTGCACTGAATATTTTGAAAAATGTTCATCAAAATCAAAGCTTTTCACAGAAACATTGAGCTTGGATGAAAACATTCAGATGGTATCTGAAGTGCCAGATGAAGTTGAAAAAAAGGTCTTAATACTTATGCTCGTCACTGGAGATGTGAAAGTAGATACTTGTGGCTGAGATAACCCAGTGAGTAGTGCCACACTGAGCTATTTTGAAGGATTTGTCTTCCCTCCCTCCCTCCTTCCCTGCACGCTGTTGGAAAGTACCCCATTCATTCTAAAACAAGTCATCAGCATTTTTTCAACTCAAATGAGAGGAGATGTAATGCACATTTTAAGATAATCCCTAATACAAAGGTTGTTGTATCAGGTACATGTCCATCTTGGAGTTCATCTGAATTGCTCAATCCTAAACCATTAACAGATTGTCTTACTTAGCTTGAAAACATAATTGTCTTTTAAACATAATGATTTATGAAATACCATTGATATCTTACTTGTGCTGTATGTCACCTGGGTGCTTTTCATTGATGGCCGTTACTTGATGGAAAACCCATTTGCTTATGTTAAAAAGAAAAAAAAAAGTATTATTAAGTAGAGGGTGGGTTTTAAGACAGAATAAATTGCTGGCAGCACATATACGGGAAACTGGTTGTAAACTTGATCAAAGCTTCAGTGCTGCAGTAGCTATTGCATTTCATTTGTTTTTCTTTCAAAGAGTTAATACGAATTACCTCCACTGAAAATTTTAAAAGGTGAATACGAATTTGTTTCTATTCCTATTTTGTTTCTACTCAGTTTAGGATTTTACTAGACAGAAGCAAAATAAAATGCAGGGTGTTGGTCTCATCAGAAAAAAAATTAGAAGGCCGATTTTCCAAGGTGTGGTTGAGCCATGCAAGCAGAGCACAACGGAGCATTTGCAGGTTCTGTTGTGAGGATAAGCAGACATGGAAGTAACATCAAACCCTTTTGTTACTATAATTAACATTATTAATGATGAGAAGAACTGCAGAGGTGATCAATTTTAAGATGTTTTAGGAGATGGCTTTTAGAGATTGCCTGGCCTGAACTATGAAAAGGATTTCTCTACTGCTGACTGTTCTTGCTGCCCTTATAGGGATCTAGATAAACTGTAGTGAACAAGCAAGTAAATTAACCATCTTGTTAGTAAAACTAAGAATAGTAAAATCCTCCTCATTAAAAGGAGAGAGAGCGCTGAAATAGGTATTATAATAATATAACATGGGAACAAAAATTTAATGGTCACTTGAATAAAGAAGTAATGGAACATATACAAGTGGATGATCTTTTTGAGTCAGCACCATCCCTCTCTTGCATACTGAGATTTCCTTTCTCATCTCATCTAGTAAATGGCTTGGAGAGTTCAAATCCTTAGACATAAAAGGTGACTCTAAGTATTTCAGTGTAAACAACAAAGCAGCCTTCAACATCTCTCTCAATGAAATCCTGTTTTATGCTTCTTACTCTTCATTTTTCTAGCTTGTGTAGCAGGGCTTATATCCAAGTAGATTTAAAAAAAAAAAAAAAAATCTTTTTTCCCTTACATAAGTGCTCAGTTTTCATGTTCAGCTTCCTCCAGCAATTGTTCACAGTCTGTCATCCATTGAAATTAAAATAACTGTTCCCCCGAGGCCTCCTCACGATGTATTCCCAGCCCAGAGCTTTCTCACATGTGTGCAGTGGTGTTCGTATATTTACAGATATACATACTGGTGCGCATGCTTTCCTGCGTGCAGTCTTATAATGTAATCTATGGGGTTTCATGTATGGAAACTGAAAGCTTTCTTCAAGATTGGCTTGGAAACAGGTAGAGGATGTAACGTGCAAGCATGCTGCTGGCAGTCGAAAGGGTTGAAACCAGGAATTCCCTCTGCCCGGCTGTGCAAACATTTCTGTCTCTGCTGCTTCCAGATCCCAGTTCTTCTCCCAGAATCAGAAGTCTGAGCAGTCTTCACTGGTTTGAGAAAGGGGGGAATTGCCACAATAGTTCCAGTGTCTGCACAGAAGTGTGGGACTATGTTTGAAGTGATGCAAAAGAGGCTTTCAGCAGGCTAAGAGATAAAGAGCAGTCGCTGGTAGTCATTGAGGGAACTGAGAAGGATAGCAAAGCAAAATATCTTTATAGGAGGAAGGCTGCAGAAAAGCAAGAGGAGAGCAGAGATAAGCAGTACAGTAAGTAATATAGTTCTGCTATAGTTCTCTAAGAAGTAAGAGAGTTACTTTTTCCCAGCTGTGACATTTAGATTCAGGTGAAGACCTCCTGAGAGATCTAGAACCGCTTCCACAAAAAAGCATTATTCCCGAGTAATACTTGTGCTGTTACTTTCCCCTCTCTATATAGTGTAATTTTGATTTGATTGCCTATATTGCTACATGTTCCTCTGGAGACCCATGTGCCTAGACATGTAACCACTCTGTGCTTCTATCTCCATCTAAGTTATTGATTCTCGAAAACAAACAGCCATCAACTTCCCTTTCAGAGGAGCCACTGGAGACTCGTACTTGATCATTTCATGCAAATCCTGACTCTGACTGTTCTCCTTTGCCTGACCTAGCTTTTCTAAGAACCTGGAAGACTGTAGGCCAAATAGTGGTAACTAAATAACTAAAGTGGTTCATTCAGAGAAAGAAGCTTTTACATTTTTTGCATTGCAAACACACAAGAGAATGTTGTCCAGGCAGTGGCATAGGCAAAACCCCAATCTCTGCTGTTCTGTACCCAAGGGTAGTTCTGGCTGATGTGGTTTAGACAGCGTAAAGAATAGCATGGAGTCTTTGTTCATACCCTAAAATTAACCTATATCACAGAAATTTTGAAGTTTTTTCTGTTCCTGTGACAGTTGGATCCAAGCTAGAATTACTTGCCAGAAATTGTGTTTCAGTTGGAGTGCAGTTGATGGGACTGAAGGCAGACCAGAGTGACATTCACAACTTAGAAATGCAGTTCTTTGGCCTCTTATTCAAGTTACTATTTCCAAAAAGTTAGGATGGTCAACAGAATTTTAAGTCTTCCTAAGGTGAACCGCTGTATCCTTGAAGGTCTACTTGTCATTAGGTCATGTCTTTTGAAACCACCTCGTGTTCTGGGGCTTCATCATCGTATGGTCAAATTGCATCTCTGTTTTTTCCCCTGTCTCAGGAACTCTCCCAACCTGCTGCTGAGGCCAGCCCTCTGAACAACCTGATCTAATATCAGAGCTAGCTCTGCTTTGAGCGGGGAACAGACCAGAGGGCCTCCTGAGGTCCCTTCTGATCTCAGCTGTTTTGTGTTTCTGTAAGTTACAAATTAATTCTCTCTCTTGGCTTGTTTACAGATTCAGTTTCCACAGTCCTTCAATTCTTGAGCCGTCAGAGTGGTCCTTAGATAATGTATTGCAGAAAGGGTGCTCTCATCTTAGGAAGGATTGAGAATGATACGAGTATTTCCCAAATAAGCAACTTGGTAATAGGTATCATCTGTTGGATGGAGACTCTCATCAGTAACTTTCTGTAGTGTTCCAGACAGGTCAAGTTACAGCTGAAAGATAGTATCATTGTGAAAACTACAGGATAGGATCCCAGACAGACAAGAATGGTCAAATGATGTGTTCAGCCCCAAGGAGTTCCACTTGCCATCAGGGATGACAGTGTTGGGCCACTGCTAACACTCCATCGCACAAATGTTAATGCTATTTTTCACCCAGAAGTGTAATGAAGTATGCTTCCTCCTTCCTCTTGTCAGTTACTTGAAATATAAATACTGACATTCTATTGTAGCCGATGAGGGATTTTATCTTTTATGTTAGAATAAGAACAAGTGGTATAGCACTAGGGATGTGCACTTTCTTCTGTACCATCTGAAGAAAGCAAGCCTGAAGGCAAGCTGAATAAACCCAAATTTATTTAGTTAAAAACAAAACAAAACAAACCTCCAACAACAAACAAAAAACCCCTCATCCACCAAAAAAACTAGAGGGGCTGAATTCAACAGTGCTTAAATGAAGAGTTGTTTCTTATACTTTTATTCATTTGTTTCAATCAATCAGAAATGTTACACATATATAATGGAACATATGGTAAAATTAAAACATTTAGAGAAATTACCTGATTGTTCCATTCTGCCCACATCACCAGTCATATGCTTGGGTATTAAAGTTCTGTAGCTAGGCAGAAAACATAAAATTTGATGATGATATTATTTGAAAAATAGCTGTATAAAAAGCCGTAAGTTATAAGTGACAGCAAATGCTCTTTGGAATAAGAAACCAGTATTTTTCAATTAGTGTTAAATGAGAAATTATGTTATGTCAGCTGATATTAAATGGGTATAAATGTCTGGATTAGTACAAAATTATCTGATGTCTGGGAAAAAAAATATAATTTACTGAATTGATATTAATCAAGCTTATTAGCTTTAGTGTGGCAGCTGCCATCTTGTCTAATGCAGAAGGGATTGAACTGGGATTTCCAGAGCCAAATCCGTGGGTGTGGATTAACTGAAAGAACAGTCCCTCATCATGAGCACTGTAACACATGATACATTTTTAGCTGAGGGAAGACCTTGTTTGTACATCAGCAAGGGAAGTGGGGTTCTGTCTGGGAAATAGATCATTGCCATCTGCAATAATTGTCCTGTGAGCCCTGGGCACAGAGGAGGTCAGGCAGTAAACAAGATTTCCACTCTTAGGGCTTGGCAAAATGACGGCTGATAAAATTCTGCTTACCTAGCTCAGCTAATTTCTACTTTGACCTGTAGCATTTCCTTTGTTGAGCCTGATATTAGAAGTCAGTATTTATTCTTCTGCTTAACCTTCTCCACAATGTCATTCCATTGTGTGTGATGATTTCCATCAGGAGAAGCATTTTTATTAATTAATATTTTCTAGTAGGCACTGCTTAGCCAGCTTCTGAGTGACTTGCATAACCCATAGATCTCATGTGTGTGTTTTTGTTGATAGGGCAGTTTGCTGAATGAGTTTAAGCAGCCGTTGTGGTGAATATTCTTGCAATTGTCAATGCTTTGTGCTGTGTGTCGCTCAGAAGTACATTGCTTGGTCATGGTATGAAAATGGAAAGTCACTTAAATAACGGCCCATTTTAATATAATTTTTTGCATCAGTTTAAAGCTGACACATGCGGTCTTCAGCTGTTGCCCTCATTTATCATCAGGAGTTTTTCAAACAGCAATTTGAAGGAGGTTTTAAACAGTAATTTGCCTGGCTCTGCAAGGCTCGCCCATGGCTGCCACCCCATGAGTCCTGCCGCTGCTTTGCTGGTAGAAATAATATGGCACTTATCCATATTATTTTTTGGCGCACAAAAATTTTTTTTTGCTGCTTCAGCAGAGTACACATCCAAGGAGAAATGTAGTTGATTCAGAGGCATTCACCCAATAAAAAGTGAGTATGTGTATGGTGGGAGAGGGGAGGAAAGTGATGATTACTGCCTCTCAGTCTGCTATCCAGCTGCACCCTCACATGCACTGAGCGTTAGGACAGCTCTCCGAGTGCAAGGAAGATACCTATAGCAGAGCCAGTGAGTTTCAAAGTCCCAGCAGAATTATGTGTCAGATGGCTGATCTATATTTATTCTGCCAGTGCAGTAACTGCCCCTGGAGAGCATGCTCCACTCTTTACCTGACTCAGTACATATGGAAATATGACATCTGCTTGCTGCAATAATACTTCCACAAATGTGATTGTGAATCTTGGAACTAGAGCTGAACTTTTCATCATAACAACTAAATCTGAATTCTGCTTTTCGCATGAGGAAAAAAATGCCTGGGGCTGCTATTTTCTCCCATACGAAAAATGCTGGCTATACGAGTACCACATAGGAAGGTGGCGGCAATGTTATTAAACACACCTATTTGCCATGGCATTTACCTCTAGCATAAGAGCAGCTTACAAACACAGCATCCTATGAGAAGGTAAATAATCCTTTCCTCTTTTGAAAAGGAAAACAAAATCATAGAAAACTTAAAGAATTTTGCCAAGGTCATCCAGCAAGTAAAATTGGGAATTCAAGATGGATTTTCATTCTTATATCTGCCTTAAATTCTTCTGACATTAAAATCTATAAATTTTAACCCCAAGACTATATGGTTCAATCTGAAAAGTCATGTAAGGTTTCCTTGATAAAAGCTTAAGAAGTAATGCCTTCTTGGTTAGGGGTCCATTAAAAGGGAATTTAGCTTATTCAAAAGTTTATTCAGATCTGGTCCCACAGTTAAACATGTCTCAGCAGAGCAAAGATGGACTTGTAAACCTAGATGAAACTTAATGTCTACTACCCAGCAATGAAAGAGCAACAAACTGTCTGAAATGAGAGATTAATTTCAGCAAGCCTCTGTAAACTAAGCCAACCTAATTTCACATAGGTCTATGTCTCACTTTCCTGCTGTGCCTGCCCTCCAGCTCTTCTGTTTTCCATGGTAACTAGGCCAGCTGTCGACTAGGAAAATACCCTTGGGCTAACTAAAAAAAGAAAAGTTTTCTCTTACTAATATCTTGCAGCAAGCTTTCCCTGGTACATGAACTTAACTTCAAATTCCCACTTCTCTTTCTACAAAACCAATATTTGGTGGCAATAAAGCAGTGAAACAGAAGCAAGATCAGAACCAGACCAGTATTTAAAAAAGAGAAATCTAAAGATATTTCCTTTTCTGCTCTCCTCTCCTACCCTTGCAAAAGATGCTCTTGTAAAATATAAGGGCAGCGAAAAATGAACAGAGACCAAGAAAAGAGGAAGAAAGAAAACTGGCCTAGAAGGAAGGAGTATGAAGATAACAGAAACACTCTACAATGTAAATGCTTGTTCTTCTGTCCTACCACTGACAGGAGTGAGCTGACAAGAGCCATCCCTCACAGTCTCATCTGCTTTAATTAAATGAAAACATGGTAGGTATCATCTGGTTTGAGAACGACTGCAGAGCAGCCTTATGCATAAGGAGAGCTACAGTCTGAAGAGATTTCTCCCTTAGAAGAGTCAGAATCATGAAAGGATGAAAAAGCATTATTGGGAGTCTGGAGACTCCACTATTGAAAAGTCTGATTCTCTGTCTTCTGTTGTTCCGTGAAAACAAATGAGTTTTGCTAGTTATTTTTGAAGCGTAAAGGACCATATGTCTTCATGATGCCACTTTATTTGAGTTATGGAGGTTCTCGTAAAATTATTCTTTTCACAAAGTCACACACACGTATGCACAGAGGTAAGAGGTTGCTGTGATCTGACGATCTGATCCATGCTTCCTTTGTTGTTGTGCAGTATTGGTCCCACTACTGAAGCTGTACCCTTCAGTAGGCTTCTCTAATGAGATGCCACATGGCAAATTGCTAGAAAAAGAAGACTCAACATCTGACAGAAAGCATGCTACATCAAATATGAGAGGAATACTTAAAACAAAGTTTTGCAATCTTGTAATTATACTGAGGTACTATCATTGCTGAAACACCTAAAGCAATACCTGCTGAAGGCTCATTATATCTCCTTATTCCTGTACAGGCAGTGATCTGAAAAAAGTTTCCTTTGTTAGATGTTGGGAAAAGAAGATAAGCAGGGCCACTACCTAAAGCAGAGATGTCCAGATGAAACTAAAGATCCAGAAGAGACAGACATGTCAGGAAGTGATGTGGGATCAGGATCCTAGTTGTTCTTGCACCTGTATTACCTGTGCTTAAAACACAATGGATCTACAGTCAGTTTCTTCCAGGGAGATAGGAACCTTAAAAGAAACATTAACTCCGCATCTATTTGGAATGTATCAGACCTCATCCATCCTTCCTCTGCTGTTGCCATCTCAGCACGTTGTCAGTAAAAGTCTGAAACTCTACTTGAAAGATAACAGCTTTGATTGTAGACGTTTTTAAATAAAGCAAATTCTTGTAACTGAGTACAGAGCAAATAGGAAAATTAACAGCCCATCTCAAGATCCACTGCTCTGCAGAGTAAATTATTTTGAATGACATAATATTTGCAAAACAATGTCACTCTCTCTTCTTATTCCCCCTACCCCAAAAACCAAACCCCTCCCTCCCTATGCCCAGGGTAAGTCGTAAGAATGGTAATCTGAAAACTCTAGGATGATAAAGTGCAGATCTGGGTCAGAATGTAGGAATAAAATCTGGAACTGTTCCTAATATGAGCAGCCAAAGGCCATAATGACCTTGTAGAAAGACAATTTCAGTTTCCTCCCTGAAGCTACTTCTGTATTAGTATGTAAAAAAAAAAGGGGGGGGGGGGCGTGAAGGCAGCAAAGAAGTGCATACAGCATTTTTAGTGAAGTTAACCGAAGTCTTGCAGTGCAACTCAGGTTTAATTCTGCAGTTTCGTGTAAATCTGGATTGCCCAGTGCATGCAGAACAATACAGAATTAGTTTTGTGTCATACATTTTTGTTTTATAGTGTCATAAGGGATTTTTGTTCCAGCCGTGAAGCTAATGGGAAGGTACAGAAGCTATCCAAAGCCATTTTGAACTACCCAAACAATAGGCAGATGAAGAAAACCATTTTCAGATTCTCCTCAGTGTATTGCTGTGATAACTGTGACCTAAATTCAGATACAGTGCAAAGCTTACCAACTCCATTGGCTCTTGTGGACTACTTGAACCTGGATTAATTTTGCATTTCATTTTTATGGTTTGAATGTAGAGTGGCTTAGTCACCTCCTGTATCCAATTAATTGCTGGCATATTTGGACATCATCCCATTAAAGCTACTGGGTCTGATTATTTTAGTGGTGATTATCCCATCTAATCCCATTCCAATGCTGTCACCTACTGAGAAGAATACTACAATTTCTGTTATGCCTAGAATGAATGGCCATTTCAGATCCTGTGCCACAAATTTACTCTAAGCTATTACAAAGTTAGATGGTTTGTAACTTTCAGGCTTACTGATTCTGGTGTAACATGCTGCATAAAATTCTGGCAACAATGTTGTACTTGTTCTGAGGAGAAAATCCCCAATTTTGAACCAACCGCAGACAGGGACGTACCTAGTCACATGAAGAAAGCACTGGCAAAAATGGAACCAGACTTTTCAAAATTAACGCCAGACTTGAATGCTGTGTTTCTCATTGAATGCAAAATAATACTGCCCTATTGATAATCTTCATGTAGGTATTAAATGCAATATATGTGTTAAGCAGGGTTTTTTATTTATTTGGAATACAGTTTTTGGAGGGCAAAGTTAATAATTCTCATTGAGTCTCTCTACTGATACAGTGGTACTTTTGCTATTAGTAGTTGAGAGCAGTTAGACCTGTAGTTGCAAGACTGAGCTAGAGTTAAGTCACTGTCAGCCTTGTCATTTCATTTCTGTAGCTCTGGATTGATGCTTTATTAGGGTGGGATCTTTGGCTGACTGTGAACCCTCACTCCCAGATTTCTGAAGTCATCCAAGATCAGCTCTGTTGTATACAGATGTTGTTGGAAACAACCACTAATTCTGTTATGCCAATGTTCTGCTGCAGGTATTTTTTGTGTTCGTGATAGTGTCTCAATAAATTTGGTCCTCTGCTGCTTGCAGACCCCACCCAATTAAGAAAAGTAGACTAGAAAGAGAGAAAATTGCTAACAATTCTTCTTATTTTTTCTTTTTTTTTTTTTTTTTAAAGAACTGGAGCAGCAAGAGACAGCCACTGTTTGCACTTCTTTTTACTAGACAATTCTTGTGGTGCTTCTATTGACATTAACACATTCATTCAGAAATTGGAGATTATGTGTTCTGAGGGTGATCATTTCTTGCTTAGACCAGGTAGCATCTGCTAGCTGGTAGTGGTGGTGGTACCTGTGCACCATTATACTCTCCTATTATTTCTTGATACAGTTCATTTTCAGGGTAAATGCTCTTTCTTCTCCAAAACCAGTTTTATCTGGGTTTCATTTTCTTAATGCAGAACTGTGTGCAGCTATGTTATGTATCAAATAAAACATTGTTCTGCTAGACAACTTTAGCAGGGTTTGGCAACATACTTGCACGGCGTTGCATAGCCTTTGTTTTCACTGATCTGCTAATTTTTCTGAGTTAGCGGGACATGCGTTCCACAGTTAAGGCGTTCAGTGGGAGTGGGGGTCTGTTGGTTTTGCGTGGCAAGGTTTTGGTAGTGGGGGGCTACAGAGGTGGCTTCTGTGAGAAGCTGCTAGAAGCTTCCCCTGTTTCCGATAGAGCCAATGCCAGCCGGCTCCAAGACGGACCCGCCACTGGCCAAGGCCAAGCCAATCAGCGCCTCTGTGATAACATATTTAAGAAAGAGAAAAAACAGTTAGAGAGCGCTTTTGCAGCCAGAGAGAGGAGTGAGGTGTAAGAACATCTGCAGACACCCAGGTCAGTGCAGAAGGAGGGGGAGGAGGTGCTCCAGGCGCCAGAGCAGAGATCCCCCTGCAGCCCGTGGTGAAGATCATGGTGAAGCAGGCTGTCCCCCTGCAGCCCATGGAGGGAGGATGAGGGGGTGTAGCGATTCCACCTGCAGCCTGTGGGGGATCCCACGCCGGAGCAGGTGGAGACACCTGAAGGAGGCTATGACCCCGTGGGAAGCCCGCACTGGAGCAAGCTCCTGGCAGGGCCTGTGGATCTGTGGAGAGAGGAGCTCACGCCAGAGCAGGTTTGCTGGCAGGACTTGTGACCCCGTGGGGGACCCATGCTGGAGCAGTTTGCTCCTGAAGGTGTGCACCCCATGGAGGAGACTCACGTTGGAGAAGGTCGTGAAGGACTGTCTCCCGTGAGAGGGACCCCACGCTGGAGCAGGGGAACGATGAGAGGAGTCCTCCCCCTGAGGATGAAGAAGCGGCAGAAACACCGCGTGATGAACTGACTGTAACCCCCACTCCCCGTCCCCCTGCGCCGCTGGGGGGGGCAGAGGTTTGAAGCCAGGAGTGAAGTTGAGGCCAGGAAGATGGGAGGGGTGGGGGGAGGTGTTTTAAGAGTTGATTTTATCTCTCATTCCTCTACTCTGTTTTGCTTAGTAATAAATAAGATGAATTCCCTCTCTAAGTTCAGTCTGTTTTGCTCGTGATGATAATTAGAGAATGATCTCTCCCTGTCCTTATCTCAACCCGTAAGTTGTTTTTTTTTTCCTTGTACTTTTCTCCCCTGTCTAATGAAAAAGGGGAGTGATAGAGTGGCTCTGGTGGGCACCTGGTCCTCAGTCAGGGTCCACCCACCACAGGGGGGAACTGGGTTGATTGAATCTACTGGATCAAGTGATCTGTCTGGATGTGAATTGTGTTGCCTTGTTCATAAAGATCTTTGAGAGAAGATTAGCAAATAATGGCAACTAATCCCTTGGCTCCCAGAACAACGTTACGTTTCTCAAGCCTGACTTTATAATAAGTCTGCAACAATTTTTTGTTGTCTAACTAATGTGTTAGACATCTGATCTAAGTTATGTTATTAAAAAAGAATCAGAAAAAAGCAAATGTATGGCATAGCATTTTAAAACAAAATTTCACTTTGAGCTGAGGTATTTTCCGTTCAAGGGTAATGCTTTGAAAAATGAGTCTATAAAAGCAGCTCTGTTACATGAGAAGCAGCAGGTGAAACTGACTGCAGGTGAGACGTGTGAAGAGCCAAAAGTGGACAGGTGCTGCAAGCAACTGAACAGCTGCTGCTCTTCCATCCCTAACCACTTTCCTTGGTTAGAAAGATTCAGAGAAAATATTGTACCACGCCTCACTCAGTCTACTCAGGAAATATAAACTTCCATTCTCATCTTGTTCTAGAGTAGAAGAGAAGAAAGATCAGCAGATGAGGGAGAGTTCTGCCAGCCCTGTGTGCCTCTCCCTTTCTGCTGGCTTTGTACTTGGTGAAAGGAAGGGAGAGTGAAAGGGAGTTCAGTCTTGGTCCTTCCAGTCAAGTGGATGACCTCGCGCTGTGTTTCTGTAAAGCTATGGAAAATGCCCAGTACTGCAGTCGCTTGGGAGAACTGCTTTGTTGCTTCCATCTTTGTTGTACATTAACCCTTCTACCTAATTGGCTTTCCTCCCCATTCTTCCCTGCAGAAATTGTGGTGTTCTCAACATGTTAGGCAATTTGTGCTTCTCACTTGTTCATTTTTTTTTTCTTTTTACATCTGTTACTTTGTTGATTGCCATGCCCCAATAGGTCTACACAGAACCATGCTGCTGTTTTCTGTGTTTTCTTTTCTGACTTGTAGTACGTAAAAACCACCTTCTTAGAATTTGGGGTTAGATTAAAAAGGAAGGTATTATCTTGTATCTATTTTTTAAAGGAAGTTGACAGAGATAGCTTGTGTGGTTCTCTTGAATACAAAAGGACCATGAGAACAGAGAAGAGAGCCACCTTAAGGCTTTCCAGTAAGGTAAAAGAAATTACATTTTGCTGTCCAGTAAAGGAGGCTGGGAACAGAGATTACATTGCAACAAGTGCAAATGTTCCTTTCTGTTCTCTGAAGCAATAGCTGCCATCCCACAGACATGTTCCTGGGAGATTCAGCAAGTTCAGTCATCCATCCTGGGCACTGGCAAAGTGATCAGAAAAGCCGCAGTCATATTTGCCAGCTTGGCCTCTGCTGTCTTAGAGTTTGGCTGTGTCTAAAGAGCGGAGCAGCTAGCAAGTGAAAAAGATGAGTTCTGCAGACTTGGCTGTACTCCGCAGAGGAGTAAGGGGCGTTGCAGGCGTAGGAGATGGAGGATGACAGGTACTTGTTAGAATCTGGAATTTGTTGGAGTTTACAGTGTTTGTGCAATACCTGCTATGTTGATATTTCTATCAAAGGGATTTTTCCCCGTTATCACTGGCAAAGAAGTAAAACCCTTGTCCAATATAACCTTGGGGAGATAAAAGAGAAAACTAAGAAAGATTTTACTTGAAAGTGAGTAATTAATAGCAGCAGTTGCCCACTCATCCTCATGCCCCATCGCAGGCTAGACGGACGTACTAACCTTCAGCTGCATATTTTTTTCATCTCTCTCATCCTTATGTCTGCAAGTAACTTGCAGTGGGATTTAAGAATCTGCAGACCCCAAACACAACCCCACTGGCAAACCACCTTTTACTTTCTCTCCTGTTTAAGAACACAAACAATAAAATGTTTTCTTCAAGGAGTCAAAAATTAAATCCGTCGTATGCTCCAGGTGTGTGCTATAGCTCCATGGCACAAAAAACCCACAAAGGACAGGTTAGGACTGTTACAAGATGTCTAGTGAATATCAAGATGGATGGCAACCTTAGACATGGAAGCTGTGCAGTGGTAGAGAAGTCTGTTCGTGTGCTAATCTTTGATATGAAGGACTGGAGAATCATTTTAAAACAATTACTGCTATAATGAGCAACAGTCTTGTACTAATGTTCTCTTCTGTGACTTGTCCCGCCTTCAGCTTAGTGAAACAGAAAATAAGCATAAAATATACCTTCAGAACAAAGCATATTGACTTCCTTGGTCAAGTTTACCAATGATTGACCAACAACCGTAAGGGCCTCAGCATTCACCTTAAAACCCTGAGGCACCTCATTTTCGTGGTGAATTCTCTGAATTCAAAACACCTTAAGCAGAGTACGCAGTCTGTGTGCTGGTAGGCACAGCTTTTGCGTAATAAATACCAGACATCCCTTGGAAACATATTAGCCAGGATCACTGCTCTGACTTTGACACCACATGTAAATAACCCAGTCAAACTGTACCTCTCTCCTTCATAGCACGTAGGGGCTAAAACCTGCAATAAGATACTAGAGATCCTGGCTTTTTCTTGGGTTTCTTTTGCTGCAGTGTGGTTTAACAGGCTACCTGCAAGCTAATCTGTCCTGTCAAGCATTACTCTCTGGTTCACCCTGCTTCCTTTTCTGAAGGAGACAAGGAACAGATGTTCAAGCAGCAGAGTTGTCTGAGCAGCATCACTCTTTCACTTGTCTGCCAAATCCAACTCAGAGAGCAGACTCTGCTCTGCTGCAAGATCTTTAGAGCACCAGCTTCCCTCTCTCCCCACACCGCAGAAGGAGAGAATGAGGCCAGCTCACTTGTTTTGGTACCAAGATCCATCCAATCTCATTCCTTCCTTTTTTTCCCCTTCATCTTTTTTTTTTTTTTTTTTTTTTTTTAATTTCCCTTTTCTCCATAGCTGCTGGTTTTAGGTCTGTTTCTCCTTCTCTGACGCAGCAGCCAACTCATCCTGATTCAACCCCACCTTCCCTTCTGCCTTGTGGCAAAAATCTCTCCTGCACACTTGTGTTTCTGTACCTGGAAAAAACATACACAGGCTTCTGCAGCTGCGAGTGCCAGAAAATGGGGTTGGAGTCACCTTGCAGGCATGGAGCAGGTGCATGCAGAAAGAGAGAGAAGCAGCTGCTTGCAGAAGGAAGTTGGGGGCTCTTTCAGGGCACCCCGGGACCTGACTTGGACCCTCTGACTGATGCTAAGCAGGAGCAGTCTGGTTTGCTGCTTTACTAAATTTCAGGTCAGCATCCTTCTGTTTCCAGCCCCATTGTGCTATTTCCCAGAAAGTGACCTTGGGACAGTGTATCTGAATGACCCTGGCCTTGCTGCGAATGAAGGTGTTTGTCCCAAATCGGAGAACCCTGAAGAGCAAGGAAGTCTCCCTGTTGTTAGGAGCCAGATCCTCTGTATAGGCCTGGCATAAAGCCAGGCTTTTATATTGAGTTCTGTCTTGCAGAACCCTGTGAAAATTGTCAGAGAAAAAAAAAGTCACATATTTCCTTACTGGCAGCCTTGAGTTTTAAAGCATTCCAATTTTGTCTTCCTCTATCAGAGCTAGGCATCCTGTCCTAACATGAAAATTTCATTAGCGTCTTGAGCATTTCTCCATCCTGCAACCTCAGAAGTTGCAGACTTTCCTCTCTCTGCTGAGTTCTCACAACAGCAGAGCAAAGATGTGTGGGCCAGGAAACTGGGAAGACAGAATTACAACTGCATATTTGTTCAGTTGTTGAATAAACATTTCGGCAAAGCCTGCAATGAGTCATCACATTAGAAGCTGTCCTTTGTATCCTCTTTGGGACTGCTTTTATAAAATGAACATAAAAGTCAGACCCAGTTAATCCAAATCATTTTGCAAATTAAGGTCTTCAAGCTTTCAAAAGCCTGCCTACCCCCGTGGGTCAGCAGAAGGAAGTTGTGCTGCCTGTGCTGCGGTCACCAGACACATTTTGAGTGCAGAGCCCCTCACCCCTCACAGGGCTGCTGAGCGAGCACGCGCGCTGGCAAAAGCTGTCATGTGGGCTCAGACCGTGGAGCGTGTGCTGGGCTGCAGCTGGCGTGGAAATGGATTTCACCAGTGACATCATGATGACCGCCTCAACCTTCCCCACGGATGGGGCTCAAGAAGCACATGTGAGAGGATTCAGACTATCCATCCTCTGTCCCCATCTACGCCTTGTGCATAAGCTTTCTGAATCTGGCCTGTAATCCTTTCTTACGTCGCAAAGAAATCTTTGTATCATCTATGTATATAAGCTTATTTTCTGTGAATGCTCAACCATAAGAATAATCAAAAAATGGATCTTCAGAGTTGATCAGCCTTATGGAAGGAGTAGCTCTGTTTAAAATAGGAAAAGATTTTGCTTTTGCTAATTTGTTTCCTGAATGTGAAATCCTAAGCCTTTCATTTTAGGGAAATAAAAGTTGTTTTAATGTTCTGTATATCTGAGAGGATTAAAGGGACATTTCAAACATGAGAGGGGAGCCTTTCTGAATTTCCTAAATATGTACTGTTAACAATGGAGTAGGTGAATTAATGTAATTTAGATGCTCAGGAGCTGATTTCAATGCAAGCCTAAGGGCAGACAGAAGATTCTGCACCAACATAACCTGGTCAGTTCAAAATAGATATCACAGTAATATCATCTTTTCTTAGGTGCGCTTGCACTTGTCTTTGCAGGGCAGAAGTGAACAAGTTCATTCCGCCTGTGCTCCAAGAGAAACGCAAGCTGTTTAGCTGGATGGAGACTGAGCTGTGCTCTGCTTCAGTAGACTAAAATTCCTGCCCGTGTGACAGTTTGGACTGTGCCAGTAATGCTTTTGTTTAAAAAATAATCACCAAGCCTGTTCCTGACTTGCTGTTGAAGTGCACAATGTTTTTGATTTAAATCACTTTGTTTGTGTATAACTGAGGTAAAAGGGCACTGCAGAGTGTGATTCAGTACCCTAAACATTAGCTGTTTTACACAGCAAAGGGCATCTGAGGTATCTGCGTGGGAGTGACACGTGCCCTTCCAAGGCATCAGCTGGACACCAAATAGGATTTCCTAGGGTAGCTAAAATGGCACGAGGTATCTACATTTAAGCAAATGAATCCCATCCTGTGGAATCTTGGACTTACTCTGCTTGAAATCTGGAAGAATTAGTTTCTCCAACGCCATATATGCATGTGGTCTCAGCCTTCTTCAGTTTGTGGAGGGTTCAGGATAAGAATACAGCTGCCTCTATGTGCTGGGGTTTGCCTTCCACCAGGCACTGCAATGACAATTTGTATTTCTTTCCGATCCAAAAAGTAATTATTTGTTTTTACTAGACTAGAGAAAGAAATGTCATTTCAATCTCCTCCAGAGAGTACTGATGATAAACTTCTCACATCTCTTCCTTTTCATGTCTAGGCATTTCTGGTAGAAACACCACACATTATTTTAAGATTTTTCAATACTTAAAACCCCTTAGATGTTCAGAGGTTTTGTGTAATTGGAAAGACTTTTCAGAAACCAGTAGATGATATTATTCTGCATTGAACTATGTAGGAAAAGACGACCTAGAAGGATCACTGCCTTATAAAAGGTGACAAGAATCCCTCATCACCAAAAGAGGCATGGACTGCAGTTGCAATATTGTAATGCCTTATATATGATTTGAGGGAGTTGAAGTGTCTATAGGAAATATGATTTTTTTACCCTTAAATATCAGTGCTTGATACCTCGTTATGGCTTTTTGTTATGTGAGATATTGATATGTGATGTGCCTTAAAAGTCAACAGTTTCACTGACTTTTGTCCTCTGAAAACTACCATTATTTATTAGGTTTGAGGAACCTCATCAGGTAAGGCAAACTGCATTAAGATTCAGACATTTATAAGGAATTAAAGGTTTGAGATGTTCTTAAGGATGAAGTTGTGGGGAGGAAAGTTTGGACAAAATCAAAGAGCAGTTCATCAGTCCTATAGGCAAAGGGAAGTCGCAGGTGATGGGCAGGATGTTAGTAGCAATATAAAGCTGGTGATTCCATCTACATTTATAAAAATAAATCAACTGTGTACAAAACCTCTGACCCACATAGGGAGAAAAATTCCCAGTAATCAATTCAATTAACTAAACAGACCTCTAAACTCCACAGCTTTCTTGGCCCAACTGAATGTGTGATTAGAGAAGACTGCATGGTGAACACGGGGGAAGTATGTTTTTGGTTTTATTTCTGACTCTTGTGTCGGTAATAACTCCAGTTCCAAAGCTTTTACAAACTTTAGTAGAACTAAGAGCCGAGTGTGTGCTCTAGTCCAACGCTTACTGGTAAAGAATGGAATAAAGTGGGCTCATTTCACTCTTTTTAGCAGTATAGCCAATTTCAGAAATGTCTCCTCAACTTAAAACAGTGAACATTTCTGGAACTGTTGATACATCTGAGACTAAAATGGTCTTTAAATGCACCTTCTAGCTGAAAGATGTGGTTGATTGTAAGTGTATTGGCAGGAGAAAAAAAGAATAGGTTTAGGGATATATATTTAAGACTGGACTTCAAAAAAATACAACTTTCACTTTCTAAACTTTTCTAGCAGAAATAAGAAGCAATACAGGCACCACACTATGTATGACAATAAGAAATGGCAGGTTCTTATTGATTCAACACACTCAGAATCTCATTAGTTATCAAATGGGACTTGAGTACTGCCAACAAATAAACAGTATTTTTTTTTCATTCTCTGCTGCCCAAAGTCTGCAAATACAAATTAGTCTGGAGTGCATTTATTGTTCCTGCTAGAGGTGACATAAAATAAAAATCAGTTTTAGATACACAGATGTTTTTTTCCCCCTCCTTCCTCCAGGCTGTTGAAGAATGCACAGAATGAAGTTCATTTCAAAATCTGGTATCAGAAACTACTGGCTGCTCTCCAATTCTGTGCTGGAAAGACCCTGAACAATGAGCTTTCTAAGGAGGGGAAACTTATCAGAATTCTGGAAGACATTGCCAAAAAAGTGAAAGTTGCCAGTGACCCAAAAAGAAAGGTTTGTTAAAAAATACCTCCCCTTCCATCTAGGTTTCTTCAGGTAATTTTATTTTTTCTAAGATGACCCCTATTTCCTATAATGCCCTTTACATAAATAAACCCAAGATTTGACTAAAATTTGTAAAATTTTGTGCTGCTCTGAAAACAAGTAAAACATGTATATTTAACTCATATTACTATTACTCTCAAGATCAGATCTTTTAAGCCATTTAAATGCCCTCATCAATGGTTTCTCAGCCAGACTTGGCGGTGGTCAGTAACAATGGCAACAAAGCTGGTTAACATTTTACTGAAAGGACCGCTCACATTCAGCACCTTATCCCAATATATTTGACTGCTGTAGAACTGCATTGTTTCTTGAAAACTTTGCTAAGAGTTGTCCTTGACAGACTGAACACCCTCATTTCTTAGCAAAGCCAACCAGTGTGGACTGTACGTAATATCTCAAATACAGCATTTAGCAATTAATACTGTAGGCATATCTGCAGAGGTGCATTCCTGGCAGTGGAAGGCTTGCAGTCGTCTTCTCCAGCAGGTGCGGCTTTTCTGTTGCGTAGGTACATTTCCAGTTCAAAACTGTTAATTTTCCAAGACAGCTGTTGTTACTTACCTGATGTGTAAAACTGTTTCTTGCTGAGATCTCAGCAAGACAAACCAGAAAGCCAAATAAAAATATACCTGCCGCTGCTGGTTATCATGACAGTTATGCATTCTTTCTGCCTTGTTAAGGATTCAAAGATTTTCAAAGGATTTTGCAGAAAACTCTGTGTTGCTACAGAGAGCAGCAAAGCAAACATGGAAGCAAAAAGACCAAAATATTTGCAAAGAGAAAGATCCATGTAAAGAAAAAGAAATAGTAGTGATACATTATACATTACTGATGCATAATTCAGATTTTAGAGATTAACCTCAAGGCTGCAGTTACTGTGATACTGAGAAACTCCCAAACCTTGCAGTTAACATACCTACAGTTAGGTGAGGGAGATCACAGTGTTGAGGCAACAAGCAACAAATCGCGAAGTTGTCCAGCAAAGCGGAAAACACGTGAGATGCAGCAGAGCAGATGCAAGGCTAATCAGCCCCTAATGAAGGGTACTGAATCTGGACCTATGTGACAGTGTGAACTGGTAGTGCATCTAGGCAGTAAAAGTGTAAATGTGGAGTAAAATCACAGTTCTTATTTTTAATAACTGCACCTCAGTGTGACCTCATTAGCTGTTACAAGGTTACATAGATGCTACTATCTCCAGAAATTGTACTGCTTGTTTAAAGCATAGAAAGACAGTAAATGACTGAAAAGCTGCTGTTATGTTCTTTCATGTTACCATAATGATTCACATGTTGCAGGAGGTATTAAAGGTGGAACTCAACACACTTCAGCAGTTCTTCCAGGAGGTAAAGGTTTGTCGGCTTCCTCTGAATCCCGCACTTGTTGTCCAAGGCATAGAGGCAGACGTAAGTCCAGCTCGTGCAATGGATTACATTTGTAAATTTTTTTTTTTTTTTAATAAGAATAAAGGGGGAGAGTGAATGAATGGCAGCATTGATTGGCAAATAATCTTACTGGTATTAAGCTTGAGTCATCTGGTAAACTGACATTCAGCCTAATCCCCTTGAAACTGGGGGCCTTTGTTGGGGTTGAGGTGAAGGGGACTGGTGGGGTGGGCGTTGCACGCGGGTCTCACTTTGCGCAGCAGCAGAGGTTTCACGCTCTGAGCAGCCTGCTCCCCCCTCAGCTGCTCTGCTGCGGTGGTGGGATTGGCAAGGGCACCCGGCATCCCTGAAGCTGAGCTCTGGTTACCGTCCTGCACAGGTAGCTCTTGGTGGCAGGTTTTTTTGTCATCTAAGACTCCCCTGTCACAAATGGGAGCAGCTAAAGGTCTAGAGCTAGCTCTCTTTTTGCTAAGGTGAGATGAGGCACATGACTGAGAATTGCTAAAATATTAAATATTCACAGTAACTTACCCATGTTTGTGACCCCTATTGAAAATGACTGAGAAATAAAGGAAACAACAATGCTCTTTAGTGTTACTTGACTTTACTTTGACCACAGTACTAAGACTCAGTTATTCATTGTTTAGAAGTGTTTTCATAAAGAATATTATGCCAGGAATAAGCTGTTCCAGCTCTGAAGAAGGAAAAAGTATCCAGCAGCAAGAGAAAACAAACCTGAAGAGCCATATATATTACCAGTTATAGCTGTCTAATTACAGCAATTTGTGCTCTGTTTTTGTTCTCTGGCTCATTATCCACAGTGGACCTGATTCTAAGAGGTGCTGATCCCTTCAATTGCCTTTGACCTGTGATTCTCCAAGTAATTGCTATTCAGTCTTGATCTCGCTGAGAACAGAGGTCTTCCAGCACCCCGCAGGTTTGGGCCAATTGTGTATGATATAAGTCAGAAGAATTTGAAGCCTGCTGCTTCTCACTGCTTTCAGGCTTTCTGGAAATAATGACTAATGGGAACGTATCTCACCATACAGTCACACTATTTATACTGCACCAGCTTGGCTGGGCAGATATAAAGTGTTTAAATATAAGTATCTGAAGAGTTTTTTGTGTTGTTTCATTTTTCTTACATCATTATAGGCCATTATCTTGCTATAAATATATGGAGCTTCTTGATTGAACTGTATGTCAGTATAATCACGCAAATTAACGTTTTAAAGTGCTTATAATTACCCAAATTTAATTAATTTTGGTATCATCTATTGATTTTACTAGTAGCAAGCACTGCTCCCCGCTCTATCAGTAATGCATTATCTCACAATAACCTTTCAAGCACTTATTGAGACATTTCAGTTGGCAAAATTCCATAGGGGGTCAGGATTTCATCATCAATAATAGCTATTGCACATCGCAGAGGTATGATGTGGCTAAGAGAATATTTGCGTGCTTGTACCATGCTTTGAGATGTTTAGATGAAAAGCAAGAGACAGCTGTGTCTAGTAGTGGTTTTGTTCAAATTAGCCACCATTGCACTCCACCCAGTAAGGACAGCAGTAGCTCCTGTGGGGGTGCTCATTATTTCTAGAAACCAGGCCATTAATTTACCATTGTCTTTGGTTGTTTTTTCGGTGGGTTTTTTTCCCCCCTCCTTTTTTTAATGATGATAATATTATCTTCCTAACTCACCCAGGATTTGCAGTGCTTGGCTCATTAATGGTTTTTGAAGCCCTTTGAGGTCTTCAGGTGGAGGGAGCTGTAGGGCATGAGAAGTCAGAATTTATGTTTAATTAAGATAAATTCCACATAAAATGGATTGTGATTTTCAGTATTTCCTGTGTCCTCAGCCAGAGTGAGGTCACGAAAGAAATTAGCATGTTCTTTGCTTCCATAAAGACTGTATGATTGGGCTTTTTTTTTTCCCCCCACAAAAGCTTTTCCATGCTTTACAGATTCTCATTAGATCAGTCTTATATACTTTGTCCACTCAGTCCCAGCCAAACTTTATCATTAATAGGCCTGGGTGAAAATGAAAAACAATTAGTATGGAAAATATTATCCATTCGTATAATCTGATTATTGAGTGAAACAAATCAGGGGAAAAAGAATTTCTAATTTTCCTGACCTAATTAAACAGTCACTAATACCAAGAATTATTTATTTTTATTATCAGTGCTACTGAGCAGTATTTAGAGATGGTACCTTTTTTGGAGGTATTGTATTAACTTGATGTATTGTATATATGACATGGTTGTTCTCTCTCATCTTTTTTTTCCCCTGAAGTCATGTTCATATTTTACATCCAATGCTTTTCCATTAAAAATCTCCTTCATCAACGCAAATGCTCCAAGTGGAAACATCAATGTTATTTTTAAGGTATGTTCTTCCTCTAATCCTCAAATCCTTTTGTATGGCAAATGTTGTTTTGAAATTCACCTAATTTATGTTTTAAACTTTGAGCCTGAGAATGTGTGATTTGGCTCTGCTGTTCACTTTTCCCAATTATTTTTGACATTAGAACTTTTAATGGAATATGCTGAGGCAGTGCACTGAAGTATCAACTTTTTGATCGGTGGAGAATCAAACAAATTCCTGCAATTTTTTTTTTTTTTTCCTTAGTGGAGACAACCAGGCTAAAATGTGAAGTTTATATTCAAAACCTAATTTACCTCACTGAAGTCAGAGGGCAAGTCTCAGAGAAGAGATAGTTCAGAATGACTGAATCCAGTAGCCTTGTCCATATGTCTCTAATAAATCAAAATCCTGGAGTGTTAGAGACTGCATTTGCTCCACAGAACTAACTCTGCCTTGTCAGCCGGTGTGGGGGAATGGGCTGAGGAAGAGGGAGGTGGAGGGGACAGCAGAGGAGCTCTGTCTCGTTGGAGTTACTTGCAGGAACTGACTCTGAAGATAAACTCCAGTTTATTTTCCAGTTGTCACCTAGAAAAGCTTCAGAGTTCAGGACAGTCCATCCTGAAGCCCATCCTCAGGAGCTGAGTCCATCCACAAAAGACCATACATACAATCTAAAGTTACCTCTCTTTCAAAAGAGCAAAGGTCTTCCATAACAGTGGGTACTGTTTTTAGAGAAGAATACTGAAGATCATAAAATGGCTGATGGATACAAAATGGTCAGTGTGGCAAAGATGTTATTCCTAGGTCTTTTGCAGTATCATGTGCCAAACCAGAAGGCTAAAAATTGGTAAAAATAAATTAAAAAAAAAAAGAAAAAAATATTTCTACATCATCTTGAATTACATTGACCTTTAGAGCAGCTGTGATTCTCAGGAATAGAAGTATGTTTTCCAGACATGTTAGGGGAAGACTAGCAATGTTAAGTTTTTCTGAACATTTAGAAAGCTGGTTCTTACACTATTTCATCTGAGAATAGGTGTTAAATAGACAGGTTCCTACTTACTTGAGCAAATGCCTGCTCATGGGGCATTTAAACATTTGTACTTGTTTTACCTAGACAGTATTTTCTTTGCCCAGGAACATTCAACAAACAAGCGTCCAGCATCATAGAAATATTATAGCTGACATCACCTTCTGCTGTCAGCAAACCATTATGTTAAAGTATCTTTTACTTGTACTATAGTTCTGTTATTTGTTCCTGACGGGTAATGCATACACAAAGTGATAAGCACTGGTATTGTACTGAATTATCTACTGACTCTACGTGTGAGCGAAGGAGGGAAGGTAAGTGGAGAGAATAAAATTTTTCTCAGGTTTAGGTACTAAGAAGAATTAATTGGAGTTAAGATTACCTTTAAATGAAAGAAAAATAGATTTTGATTTATTTTTTTTAAAGAATAGTTTATGTCCCCTCAAGTACTCATTTCATAGCATTAAATATCTGTAGATTGGAACACTTATATAAAAAGAATGTAATCAAATAACAAAGCACTTAAAAATGCCAGTAAAAGTCACGTGTATTTTATATGGGATGGGGAGGAGGAAACAAAAAAAAAGCAGGGCTTTTGTTTTCACAGGTCATTTACTCAGCCATGGTTGAAGATAATCTCTTCCTTACCTCTTGTGGCTACAATTAAAGCCCCGTTTCACTAACATTGTTGTTTGACCGACTCCATGGGGAGAGCAGTCAACACTGCATCACTGTTTGAAACTGAATATGAATCATGTCATGGATAAAATATAAATTCATGATAAAATTCCCCTTCAGCCTGCTACAAATACCAAGTCATGAAGCTTAACATTAGACAAACGCTGTCATTTGTGAAAAGGGATCTAGCATTAAGTAGACTTTAAAATGTAACTAAATTAGGATCCTACCTCCGGATTAAATTTTCAAACTCTAATAATTACAAAGGAATAATAAGCAGAAAGGTTGCAGTTAATCAGGAAGCATTTGTTACCATCTCTGTGGCTGCCAAAACTGTTTCTGCCTAGGTGTGCCATTTACTCTGTCCTCTTAGTTATTTTTATCTGGTACCGAAGGAGTAACTTGGATTTCTTATGCAATTTTCACAGATAGGCGATGATCTACGTCAAGATATGCTGGTTCTGCAAATTATTCGAGTGATGGACAGCATTTGGCTCCAAGAGGGACTGGATATGCAAATGATCATTTATAGGTGTTTATCTACAGGAAAAAGCCAAGGTCAGTTTTAGATTATAAATTACCTGTATTACATTATTCATATCTCATATAAACAACAGTAGACAAAAATCCTCTCTTCAACTTTTATTTTCATGGGTGTCTTATTTATTTCCCCATTAAAGAAAAAAAAAATGCTCAGAATTTCAGTTACTCAGGCCCTAAATTGCATACTTGCCTACTCGTGAATGTTCATTTTATTTATTCATTCTGCCTCTCCAGAAGAAGTACAACCAAAGTCATTGAATTTTGTAGCAACCTAGGCTAGAATTTTCCAAAAGCTACACCACCATCAGCTTGCACCGGATTCTTAAAAGTAACTTCATACATCAAAAAGAGGGCTTTTGCGGCTACTTAAGTTTTAATCCAGCGTGATCCTGCATAGATGCTTAAATTTACCTAGATGCGTGTGGCTACGGAAAGTATCTGTAGACAAGTTATGACAGCTTTACTGTGTTGATTTTGAAATATTGCTCTTGCAATTTATGCTACTTAGGGCAGGCCTGACTCATCTGAAAGCTTTATTTCTCTCTTTTAGAGTTGTTATAGCAGAGCAATAGCAAGGATACCAATTGCCCGGTAAAGAAATTTACTGACAGCAATAAGCTTACTATTTTTTACTGACTCTTCAAATCTTTTACTGAAAATAATCCTTGCGCAAATAGAAGACTGATGTATCCAGATTACCTGCTGGTACAAAAACTACAAAAAAACCTCAAACGACCCCAACCAAAAAATTCATTGCTTTCTGAGCCACAAAGAGAAAATGAGAGAGGATGAATGATCTGAAGGATCTAGGAGAAAGTATAGATGAGTTCACGCACATGGAGGGTCGTTAAGGTGACCTGAAAAAGACTCGTCCCTTGTTTTCCTCCCTTCTTTGTAGAGATGTGAGTCAAAGCTTGAAGGCTTCTGCTTCAAAAGCAAATAATACAAGAATATTATTTCTGAACATGGTATTTTAGTCTCTCATTATATGAACACTTTAGTCTCTCATATATACTAACACTCAGTATCATTTTTGACAAGAAAGATACAGGGATTGTCCGAAAATAATATTCTCTGCCTGACAGTCTCTTCCTTTCAGCACCGTAGCAGCGGAAAATCTCTCAGTGTCTGTCAGATTTTCCACAGAAAGTCTTTCCTTATGAGCTACAGAAATGTTAATATCATTGATTTACAGTTAATGATTAAGGATAAAAGGACCAAGTGACATGCCTGTGGCCGTACAGGACATGTACTAATGTAGTCTTCTGCACCCAGGCCTTCCAAGTCCTAGGCTAACAACTTGCTCCATGGGCCACCTTTTCTACACAAGGGACATAGGAGATGATCATTTCATAGTCATGGGAACATGGAAATCACTTTTCATAGAAACGTGAAAAGCAGATAAAGCACTGGTAGGATACCACTTTCCAGGCATGGTATAGTAGAGGAGCCTGTCACCAACTGAAATTGTTAGAGAAAGCCCTTCCTGTAATGCAGAGTTGTGGGATGATGTGCCAGGGGACTACACACAGGGAGAGAAAGCTGGCAACCTACGTCTCAGTTCCAAAAAAGGAATTAAGTGCGTGCAGTAGAGGCAGAGGATTCAAGTGAAGCATTGCAAAATGCTTGGCTTCTCTCTGCACTTCAAAGTCCCAGTTTATGTCATCTCAGATCAGACTAATTTCTGCACTATCTAGTATCCTTTCTCCCAGCTGTGATCAGCATCACATACTGCAGAAAAATTTGTGTAGCATTCTTGACAATAAACACCTATGAAATAACTTTATATTTAATAATAAATATCTGATCCTATTTTTTATAGATTCCTGTTGTTTGTGCACATATTCTACCCACTTTAAATCTTGTTAAATTGTTGGCTTTGTTGGTACCTTGAGGCAGTTATTTCCACAATATTGTTATTGCTGGTTTTATTTCTCATTTGCAGAACTGCCACTTTTTACTAAGCATTCTTAGTTTTTTGTGTCTAAAGAGAAAGAGGGAAAAAAATCTTGATCTATGTTTTTCTATTGCATTCATTATTTTATAAGCTTTCAAGCATGTATTTTCTCTGCATGGAATGACCCAACAACAGGCCATGTGCATTGGTGGTCTTCATATCTTTTTAAAGTTGAAGGTTTTTCATGTGAACTCTTTTCTATCTGATTAGGATTGGTACAGATGGTGCCAGATGCTACCACACTAGCGAAGATCCACAGGGAGTCTGGTCTGATAGGACCATTGAAAGAAAACACAATTAAAAAATGGTTCCGTCATCACCATCCTCTGGAATCAAGTTACCAAGAGGTAACATCATAATGAAGCTTATTATACATTTCATGTTTTACCATGGGGAAAAAAGAAACCAAATGGCAATAAGTAGCAAAAACAAATGACTCAGACACAAGACAAACAAGTCACATGCATAGAAGCCAGGGAATTGACTTAAATGCCATTCTCTTTCTAAGGAGATACTGCTCTGGATCAGGTGCATTGTAATACATTTTCTATAAAAATGTGTCACAGAGATGTTTTGAAATTTAGTAGTAAATTGAAGAGAAGCTGCAGTAGAAATTAAGTATTGAACTCAAAAACATTTATTTTTAGGTCAACTCTCTAAATACTTTATTTTATGTAAACCATGCAAAGTCTCAGTGTATTTCCTGTATTTGGAAATGGCCATGTCAATACCCACAGTTTTAGAAAGCTGTTTTATCAAAACTACCTAGTCATATGATACATAAGATCATGCTTTTTATACTACATTGTGGGATCCCATGTAGTGCATCTGATTTTATGAAACTAGACATTATGCACGAGCTAAAAATTTGCAAATTTTATTTATAGAAGCAAAAGTTTCCCCAGGAACTCTTCTTATTCATTCTTTGTTGTCTGAACACATTCTGAGGCCCATGAAAAACCTTTTAATGTTTGTGTTGCTGAAACAGTTTTTAGAACTCTACTCCATGCCCACAGTAGATTAGTAGCCAAAATTATAAATTTAAAGGGGACCTTTGAGTGTTTACCATTCTGAAAATGAAATTAATGAAGTGCTCTTGTAACAGTTTATTAGTAGATGTGTAGCATATATGTGTTTGATAAACTTTAGTAATCTTGTAACTATACCATAGACGGTTGTTCATCCACATTTTCAATAAAAGCACTTGAAATTCCTAGTGTAACATCTTGATTCAATTAAACAGGAACAATCCGTATAGAATTTTTTTACAAGTTTGTATGTTTACGTTTACAGTGTTACGGTAGAAGTGCAGCCAACATTTCAACTGAAAAGTGAGATACTATTAGTTATTGATTGAAAACCTGATTTCTTGCTGCTGCTGTTTGTAAAAAGTGCCATGGAATATTCTAAAACCAATTTCTACCCATTTTCTTTCCATTTTTTAAACGCAGAAAATACAGCCAGATCTGATTGCATAGGATGTGCAGAAAATTACTGCTCTACATTCACCTTGCACTCACTGGTGAATGAACCTTTCTCTTTACTCCTTAATAATGTTTTACTCATACAATACTGTTTCTAAGATGCTCAAAAAAACTCATGCAGAATAAGCTTTAATAACCTCATTTTACAGTTGGGTGAACAAAATCACAGAAAGCTTACATGTTTTATCCAAGGTCATCGAAGTGGAGAAGTAGTACAGTTAGACATAAAATTGAGCCAACTCGAGCTGTGGCCTGTCTTCCACAGTGCTGTCATCCGTATCAGCCATTGCAGGTGGCACCCCGCATCTACAGGCAAATCCTCAATGCCCAAATCACAATTTATCTTGACTAATGTAGGTTTTGTCCAAAACCATAAAGATCACAGATTAGGATTGTTTAGGTTTCTATATAAATGAATCACATTGTGATTGAGATTCATGGGAGATTAAGACTTTCTGAGTAAGAACTGCCTTTTCAGTACTTAAACTGTAGTAGGTAAGATTTAAAAAACCCAAAAGCTGTTCCTCATGCTTTGGGGTAGAAAAGTAATCAACATTTGAATCGGGAATAACTGTCCCCTGAGAGAGGACACGGAATATGTGTGTTGTGATAGAGATCGGATAGATTCTTGTACTCGGAGAAGGCACAGTTAAATACTTCCCACTGACGTTAGCAGACAACTTGGAATCCACCTATGAGTGTCTGGTGAGCAGATTATTAGCTTGTACATTTTCCTACATCTGCCATGGGCACATTTTTGGCAAAGAGCAATGCCACAACATAATACTGTAAAGAAATTCATGAGATAGTTCTGAATGAACCAGTCTACTTACACAAAACAGACTAACCATGAAAGTACACATCTCCACCATGTAAAAGAGCATCAGAGGAGTAGGTTATATTAAACATGACTGCTAGACTGGTTTTTGGTTTAATCACCCTCTTGGGTCTCTCTGCATGACACTAGGTTTGATCCCATAGTCTATTCAGATTTGCAGATGCTATGAGCAGAAAAGGATTTAGCCTTTCTTTGTTTCAGTTCATTTCTGTAAAATAGGGTTAAATTCTTTGGGCTGGAATATTGTGAGAGTTGATTAATTAGGATTTGAGAAAAAAGAGCTATGTAGATATGAAACAGTGGGTGTAAAATAGCGTGCTTTCTATACAAAGCAAATGGTTAAATTTGTGTATTTTCAAACAATTGTTTTTACAATATAAATGCAGGCTATTGAACAGAAAATGTCAGCTTTCTGCCAAGAAGCTTGCTTTCTTAGGTACGTTTCATCTTAGAAGTTTTCCATAGAATTCTAAGTATCTGTAAAACACAAGGTGAAAACCTCATGCATAAAATTGTTCTTGCATTCTGACTTTGAAATTTGTGTATTACTTGTTTGAGTAGCACTCCTACGAACACTTGTCCATTAAAATTTTAGCAACATGTGTATCATTTGTAGAACTATAATTTTTGGTTTTCTTGTTAGCATCACAAACAA